>NC_141668.1:152433071-153033071 GCF_028749965.1 Puma concolor | reverse complement strand
TGGGCTCCCCTTGTGCTCTGACCTAAAGTGTCCTCCAGGCCTGCCACACAGCTGTCACGCTGACCAGGGTGAGGGTTGAGGGTCATTCCTTCTATGGTCCTCTACTTCTCCCACTCTTGGTTTACTCCTTAGAGTGGAAGATGTCTTCAAAGTAGCTTTCTAAGAAAGGGCGTTCAGGAGGTCACTTTTGAGTCCTTTGCAGGATTTTATTCTGCTCTTACACTTGACTGACTGAAGACAAAATTCTATGTTGTCTGCAAATAAAGAGTTTTACTTCTTCCTTTCCAATTGGAACGCCTTTTTATTATTTCTATCTTGCCTAACCACACTGGCCAGAACCTCCAGGAAAATGTCAACTAGAAGTGGAGAGCATGAACATCCTTGTCTTATTCCTGATCTTGTGGGGCAAGGCAACTGTTTTGTCATTATGATGCTGGCTAGAGGTTTTTCATAGATGCCCTCAGGTTAAAGAACTATCCTTCTATTCCCAGTTTGCTGCTGTTGTTGTTTTATCAAGAACAGATGTTGGATATTGTTGAATGTTTTTTCTGCATCTGCTAAGATATAGATGGTTTTTCTTTTTTTAGATTATTAATATGACGAATTCCATTTAACCTTTGAATGTTAAACCTACCCTGTATTACTCAGATAAACCTTACCTGGTTATGATGCAGTGTCCTTTTAATACACTGTTCTAGTCAATCGACTAAAATTGTATTCAAATTTTTTACATCTAGGTTGGTGAGGGGCATTTATTTTCTCATAGTGGTCTTGCTGAATGAGTTGGGACATACTCTCTAATTTTTTTGGAAGAGTTTCTGTAGAACTACTATTTCTTAAATGTTTGGTAGAATTCACCTGAAGCTTTGTGGGCCTGGAGTTTTCTCTGCTAGAATGTGTTGAACTCCAATTTCAATTTATTTGATAGGACTATTCAGAGTCCCCATTTCTTCATGAAAATTTTCATAGCTTGTATCTTTCAAGAAATTGTCTCTTTCATCTAAGTTGTAGAATTTATTGGGATAAAGTTTCTCAAAATATTCTTTTATCTTTAAATATCAGTAGATCCTAGTGAAGACACATATATCATTTCTGATATTGGACATTTATGTCATCTCCTTTTCCTGACCAGTCTGGCTAGAGATGTTGTTCTCAAAGAATCAGCCTTTTGTCTTTGGTTTTCATTTACTTTCTTAATTTGGTCTTTGGTTTTCATTTATTTTTTTAATTTTTGCTCATTTTCATACTGAACTATCTTTTCCATACTGATTCACATTAATTTAGATATAGACCTATATTCTGGAAACTAATCCTTGGTCAGTTATATATGTGGTAAATATCTTTACTCATTTTCTCTAAAGGTGAATTTTAATAAACATAAGTTTTAAATTTTATATAGTCAAATATATCATTTGATCTTTTACGATTAGCTCTTTTCTGTCTTGAAGGCTCATCTAAAGCTATATTGGAAACCTTTCATTCTCTTCAGGTACATACTTTTGAGTACCCTGACAGACCACTGGCAGACACAGAGCATCATATCTGATACAGGGAGATATGGCTATGCTGTGGATAGGGCAGGAAGAAGCTCTACAAATAGTAGATGAAACTTGCCAATTAAACGAATCCTGCAATCTACTACTAGTTTAAGAAGAAAATATTTTTGATCCTGACATTATTTTTTACATCAGTACTCACACCTAGGTAGAATGCAGATGGGCAAATGAAAAATCAATGGTCTGATATAAGTCCCAATTTTCTTGGCAATTGTAAGACTAATTTCAATAGACACTAAAGATTACATTTGGTGGAGGTTTTGGTATTTTTAAAAAATATATTTTTAGAAATTATAGTAAAAAAAATACATAAATTTATCATTGTAACCATTTTTTCCTAAATGTTTTATTTTTGAGAGAGAGAGACAGAACATGAGTGGGGGAAGGGCAGAGAGCGAGGGGAAACAGAATCTGAAGCAGGAGCCAGGCTCTGAGCTGCCAGCACAGAGCCCGACGCAGGGCTCGAACCCACAAACCATGAGATCATGACCTAAGCAGAAGTCGGATGCTTATCTGACTGAGCCACCCAGGTACTCCTCACTTTAACCATTTTTAAACATACAATTCAGTGGCATTAAGTGCATTCACAATGTTGTCTACCATTATCATTATCTAAATCCCAAACTTTCTCATCACTTCAAACAATTCTATACCCATTAAATAATAACTCCCCCTCTCCTCCTCACCCAAACCCAGGTAACCTCTAATCCACTTTGTCTCTTTACACACTTGCCTATTGTAGATATTCTATATAGGTGGAATCATGTAATTTCTGTCCTTTTGTGTCTGGCTTATTTCACTTAGCATAATGTTTCCAAGATTCATCCATGTTGTAGCATGTATCAGAACTTCATTTCTTTCTAAATCTGAATACTATTCCATTGTGAATATATATCCCAATTTGTTTATTGATACACTTACTGCTGACACATGGGTTGTGAATATTGTGAATAATACTTCTGTGAATATTAGCTTTATGAGCATCAGTTTGAGTCCCTGATTTTAGTTCTTTTGGGTACACACCCAGGAGTGGAACTGCTGATCATATGGTAATTCTGTTTAACTTTTTGAGGAACTACCAAACTGTTTTCTGTAGTGGTTGCACCATTTGACATCCTTACCGGCAGTGTTCTATTTCTCCACATTCTTGCCAACTCTTACTTTCCTTTTTCTTGTTTTTAATTATTATAGCCATCCTAGTGTGCACGAATGGTATCTGATTTGTGGTTCTGATTTGCATTTTTAAAAATTTTATTTATTTTGAGAGAGCGCACGCAAGTGGGGAAGGGGCAGAGAGGGAGAGAGAGCGAACCCCAAGCAGGCTCTTCACCACCAGTGCAGAGCCTGATGCAGAGCTCAAACTCACTAACTCACAAAGTCACTAATCATGACCTGAGCTGAAGTCAGATGCTTAATTGACTGAGCCACCTGGGTGCCACCAATTTGCATTATCTTAATGACTAATGACATTGATGTGTTGTTGGTCATTTGTGTATCTTTTTCTGGAGAAATGTGTATCCAAGTCCATTGTGCAATTTTGAATCCAATGGTTTGCTATTGTTTTTTTTTAAGTTTATTTATTTTGAAAGCGAGTGCATGAGAGCCAGCAGGGGAGGGGGAGGAGGAAGAGAGAGGGATAGAAAGAGATAGAGAAAGGGAAAGGGAAAGAGAAAGGGAGAGAGAGAGAGAGAGAGAATCTCAAGCAGACTCTACATTGTCAGTGCAGAACCTGACACGGGGCTGGAACCCACAAACTATGAGATTATGACCTGAGCCAAAAACAAGAGTTGGACACTTAACTGACTGAGCCACCTTGGAACCCTGCTACTGTTTTCAAAACAGAACCAGAAGAATATTACATTTGAAGGGATATTCTAGGACTACAAAACAAGAGAGAAGCCAGAATCAAACACATTGCTGTCTCTAAGTGGCTAAGAACAGTTGCAAATGCTTTATATGCAGCTTCAGCCACCAACTCATCCACACTCAACACATCCATGGCCAAACCTTCTGCTATAAATATGCCAAAATGAGATAGAGAACTATAAGCCCTGTTAGCTCAGAGTCCTTCTGATGCTAAGGAAAAAAAAAAATCTTAAAAGGGAGTCAAATCCTGGCTCCAGAGAAATGTTTTCTAAATCACAACCGACAGAACTGGGACAAGTTCAAACCTCCAGGTGGCTCCCAGGAAAGGACTGTCAGTAGTGGTTCAGTTTTTCCCCAACTTTTCTCAGACTGGGGAACAGAAGTCTTTAAAAGCCATAGCAAATCATTAGTATCTATTTTCTTTTCTCGGGCTGCATTTTCACTAGGTAAAATAAATATACTTTCTCAAATATACAATTAAACCAAAAATTGATCCTTTCTTATTAAGTCAAATGAAGCCCAATTTATCGTAAGAAAATTGAAGATATTATTGGTCCAATTAATATATATCAAAACCCAACAGTACAGGGGTTTTTTTTTTTTTTTGAAATACATTTAATATTATAGAAAGTTACCAAAAATATAGAATTCCCATATACTCGCTTCCTCTAATGCTCCCGTGAGGCCAGTGTATCAGGTAAAGCCCTATCACAAAGTGACACATCTCTCCTTCTCTGGTTGCAGGCCATGTGCAGGAAGACTCTCTGACCCAACTCTTCAAGCTCTTGAATCCCATCATCAAGGTATTTTAAAATGTCTGTCTGAACTGAAAAGCTATGGTTAATGGTCACACCAAGATGACTGACATGTCAGATGTGGACTTGGATGTAACCAACATAATCCAAGCTGATGAGCCAACTGCTTTACTAACCAATGCATTGGACTTAAATTCCATGCTTGGAAAGGATTATGGAGGACTGAAAGACAAGGGCACTGAAAGATCATGATTAACACAAACCCCACCTCCCCCCACCCCCCTTGTGCTGTACTGCAGGGTCCTGTTCACTGTTCTCACGCATGCAGCAGTCAACAGCGAGCCCAATGTCTTATCGAGTGTTTTGGCAAGCACACCAAAAAAACCAGCCCCTCATGAGTATCACCTGGGGTTTATTCTAATTGGGAAGAATGTGCTGAAGATTAAAATGCAGTTCAGTATCCAAACGATGTGTCCCATCAAAGGAGAAAGAAACATTGCACATTTTTTCTTTTGTTTGGCCAGAAGCATAATGCTATAAATTTAACCCTTGTAAAAACCTGGGTAGATAATAGCTATTTTTCAGCTAAAAGAAGGAAGCAGTAAAGAAGAAGCCACTATATGGGGGTACCTGGGTGGCTCAGTCGGTCAAAATCCAACTTTTGATTTTGGCTCAGGTCATGATCTCACAGTGGTGAGATCAAGCCTCATGTCAGGCTCTGTGCTGAGCATAGAGCCTGCTTGAGACTCTCTCCCTCTCTCTCTGCTCCTCCCCTGCTCACATGCGCACACCCTCTTTCTCAAAAATAAATAAATAAATGAACATTTTTTTAGAAAGAAGAAGCCGCCACTATGTTCCACTCCATGAAGGCTACTCTTGGGAAGAGCCCCTGGCTTGCTGGGAATGAACTCGCTTCAGCAGATGTTGTGCTGTGGTCTGTGTTCCAGCAGATGGAAGGCTGCAATATGATGGTGCCAGCCAACATGCAGAGATGGATAAGGGCCTGTGAAAACCTGGCCCCTTTTAACACTGCCCCCAAGCTCCTTAAGTGAATTTCAGTAATTGATTTTAGATTTTAAGAACAGTGCTGTTTCATGCATATTGTTGATAAACTGACTTATTCTAAAATCATCAATACTGTCTTCATTTAAGCCAGTTGTTGAACATCAATAAGAGCATATTAAAAAAAAATTGTTAAAAGTGAAATCATAATTTATAATTACCAAAACCAAGAAATGAACACTGACATAATAATATTAAGTAATCTGTATACTTTATTTGAATGTTGGCAGTTTTCCCACTTATATTCTTTTTCTGGTTCAGGATTTCACTTCACATTGCATTTAGTCCTCCTCAGTCTCCTCCAATCTGATATAGTTTCTGTCTTTCTCTTTCATGACTTTGACACTTTTGAAGAATACTAACAGTTATTTTGTAGCATGTCCCTAAATTTGGATTTGCATTATATTTTCTCATGATTAGATTGATATCACTCATTTTAGGCAACAGAAATGATCTTGTGTCCTCCTCAGTTCTTATGTCAGAAGGTACAGGTCTTGTTACTGGTAATTTAACTTTGATCACTTGGTTAAGGTGAAGTCTGCCAGGTTTCTCCTTTGTAAAGTTATTATTTTTCCTATTGTAATTAATGAATATCCTACAGGGAGATACTTTGAGACTTTCTAAATATTCTGTTTCTTATAGTATGTTAGCCCACTCATTTTAGAATCAATCATGGTTCTTGCCGGGGACAATTATTTCTGTGTTGTGTGTCTAATGGTGACTTCTGTTTCCATCATTCCTTCTATATCTTTTAATTAAAAGGAATTACAATTCTATAAGGAAGAAATGTCCCTTCTCACCCATTTATCTATCAGTATGGAGTTAGGGATATTTTATTTCTCATATTCTAGATTTGGCCACTGGGATTCCCTGATATCGGCTCTTGTGTGCTTGTAACATACACTCCCATCATTTTTGACCATTTCTTTACTTTTAGTTACCAGGGGATGCTCCAGGCTCATCTTTTATTTTCCTGCCCCAATTCAGAAACCAATCATTCCTCCAGGGAGTTCTGCTTCCCTTTACTGTAGGAATGGTATTTAGAAGGACCAAGATCTTGGCCCTATGATTGCTACTGGAGTATCATTGTTTTTAGGCCCTTTCAGCAGACAGATCTGGGAAATACATGTATAAATACTAACCCACACATACACATATATCTCTTTATTGCCAGGAACACAGGTGTTTTTAAAATTCAACCAAGCTAAGGAAAAATGCCAATAATATTCTGTGTTTTGGTTAAGTTTCAAGAGGGATTTTTATGTATTTAGTATTACCAGCGGCAGTCATCAGGGGTTACCACATATAGTACCAAATATGAAGTTCTAGGCTTCTATATCCTTATGCAAAACTTTCCTTAATCCATTAGTCAAGTATTTATTAAGCATCTACTAGATGCCAGGCCCTGTAACAGTTTGGCAGTGCTTCAAAAAGTTAAACAGAATTACCATATGATCCAGCAGGTTCCACTCCTAGGTATGTACCCAAAAGAAATGAAAGCAGAGACTCAAACAGATGCTTATAAGCTAATATTAACAAAAGCATTATTCACAATAGTCCAAAGTGGGAACAACCCAAGTGTCCGTCAACAGGTAAGTGGATAAACAAAATGTGATATATATTCACAATGGGTATACAGCCATAAAAGGACATGAAGTTCTGATACATGCTACAACATGGGTGAGTCTTGGAAACATTATGCTAAGTGAAATAAACCAGACACAAAAGGACAAAAAATTACATGATTCCACTTCTATGAAATATCTACAATAGGCAAATGTGTAAAGAGACAAAGTAGACTAGAGGTTACCTGGGTTCGGTGAAGTGGAAAGGGAGAGTTATTATTTAATGGATACAGAGTGGTTGTTTGAGGTGATGAGAAAGTTATGGAAGTAATGATAATGGTAGACAACATTGTGAATGTACTTAATGCCACTGAATTGTACATTTAAAAATGGTTAAATTTTATGTCATGTATATTTTGCCACAATAAAAAAAAAATATGGATTTTTTTAAATCATTTTTTAACCATTAGTAACATTTAAAAAAAATTTTTTTTATGTTTATTTATCATTTTTGAGAGACAGAGACAGAGTGTGAGTTGGGGATGGGCAGAGAGGAAACGCAGAATCCAAAGCAGGCTCTGGGTTCCGAGCTGTCAGCACAGAGACCTATGTGGGGCACAAACCCACGAACAATGAAATCACGACCTGAGCCAAAGCCAGACGCCCAACCGACTGAGCCACCAAGGAGCCCCTGAATTGATTTTTCTAAACTGAGGATCTCTTGGGGAGCCTGGGTGGCTCAGTCAGTTGAGAACCAACTTCAGCTGATGTCACGATCTTGTAGTTCATGGGTTTGAGCCCCGCCTCAGGCTCTGTGCTGACAGCTCGGAGCCTGGAGACTGCTTTGGATTCTTGTCTCCCACTCTCTCTGCCTCTTCCCAACTCACGCACGTGCGCTCTCTCTCTCAAAAAATTAAACATTAAAAAAATTTTTTAAATAAAATAAATTGAGGATCCCTTAAGTAAATAATGACGTAAACATGACTAAATTCATAACAACTTTGGGAAATTAAAAAGTAGAATACAAGGAGCACCTGGGTGGCTCAGTCGGCTAAGCATCCAACTTCAACTCAGGTCATGATCTCACAGTTTGCGAGTTCAAGCCCTGTATCAGGCTCTGTGCTGATAGCTCAGAGCCTGGATGCTTCAGATTCTGTGTCTCCCTCCCTCTCTGGCCCTCCCCTGCTCATGCTCTCTCTCTCTCTCAAAAATAAATAAACATTATAAAAAATTTTTTTTAAAAAGTAGAACACAGGGGCGCCTGGGTGGCGCAGTCGGTTAAGCGTCCGACTTCAGCCAGGTCACGATCTCGCGGTCCGTGAGTTCGAGCCCCGCGTCGGGCTCTGGGCTGATGGCTCAGAGCCTGGAGCCTGTTTCCGATTCTGTGTCTCCCTTTCTCTCTGCCCCTCCCCTGTTCATGCTCTGTCTCTCTCTGTCCCAAAAATAAATAAACGTTGAAAAAAAAATTAAAAAAAAAAAAAATAAAAAGTAGAACACAAAAATATAACTTATCCATGGTGGGCAATGAAAACGTATAAACAGAGTAACAAAAATCAAATTTTAAAATAAAGTGACTTAATTCTGGTATATATTCATGGGGTTCTATTCTATAAAGTTAATTTACATTTTCAAACACTATTTTGCCTTCAAAAGTTAGGACTTTCAGACCTTCTCAATCCTTCTGTAAACTCCTTATCATCAATTCATTCCCCCAGCACAGACAAAGGCTCCACACAGCCTCCTTGCCAGCTGTCTCACTGCCTTGGCCTGGAAAGCATCCAACTCTTCCTCCTCCGGAACCAGAGAAGTACTGCCCCTCTCCTAGAGCATCCCAGCAAACAGGGGAAACCACCTTGCTAAGAGCATGCTCTTCACCAACAGTATTTAATGATGTGAATTCTTCCAGGTTTACCTATTGGTGAATTCAGATTTTCAAGATCTAAAGACTGTGCTGGTGCTTTCAGTCTCAAATTGTGCTTAACAAAGTGATTTAGTTTGAGACAAAAGAGACCTACAATCATATCACCTGGCCCACAACACAAGGAAAACTGAGCTGAAAACCTGCAAAAGCCCAAGGCTACTGCTCTCTCCAAACTGGCCAGTGACTGACCTTTGTATTCAGGGGTGAACTCCTTCATTTCAGGAGGGAGGGACTCATAGAACCGCTGCTCCCGGGAGATGAGAGGCTTGCAC
Organism: Puma concolor; assembly: GCF_028749965.1. NCBI lineage: Eukaryota > Metazoa > Chordata > Mammalia > Carnivora > Felidae > Puma > Puma concolor. The sequence goes on along the minus strand of NC_141668.1, from coordinate 153,024,074 downwards.
ACAGTGTGGTCGTCGTAGCGCATCATGCTGCTGTGTCCGCCCACCTGGTGGATGAAGGGCTCCAGGAGGACTCCCCGGTCTCCGGCCCGACTTGCATTCTTGCCATACTGCCCCACTTCCATGGTTTGACAAACACACATTGCGTTGGGGGCCAGCTGCACACTGAGGGCAGAGGATGCAGCACATGGGCCACAAAAGGACAGCTAGGCAGAAGATCCTGGCGAACTGAAAGCCAACAGTCAGAGTCTGTTCAGCTTATTCTTCTTTCCTAACAGAAAGGAGAGAGGAAAAGAGGGAATCAAAACACCCGGCAAGCACAATTTTCCTACAGTTCAAAGAATATCTGCTCTATGAAAAGAATGGGATTCTGGGGGTACCTGGCTGGCTCAGTCAGTTGAGCATGTGACTTGATCTCGGGGTTATGAGTTTGAGCCCCACATTGGTCATAGACATTACTTTAAAAAAATAAAAAATAAAAATACAAAAAAAAAAAAAAAAAAGGGATTGTTTTGTTTCCTGCTATATATTCCCCCAAGCATGTACAACGCTGCCTGGTGCATGAGAGACAGGTGGTAAGTTTTTCTGAATGATACAACTTTGGTCTCCTCCATCCATTTTTTTTATGCACAGAAGCCCACATTCTCTTCCCTTCCTAGCTGTCATATACCCTCCATGTTCCCTATAGGATTTGATTTTAGAGCTGCAGTATGTTAACAGCCGTCAGAAAGGCAACTCTCCCTGCTTATTCCACATTCAAAGATAAGTGTTCAGGGAAAAAAACAGAAGGCAACACAAATTCATTGTGTTCAGACTTCTCACCATATCCAGTAATGGTAAGGGTCTCGGGTCTCTCACTGACTCAAGGAAGGGTTTTTGTCTGGGAAATCAGGTCACACTTTCCAACTTTTCTGTTGAAGGTGCCAAGGAGCAGCCAGGGAAAGTCATCCCTTGCTGAGTTGTAGAATCATAAAAAGGGTTTGCTTTTCCCAAAGAAATTCAGGCTTCTGATTTCTTCTACTTTAAATCTGTGGCCATCAATTTATAGCCATGTCTGGCACCACAGAGCTTGCCTTTCTGTCTGACTCTACACCAACCAGTGGGACAAGGAAAGGCCCTTTGTACTTAAATACCTACCCTGTAATGTCAATTTTCTCTCAAGAAAGTTAAAGTAATGGGCAACTTCCCTAGTACTGAATATATTTTGTGATTAGGAATGTAGCAGGCAAGACTACATCTGAAAGATCAAGACGAAAGAAGAAAAATTAAATATTTGTGAAAGCAGGAATATGGCTTTACCTGCAAGAGATGAAATATTTTCTTCTGAACCTCATAACTTATGGGCATAATAGTCTACAGAAGAAAACTGCTGCAAAACTGCAGAAGTTCTTTTTTTTTTTTTTTAATGTTTATTTTTGAGAGAGAAAGAGTGCTAGCGGGGGAGGTACAGAGAGAGAGGGGGACAGAGGATTCGAAGTGGGCTCTGTGCTGACAGCAGAGAGCCCAACGCGGAGCTCGAACTCACAAATCCTGAGACCACGACCTGAGCCGAAGTGGGGCGCTCAACCAACTGAACCACCCAGGCACCCCTGCAAAAGTTTCTGAATTCAAAGCTGCCCACAAGCTCTATTTCACAGCTATCAATAAAAATAAATGATTTTCCATTCCCCTAACTGATCAGCACCACTTCAATAAACACACACTTTTTTGCTTAGCTATCCACTTTCCACTCCTCCCTACCCCATGGAGTTTTCCACAGACTCCATTCTCCCAAACAGGAGTTGGGTGCACACCTCTATGGCTCCTAAGGTACCTGTGCCAACTATCTCAGCCATACATCACTGTACCTTCATCTACTTGTCTGTCACCACCACCAAACCATTCCCTTTTATCTCTAACTAGGGTCCAAAGCAGTACCTGGCACACAGGAAATGCTCAAAGACAGGTTTGTTGGAACAAATGAAGTGATTCCAGGAAGATGGCTGCAGGGAGTAAAAGCACCAAATGAAAACAGAAGGAGTCACACAGTGGTAGTGTTAAGTGGAGAAGCAGCTTGAAGGGCCTCTTCTCGAGGCTCCTGGAGGTGCCTATGGTGGCAGTGGACACAGCTTAGCACTGTCAATCAGCTCTTACCCTGGCTCAGTTGTTCACTGGGATTGCCCCCGTGGGGGACAGGGTACCCAGGAAGGTGCCGAACTTTCTATTCTGGGTCAGTGTGTCTGGGAAAGGAGAGGGATGGACAGTGCCAAATGCCCCAGAAGAGCTGGACTCAGAGATGCGTGCCCAGCTTTGCAACCCCCACAGGACAGAGAAGCACAAGTCCAACCTCCAGTCAGATCTAGACTTTTGATCTTTTGTTTCCACATGATAGACACATAAAATTATAGTACTGTTTTTGTGTTTCAAATATTTTCTTAGAAGTAAACATGTAAAACATTCCATATTTCTATGGCTTTGTTTGGCATTTCTTTTTAAATAAACCTAGAACCTAAAAAACTAAAGTGCCCAGAACTCTCCAGCCCTCGCTTACAAAGTGTGGAGCTGTGGGCGAGTCCCTTAACTGCAAATTTCCTCATCTCTAATTTGAAGACATGCCCACCGCTAACCCTGTGGGATATTCTGATGCAGGTGAAGGGGCCTGGGCTAGCCCTGCCTACTTCTAGCCTTGGAAGTACTAGAAAAAGAAACAGCTCAGACTAAAAACAATCAGAGGTTGCTCCTGAAGTCTGGTGTCCACGAAGGCCCACTGTGAAAACCATGGAATGAGAATGCTGTAGATGATGACGTCTTTCTCCACTATTTCCTTACTAACAGAATCCCAATCAGGTAGTCCACCTTCACGGGAATGTGAAACTGCATTCTAGTTAAGGGAGAATCTTGAACAGTAGTACTTCCTTCTGATCCTAAGAGACGGCTGATTTAGGAAAAGGGCATGTAACTTCTAACCACGAGACATGAGGGGAAGTTGGCCAGGGGTCCTCTGGGAAAAGTTACCTTGCTCTTAAAGAACAAGAAGATGTCCCTTCACTTCCTCAAGATATTATTCTGTCTAGATGTGTATCTGAGACTACTGAAGCCAAGACACCTGGTGACCCTAAAAGATACTAGCCTAAAGACAAGGCCAACATGTTGAGCATGCAGCACAGAAGAATAGAAATCAGGGTCACTGATGTTGTCACTAAAGTACTGGATATCTTGTTATGTAACAAAAATAAATTTCCCTTTATGCTTTTAGCCAATCTCATTAGGGTTTTCTGCTACTTATAGTCAAAACCATCCTAGATGAAGGGACAAAAAAAAAGCATCAAAATCCCCAGATCTCCAGGTAATACACTTTGCACATTAAAGAAGTGTCTTCTGATAAGGAAACTTCCAACAACTGAAGAACAAGCCCTTCAGTGATGACAAAGGACAATCTTCCCAAGCTCCAAAAGGAAAAATGTAGCTTTATAATCTTTAAACTGTCAGGGGCGCCTGGGTGGCCCAGTCGGTTGAGTGTCTGACTTCGGCTCAGGTCATGATCTCTCAGGTCTGTGGGTTCGAGCCCCGCGTCGGGTTCTGTGCTGACAGCTAGGAGCCTGGAGCCTGCTTTGGATTCTGTGTCTCCCTCTCTCTTTCTCTGCCCCTCCCCAACTCATGCTTGCTCTCTCTCTCTCTGTCAAAAATAAATAAACATTTTATAATCTTTAAACTGTCCCCAAAGGCAGACAATCTGAATTATGTCTGGTCTATTAGGGCTGGCACCAAAATATTAAAAGAGAATCTGCCAAACACAAAATCCATTCTCTCATAAGTAGTAAGGAATCTACCCAAATAACCAAAATTAGCTTAGAACAGGCAAACCATAAAAGAAATTTATACTCCTGCCACGTCAGCCTCTACTGAGTACTAACATATCTGAAACTCCATTCACAACATAGACAGAACCTCCTCTTCCCCAGTGGTGCATTTGTCACCTGGAAAGTATCTGAAGGAAAGTGACGCCTAGGTTTATCCTCCACCCCACTCCAGAATTAACTACAGTCAGAGGCTTCTAGTACATCCCATTACAGTCTCAGTCCTTCTGTAGGTCATGACCTGACTGCAACGCCCAGTCAAGTAGTACCCTGGACACTCCTACCCCCGCTATCACTGTCAAAGCCTTCTGTAGCTTTTTCCACAACACCATTGCCTTCAGCATCTTCAGCCTCATCAGCCCTCAGAGCTATTCAGTTGCCAATGCCATCAAGAGGATCATGGTCACCACAACATTCTGATCACGCAATGCAACATGGTCACTAGCACTAACATTCTGGGCATAATGACAGCCATCCTGAGGATCTTCCTGCATAATAAGACCAAGTAACCAAGTATGATGCAAACCAGTAAGATAGGAAGTACCTACCTTCTCCCTGTCATGACTTAAGAACCTGAGTAATCAGTATTATCAGAACACACCAAAGCAAGGCTGATGGAAAATAAAGTTTCTAAAAAAAACAAATCAAAGCAAAACACACACCCAAGAAACCCCTCACTACTTCCAAATATCATCACACTGGAATCTGGGGAGAGGGAAGAGACACAAACAGTCTATAGCAGAAATCATGATCAGTGTTTTAAGCTCTGCTTCCCGAGTACCTGTTCTTTTTGATGAGACTTCACCCTTTCTGTGATGATTTGCTAGGATATTTGGTAAAGAAATCTTGTTTTTGAGAAGGAGCTTGTACTTTTTTTCTATTGAATAGTTTATAGCACTATGTATATTGGATTGAAAATTATTTTACTTTTAAATGTTTAAAAATAAGAAAATTCCCACAGCAGAAGCCTGACACATTTCAGTATTTAGTAGTAAAGCTCCTTTCTAACAATCTTGAAAAATGGAAACTAATCAGGATTATCTAATATGGATGCAGTACAGTAGACAAGACCACTGTGTGTTTATTACCAGGTCTGTTTTTATTGGGTTGTTTCCATTAGAGTCTGAATCAGGTCCTAAGGGAAAGGGAAAAAGTATACCACAAAGCTAGGTTTTGGTTTGACAAAACAGATAGTTGGGACAAGATTAAGTTCTGGATTTGGCAAAATCTTTGTGACTGAAATTATATGACCCCGTAGATAACGCTTATGCCCAAAATACAAGATGTGGCTTGGATTCTTTTTTGTCTTATCATAAAAAAAACTGGGCCCCAACCAAAGGACCACTGGGACTTGACTTGTGGGGTTGCCCGCGATAGCTCCATGTCTTTCAACACCAACACCAGCCATGGGAGCAGAGCAGAGGTTTAATACTTATAGAGAGGGAGAAGCAAGTGTTCTTCACAAATGTGGACGCTGGACTAAGAGAGGCTAAAGTAACTGCAATTCTCTCCATATATTTTTGGTGACTGATGTTCAGAGAGGAAATAATGTAGTTTGAATCAGTTATTTTAGATCACTGGAAGTTTATATTAAAATGGTTAAAATTTTGTCAGTTTATGAATGGACTGCTCCCCCAGAGGTCAAGGGGTTCCACTGCTCTACCTATGAGTTTGTGTACCACCAGCTACTGTGCACCAGTCTGTTTGTTTGTCCTTCATTTGCTTTAAGACACTTTGGTTTCTGGGAATGCAAGCTGGTGCAGCCACTCTGGAAAACAGTATGGAGGTTCCTCAAAAAACTAAAAATAGAACTACCCTACGACCCAACAATTGCACTACTAGGCATTTATCCACGGGATACAGATGTGCTGTTTTGAAGGGACACATGCACCCCCATGTTTATAGCAGCACTATCAACAATAGCCAAAGTATGGAAAGAGCCCAAATGTCCATCAATGGATGAATGGATAAAGAAGATGTGGTATATATATACAATGGAGTATTACTTGGCAATCAAAAAGAATGAAATCTCGCCATTTACAACTACGTGGATGGAACTGGAGGGTATTATGCTTAAGTGAAATTAGAGAAAGACAAAAATCATATGACTTCACTCATATGAGGACTTTAAGAGACAAAACAGATGAACATAAGGGAAGGGAAACAAAAATAATATAAAAACAGGGAGGGGGACAAAACAAAAAAGACTCTTGAATATGGAGAACAAACAGAGGGTTACTGGAGGGGTTGTGGGAGGGGGATGGGCTAAATGAGTAAGGGGCACTAAGGAATCTACTCCTGAAATCACTGTTGCACTATATGCTAACTAATTTGGATGTAAATTTTAAAAAATAAAAAAATTAAATTAAAAAAATTTTTAAAAAGACACTTTGGTTTCACATTTTACTGCATAAAATATGAAGGATCATATTCTTCTTTTAATGTTTATTCATTTTTGAGAGAGAGTGCGTGTGTAAGCAGGGGAGGGGCAGCAAGAGAGGAGGACAGAGGATCCCAAGCAGGCTCTGCACTGACAGCAGAGAGCCCAATCTGGAGCTCAAACTCACAAACCACATGATCGTGACCTGAGCCGAAGTTGGACACTTAACCAACTGAGCCACCCAGGCGCCCTGGGGAGGAGGATATTCTTTTATTTATTTTTAAAATTTTTGTAATGTTTATTTATTTTTGAGATTAAGAGAGAGACAGAGCATGAGCGAGGAAGAGGCAAAGAGAGAAAGAGACACAGAATCTGAAGCAGGCTTTAGGCTGTGAGCTATCAGCACAGAGCCCGACACAGGGCCTGAACCCACAGACTGTGACATCATGATCTGAGCCGAAGTCGGACGCTCAACCGACTGAGCCACCCAGGCGCCCCTAAGGATATTTTTTTTTATTAATTTTTTTTTCAACATTTATTTATTTTTGGGACAGAGAGAGACAGAGCATGAACGGGGGAGGGGCAGAGAGAGAGGGAGACACAGAATCGGAAACAGGCTCCAGGCTCTGAGCCATCAGCCCAGAGCCCGACACGGGGCTCGAACTCACGGACCGCGAGATCGTGACCTGGCTGATGTCGGACGCTTAACCGACTGCGCCACCCAGGCGCCCCCCTAAGGATATTTTTAAAAAGAACTTGCTGAGACTGACTTTTTTTTCCACTTGTGGACAGTAACAAACGGAAATAAATGTACACTGCAAAGATACTAATTACAATAGTTAGGTCTACCTTCTGGGTATAGAAACTAACTCCTTAAACACATAATTGAACTTCAAAATTAATTACATCTCTCTTCAAGTAAAATAAATTACAAGAGTACAAGTAAATGTACTCTTCAAGTACAATAAATGCTGTTAAATTTGTATATTATAATTATTGTTTTCCTTAAAAAAAAATTTTTTTTAACGTTTATTTATTTTTGAGACAGAGACAGAGCATGAACGAGGGAGGATCAGAGAGAGAGGGAGACACAGAATCCGAAACAGACTCCAGGCTCTGAGCTGTCAGCATAAAGCCCAACGCGGGGCTTGAACCCACGAATCGTGAGATCATGACCTGAGCCGAAGTCGGACGCTTAACCGACTGAGCCACCCAGGCACACGTTGTTTTCCTTTTTTAAAGCAAAAGCACGTAGTGATGTAAAATGACTGTCAGATTTATTATAGTTTATAAATAAATAGGATACTTAATTTTATTAAAAAATTAAAATGGATAAACTGTGGTATATTCATTTTTTCTTAAATTTATTTATTTTGTGGGGGTGGGGGGAGGGAGTGTGTGAGCCTGCGAGCAGAAGAGGGGGAGAGAGAGAGAAGAGAGAGACTCCAAGGAGGCTCCACACTGTCAGCGCAGAGCCTAATGCGGGGCTTGATCTCAGGAACTGTGAGATCATGACCTGAGCAGAATCCAAGAGTCAGACACTTAACCTACTGAGCCACCCAGGAGCCCCTGTGGAATATTCATTTGATGGATTACTACATAGAAGTGAAAAAGAACCAACTACTGCCATACACAACACAGATGAATCTCACAGGTGTGATGTAGCAAGAGAAAAGTCTAGACTCTAAAGAGACTATGGGGTGTGATTCTACTCCCACAAAATTCAGAATGATAATGGAGACCACAATAGTGGTTACTCTGGGAAAATACTAATTGAAAAGGGGCACAAAGATGGAAGTGACACTGTTGAATACTGTTGAGGTGAGCTCTGTACTTGGATTTGTAAACTTTACTGTATGTTAGAGGTTAATTACAAGGAAAAAAACCAATAGTGTTCCCCTGTACCAACAAAAAACAAATCAGAAAATAAAAACTGTTTAAATACATCCCATTCAAAACACCAACCAAAACTATAAATTACTTACAAACCTTTAAAAATTATGTCAGACCAGTAACAAAGCTTTACTGAAGGACTTAAAAATTAAGAGACACAATATAAGCACCATTTCTGTTTTAAATCAACAACACAGCAACCCTAGAAAGTGGCAATGAATAAAAAGCCCTGGCCAAGAAAGAGAAATTGCGATCAGATACGGTGGTGAACAAGGTCAGGACTATTTTAAGAAGTAGTAAGACACTGTCTCCACAGCATAGCAGTACCTGGTCACCAAGTCCCTTAGCTGGGCCAGCACATTCAAAAATGCAGATCAGCAGACATGCTCTCTAAGAAGCTTGGTTAGAATTTCAAATTCTATGGACAACATATATTTCTAACTTCAGATTAAGCACTTGGGTTTGATATGTAATCTTTTTGTAAGGAGAAGCATACTTGATGCCTTCAGACTGCATAGGTGTATTTGCAGATTTCCTCAAAACTGGTTTATAAATTCAATTATTTCTACTACCTCTTCCAAAATTTGGGGTGCTTAGCTGGCTCAGTTGGTAGAGAATCCAACTCTTGGTCTTGGGGTCATTGAGTTCAAGCCCCACATTGGGCATGGAGCCTACTTTAAAAAGTAAAATTAAAAAACAAACAACAAAAGGGGCGCCTGGGTGGCGTAGTCGGTTAAGTGTCCGACTTCAGCCAGGTCACGATCTCGCGGTCTGTGAGTTCGAGCCCCGCGTCAGGCTCTGGGCTGATGGCTCGGAGCCTGGAGCCTGTTTCCGATTCTGTGTCTCCCTCTCTCTCTGCCCCTCCCCCGTTCATGCTCTGTCTCTCTCTGTCCCAAAAAAAAAAACAAAAAAAAAAAAAACGTTGAAAAAACAAACAACAAAAAACCCTAGGGGCGGTGAGTGGCTCAGTCAGTTAAGAGTCCTCTCCTGCTTGCGTGCTCTCTCTCAGAATATAAATAAACTTAAAAAAAAAACAACTATATTTAAACAGATCCACTTAAGCACTAAAAGGATGATGACAAAATATGATGCCCTTAAAAAATAGTACGAAATGTTTAGTTTTTTAAAAATTAAACTTGTGGGGCACCTGGGTGGTTTAGTCAGTTAAGTGTCTGACTTCGGCTCAGGTCATGATCTTGCGGTTTGCGGGTTTGAGCCCCACGTTGGGCTCTGCACTGAGAGCTCAGAGCCTGGAGCCTGCTTCAGATTCTGTGTCTCCCTCTCTCTCTGACCCTCCCCTGCTTGTGCTTGTGCTCCCTCTCTCTCTCTCTGCTAAAAATTAAAAAAAAAAATTAAAAATTTAATTAAAAAACAAACTTTTTATTAAAAAAATAAAATTAAACTTATTAAGAGGCACCTGGGTGGCTCAGTTGGTTGAGCATCTAACTCTTGATTTTGGCTAAGGTCATGCTTCCATGTTTGTGAGATCAAGCCCCTGGGGCTCTGTGCTGACAGCAGGGAGCCTGTTTGGGATTCTCTCTCTCCCTCTCTCTGTCTGCCCCTCCCCTGCTCACACAAATGTGAGCATGCTCTCTGTCAAAATAAACAAGCAAACTTAAAAAACAATTAAACTTGTTAACTCAGGAATGCTAAAAAAATTATGGCAATACTGTATCTTTGGTTTACTTTTTACTGTCTGATACAATCCAAGTGAAAAAATAGCAAAATCATTCTTAATTGAAAAGAACACAGTGCACTGAGAACTCACTCCAACAGAAACAAACACACAAAGCCTGGGTTACGTAGCTCTGGACTTTAATTTCTAACCAATTTCAGAAATTAAAAAAAAAATGATATGGACTGTGACAGGAAAACTAAAGCAGAAAACTAACGTGAAAGCATATCTGTTCTCTAAAGCACATAACCAAGGGAACCTACTGTTTTCTTAAATTCAAGTCCATTCTTGCTTTTACATATGATAGTGGGCACTGATACAGATTAGGTCATTTGTGAGAGAGTGACAACAATTCTGCTTCCCCTGACCCCCTCGGGATTGTTTTAAGCACATGCTCACAAACCTCTCCTTTGAGGAGGAAGAAAACAAGGAATGTTATGAAGGTATGTAGGGCTTCCAATCTGAGCCTGCCCTACCCATCTAACCAGGGACTGGCATATCACCTAGAAACCAGAAATGTGTACAGGGGCCTGGGGCCTAGAGCAATCTGGGAGATTTGAAATAAGAAAGAAAAAAGGCTTAAAGGTATCTATTTTGTTGTTTGTCCTCAGAGAAGAGATGAATGATTCTTTAGACTTTTGGGTCCTATCCCAGGAGCAAGGGACACAGTGGCATACTCCTGAGGACACCAGGCTGAGAGCAAACAGGGAGCAAGGAGAAAAGGAAACTTGGCAGGAGGCCTAAAATGTGCCAGCCCATCAAGAAACAGCCAGAACAGAATTAATGTAGGACAAAGACAGAATCCCCTTTCCTGTTTTTACTGGATTTTAAAGATTAGAAACCCATGCTTCCTGAGATATATAGATATGTAAGTTTAGTAAAGATCCTTTTGAAAGTGTCTCAACTGTGCTAAAAAGAGGGGAAAAGGAGGTTTGAGGACAGAATTTTATGAATACAGGTCCGAAGTGGCAAAGGGGAAATCAAAATGAGAAAACACGAAAAGAAAGGAGAAAGAAAGGTGCCCCATACTTCTTACCTTGAAACCCTGTCTGTTCACAATTTGTATGGGGTTATTCTTTAACAAGAAATTACAGAAATACCTCTGCGGTGACTAAATAGTTAAGGTGAGCCATACCTAAACCAGGTAAATCTCTGCCTGGCACATTTACAAGTGAATCTAAACATGGTGAAGCCTAGAAGGCACATATATAGGATAATAGGAGAAATGATTCTCAAACAAACAAACCCACAAAACACTGAAAATGAGACTGTCTGAAATGCTAAAATATGAAATGAGGAGCTTCCTAGACACATACTACTGATCTCACTGAAGACCCAAAGCTAAAGAGAGCAGCTTCTGTACAATTGAAAAAAAGATGCAGAGGGACAGTACCATGCTTGTTCTCACAACCGAGGTTTTGGATGGGGCTGCTAACTCTAGTTCCTTTTCTTCACACCTCCATCCTACTGTAGCTCAATTGAAAGAGAAGCTGAACACAGTGGGGGCAAGCTGACAAGACTGAGACAGAGGTGATCTGAGGTGACTGGGAAACTGATGTAGACACCTCTCTACTTGGGATTTCCCTTCACTATAACATCTTTTGAACAAAATCTGCTCTGTTGCAGAACAGAAACCAAAGAACAATATTTGTCACTCACCAGAATTTCAATTAGCTGTAACTGGGTTTGTAACTGGAAGTCACTCCAAGTACAATTCTGCTACCTTGTACTAGGGATATTCACACGTGTCCTGCTATTAAAGAGGTAAAAAGTAGAAATAAAATCTCCTACACCTAGGAGAAATGAACCCAAAGCTCCAGTTACAACATTGAGCTTTTGAGATTACTTGGGGACCTCATTTAGAACCCACTGCCATTAAAAATGATTACCAGCTTCAAACAAGAAAAGTCTCCCAAGTAAGTAGTCTCCAAAGTAAGGAATTATGCAACCATGAAATAGCTCTTGTCTTTCCTGTGATGTCTCCATGATACCACAAAACTGTTACAACTCCAAAGGAGTTTTAAATCACTGAATTCTGAACTATTTTAAAAGATGCACCAAGAAGCAACATACACCCAAACATCAGATATGGCTACACCTCAGAGGACTCTTCATTTGGCCGTGATATCACACACTTAAACATTTTGATGCTACACTACTCTGCAGATTATTGGAAAATACAATCAAAGACCAGATCACTCAGACATGGACAATGGGCTGTATTCAGCTACTATTGGATATGATGAAGTGTCCACCACAAAACAGAACTCCACTGAGCTTTGTTTGCTCTTTGGGAATAATCTGCTGCTACATATGTCCCACACAGGGGTTGAGACCAACTCAAGTTATCTCCTCCAAAGACTATGTTCTTGGTATCCTATGTTCCTGCCTCTGGTGAGACGTTTCTTCCTCAAGGCCAACAGTGTAATTCCTTATACACTCACACAGTCAGAAAATAATACAAGGAGATTTCAGGGCACAAACTTGACAGACAGCCCTTCATTTAAAACCACACACCACTGGGGGCAACACAATGACATATCTCAACATCCATCGGGTATACAGACTTTATTAGCAGGTACCTAGAAGCAGATGAGCAACATGCAAAGTGAGTGTGGGGAAAACCTGTAAACAGAGGAGGTAAATGACCTGTTTAATGCCTCACAAAATGCAAGAGTTTGACAGTTTCAAGCGGACTTCAGGAAGACTACACTCTGTCTTCTACCCTCCAGTGAAACACTAGAATTACTACTTTTAAACACTTTTAATTTTTTTTAATGTTTATTTATTTTTGACAGAGAGAGACACAGCATGAGCGGGGGAGGGACAGAGAGAGAGGGAGACACAGAATCTGAAGCAGGCTCTAGGCTCTGAGCTGTCAGCACAGAGCCCAGCATGGGGCTCAAACTCACAGACCGCAAGATCATGACCTGAGCCGAAGTCAGACGCTCAACCGACTGAGCCACCCAGGCGCCCCACTTTTAAACATTAGAAAATACTTCTATCAACCTCACAGACAACCCATAGTTCCAAATAGATGGGGACCAACTTTCAACCACACAAGCCCAACAATAACCTCCCAAATTAAACAAGTGTAGAGAAACCTCCAAAGAGACACCATTCAGGGGCAGGTGGTGGCTCAGTCGGTTAAGCATCTGCCTCTTGATTTCAGTTCAGGCCTTGATCTCATAGTTTGTGAGTTCAAGCTCTGCTTGGGATTCTGTCTCTCCCTCTCTCTCTGACCCTCCCCCACTCATGCTTGCTCTCCCTCAAAATAAATAAACTTTAAAAAGAAAGAAAGAAAAGAAAAGAGAAGAAAAGAGAAAGAGAAAGAGAAAGAAAGATCATTCCATAAGACTGGGTTCCAAATCTCTCTACTCTCTCAGCTTCCTTTCCTGACCTTCAAGTGACATAAGGAACTGAAGAGCCTGAACGTGTGAAGCTCTCAAGATTCTGGGAATCAGGACTATGTAAAAAAGATAATGGAACTCAACCTGGAAGCAAGCATCAATCTCATGATTAACAAGCTGTGCACCTGACAATGTACCAATACAACTATTTTCTCTGTCAAGAACTTAAGACTATCTGTCCTGGGTATTTTTTAGGGTGAGGTAATATATGAGAAAACATTTTAGAAGTACACACAATATTGATGCAGCTAAAACCAATGCTAAAATTTTTAATATTTTAAGGTATCAGAAATATAGGGGTGCCTGGGTAGCTCAGTTGGTTGGGCGTCTGACTCTTGATTTCAGCTCAGGTCATGATCTCACAGTTCGTGAGTTCCAGCCCCACACTGGGCTCTGTGCTGACAATGCAGAGCCTGCTTGGGATTCTCTTTCTCTCCCTTCTCTCTCTGTCCTTGCCCTATTTGTTCTCTCAAAATAAATAAGTAAAATAAAAATAAGGTATTAGAAATATAAAACTAACGACTTTAGGTTCTCCTTAGGAAGCCAGTAAAAGACCAAAGTAAGCAGAAGAAAGCAAATAATAAAAATATATGCAGACTCAAAAGAATGGACAGGGGAGAGAGAATTAAGGAAACCAAAAGTAGATCTTTAAAAAGAAAAAATCAGGGGCGCCTGGGTGGCTCAGTCAGTTGAGCGTCTGACTTCAGCTCAGGTCATGATCTCACAGCTCGTGAGTTTGAGGCCCGCATCAGGCTCTGCGCTGATAGTTCAGAGCCTGGAGCCTGCTTCAGATTCTGTGTCTCCCTCTCTTTCTTCCCCTAACCCACTTGCATTCTGTCTCTGTCTCTCTCAAAAATAAATAAACATCAAAAAAAAAATTAAAAAGAAAAAATCAGTAATATTCATGGATCCTCTAGAGAAACTGATCAGTAAAAAAAGAATATACTAATTACTACTATCAGGGATGAAAAAAGGGGTATCACTACAGATGCTACAAGCATTAAAAAAAAAAAAAGGTAATACTATGAGCAACTGTGTATCAATAAACTCAATAACTCAGACAAAATGGACAAGCTCCTTGAAAAATACAACTTACCAAAACTGACACAAGATAAAATATAAAATCTGAATGGTCTTGTGTCTATCAAAAAAACTGAATTTATCAAAAATCCTCCACAAGGAAAATTCCAGACACAGAGTTTCACTAATGAATTCTATCAAACATTCAAGGAAGAAATAGCATCAATCTTGCACAAATTCTTTCAGAAAACAGGGAGCAAAAAAAAACCAAAAAACAAAAACAAAAAAACAAAAAAAACCCAAACAAACAAAAAACCCCACATCTTCAAACTTATTTTATGAGGTCAGTTATCCCTGATAACAAAACCTAAAACAGAACCTTACCAAAAATATAACATACATACATACGTAAAAAAAGAAAAAAGATTATAAACCAAAATCTGTCATGAACAAAAACAAAAATCCTTTAAAATTTTTTTAGCAAAACGGGCACCTAAGTGGTTTGGTTAAGCATCTGACTCTTGATTTCAGCTCAGGTCATGATCTCACAATTTGTGAGATCTGGCCTCAAGTTGGGCTCTGCACTGACAGCACAGACCCTACTTGGGATTCTCTCTCTCCCTCTCTCTCTGCCCCTCCCCTGCTCTCTCACTCTGTCCCTCAAAATAAATAAACTTTAAAAAAAAATTTTAGGGGCACCTGGGTGGCTCCATCAGTTAAGCATTCAACTTCAGCTCAGGTCATGATCTCACAATTCGTGAGTTCAAGCCCCGCGTCAGGCTCTGTACTGATAACTTGGAGCCTGGATCCTGCTTTCAATTCTGTCTCTCTCTCTCTGTCCTTCCCCCACTTTTGCTCTCTCTCTCAAAAAAAAATAAACAAAGGTGAATTCTTTAAAAGAAAAAAAAAGAAGTTAGTTGTTTTGTAGATTCCTAAGTATTTTCTATGTAAACAACCATGTTATCTGTGGATTGAGAAAATCTTATTTGTTGGTGCCCCAACAACTTCCAAAACTAGTATATAAATTTAGCAAAGTCACAGGATACAAAAAGCCAATATACAAAATTCAATCATATTTTTATATGCTAGCAGTAACAAAAAACAAAAATTAAAAAATAATTTACTGGAGTAAATTAATGGAAAATGACAGAGTAGGAAGCTCTAAGAATCCATCATCCTTCCACCAAAACAGCTACTGAATTTGGAAAAACTGAAGTAACTTTTGGAACTCTGGAGTGTAGATGGAAAACATAAAGCTTCCAAGGTATAGATTGATGAAGAGGCTAGTGAATTTTGGTAAATTTCAGCCTTTTGGGTAGCAACTACCCAACCTCCAGCCCTCATTCCTGGGTGCAGCTTGCTGGAGGCTCAGATGGGCAATAAAGATAATTTGATTGATGACAACTGCTTTTGATCACTGAGGAGCTGAAGGAGGCAGTGACCACTACTTCAACACTCATAGGCTGAAGCGGCTTCCAGGGGCATTTAAGAAGGCAGTACTCGTTTTTACTGTTTTCCCCTTTAGGGAGCTAGTCATTTAAGGAAATCTTTACCAGGTCACTAACTGCAGAGGTAACAGAACTAGATACACATTTCCAATATTAGTTTGAAAAAGCCACAAATGGAAGTCTCTAGCACTCAATGAGCAAAAACTAGCAATTCCTGGGAAGTGGGAGAATCAAGATTTGCAAAATTACCAAATACTCAAATGTCCAGTTTTAACAAAAAATTAGGCAACAAAGAAACAAAAAATTAATGACCATTCACAGGAAAAGGAAAATGATGGAAAAAAAAATCCTGAGGAAGCAAAGACACTAGAATTATTATTAATCAAAGACGTTAATGGAGCACATGGGTGGCTCAATTAAGTATCTGACTCTTGATTTCAGCTCAGGTCATGATCTCACAGTTTATGAGTTCAAGCCCCATATCCAGCTCTACACAGACTCTGTGAAGCCTGCTTGGGATTCTCTCTCCCCCCTCTCTCTCTGCCCCTCCCCTGCTTGCACATTCACACTCTCTCTCTCTCAAAATAAATAAACTTAAAAAAAAATAAAAAAAGATGTTAGGGGCACTTGGGTGGCTCAGTCAGTTAAGTGTCTGACTCTTGGTTTCAGCTCATGTCGTGATCTCACGGTTCATGGGTTTGAGCCCCATGTCCAGTTCTGTGCTGACAGCTTACTTGGGATTTCTCTCTCTCTCTCTCTGCCCCTCCCCAGCGTGCTCTCTCTTCTCTCTCAAAATAAATAAATAAAATAAAACAAAACAAAAAGATGTTAAATCAACAGTCTTAAATACATTCAACAGACTAAAGGAAACGATGGTCAAAGGAATTCAGAAAAATGTGTGAACAAAATATAATATCAATAAAGAGATAGCAATTATAAAAAGGAGAAAACAAATTCTACAATAGCTGAAAACAGAAAAGTAAAATAATTGATATGAAAAACTCATTAAAGGGATTCAACAGCAGATCTGAGCATATGTAAGAAGTATCAGTGAACCTGAAGGTAAGATACTTGAAATTATTCAGAAAGGCAAAAAAAGAGTAAAAGTAAAGAGTCTGAGGGACCTGTGGGACACCACCAAATCTAACAATATATGGTTATAGAAAGAGAAGAGAGGAAAAGAGGAAAAGAAGGGCAGAAAAAAATAATCTGAAGATAGTGCCCAAAAACTTTCCAAACTTGAGTAAAGACATGAATATACATGTGCAAGAAGCCTAATGAACCAACCCCTCTTTGAGGATTAACCAAGACACATTATAAAACAAAAACGTACTATTAAACTGTTAAACCCCAAAGAGAAGGAGAATATTTGCAGCAAGAGAGAAGCAGCTCATAGTGTACAAGAGATCTTCAATAAGATTAACAGCTGATTTCTCTCCTGAATCCTCTAAAAGGCAGTAGGATGATATATTTAAAGCCCTGAAAGAAAAAAACTGTCAAGAATTCTAGATCCTGCAAAACTATCCTTCAAGAATGAAAGAGAGGGGCACCTAGGTGGCTCAGTCAGTTAAGAATCCAACTTTGGCTCAGGTCATGATCTTGTGGTCTGTGAGTTCGAGTCCTGCATTGGGTTTATATGCTAACAGCTCAAAGCCTGGAGCCTACTTTGGATTGATTCTGTGTCTCCCTTTCTCTCTGCCCCTCTTCCTCCTTTGAGAGACCGATGCTATGTCTCTCAAAAATAAACATTAAAATTTTTTTTTAATTTAGAAAAAAGAATGAAAGAGAAATTAAGATATTTCCAAATAACATAAACTAAAGGAGCTCATTACCAATAGACCTGTCCTATAAGAAACGCTAAAGGGAATCTTTCAGGCTAAAATGAAAGGATAACTTAAAGCCATAAGAAAAATATACAACACTGGTTAACATGACTATATAGATAAATATAAAATCTAGTATTATTGTACATTTGGTATTGTTTGTAACTTTTTTCTACATGATTTAACAGACAAATGTATAAAATTTTAAAATCTTTGTTAAAGGCATACAATATAAAAGGATGTAATCTAATGACAATAAAAACACAAATACATATATGTATGTGATATACATATATACATATAAAAATTAAACATTAAAAATTTTTTTTTTCTAAATTTTTTTTTATTTATTTTTGAGACAGAGAGAGACAGATTATGAACGGGGGAGGGGCAGAGAGAGAGGGAGACACAGAATCGGAAGCAGGCTCCAGGCTCCGAGCCATCAGCCCAGAGTCCGACGCGGGGCTCGAACTCACGGACCGCGAGATCGTGACCTGAGCTGAAGTCGGACGCTCAACCGAGCCACCCAGGCGTCCCTAAAAATTTTTTCTAAAAAAGTATAATGTCCTTTGGGTCTTGTAATCCTTAATGATTTAAGGTCTATTTTATCTGGTATTAGGATAGTCATCCCAGCTCTCCTTTGGTTACTATTACATGAAAATATCTTTTTTCATCCTTTACTTTCAATCTTTTTGTGTCTTTATATCTAATTTGAGTCTCCTATAAACTGCATATAGATGGATTGGGTTTTTAAAAAAATTTTTTAATGTTTTTATTTATTTTTGAGAGAGAGAGACAGAACGTGAGCAGGAGAGGGGCAGAGAGAGAGAGGAAGACACAGAATCCGAAGCAGGCTCCAGGCTCTGAGCTGTTAGCACAAAGCCTGACACAGGGCCTGAACTTGTAAACCGTGAGATCATGACCTAAGCCAAGTCAGACACTTAACCAACTGAGCCACCCAGGCACCCCATATTATGAAAGGTTAAACCCAGGCACCCCATGATGAAAGGTTAAACACAACAAGAAGAAATAACAATTATATGTTCACATACCAGAGCCACAAAATGTGTGAAGTTGACAGAAGTGGGAAAAAGACCACTGTACAATAGTTGGAGACTTCAATATCCCACATTCAGAAATGAATAGAACACCCAGACATAACATCAATAAGGAAACAGAATTTGAACAACACTAAAACCCAACTAGACCTAACAGATATATACTCAACCCAACAAAAGCAAAATACATACTTTTTTCAAATACACATGAAACATTCTCTAGGATAGATTATAAATTAGGCAGAAAACAAGTCTGAATAAAATTTAAAAGACTGAAATTATACAAAATATCTTCTTTAATCATAACAAAATGAAACTAGACGTCAATAAGAAGAAAACTGGAAAATTCACAAATCTGTGGAAATTACACAACATATCCTTAAACAACCAATAGGTTGAAGAAACTACAAGGGAAGTTTCTGCCAGAGCAATTAGAAAAGAAAAAAAAATAAAAGGCATCCAAATTAGTAAGAAGGTAACCATCTGCAGAAGACATGATCTTATATGCAGAAAACCCTAAAATTACCCAAACACACACAAAACCACTGTTAGAGCTAATAAATATATTGAGCAAATTCGTAGGATACAAAATCGCCACACAGAAGTTGGTTGATTTCTTTTTTTTTTTTTTAAAGATTTACTCATTTTTGAGAGACAGAGTATGAGTGGGGGAGGGGCAGAGAGGGAGGGAGACACAGAATCTGAAGCAGGCTCCAGGCTCTGAGCTGTCAGCACAGAGCCCAACACGGGGCTTGAACTCACAGAGTGCAAGATCATGACCTGAACTGAAGTCAGATGCCCAACCAACTGAGCCACCCAGGTGCTCCGAAATTGGCTGCATGTCTATACTTTAGCAGCGAACAATCTGAAAGGAATATTAAGAAAACAATCCATTTACAATAGTATCAAAAAGAAATAAATGTAAAAAAAAATTTTTTTAATCAAAAAAACCCAATAATATCAAAAAGAATAAAATACTGAAGAATGAATATAACTAAGAAGTTGAAAGATTTATATTCTGGGGCGCCTGGGTGGCTCAGTCGGTTGAGCAGCCGACTTCGGCTCAGGTCATGATCTCGCGGTCCGTGAGTTCGAGCCCCCGCGTCGGGCTCTGGGCTGACAGCTCCGAGCCTGGAGCCTGTTTCAGATTCTGTGTCTCCCTCTCTCTGACCCTCCCCCATTCATGCTCTGTCTCTCTCTGTCTCAAAAATAAATAAACATTAAAAAAAAAAAAAGATTTATATTCTGAAAACTACAAAACACTTCTGAAAGAAACATCTAAATAAATGGGAAAACATCCCACGTTGACAAATTGGAAGACTTAATATTGTTAAGATGACAAATACTACCCAAAGAGATGTGCAGCCTAAATGTAATCCCTAACAAAATACCAATGACAATTATTGCAGGGAAAAAAAAAAAAAAAAACTATCCAGAAATTCATAGAGAATCTCAAGGGACCCTGTATAGCCAAAATTCCTGAAGAACAAAATTGGAGGAATCACATTTCCTGATTTCAAAACTTACTGCAAAACCACTATAATCAAAACAGTGTGGTACTAGCATAAACACAGTCATACAGACTAATAGAACACAACAGGAAGCCCAGACATAAACGCTTGGACATATTGGTCAAATGATTTTCTTTTTTTTTATATTTATTTAGAGAGAGAGATAGAGAACATGCATGAGCAAGGGAGAGGCAGAGAGAGAAAGGGAAAGAGAGAATCCCAACCACACTGTGTCTATCAGCATGAAGCCCGACTCAAGGCTTGAATTCACAAACTGCAAGATCATGACCTGAGCTGAAATCAGGAGTCGGACATTTAACCCACTGAACCACTCAGGCACCCCGTCTTTTCTAAGTTCATTTATTTATGAGAGAAAGTGTGAGTCAGGGAGGGGCAGAAAGAGAGGGAAAGAGAGAATCACAAGCAGACTCCACACTGTCAGAGCAGAGCCTGACGTGGGGTGCTCAAACCCACAAACCAGGAGATCATGACCTGAGCCGATGTCAGACATTTAACTGCTTGAGCCACCCAGGTACCCCAAATTAATTATATTTTTATGGGGTTTTTTATACTTATTTATTTTTGAGAGAGAAAGAGAGAGCAGGGAGGCAGCTCTCCACTGTCAGTGCAAAGCCCAACGCAGGGCTCAAACCCAGGAACCGTCAGATCATGACCTGAGCCAAAGTTGCACACTCAACCAACTGAGCCACCCAGGTACCCCACAGTCAAATGATTTTCAACAAGGGTGCCAAGACTATCAATGGGCAAAGGACAGTCTTTTCAACAAGTGGTACTGGGAAAACTGAACGGCCATATGCAAGAGTGAAATTGGAGCATTCCTTCACATCATATACAAAAATTAACTCAAAATGGATCAAAGACCTAAACTTACAAGCTAAAATTATAAAACTCTTAGAAGAAAACATGAGGGGGGTATTTCATGACCTTAGATATGACAATGATTTCTTAGCTATAACAACAAAAGCACAGGCAAGAAAAGAAAAAGTAAACTGGGTATCATCAAAATTAAATACTTTTGTACATCAAAGGACACTGTCAAGAGAATGAAAAGACAACTCACAGAATGGGAGAACATACCTACAAATCATACCATCTGATAAGGGATTAATATCCAATATAGAGAACTCCCACAACTTAAAGACAAAAAAATAAACAATCCAATTCAAAAGTGGTCAAAGGACTTGCTTGGTTAGACATTTCTCCAGGGAAGATATGCAAATACCAATATGTGCACGAAAAGATGCTCGACATCCTTAGTTATTAGAAAAATCCACATGAAAGCCACAATGAGATACTACCTCACACCCATTGGAATGGCTATTATTAAAAAAAAAAAAAGTTAGCAAAGATGTGGAGAAACTGGTCTTACGCACTGCTAGTAGGCATGTAAAATGTTTCAGTCACTGTGGAAGACAGGATGGTAGTTCCCCAAAAAATTAAACACAGAATTTCCATGTGGTGCAGCAATTCCACTCCTAGGTATTCCACTCCTACCCAAAAGAACTGAAAGCAAGGACTCAAACCAATTATTTATACACTAATGTTCATAGCAGCATTATTCACAATAACCAAAAAGTAGATACAACTTGTGTCCGTTAACAGATGAATGGACAGATAAAATGTGTTCTATACATACAATGGAATATTATTTAGTTATAAAAAGAAATGAAATTCTGATACATGCTATAACATAGATGAACCTTGAAAACATTAAATGAAATAAGCCAGGCATCAAAGAACAAAAATTATATGATTCCATTTATATCAAATATCTAAAACAGACAAACTCATAGAGGTAGAAAGTATATTAGAGATAGAAAGTATATTAGAGGTTACAATGGACTGAGGGGAGGGGAAAATAGGACACTGTACAATAGATACAGAGCTTGTATTTGAGATGATGGAAAAAGTTCTTGAAATAGTGATATGGTAACACAACACGGTGAATGTACTTAATACTACTGTATTGCACACTTAAAAAGTTAAAATAGTAAAATTTTGTTTTCTACATTTTACTATAACTTTTTAAAAGACAATTCATTTATGAGGCACCTGGCTGGCTCAGTCAGTGAAGTATGCAACTCTTGATCTCAGGGTTGTGGGTTCAAGCCCCATGTTGGATGCAGAGATTACTTAAATAAATAAATAAATAAATAAATAAATAAATAAATAAATAAATAAAATGAATAGATAGATAGATAGATAGATAGATAGATAGATAGATAGGGGTGCCTAGGTGGCTCAGTAGGTTAAATGTCCAACTTTGGCTCAGGCCACGATCTTGCAGTTCATGAGTTTGAGCCCACGTCAGGCTCTGTGCTGACAGCTCAGAGCCTGGAACCTGGAGCCTACAGCCTGCTTCGGATTCGGTGTCTCCCTCTCTCTCTGCCCTTCCCCTGCTCATGCTCTATCTGTCTCTCTCTCAAAAAAGTAAATAAACATTAAAAAAATTAAATTAGTAAGTAAAATCGAAAAAAAGACGTTTCATTTACAATAGCATTAAAATAACATCAAACATCTTGGGATAAATTTATAAGATACGTGAAATCTCTGCAGTGAAAACCACCAAACAATCCAGAAAAATTAAAGAAGACATCAATAAATGGAGTTCTACACCAGGCGTATGGATTAGAAGACTTGATATGGTTAGGATGTCAATCCTCCTCAAATGAACCAATAAATTCAATGGAATCCCAACCACAATATCGGCAGGCTTTTTTTAGAGAAATTGGAAAACTAATTCTAAAATGTGTATGGAAATATAAAGAACCCTAAATACCCAAATCAATCTTATAAAGAAGAATAAAGTTGGGTGACTTATATACTACTGACTTCAAGACTTATCAGTGGGTATTAGCATATAAACAAATAGATCAATTGACAGAACAGAGATCCCAGAAATAGGTCCATACCTATAGTCAATTCATTTTTTACATAAGTGCTAAAGCAAATAAATAGAAAGTGAAAGTTGTGATAGTTTTAAACTGTCAAATTTTTTGATAGTTCTTCCTCCAAAAGGTAGAGCCTTCTTCTCTCCACCCCTTAAGTATGGGCTGGACTTAGTGACTCAATTCTAAGGAACAGAATATAATATGGCAGAAGTGACAGTCTGTGACTAGGTCATAAGAAGCTTCTTCTTTACTCTGTCTTGGATCATTCATTCTGGAGGAGGATCATAGAATGCCATGAGGATACTCAGAGAGCCCACATGTCAGAGAACTGTGGCCTCCTGCCAAAAGCCAAGTTAAGTCATCTTAGAAACAGATCCTCCAGTTCCAGGCAAACCTTCAGATGACTGCAGTCCCACAAGACATCTTAACCTGCAACTTCATGAGAGACTGTGAGCCAGAGCCACCTGGCTAAGCCACTCCAAATTTTTCATCCTCATAAACTGAGGCAATAAATGTTTGCTATTTTAAATTGCTTAAGTTTTGGGGCGCCTGGTGGCTCAGTTAAGTGTCCAACTTGGGCTCAGGTCATGATCTCATGAGTTAATGAGCTCAAGCCCCACATCAGGCTCTCTGCTGTCAGCACGGAGCCCACTTCAGATCCTGTCACTCTCTCTCTCTCTGCGCCCTCCCAAAAATAAAATAAAATATTTAAACTACTAAGTTTTGGAGTCAAGAGATAACAGATACACATCTTTTTAGCAAATGGTGCTGGTATTAGAACAAGAAGACATCCATATAGGAAGAAAAATGAACCCCAACCATGGGATCATGACCTGGGCCGAAGTCGGACACTTAACTGACCAAGCCACCCAGACAACCCAAAAGTTTCTTTTAAAACTAGACACACATCTACCTGTAACCCAGCAATTCTATTCCCCTCTATTCCTCTATTCCCCAAGAGAAATGAATATATGTGTATATCCCCCAAAAACACTTGTACGAAAATGTTCATAGAAGCTTTACTCGTAGGTCAAACAATGGAAACTGCCCAGATGTCCATCAACAGAACAGACAAACTGGAATGTTTGCACAATGCAATAAAAAGGAATGAACTACTGATACAAATAGCAGGGAATTCTCAAAACATTATACTGTGTGAAAGAAGCCCTACATGAGAGTATTATTCCATTTAGTATTATTTATTACACAAGTATTATTCCATATAGTATTATTCCATTTATATGAAATTTTAAAACTGGATGACTAACCTATGATGAAAAAATTCAGAACAGAAATTGTCTCTGGCTAGAACAGAACAGCACTTATGCACTTAATTCCTACATTAACACAAATTTAAAAACAGATGGTAGCAACAACAGTATTCTGTCAAGAAAATACTTATTAAATTATTAACAACCTGTTCATATAACTCTGACAAATAGCAGCTTACCAGTTATCAGTGTATTATCTCTTGGCTCCAAACCCAACCATCACCACCCGCTCTGCAAAAACGGAGCTGGACTCATTAAATATTTTTCCTTTGCCAGATGTTAAGTTTTGTCAGTGAAAGACACTAGGGAAAGTCTGCAAAAAAATATGCTCCTCTCACCAGGCCTCTGCCACCCAGTCAGCTCCTTTCAGTGCCCAGCCACTGGTGGCTGCCTGACTCCCAGAATGTATCATGGTCAGCAGCACACAGTGGCCAGCAGCTTCCTCTGACACCTCACTGAAGTAGAGAGAGTGCTTCCAGCAAAACGCCTCTCCATAAGTGGCTTTCTCCAACATCTTAGAGGGTAGACTTCTAGCATGATCTACCAATGTGGCACCATAATGACTTTCTCTGCCATCCAGTTAGGTATGACTCACCCCATCTCCATGATACGAATGTCAGCCCTCAGAAGGTATCTTCCTTGAGTGCTCTGTATCAATGCTAGGAGCAATGGCTGCTCCTACATATGCTATTTCTATATGACTTAGAGTTCACTCTACTTTTTACTAGCCAAATTCTCATTACTCCAATCCTCAATTACAGTTAACAATTCTTTATATTAAACTTTACCTGTTCAAATTCCTGTGTGGTTTTTGTCTCCCAAAGGGTCACTGACAGTTGTTTGAAGGAGTTGAAAAGGTTAAGTAGTATAGACCAAAAGTGAGAAATTTTATTACCTAAATAAAATCCACACAGCTCTGCTTTATTCACAATTTACCGATCAAAAGTAATACAACACTGTAAACAGCCAAGTTAAAATGCTTAAGGGTCCAAGCAGCCCTGCCTGGTATACTCTGCTTTGGGGAGTTACTCAAGCTTAATATTCAGCTCCCTGAGGCCAAAGTTAGGCACTTTCTTTAGAGAGACTCATAAAATAGCTAACACAATCACATATTTTATAATACATTTTCCCAAACACAGAAGAAACTTCTAAGCATTCATTCTGTTTTATGCTAAAGAAATCATTTTAATCTTCATGCAGAATATTTATTAAATAAATAAATAAATAAATAAATAAATAAATAAATAAATAAAACGGCCTATGCACATCTTGTGCTTGCCTAAAGTATCTAGTGTGCTACTTGGCCCTGACCCACACATCTTCCAGTTGAGCAGAATCTTTATAAATAAGTTTCAAAATACTCTCCACTAAATCAGGTTTGTGACCAAATAGCAACTATAAAGTCTCCAAATCAATCCAGGACCATTAAAGTAAAATCTGCAAAAAAAAATTTAAAGTATATAATTAAGTATATGTTGAGTGGCTACAATGAATGAGACCCCATAGAACAAATATTGTACTAAGACAAACACAGTTCTTGTCCTCAGAAAACTGAAAGTGAGGATGCAGGACAGGTAGAAAGGAGAGACAAATAAGCAAATTTAAGACTATGGTAAATGTTACAATGAGGAATGAAACACCAAGAGTGGCCATTAACAAAGATGGAAGGTGCAGGTCAGGAAGGGTTTGTAGAACATACCGCATCTAAACTGAAATCTGAAAGATAACTAGAGTCTGACAGGAAGCGAGATGGGGAGGTGGGGTGGGGGAATAAAAGCACGGGCAATGGCCCAGAGGGAGGAAAGAGAGTCACCTGAAACATCTGACGCTAGAGGGTCAAGAGATGCAGTTAGAGACCATTAAGAACCAGGTGAGGAAGTTCCTCATCTACATTCCGGAGCTGGGACCTGACCCACTTCCTACTGGGAGGTCACTGAACAGCTTCAAACAGGCCAAGGACTCAGATTTGCACAGCCCACAGTGTAGAGTGGACTGGATCGGGCAAAACTATGGGAGCCAAAGGAAACTATTTCCAAATAGTTTTTGAGAAATTAAAGTAAGTCATACATTAACCATTTGACAAGTTTTCCCTTTATCTGATCAACTCCATGAGGTAAGGGGAGTAGGTGTGATTAACCAGTATTACATGGATAGTAGTAAACAGAGAAGTCAGTCAGCTGACTTGTCAAAGTAAGGTTCCACAGCTAGAAAGTACTTAAAAATACCAGCATTCACTCCCCTTGACTGCTTCCTAGGAGAGCTGAGGTAGGCATCACTTGTTGCATGAACTTATTAGCACTGTCAGCAGTATACCTGAAGGTTCATTTGCTTAGAAAGTTTACTGCCTTTACAAAATGATGTGGGAACCCCAAAACTTTCAGACTAGTGAGACAATATTCCTTCTGTTCCTTGTCATGCTGGCAGGGAAGCAAGGCCACAGGGGGTGAGGAAGAGAGACCGAGTTTCAGAATCAGACGTTCACTTAAGAAAATCACTTATTCTCTGCAACTGTAGTCACCACCTAGAAATTGAATACAGTAATTCCCGAAGTCTCCACACTCTAAAAAATGTCTAAGATTCCATAGCTATCCCACCTGAAGAAAGCACGGTATCCTGGAAAACTTCACAATATTTTCAAGAATGGGAACATAATCTTGGAGGGTTTCAAATTCTCCCAGAAACACTTTGGGTGCTAACAACCGGCATCAATGTCCATGGTCAGGAGAAACCTTTCTGAGAACAGCATCTGAAAATGTTTCCTTATCTGGGAATGCAAGCTGGTGCAGCCACTCTGGAAAACAGTATGGAGGTTCCTCAAAAAATTAAAAACAGAACTACCCTACAACCCAGCAATTGCACTACTAGGTATTTACCCACGGGATACAGGTGTGCTGTTTCGAAGGGACACATGCACCCCCATGTTTATAGCAGCACTATCAACAATAGCCAAAGTATGGAAAGAGCCCAAATGTCCATCAATGGATGAATGGATAAAGAAGATGTGGTATTTATAGGGGCGCCTGGGTGGCTCAGTCGGTTAAGCGTCCGACTTTGGCTCAGGTCATGATCTCGTGGTCCGTGAGTTCGAGCCCCACGTCAGGCTCTGTGTTGACCGGTCAGAGCCTGGAGCCTATTTCAGATTCTGTGTCTCCCTCTCTCTCTGACCCTCCCCCATTCATGCTCTGTTTCTGTCTCAAAAATAAATAAACGTTAAAAAAAATTAAAAAAAAAAGATGTGGTATTTATATACAATGGAGTATTACTCAGCAATCAAAAAGAATGAAATCTTGCCATTTGCAACCACATGGACAGAACTGGAGGGTATTATGCTAAGTGAAATTAGTCAGAGAAAAGACAACTATCACATGACTTCACTCATATTAGGACTTTAAGATACAAAACAGATAAACATAAGGGAAGGGAAACAAAAATAATATAAAAACAGGGAGGGGGACAAAGCATAAGAGGCTCATAAATATGGAAAACAAACAGAGGGTTACTACAGGGGGTGTAGGAAGGGGGAATAGGCTAAACGGGTAAGGGGCATTAAGACATCTACTCCTGAAATCATTGTTGCACTATATGCTAACTAATTTGGATGTAAGTTAAAAAAAAAATAAAATTAAAAAGTAAAAAATAATTTAAAAAATAAAACAAAGGGATCAAAAACATTATTAAAAAAAGAAAATGTTTCCTTATCAATAAATAAGAGGAAAAAAAACACATCTACATCCTATAATAGTTACTTGCATTGTAAATCTAACTTTAAGGGGGTGCCTTGGTGGCTCAGTCAGTGAAGTATCCAACTTCGGCACAGTTCATAGGTTAAAGCCCCGCGTCGGGCTCTGTGCTGACAGCTCAGAGCCTGGAGCCTGTTTTCAGATTTTGTGTCTCCCTCCCTCTCTCTCTCTGCCCCTCCCCCACTCATTCTCATTTTCTCTCTCTCTCTCTCAAAAATAAACATTAAAAAAAAATTTTTTTTATTTTTTTTTAATGTTTATTTATTTTTGACAGAGAGAGAGACAAAGCATGAGCGGGGAAGGGGCAGAGAGAGAGGGAGACACAGAATCTGAAACAGGCTCCAGGCTCTGAGCTGTCAGCACAGAGCCTGACGCGGGGCTCGAACTCACGGACCGCGAGATCATGACCTGAGCTGAAGTCGGCCTCTTAACCGACTGAGCCACCCAGGTGCCCCTAAAAAAAATTTTTAAGAGGACTCTGATAACCAAGAAACTAGCCACTGACCACTGGCCCAAGAAGTCAATGGTAAAACAATGCAGATGCTATGAATAGGCAAAATGTGGAAATGACTTTTTTTTTTTTTTAACGTTTATTTATTTTTGAGACAGAGAGAAACACAGCATGAACGGGGAAGGGGCAGAGAGAGAGGGAGACACAGAATCGTAAGCAGGCTCCAGGCTCTGAGCCATCAGCCCAGAGCCCGATGCGGGGCTCGAACTCGCGAACCGCGAGATCGTGACCTGAGCTGAAGTCGGACGCCCAACCGACTGAGCCACCCAGGCGCCCCGGAAATGAATTTTAATGGGTGGTGGGGGGGTGGACCTAAAGGATGAATACTCCTCACAAAAATCACTGCTTGCTGCTCCCAGAAATTAAAATCTAGAACACTTAACTAAGACCTCTGGGTTGGTACCAGTTTTCTAACACTACACATGGAAGATCATAGACAAAGAAGACTCAAACTTTAAAAAGTTCCATGTGAATTAAAATTCACAGTATCAAAATTAAAATTTAAAGTAGCAAAATACACCCCACTTGACTAACAGTCTAAAGAGGCAGTGTCGGGGCACCTGTCGGGGTGGCTCAGTCGTTGAGCATCCGACTTCAGCTCAGGTCATGATCTCACAGTCCATGAGTTCGAGCCCTGCATCGGCTGTGCTGACAGCTCAGAGCGTGGAGCCTGCTTCAGATTCTGTGTCTCCCTCTCTCTCTGCCCCTCCCCTGCTCATGCTCTGTCTCTCTCTGTCTCAAAAATAAATAAAAACATTAAAAAATAAAATAAAAATAAAATAAAAAATAAAGAGGCAGTGTCCACCGTGGTAAGTAGGCCTGAACACTTACAAACGCAAAAATCACCAAGGCCAAGCTCCATAGAGAGATGAAAGATGAATTCTGTGAACCCTGTGAATGACCAAGAAGCCTCCTGGCCTGCATCAATTAAAGAAATCCAGAAGGATGATAAGCACTGATGTAAGTTTTAAAGCGAACAGACCCTCTCTATCTAGAAGCTTGTGTGTACCTGCAATAAACTGTTCCTGGTTACTTCAACTTCCCACCTCAATGGAGCGTCCATTAGTTCTTGTCTCATGATGGGAAGGTATAGAAATCCCGCAAAAGCAGAAAATGAAGCTTGGAGCTGAAAGCTATGAGGGATGAATAACAAAACTGGGCCCAGAGTCCAAAGGACTCTTAACATTTCCTGAAACAGTGTTCCTCTGATGTGCTGACAGCTCCAGAGTCTGGAGCCTGTTTCAAGATTCTGTGTCTCCTCTCTCTGCCCTTCCCCCACTCACACTCTGTCTCTCCCTCTCTCAAAAATAAATAAATAGTCTGTAAGTCAGAGCCATTCTACTCTCAGATACTTACTGAAGAGAAATAAAGGTATGTATACACACAGACTTGTATGAAAACATCTATCGCATCTCTCTCTATTCATAAGAGCCCCAAATTAGAAACAACCCAAATGCCCATCAGCAAATGGTATAGCCATAAAAAGGAATACTACTCAGGAATAAAAAGTAACACAACAAAATGGATGAAACTCTAAAATATCACATTGAACAAAAGTAGCCTGATACATAAGACTTCTCATTACTCTCAGTAGCTACATTTTATAAAGTCACTGCTAACACCAAATTAGCAAACATCAAGCCCCTATCCTAGGGGAAAAATGGGGTTAGGTTTCTGTGAGCCTCTGGTCACTTGTTTGTCAACCAATCAATTCATAACCTTCCAGAGCTACATACATAAAATATATAACCTGTACATATCTATTTAAAGACACTTTAAAATACAGTAGTCCCCCCACTTATCCATGCTTTTGCTTTCCATGGTTTCAGTTACCCAGAGTCAATCAAGGTCCAGAAGCAAATGGTCCAGAAGCAAAGTATGTTCAGAAGGTCACTGGTAGCTTAACAGCTACGTCACGATGCCTACATCATGTAGCTCACTTCATCTTATCATGTAGGCATTTTACCATCTCACATCATCACAAGAAGGCTGAGTACAATACAAGACATTGTGAGAGACTCCATCCACACAACTTTTATTACAGTATATTGTTACAACTGTTCTAATTTATTATTGTTGTTGTTAGTCTCTGACTGTGCCTGATTTATAAATTAAACTTTATTCTAGGTATGTATGTATAGGAAAAAACATAGTACATATAAGGTTCAGTTTCAGTTTCAGGCATCCACCCGGCATCCTGGAAGTATACCCTATGGATAAGGGGGAACTACTGGATATTACTGACTCATTAATACTGAACTCTCAGTCAACAGTACTATAATTCATTTCTGAATAAAACTTATCTAATACACAGATTTTCTCCATATTCTTTTCTTGTGCTTAGGAAGATTAACAGCACTTCAGCAATACACTTGAGAGCCATTTTAAGCAGCACAATTCCCAAAAAGCACAAAAATATTTTTAAAATATGGTACTAAGCAGACCACTAAAAGGATACTTGTTTACAGTGTTAGAGCTGAAACAAGAAGGCAGACTGTCACCCTGCTCCACTTTAGCTGGGAATGTACACAACAGGCAATTCAAATTTTTTGCCATTTCTGGTCTGCAAAGGGATTTTTTTTCACTAGCAAAGTGGCTCAAATTTCCTTAATTCATTGCCAAATTAAAAAATCAGGCGGATATGCCTGGATGGCTCAGTTAAGCATCTGACTTTGGCTCAGATCACGATATCACGGTTCATAAGTTCGAGCCTCACATCAGGCTGTGTGCTGACAGCTCAGAGCCTGGAGCCTGCTTCGGATTCTGTGTCTCCTTCCCTCTCGTACTCTGTCTCTCTCTCTCTCTTTCAAAAATAAATAAAACATTTTTTTCATAAATACATAATCATGAAATTTCACATAAAAATTCAGATTTCTTGTTTTCTTTAAAAAAAAAAATCACAAGATGTGGTACACAACTGGCTGGAACTGAGCAACAGTGACCCTTCAGATAAGCCTGCGCTTGCTAGTTCACCCTAGTCCCTTACATTCTGCTTCCCTCAATTTGCTGCCAACAAGTTGTTTTTTACAGCAGCTTTGAGTTAACAATCACACACCACACAATTCACCCACTTAATGCGTACAATTCAATGGTTTTTAGTATATTCATAGGCATGTGCAGCTACCACTACAATTTTTAAACATATTCGTCACCTCAAAAAGAAACCCAATAACCTTTAGCTATCATTCCCCTATGCTCTCATCTACCTCCAAGCCTTAAGCAATCACTAATCTACTTCTGATCTCTATTCTGGATATTTCATACAAATGGAATCATTTAATATGTGATCTTTTGTGTCTGGCTTCCTTCATTTCACATGTCCAGGTTCATCCATGTTGTAGCATGTAACAGCACCGCATTCTTTTTTATTGCTAAACAATATTCCATTGTATGTATACACCACGTTTTTATTATCAACTGAGAAGATGGTTGAGTTGTTTTCCTCTTTGGCTACTATAAATAACACTGCTATAAACATTCACATACAGGTTTTTGTGTGGACATTATGTTCTCATTTCTCTTGGGTAGATAACTAGGAGTGGGATTGCTTGGTCGTATGGTAACTCTATGTTTAAGCAGTTTAAGAACTGCCAGACTATTTTCCAAATCCAGGCAAAAGCACAGATCTACTGGCACAAACATAAAAAATACCTGATTTGTCCCTGGCTGCATTATTTTACATTCATACCATTCTCTGTGTATGAAGGCTCTGATTTCTCCACATCTTCACCACCACTCGTCATTACCTGACTTTTCAATTACAGAATAAGTCATTTATAAGTGTTCATTTAATCCTAACACACCCAGATTTTTATGGACTTCAAGCTGATTCGTGGACATCAAATTTTAGACTTGAAAAGAGTCCAGTCCTAACCTACTCACCTAGACTGCCCATCTTCTGTAAAATGAAGGGAAAGGAATAAATGATCTAAACCTCTACGCACAAATGAAACTTTTACAGAAGAGATTAGCAAATTTTGTAAGCAACAAAACAATGTCCCTAACAGGGATCCAGCCCTCGAACAGGTTTTCCCATCAAAACTCATTTGTAATGCCTCCTACATAAATGCAACTTCAAACCATAGCAGCAAATATGACAGCCTTGATCTATCACTTTTCATAAGAGAACCAACATGTCTTAGGCTGTCCCACTCAGAATCCATTGCTCACATTCTGCTGTAATAGAGGGAGAAAATAAAATCTGATTTAAAACCAAGGCAAAAGCACACATCCAGTAGCACAAACAAAATCTCTGACTGCTCCATTGTCTGAAGTCAGAGATGGAGAGCACTGTGCAGCCTTTCCCCAGCTCTCTCCTCACTGCTCCTTATAGCCTCAGGGCAGCACTGGGACCAAGGCAAGCAGCAAATAATAGACACATTTACAGTAGTCCAAGGTGGCTGTGAGACCAAGACCCACCCAAGAAGGGGGTCTAAGAATCTCAGCACCCAGCCCTATGCTCACCCTATACATGTTTTCTCCAAGAATCAATATGGCATCTTAGCCAGGGAGGGGATGGGCCACACAGCCTCTTCTGAGATGCAGAATTACTTTGTTTTCAGGCTTCAGTTTTGCACTTTGAGCAAGTTCTGCCTCTGTTCTACAGCACTGAGGTACAAGCACTTCAGGCAGGACAGGAGGTAGAGATCCATGGCCACCAAATTCTCATTTCTACATGCCTATTCCCTCCATTTCCGTTTAAATACAGAGGGTGTTACGAACTCAGACAAATTTAACACACTCTCATAAACATTTAGTTCTCATCTACTACATGCAGGTACAAGAAGACACAAAAACACAGTCTCTGTAGGAAATGGGTTAGGTCTTAGAGGAAACAAACAAAATATTCTTAAAAGAGCAAATACTATTTTGTTTTTTGAATAAGGGCAATAATGCTGCTGCAGGTCAGAGTACCCTCTGGGACTGGAACATCTGGGAAGTGTTTCGCTGAGCTGGACCCTGGAGAAAAGAGAAGTGGAGATGAAGAAAAAGGATATTCCAAAGAGGAGCAAAAGTCACTGTACTCAGCTGGCAAGAGAACTGTGTAAGGAAATTCCATGTATGGAATGTCTAGCAAATCATTTGGTTAATGGGGATTAGGATAAGCCCTGGAGAGGTGGGCTGGGGCCCACTGGGCAGCAGCACCTTGACTGCTTGAATGCCACGTTAGGACATCAGATCTCATCCCAAGCCTGCAGCAGTTTCTGACTTCAGTGTAGGATCTCCAGAGCGTCACAAAGTGTGTCTATTGCTCATGATAGTTAAAAGTGCTGACATTTACAGGTGAATTACATAAATACAAGGAAGAGTCTTTGTGTTCTCACAAGTAAGGCCACAGCAACAGGCCTCTTCTGGTTTCAGCATCTTCTCAAAAAGGATCTCCTGATTAAGGAGCTAGTCTCTTTCACAAATTAAAAAAAAATAAATTAAAATTTTTTTAAAAAGGAGCTAGTTTATTTCAAAATTAAACATTCTAAGACGACAAGATCCTGACACAAATGCACAAAGTATTGTTGCCTCACTTCTTAGTTCACTCATGCAGGCTTTTTCTATGACCACATACAAAGAGCCTTTGCAGAGGAGTCAAGGGACCACATGGAAAGAGCAATGTGTTTTGGAGCATTCAGAACTCTTCCTAGATCTAACACCTTGCCCAAGGTCTCTAACCCTTCCACCCTCACAGGAAGGAGGCCTGACAGTCTGTTTTCATTGGGCAAGATACACTTAGCCTCTTAAAAGTTAATTTGGCAGTTCCATACCATCACAACGACAAAAATTAAGTTTCATTTCTTTTTCTGATTCTAACACAGTACTACTTTTCCTTTGTCTCCTGATTACACTGGCAGAATATCTCTTCAGGAGATAAAATCAACCAAGTCATCACCATAATACTCACTTTCTTCTAGAGCAAAAAGAAGACTTTACCACAAGACCAAAAAATGGTCACAAACCAAAGAAATTATGTTCCAAAATAAAACTCGGGCATCGTGAACATTTAAGCAGGCTCTTCAGGAAGAAGCAAACAGTGAGCTCCAAGGAGCACAGGAGGCAGGAGCCTGGCAGAGGGCCTTAGCCCTGCCAGAATCACAGGGCCGTGACACTGGCCTGCCTGGGTTCGCGGGGGCTTTAGCCTGGTTCGTCTAGTCTAAGTTTCCAAGCAGTCTGAAAAACACTTGCAGGAACCACATCTAAGAAAGAGATAAGTGTATTTCTCACTTGGCAGCAACAGAATACCCCAGAGAGCATGAGGCTGGCAATGGACACGTTTCAGCGGTACCGGTCAGCGGAGCTAATTTCCCACTACCCCGCCGGCCGGCCTTCGGGCGCGGGGCTCAGACCTCAACCCCGAGGCTGTCCACCCGCCTCAGCGCCGGTATCCGGGAGGCGCCACGGGAGGCGGGTCAGGGCGCTCGAGCACTGTTCGAGCGATGCTTGGCGGATGCCTCAGCCCCGCGCGTGCCGGCTCCAACCCCGCGCCCGCCGCCGCCAGCCCCGCCGGCGTCAGGCCGGTTTTTCGGCCCGGCTCCTGTCACTCACCGGCCCAGCCCGGGCAGTGGGCGCCCACGGCTCCCCACGGGAGCTGGGCCCCCCGGGCCTCCAGGTTTCGGCCCGCCCCTGGCAGGCAGCGCAGGTGGATGAGCCCCGCAGTAGCGGCCCCACACCGGCCGCTCGGTCCAGCTCCCGGCGCTGCCCACTGGGTACGGATCAACAACAAGATGGCGGCCAGCCGAGGGGGCGGGGGCCGGGCGTCATAGTAACCAGGACGGCAAAGAACCCGCCCCCGTCTGAGGCTATCCCCAGTCAACAGCATCTTCGTCCTAGGCCTAAGGGAGTGCTTCTCGCTGACGGGTCGGCTGGCCTGTCAATCAGAGCCTGCCTCTCACGGCCCTTGCCGATCGCCCCAGGACGTGACTGTGACGGCATCGCTTGGCGCATGCGCCTCGTTCCTGGAGTCGCTGGAGGCAGAGCTTTTGCTGGCGCTTCTGAGGCTCTAGCGCCCTTGGCCTTTTTGCGTGTGTAGCCTTTTTGCGGGAGCCCACGGCGTCTTCTCATACACGCGCACACACTTAGGGAGTGCCTGCTGTGTGCTATATGTTTTTTTTTTTTTTTTGTCACCCATCCTGGAAGGGAGGGGTTGTTGTCCAGGTTCACTGGTGAGGAAACTGAGGCGCAGAGGGGGAGGCCTGGCCAAGGTCACGCCCCTTCTGGAAATGGAGGCACCGGATCTCATACCTCCTCCTACTGGCATCAGAGTATAATTCCCTATTCCCAGTGGTTTCTCCACCTTTGCCCCTCATCAATGGCGAGGTGCAGCCCTGTGTGCTCCTCCAAGCAGTCCCTGGCCCGTTGCCCACGTTTGTCCTTTTGCCTTGAGTTCGGTGCCCAACACAAGCCCTGGCACACAACAGAAACTCGTCTTTTCCTCCCCTAGAGCATCTTGTCTTTGAGTACCTGTGACACAGCTTTTGCCCTGGACTGTCATGATCTATCTCAGAGGCTAGGAGTCCCAGGAAAATGGTTATCCCTGGCCCCCCATTCAGAGCACCTAACCCTGGGCTTGGTTTCAGGGTTAGGAACTCAAATGAAATCACACAGCCTGGACCCACATCAAGTGCCAGAACTAGCTAGTTATGTGACTTTTGAGGCTTAGTTGCCCCATCTGTAAAACAAAGATAACAAATGAGCCCTTAGAGCAGGGTAAGTGCTCAGAAAAGTCTGCCTGTAACACTTCCAGCAACAGCCTGCTCTCAGGTTGTCCTGGGCAAGCTCTAACACCCTCACTTTTGGGGGAACACCATGAAGCATACTTTTCCCACAGAAGACACTTGGCTTTTTCCCTGACTGGGACACCATAACTGGCTCAGGAAAGGAGGTCCTCCATTGCCCTGAGAGGGTTCAGGTCCACAGACTTGACACGGGGGAGAAGATTGAAAGAACTTAGGGATACCTCAGGAAAGGTAGCCTCTACCCAGACAGCAGGTCCTCTTGGAGAGCTGGCAATAACCTGAAACCTGATTTCAGGCTGGGCAAGGGGAATGAGCTAGCACTGCATCCAACAGAACCTGCCCTCCTGCACGTTATTGCAGGCCACCTGGCTAAGTGCAACAGCTCAGCTCAGCATAGGGAGGGATAAGGGCCAAGACACCAGAAGAAAGAGATCAGGAAGAAATAGGAATATCCCGTCTGAAGGGGGCTACCATCAATCCCTCATAGCCATCCATGCCACAAGGGTCTCAAGTCTGCACCAACCCTCACCTCAGTGCAAAAGTTCAGATCCTTCCCAAGAAAACCACACACAGTTGGCAGAGCCCTAGAGGTTGGGGGGGGGGGGGGGCTTCAAACAGCAACAATGTATTCCTTTCAGTGGGAAAAGGAAGTTCCTGGGCACTCCCCATCTGCTAGAGCAGGTGGTCTTTGAAGGAACAGGCTGATTGGAGGCCTCTGTCACAAGGATAACAGCCTCTTACCTCTGCATTAATCATGATCAGTCAGAGCATCATACAATGCCTTCTTAAAAGAAAACTAATCTTGGGGTGCCTGGGTGGCTCAGTCGGTAAGCGTCCGACTTCAGCTCAGGTCATGATCTCACCGTTTGTGAGTTCGAGCCCTGCATCAGGCTCTGTGCTCTGTGCTGACAGCTCAGAGCCTGGAGCCTGCTTCAGATTCTGTGTCTCCCTCTCTCTCCGCTCCTCCCCCACTCACACTCTGTCTCTCTCTCCAAAATAAATAAACATTTAAAAAATTAAAAAAACTAAACTAAACTAAACTAAACTTACTACTCCCTAGAGCCTTCCCAGAAGGCAAGGCACTCTCCAAGTGAGAACAAGGAAGCTCAGATCCCAGAGCCTCTCCCACAGATGGTTTTCAAGGCTGGGACTCTTCTTTTGTAATTTTGTTTATTATTGAATCAACTTAAAAACTCAGCAGCATGATCATGGGAAGAAAAAATTCCACAGTGAAGCAGCTTCTTGGCTTCAGAGCCAGCGCCGGGCTCCTGTGAGCGTGTTGAACAGGTAATCTCTGCCTGTGCCTGAGTTCAAATGGTCAGGAGGGAGAGAGGGCACTGCTGGACTCAGCAGAACAGCCTCCTTCCCTTAAAGGTAGGGGAAGACATTCCAGAACCCTTGGTGAGACCCTCCTTCTGCTTGATCCAACTTGTCCCTTCCCTCCTTTCTCAGCAATCCTGTGAGGTCTAGCTCAAATGCACAGGAAGCATCCTTGATTTCCCCAAACTGAACACCAGCTTCCCTAAGCCCAGTGCCAGATTAATCTGCCATAAATCACTGATGACAATGTAATATCTGGGGGCCTTTCCCCTCACCACCGCTTCTGCCATGGGCAGGAACCAGACCAGGTTTGAGTCATCTTCTGGCCCAACAGATGTTTGAGAAACATTGGGGTGAGAACAGACCCCATTCAGGGAAAGAGTAGATAGTGGATGCCTGGTGGTAGGAGGAGACGCTGAGATGGGGTAAGGAGAGAAAGTGGACCCAGGTGAAGAGTAGTTTGGGAAAAGGGGGACTCACGGGAGTCCTGTGCTCTGCCATCAAAGTGCTGCTGATGGGAAGAATGAGAGGGGGTAATGAGTTGAGCCCTGCCCCCAGGAGCAGGTGGAGGCCTGCTCCCATAGGGGTCAGGATCCCACCTCCCTCCTCCATTCTGATGGTGCTGGCATGGGCTCTACCACAGAGGTAGCCAGCCACAAGGAAGGAGGCAGGCTTGGGAGGGGAGTCCTCTAGAGCAGCCCAGTGCCCACTATACAGGATGGTATGTTGACACACCAAGCTCAGGTCGACACTGCTGGGTGCCTGGGACATCTCCATTCTCGGTGCCTCCATGAACCCCTGAATGGACTCCTCAGTTCCCTGGATGCTGGGGCAAAGTAAAAGCACGAATACAGGATAAGGCTCTTGGCCCCAGGCTGAATTTAAGAGATGGACTCTCAGGCATAGAGGTATGCAAAGGAAACTGACCCGTTTAGTAGCAAAGCCTGGGCTGGTTTGCTTGGTGTCTGGTGCATCTGGACCAACCTAAAATGACAGGAGGAGGGACCAAGCAGTGAGGGCTGCAGACCTGCTGACTCCAGGAACCAGCACCATCCATCTGCCCCTGTATACTGGAGATAGCCAATGTCCATATGCAATGCCTACACTGTTACCCCACCTTCCCCTGGGTCAGTCCTGCGCCCATAAAAAACTCACCCTTAGGGGCAGAACAAGTGTCAAGTGGAGGATAGGGGTCAGGAATAGGGGCAAATGCCCAGTGCATGATAGACTCTGAGTGTCGAGCACTGGGTCTCATCCACACCCACTCCATTCCAAGACCAAGCTGTGCCAACAATGGAGACAATTTCCCCCTAGTGCCTCTCTGCCTCTAACCTGATGACCTCTGGAGGGAGAGCAGCCCCCATTAATAGCAGTTTGCCTGCTCATCAACTTGGGCATTGTCACCAAATCTTGGTGAAAGCACCTATCACAGATGAGGTCCATTAATGGGCTGGGGCAAGAGCCCAGGAATAAGAACCCTACCCCTGGAAGAGCCTGAGGAGGAGCCAGCCCAGAGCCAAGACAAAGAGGGCGCTGGTCACTGTCAGCACCACCACAAACCAGGGCTCCGGCTGCCAGAAAGCCTCTGTGTCAGTCACAAGCAGGGGTGTCATCACTGAAGGCACCTGAAATGGGGGCCACAGCCCTGGCAAAATGATCATCCAGCCTTCAAATCACTCCAAGGGTTGGGCTACCCCACACCCCAGAGTTGCTCTTCTGTATTGCCAGGCTCCTTATGTTCAACGGTTCCCTCTGGAATGCCTTCTCCCATAGTTCCACTTGGGGAAACTGGATCTCCTTGCCCTTCAAGATCCTTTCGTCCTACCCCCCAAGGTCCCAAGGACCCCCCCTCACTGTGGATCTGTGGGTGCGGGTGGCCACTGTGCTGGCGCTCCAGGGAATTAGATGCACACTGACGGTGGCTGTGGTACTGAGGTGGGGGATGGAGGGACCTGCATCGGCCACACGGATCAACAGCTCATAAGTATAGAACTGCTCTGGCCAGAGAGGCCCCAACAAGATGTTGTTGTACACCAGGGTGGCTCCTTGCAGGCTGAATCGGCTCTGACTATTCCCTGAAAGCAGAACAAGGGGACCGTTGTTGGCCTTGGCCTGCTCCTGCCCCAACAGCCTGGTGGCCCCCATGATCCTCACCTCCCACAATGCTGTAGGAGAAGGCCAGACGCTGTGGCTCCTGAGGAACCCAACATGACACCTTGGTCACCTCCACACTATGGCCCAGGAGAGCGTAGATGGTGAGTTCCTGAAATGGAGGCTGACATTCCGGGGCATGGTCGTTCACATCCTGCAGGAATATAGCCAGGTCACCCCAAATCCTCAGGCCAGCCCCTCAGTCTCCTCCAGAGCCTAGGTATCAGGCAACAGGCTCCAAAGGTTTCCATAATGAGGCACCATCCCTTTTCAACCAACTAACGGAGGAAACTTAGGCACAGGGTGGAAAAGCAGAATGCTAGAGGAAGATGTGAACACTTTCCAATTTTTCCCAAGGCCTTGGGGCTCAATTACCTCAACCTCAATGGTAATTGTACAGGAACCAGAGCGGTGGTGAGTGGGGTCCTGGTCTTGGCCATGGTCAATCAGCAGGACATTGAGCCTGTATAATGTCTGCAGCTCATAGTCCAAAGATCCCAGGAGATGAACCTCCCCTAAAAGAGATGCCCACAGCCTCAGCCTGCAGAGTCAACTCTGGTTCCAACCCTCCATCCCAGCCCTGGGGTGGGAGTACCACTGAGACGGTCCACAGAAAAGATGGTAGGCCCGCCAGAGATGTAGTACTCAATGTTGTTGTGTGGGTAATCCTTGTCCATGCCCACCACAGAGCCCAGTAGAGTGTGGGGCCCTGAATCTTCCCGGATCCGGAACTTGTGTGGGACACAGGCTGGGGAGAACTCGTTCACAGGAGTCACCATCACCAGTACTGGCACCTCAGCTGGAGGCCATTTGACAGTCAAGGAGCTGGCATGGGGTGCCCAGCCATTCTCTAGGGTCTAAGGGGGGAGACATGGCCCTGCCCTGGGGGTTTAAGGAGGGAGAGGGTCTGGAAGGAGGACGAACAATAGCCATTCCTCCCTGGGTGGGGAGGTGTCTAGGAGAGGAGACATATGTCCCACCTTAGGCAGACAACTGTGCCCTATTGATTTCTGTGGGAGGAGAGGTGACCCTATCTTAAGGATGGGGAGAGAGGTACAGAACAGCCTTGTCCTGGATGTCCAGGCCTGGGTATGGTTACTCACTGGTCATCAGGGGCTGACCACCATCGAGCACCAGGATGGAGGCTGCATGCTGAAAGCAGGCCCCACGAGCATCACAGTCCAGTGTGGCATTCACCTGGCCAGAGGGGCCACAGAGTGAGGCTGAGTCAAGGCCTGGAAAAGTCTAGAGCCACACTGGGCCACCTCAGGTCAGGGCAACCACACATGGTCAACCCTGAGCCTCTGCTTTCCAGCTCTGTGGGTGCAGATTGGCTCCACCACCATCTCCCTCATGGCAATGGTCTCAGCTCCCACAGACCTTTGCCCCCCGACCCCTCCACCTTACAGTCCCCAGCACCCTGCATGTGGGTCAGGAGGCAGGGGCTGGGCACCTCCAGGACCCTGTCTCGAAGGCAGAGGCTAGCTGAGCCAGGAGGGCTGTGGAACTGCAGCTGGTAGTCGAGGATGGAGCCGGGAGAGTCTGGATCAGCACAAGTGAAGGTGTTCAGCACGGTGCCCACCGGCGTCGTCTCGGGGATTTGAGTCCTGGGAGCAGAATGCCGGCGGCAGGGCAAAAGTCAGTCTGGACCAGGAGAACCATGGTTCTCACCCCTATAGCTTACGTAAGGTTCCTGTATACTCACACCAGCATCGCTGGGAGGCAGCGCGGAGGCCAGCGGTTGACCGAGCGCACGTTCACCGTGAGCTCGAGCTCCACGCTGGCCCACGGCCTGAGCCGTTCGTAGGCCTTCACTCGCAGTCTAGTGACCGCCGCGCCCGGGGCCTGCGCTAACTCCAGAGGCGCGGTGGTGCGAATCACACCGTCGGCTGGGCGGGGTAGGGGCGGGGAATGCTGAGTTTAGACCCGCCCCCAGGTCGGTTTGGTCCCCACCCTCACACCTAATCCACCCTCAGCGGGAGGGGGCTGAGTCTGGCCACCCCAGCTGCCTCCTCCAAGGCTCGCCTCTAATTCTAGCCCGGCCCCCAAACGGCACCGCGCCCGTGTCTGCCTGGGTTTCAGCCCCGTTTCTCAGCAGGGCGAGGAGGTAGTGCGGATCACTGTGGACCAGCCTGGGAGGCATCCCGCACCGCTCCCCACTATGCCCCTCACCACGTCCGATGGAGAAGAGGGGGCAGGGCACCGGGGAGAGGATTTCGTAGCGCACGTCGAAGCCCCGGGCCCGGACCTGAACCACCTTACCCCCAGGGGGCAGGTCCTCCAGGATGGTGATATTCGAGGCTTGCTTCCTGGACCAAAAGGGGGAAACTAGCTATGCCCTCTCCCGCCACCCCTGGCCCTGCCGGCGTGCCCCTCCCCTGGGGCTTCCCTCATACCCGAGCTAGCTGGGGACACCCCAGCAACCCCACCCCTTAACCTCACTCCCAATTCCCTGGGGCTAGGCCATGTCTCCTTCACTGTACTCAGGGTAGGGGAGCCTTACAGGAAAGAGATCAGGCTGGAGGGAACAGGCAAAACTTTCACCTTGAGCATCCCAAGGCAGCTTCGATTTTGTCCAAAAGTGACCAAAATCTGAAGCTGGAAGACCTGCAGTGCACACAGAACAGTAAGGGAACTACAGTGTGTGTATACCTGTATGTCTATGCCCAGTCGTCCCTTCAAATAGCAACCGCCCCCCCCCCACCTGGGGCCCTCCACAAGGAGCCCCCACTCCCACCCCATGATCTCTATGCTTACAGGCACTCCTTTAAGTCCCATTCTTGGGGCCATAAATATTTCCTTTAGGATGCAAACAGCTCAAAGAAGTGTGATATCTGAGTTATACACAATGAAACATCATTTAGAGTTACTAAGAGCCAGTCACTAAAACATGGAATTTTAAAGAAGGAACTTCTCAGGGCACCTGGGTGGCTCAGTAGATTAAGCATTGGACTCTTGATTTTGGCTCAGGTTATGATCTCACAACTCATGAGTTTGAGCCCTGCATAGGGCTCTGTGCTGACAGTGCAGAGCCTGCTTGGCATTCTCTCTCTCCCTCTCTCTCTTCTCCTTTCCCACTTGCACTTTTTCTCTCAAAACAAATAAATAAACTTAAAAAAAAAAAAGGCATGGAAATTTTAAAGAAAGAATTTCTCAAGACTCCTGGGTGGATCAGTTGGTTAGGCATCTGACTCTTGATTTCAGCTCAGGTCATGATCTCACGGGTTGGTTCGTG
Organism: Puma concolor; assembly: GCF_028749965.1. Taxonomy (NCBI): domain Eukaryota; kingdom Metazoa; phylum Chordata; class Mammalia; order Carnivora; family Felidae; genus Puma; species Puma concolor. The sequence goes on along the minus strand of NC_141668.1, from coordinate 152,981,156 downwards.
AGTTCAAGCCCCGCATCTGGCTCTGCTCTGACAGTGCAGAGCCTTCTTGGGATTCTTTCTCGCTCCCTCTCCCTCTGCCCCGCCCCTGCTCACACTCTTTCTCAAAATAAATAAATAAACTTCAAAAGCAAAAAACAAAAACAAAACTTTTAATGTTTAATTTTTTTAATGTTTATTTATTTTTGAGAGAGAGACAGAATGCGAGTGGGTTAGGGGCAGAGAGAGACACACACACAGAATCCGAAGCAGGCTCCAGGCTCCGAGCTGTCAGCACAGAGCCCGACGCGGGGCCCGAACTCACAAGCTCATGACCTGAGCTGAAGTCGGACGCTCAACTGACTGAGCCACCCAGGCACCCCGACAAAACTTTTAATGTTTAAAAAAATAATAACAGGGGCGCCTGGGTGGTGCAGTCGGTTAAGCGTCCGACTTCAGCCAGGTCACGATCTCGCGGTCCGTGAGTTCGAGCCCCGCATCAGGCTCTGGACTGATAGCTCGGAGCCTGGAGCCTGTTTCCGATTCTGTGTCTCCCTCTCTCTCTGCCCCTCCCCCGTTCATGCTCTGTCTCTCTCTGTCCCAAAAATAAATAAAAAACGTTGAAAAAAAATTTTTAAAAAATAAAAATAAATAAATAAATAAATAAATAAATAAATAAATAAATAATAACAACGAAGGAATTTCTCTAGCCTTCTCCAGACTGTACTAGCCACTTTACCCAGAACTTTCTCTTCCTGTGTGAATGTTTTGAACGTTCTCAATTCTATTAGAGGCATGAGGGGCTCCCTTTTCTTTCTGGAACTCCAGAACCCATCACAGAACCAGGCAAATGTGGGAGAATAGCCATCATGTGGCAGCATATACAGGTGGCTATGTCTGAACACGAGGCAGCAAAATCTAGGAGGCCAAGAACAAACAAACCTCCAGGAAGTGGTGGCTCTGTCCATTGTGCGCCCCATCCATGGGTATCCCCAGGTCCCAAGTCATGCTCACCTTTTCAGCCTGGCCTTTGAGGCCCTGGGATGGCACCAGCAGCCAACCTTGACCATTGATGGAGAAAGGTCCAGGAAAGTATGGAGGGTCCTGGGCACTGATGATATTTATCTGACAGGACAGAGATGCTAGAAGCCCCAGCCTCAGCCCCCAGTGCCCCACAGCATCCCTGCCAAAATCCCCCAGCAACCTAGCAAGTACCTGTCCACACCAAACCCTCCCATACCCCGATACAGGGTGGGTCCCCAACCTCCACCCCTGGCCCCGATCCTCAATCTTCTCTGGTTTTAAACCAATTATTTTGCTTTTTAAACTGCATTTATTTTGGGGATTACAAAAGTAACACAATTTTCAGGGAGAATTCAGTACACACAGAGAACATGAAAGAACACAAGCCCCTGAGATGTCCTTATAGGAACAGCCATGGTCTTTGGGGATGGGCAGCCAACAGCGGCTCTCTCCAAGAACATACATCACGCAGAGGCTTAGCTGACACTAAAGTGTTCCTCTGCTGGGCGGTGGGGGGGGGGGGGTGGCTAGAGAGGGGCTGGGACAAGAAGGGGCCCAGTTTGGTCTCCCCATGTGCCTCCCTCATTCTGTCCCCCACTACCTATGTGCTGGGCTCACCTGGGCACGCTGGACTTCCAGGCCTGGCAGCAGCAGAGTGTACAGTCTGGCCCCAGGTGTGACTGTTTCTAGAACCTGAATGATTTCTCCAGCTAGCCAGAGGAGAGGTCAGGGAGGTTCTGTTCAGGCCATGCCTGCCCACCCCCTGCCTGCTGCCCCTGGCCTCACCTGGGCTGGCAAATCGGCCAGCACATGCACTATGACCAGGGTCCCGCCGCACATCCACAGAGAGTGGTCCCTCCATCACATGGTTGCCGCATGTGAACCGCAGCTGCAGCTTATAGTGATTCACAGATAGAGCATCCAGCCGGGCCGAGCTGCTTAAGGTCACCTGTGGCAGGTAGACAGTGCATGTGGGACTGTAGGCTCTCCACCCCCCTATACTGCCTGTGGCTTTGTGAATTTAGGGACTGCCCGTGTTCCCCCATGGCTCCCATCTGTGCCCATGACCCTACCATGCCCACATAGATCCCCTGCCACCTGGTCAGGCTGGGTGGGTTGAAGAAGGTGGTGGGTGGCTGCACATGGACCAACTGCAGGGTGGGCATGTGAGAAGTGCAGTTGAAGGAGAAGGACTGAAGGATCGTGCCGGGTCCCTGGCTCTCAGAGACATTTATGAACCAGGGCAGGCAGTGGAGTTCTGTGAGGAAGAGACAATTCAAACTGGAGGTCCCCCCACACACAAGCATAGTCCTGACCTTCTCCCTCAGGGCCTGGTCACATCTAGGGGCCAAGCAGCCAAAACTCTTCCTTGTCCCCCATATCCAACAATGGCACAGCTCATTTCACAGACGTGAGCACTTGGTTGAGGAAGCAGCCATGATAAGAAATGAGGGTCAGGGAGTTAGATCTTTGCCCTTTTCCCTTGCTCTCCCCCAGCCCCTGCACTCCATCGTAGCTTATCCAAGAAGGGTCACAATTCCACTCCAGTGTGGAATGGGGGGGTGGGCGTGAGAACTGGAGTTCCCCCACCCACCAGCTCCTCACCAGAGACAGTCAGAGCAAGCAGAAGCGCCAGGATCCTGAGCAGTGCCATAGTGGCCTCAAGACGCAGACAGCAGAGGAGACTCCAGAAGACCAGCCGTGTTTGTCAGGCTCACCCCGTTGTCAGGTGAGTCGCTTAAACACAGCTGGGCAGGCTGCACTCCTGAGCCTCCCAGATTCTAGCTCCGCCCATCCCTGGTGACTTGAGCTCTAGACTCCAGACAGGCATTAAGAGGTCTGGACAACCCCAGGTTTCACTGCTTCTGATGAATCCCCCCGTTCTTACTACAACCCAAAGGAAATGTTAGGGGAAAAGGATCAAACTTCAGGTAGGGAAACTGAGGTTCAGGGAAGTAAGTCTCAGTCATGCAGTCCTTGGAGACAGCACAAGCACAGCACCCAGGAAAACTGGGCTCAGGATTTGCTACCCCACAGAGTCCAAACCCCAGTTGCCCACTTCCCCTCACCATTAAAACATTATCTGTCTACAAAATCTGAGCCCAGCCATCAACAAAATCTCTTAAAAGTTGTCTACATTCAAGAAGCAAAAAGAATCCTTGGTGATATAAATCAAATTAGTGGTTATGTGGGGGGGGGGGATATCAACTGGAGGGGGCACAAAGTGGCCTCTTGGAGGAGCTGGGGACAGTTTCTACCTTGATCTAGGTGACAGATGCATAAGTGTCTACAGACTTTAACATTTATTGAGCTGGGGGCACCTGGGTGGCTTAGCCGGTTAAGTGTCCAACTCTTGGTTAGGCTCAGGTCATGATCTCATGGCTTTGTGGGTTTGAGCCGTGCATCAGGCTCTGTGTTGCCAGCATGGAGCCTGCTTGGGATTCTCTCTCTCTCTCTCTCTCTCTCTCTCTCTCTCTCTCTGCCCCTCCCTCCACTTGTGCTGTCTCTGTGTCTCTCAAAATAAATAAATAAACTTTAAAAAACATTTATTGAGGGGTGCCTGGGTGACTCAGTCAGTTAAGCATCTGACTCCAGCTCAGGTCATGATCTCACGGTTTGTGAATTTGAGCCCCACGTCGGGCTCTCTGCTGACAGCTCAGAGCCTGGAGTCTGCTTCAGATTCTATGTCTCATTCTCTCTCTGCCTCCCCACTTATGCTCTGCCTCTTTCTGTCTCTCGAAAATAAATAAATGTAAAAAAATTTTTTTTAATTTATTGAGCTGTACCTTCGAGAGTTGTCCAATTGTTATATTTATGCTATATGTCAATTTTTAAATTTTTTTATTTCTTAAAGTTCATTTATTCTGAGAGAGAGAAAGAGAGAGAGAAAGAGGGGCAGAAAGAGAAGAGAGAGAACATCCCAAGCAGGCTCCGCACTGTCAGCCCAGAGCCTGACGTGGGGCTCAAACTCATAAACCTGTGAGATCATGACCTAGGCCAAAATCAAGAGTCAGACATTTAACAGACTGAGCCACCCAGATGCCCCAAATTTATATGTCAATTTTTAAAAAGTTGTTTACACTTGCTCTTTCCAATTCTTCATCTCTCACTTGCTTCTGCCCACTATCATCAAGTTCGTCTCTCCCTTCATGAAACTGCCCTGTTGGAGTCCTCAGAGACCTGCATACTACCAGCTTCAGCAATTCATTCTCCAATCTTATCTCCTTGGTAGCATTTGACACTTGCTCCCTTGGCTCCTAAAGTGCCCACACTCTGTTTCCTCCCACCTCCCCAGCTGCTCCTGCTTAGCTCCTTTGCTGGTTCTGCTTTCCTACTACCACCCAGAGGAGTGTTCCAGGACTCAGTCCTGACTGCTGCCCTCCTCTGTCTATACTCACTTCTCCCATCTCAAAGTCAATGGCCTTAAATACCATCCACTCACTTTGCCTCCCAGATCTAAGGCTTCAGTGCTGATTTCTCTCCCAAATTCCAGAGTCACCCAGTGGCTGACCCGGCATCTCATATAGGATGTCTAACAGGCATCTCAAGGGTCACGTGTCCACAAATAATCATTTGGTTTTCCTCCCCAAACCCGTTCTTCTCCAGTCTTTCCTGGATCAATTCACAGCAATTCCATCCAACCAGTTGTTCAGGCCAGAAATCTAGAAGTCATGCTAGATGCTCCTCTTTCCCTACTCATATTCATACATCAGCAAAACTTGATATTAACTCCAGAACATACCCCAAATTCACCCCCTTCTGTGCCCCAGCCCCACGCAGACCCAGGCCCTCCCTTCTCTTGGTGGATGAGGGCAGGAGCCTCCACTCTGATTACAGAGTGGTTCTCCTAAAGCAGATGGGATTATTTAAACAGGAGCCAGCTCAGGCCATTCCCTGCTCAAAAGTCCCAGTGCTCCCCCATTGCACCACAAACAAATCCCTATATTTCTTTCTAAGGCCGCTAGGAGACTGGTTTTGCTGATCTCCTCATTCCCCCAACTACCACGTCTAGACACTTGGTCCTTCTTTGTCTTAAGCCCTGTCGAAATCCTCTCTTGTCCGGGCCTTTAACTGGCTGATCCATCTGCCTAGAATACCCCTCTTTTTTTTAAGTGTATTTTTATTTATTTTAATAGAGATATAGAGAGCAATTGGGGGAGGGGCAAAGAGAGAGGGAGACAGAATCCCAAGCAGGCAGTAGTACGCTGTCAGCGCAGAGCCCCATGGCCAAACCGTGAGATCATGACCTGAATCAAAGTCAAGAGTCAGACCCTCAGCCGACTGAGCCACCCAGGTTCCCCTAGAATACCCCTCTTCTTTATCTCCCATGATGGCTCACTCAGATCACATACAGAATGCTGCCTCCTCTGAGTCCCCTCTCCCAAACAAGCCCGTCTGCCCCCCATTTCCGGTATTTTTCTGTCTACTGATTAGTCTTGTCTCAAGTTAGACTGTATCCTCGAACCTAGCCTTGGATCCTGGAGTGGTCTCCAGGAACGGACTCGGACCATTCTGGGCAGAGAGCACCGCCCTAACCCTCCTGCTCTCACTCTCCGTAGTGGTGGCTAGTGGTGCGGGCAGAGGGAATGCGGATGTTGCGGCAGGAATCGCGGCTAACCGAGCCCTCCCCACTAGAGGGCGGCCCCGCCTTGCTTGGCCCAGATGCAGGACCGAGAGGGTGCGGGCTGGGCTTTGGCTGAAGCCCCTTCTCTGTGCTGCCGCAAGGTCCAGAGCTCCTGGAGTCCTCATTGGGGCCGGACCCTCCCATCACTTCCAGGGTCTGTCGAGGCCGGTTTCAGGACCGAATACAGTAGGTCGCGCCCGGAATGGGCCACAACACTGCTAGATCAACGGCTGGGGGCGCTCTGCCCTCACGTGGGCGTAGCCACCGGATCCGCGAGCTCTTGAGGCCCCCTGCGAGAGGGACTGCAGTGCTATCCCGGGAAAAACGGGGAAGCTGAGGCTACTGCGGGGAAGTGACTTGTCCTAGGTGAAGCAGCGAACCTGGAGTGAGCTGAACCGCCCAGGGTGGTCGGGGAAGTCCCAGGCCAGACCCGCCCGGCTTCGAGACACAACCCAGCCCCTCGCCCCCAGAGCTCGCGGGGAGTGGGGAGTGGGCGTCAGGCACATCTACCCGTCAGTGCCCGAGGGGCGGGACCACTTCAGTCCCTCCCCGGCCCCATTGGCTGCAGCACCAGGGGCGGGGCGCGGCTGCCAGATGTTGGGGCGGTGGCGGCGGCGGGAGCTACGGAGAGCGAGGAGCCGCGGCGCCAGTCAGAGGGCCAGGGTGCCGCTGGCCGGCCCGCTGGGCCCGTTCCGCGCCGGTCCCGCTGGAGTTCGAAGAGGAACTGCCAGGCCTGGCGGGGGCTCCGGCACGGGCATGCATAGCGCTCGGCTTGACAGCTTCCTGAGCCAGCTCCGCTGGGAACTGGTGAGACTTGGGAGCGGGTGTGGCTTGTGAGGACGCGTGTGGGGTGCCCAGCTGCCGTCCGGCCCGAACGACACACGGGTAGGGGGCCGTCCCGAGTGCCCATCCAAGGCGGGATGGGGGCGGGGAGGCGCAGATGGCCCAGATGGCCCGCATCGGGTTTCGGACTGTTGGGGGCTGCCCTGGGCATCAAGTAACAGCCGCCCAGCTGGCCAAGCTGCTGGGGCGGCGGAGGGAGGTGGCGGGGAGAAATTTATTTTGGGGCTGAGCAGGGGGCTGCGAGGGACTAAAGAGGTGCTAGAGCTGCTACGGATGCCTTCTACCCCAGGCTAACCTGTACTTCTTCTACCCCCCACCTGGCAAGTGCTCTTTCTCTGAAAGACGCTGTGAGCTTTGGGGAGCTGAATCCCTCAGGAAACAGGGGATGCTCCCCCACCCCCAGCCCTGAACAGGACTTACTTCCCGATGCAGGCGGGCCCACAACCCTGCCTCCCTCCCTGGTGGCGGGTACCGACTTGCCCAGCTCTGCGTGCTGCAGCCTGCCGGACTGCCACCAGGTCGGCCGACGCGAGTCACACGAGCTACGTGTGCCAGCGCCCCCATGCCGGCCCTGTGCCCACTAGAAGCCTTGCTGCCCAGGCCTGCAGGCCTATCCAGTCCTCCTGGGCCTTCTGCTTTGGGACTAGTTTGGCTAGGTAGGCAGGGGTGACAAGCACTACCCTTCCAACTTGGGCCCTCTCTTCTTCCACAGCTGTGTGGCCGGGACACTGGCTCACCCCCCATGTCTGGCCCCCTTCCACCATCTCCCAAACCTGGCCCAGGTGTTTGGCTTAGCCATGGACTCAGGGCCTCAGATGCCTTGGAAGAGGACTCAGTCGGCTGTGTGGAAGAGGAAGAAGGTATGGTGACAGGAGACAAGGGTATTGCCTTGGGGAGCCCAAGGGAGCATGTCCTGGACTGGGACTCTGGCTTCTCTGAGGTGTCGGGCAGCACATGGAGAGAGGATGAGCTGCCTGTACTCCAGCACCCAAAACCCCCAGCATGGCCCCCCCATAGACAGCGCCTCTCGGCCAGTGGCATTCCCCTGCCTAGCAGGGCCCCTGTGGCCGGTGCACCACCTGCCCGTCGACCACGGCCCAAGTCTACACCAGACGCTTGCCTGGAGCACTGGCGGGGCTTGGAAGCTGAAGACTGGACTGCAGCCCTGCTGAACAGAGGTCGCAGTCGCCAGCCCCTAGTGCTGGGCGACAACTGCTTTGCTGACTTGGTGCACAACTGGATGGAGCTACCAGAGGCAGCAGGTGAGGGGGATGATAGTGGTGGTCCCCGTGCCCGTGCTCGGCCCCCTCAGTTCCTGCTTGGGCTCTCTGAGCAGCTGCGGCGCCAGCTGGCCAGGGCACGCAGGGCTGCTATGGCAGGAAAGCGACTGTCATGCCCACCTCGCCCGGAACCTGAACTGCCTGCAGATGTCTCACGATTTGCAGCCCTCATGAGCTGCCGAAGCCGTCAACCCATCATCTGCAATGATGTCAGCTACCTCTGACCCTGCCCTCCAGCCTGGGACAATAAAGGCCTTTCTCTGGTCTATCCTGGTTCCATACCCCTGAGGCTCTAGGAGGTGGCCCCAGCCCTTTGAGGCGCAGCCCAGGCAGGTGAAGCTAAAGAGCCTTTTCCTTCCCTGCAGGGGTCCCTGTCATGCCCACATCACCCACCCTGTGCATTACTGCCCCATGTTTTGCCATCCATCCTCTCCACTTACACCCTCCTTCAACAAGCATTTATTGAGTGCCTGCTGTGGGCTCAGGATGCAGGGCTCGATAGAGCCAGGTGATAGGGCTGCTGCCTTGTCACAGCTCGTAGTGCAAGGGTGGGAAGGTAGTGTCTTCCTCCTCACCCTCACAGCTGAGCTCCAGCACCAGCATCCGCTGCCCAGGCTCAAGCATCCGGCTTGTCACCTGCTGCACCAGTTTGGTCACCCTGGTAGTGTGGGGTGGGGGGAAAGAGGTTGGGAGAGATTGGGTAGGTGAGCAGTGGTAGGCAGAGTGACCTGACATGGACCAGGGGGTGCTGATGGGCCATAAGGAGCCCAAGCCAGGGGCAGGAGCAGCTTAAGACAGGAAACATCTGAAACTATTTTAGGAGCAACAGGCAGGGCGGGCAGGAGGCAGGAAGCTGTGAGTCCCCTGGGAGTGGGCCGTGAAAGGGGGGCTTAACAGGGTGTGGAGGAGCTAATGGGGGGTGTGGAGGAGCTAATGGGGCCGGCCAAGCAGGCAGCTTGGAGGCCCCTCCTCAGGCTTTCAGCCCTCACCCCACCCCCAGCCCATTTGCTGGCTCCATTTGGCAAAAGAAAGCTTCAGGAGGGTGTGAGAGGCCCAAATGGGGTTGGGGGAGGAAAGACTTCATCATGTCTCCCACCTCCAACCTCCAGGGACAGAACAAGTCCTGGCTAAAGCCAGGTGCGGGCTCACCTAAGGGCCAGGTGCTGGGCCTGCTTTTCAGGTGACCATCCTGCTGAGTAGAGTAGGGCCTTGCCGTGCAGCAGCATCTTCACCCTCAGCCCATACCGTTCCTAGAGAAAGTCAGGTCAAGTGCCAGCTAGACCAGGCTGGGCCAAGACTGAAGGCGAGGAGGAGGAATGGGGCTCACCTGGAGATGGGCCAGCAACGACTTCAGGGTCCTTTCTGGCTGCCCAGCAGGCACCTTCAGGCGGTCCCAACAGGTCCAGGTCCATGTCAGGTGATGGCACTGGGGGTGGCGGGGGGAGGAATGAGAAGCTTCTCACACACACCCTCCCCCTACCCATTACCAGCAGCTGATGGCCCCTTTCCTAGGGGAGGAGCTGGACTAGAGGCAGGAAGCAGAAGCCCCGGGGCGGGGGGTTGGAAGGTGGGATCTGGGCCCAGAGTCTCAGTACCCTCCCCGCCTATGCTGGGGCCAGCACAGGAAATGGGGCTACGGGGCCCCAGCACAGGGAAACAGGCAATCCATCACACAGGCTGGTTGTATGTGTGTGTGTGTGTGTGTAGGGGGGGCGTTGCTTCCTGAGGAAACAGGAGCAGGGCCGCTGCAGTCTCCGATAAAGCAGCTTGATCCTCAAATGCAAGGCTGGAAGCTGGGGGATACATCCTGCCCCCTCATCCTGTATTGCCAGGGCCTTGGGCTATGTGGGCACAGAGTATCAAGGGGCACAATGACCACTAGGGCCCCACTGGCTGAGACCCCAGCAGGGACACAGTCTGCAAGGGCCTCCTCTTCCTGTCCCCTTTCCTTCCCCATTTCAAAAATCTTGGGATTCTGGTGACTGGAACTGAGGGTGGCAAGGCAGCCAGGACAGACCCCCGCCTCCAGAAAGCACAGTGGGGTCAAGCTGAGATGAGGCCAGAGGTGAGTTGGGGGGGATCCTCCCTTGCTCCCTCCCCCTCTACCGCAGACAAAGGCAGCTTATGTGCTAGAAGCCCTTCACAAAGGGGCTCTGTGTACTGTGCTCTGAGGGACCCCAGCAAAAGCCCAGTGCTGGCCCATGACCTCTCCCCTCTCCCTTGGTGAGGGTATTCTCTCCACCCCCTCTCATGTGCCCCAAGAAAATGCCAACTAACTACTGCCTAGCCTGGGCACACAGCCAGGGGCATCCACAGCCCTGCGCTCGAAGGAACACACATGGACACAAGCCTGGGAATGCCTGCATGTGTACTCACATGCACATCCATGCAAGCCCACATTGAAGAAGAGTCCTGTACTCCCATCTGGCACACAGATGTGCCAGCATCCTCCCTCCATGGCCACAAACCTCAGGGCCAGGGATGCCCAGACCCCTGTGCACTTAGAGGCACACAACCCTCCCTCCACCCCCCCCCCCCCCGCAACTGGTGAGCTCAGTGGCCTTTAACTCAGCTTGGAGAGTGTGGGCCAGGATCCCCATGCCATGCAGGCTGAAGTTAGGCTCTGTTTGGGGCTAGGGCTCTAGTCCTCCCTCCCTACCACCTCCCCCTTAGGGCTGGTGGAGGCTGTGAGGGATATCTGGCTCCACTAATGAGTTAAAGCTGCAGCTCCCCCAGACCCGGGCTGTGGAGGGATGGGGGTGGGGGTGGCTGACGGCTGCTTCCTGTGTCTGACAGGTCCCAGTCTGGCTTCACAGCAGGAAGGGGGCTGGAGGGAGTCTTAAGGACTCCCCCAGAGTCTGGGTTCTGGTACAAACCCAAAGCCAGAGTAGAGCCTGTTTTGGTAGGTGCAAGGAGAACCCAGGCCTCGTGTGTGTGTGTGTGTGTGTGTGTGTGTGTGTGTGTGTGTGTGTGCGTGTATGTGTGAGTGGGGCGTGGGGGTGTCAAGGGCTCACCTTCTGGATGGCTGGGGCGCAAGGCACCCAGCGGCTAAAGCGGTTTTCAGCCAGATGCAGGTGGCTGTGGCGAAAAGCACTGAGGGGCCGTGGCCCATTCACCACCTTATACAGCTCCAGGCCCACCAAGCCAGCCACAGCTGCTGTAGTGGTGACAATGGCTGGAATAATCTGGCCCACAATTCGCTTGCTCTGCCAAGGACAAGAGATTTGGTCTGGGCCCAAGGTGTAGGGCTAGGGTTTGACCTCCACCTCTAGGCCCCAAAGGGCAGGGTTACCTGGGCGTGGTTGGCAGGGGGGATCCCATAGTTCTGAGCTCGCAGGCTTGCTGCCGCTGCCACAAAGTCCACATGGAAGTTGCTATCATTGTCCTGTGAGGCCCAAGTCACAGTCATGTTAACACTGCCCCAGAGTCCCTAGCCATGGCTGACCACGTGTCACTGTACAGGTCTTCCCATAATTCTGTGGGATGGATGCTTACATCTCCCCACTTATCAGGTAAGGAAGCTGAGGCTCAGGGAAGGTGATCTGCTTTTGGGGTCCTGCTGGGAGGAGGATTCAGGCCAAGGGACTTCAAAGCTACTTTCCTAGCTCTTGAACTTCCCCAACAATCTTCCCCAACTTGTCCCTTCACCCCTACTTGGACTCCCACCTTCTCAAACTTCAGGGGCTCGAGGGGAGGGCTCCCACTCCAGACTTCCAGGACTTTGTGCAGTTTCTTCAATTGCTCAGGGCCTGTCAGAGGAAGGGGTTAGAAGTTCTTAGCCCCTACCTTCTGTGTTCTCCCTGGAGCTTGGTGCCTATTCTTGGTCTCTCCTAAGACTAAACTTGCCACTTTCAGGGAGACCCCCTGAATGATAGTGCAGTCTCCTCTCAAGCAGCCCCAGCCCTACTTGTGTGTGTGTGTGCCTGCATGCGTGTACCAATTATCTCCGTCCTCACCTGGGGAACATAACTAGGTTTGTGGGGGGGGGGGGTTGCTGAGAATCTGCCATGGGAATAGAGGTGCAGGGGTATGGGTAGCAGGGAGAGTGCCTACTGAGGGGCTAGAGGGTGAGCCCAAGCCTTGAGAGAAGCAAAATCAGAGGGCCTGAGAGATAGTGATTTGGCTGCAGGGTCCCCAGGCCCCATCTTCCTTCTGCAGCATAAGCTGAGGACAGGGCTATGCCTTTGGATGGCAGCATAGGGGGCCAGAGGTCAGGAGCCTCACCAAACTCAGCAGAAGCCCGAGCTAGCTCCAGGTCGTTAGGAAAGATGGGGACCAGGTTCTGGGGGACGGGCAGTGGCAGCAACTTCAGTAGTTCCCTGAGTGCAGTCTGGTCCCGTGAGCCAGGCAGTCCATGCATCTGGGCATACAAGTTAGCGGCCGCCAGCACATAGAGGAGGTGTGTGTCCTGCAGTCAGAGCAAGAGCATGGGAAGACGCATGGGTAGAGCGAGCATGTACAGGTACATGGGGTAGGGGTCACCACCCATTTGTGGATCTGTTTGAGTGTCTGCCTCTGTGTCACACGTGAACACCCACATGCGTACAAACACAGCAATCTCCCTCAGCATCTGCTTATCTCTGAAGAACAGGGGCCCACTTCTGCTCTGAGGGGTCGCATCCCCATCTTGGGGTTCCTAAGGGACCCCACTTACTTGGCTGGCATCAAACTGCAAGGGCTGTGGACACTGTTTGGAACCTGACCAGAAAAGAGTTCCATCCTCAAGCACCTAAGGAAATGGAGGCTGCTGGGCTCGGTCTGGTTCCCCTGAGCCCTCAGCCTCCCAATCCCTAGCTACCCACTTTATCAGGTGGGAAACGATTCAGGAGCTGCATGATGCCATCATGGAAGCATAGTTGCCAGTGGCCAAGAGCCCACACCACGCAGTCTTGCCAGGTCTGTGGACGCTCTCTTAGGACACCCAGCACCTCCTGCAGCAGGGTCAGCACCTTTAGCCCATCTGGTTCTGCCAGAGAAGTGGGTGCCCTGCGGACAGAGGAAGGGTTTCGAGGCTAAAGCCCTGAAGATTCTGGTGCTAGGGGCTAGCTAGGGGTAGCCCTCTGGTGCTAGAGGGCTCCCGTCCACCCCTCTTTTTTTAATTTTTTTATTTTTTTAAGTTATTTATTTTGAGAGAGAGAGAGTACACGGGAGGGGCAGAGAGAGAGAGGGAGAGAGAGGATACCAAGTGGGTTCTATGCTGTCAGCACAGAGCCCAACAAGGGGCCCCAACTCAAGATCCATGAGATCATGACGTGAGCAAAACCAAGAGTCGGATGCTTAACCGACTGAGCCACCCAGGCGCCCCTCCCGTCCACCCCTCTTGGTGGCCTTACTGTTGGTGGCGGTTGATGGTCTCAGCAGACAGACGGAAGAGCCCCTCAAACTCATCCCGGGCCCACTGTGGGGGAGAGAGGAACCATGAGGTGTCACACGGGGAATCAGTCTACAGCTGAGGACTGAGCTGGGTGGGCTAGGCCTTTCTGGGGTGCGTCCTACCTGCACGGTGTGCTCGACTGTGCTGGGGAAGTGCCGCAGGGTGCAGACAGGGTAGGTAGCATTCTCAGAAGCTATAGCTGAGGCAGGGGCTCTGTAGGTCTCAGTCACACACGGCATGAACACTGAAGCATGTCCCAAGGTACCATGTGTCCCCGCCTCCAGCAGTGGCTTCAGATAGTGGGTGCAGCGAGCAGCCACATAGCGCCCTAGCAAGAGGGACAGAGGGTCAGGAGTGGGGCTGGCACTGCCTTGACCAAGGGGCTGAGTTTCAAGGGCGAGTGCTTACGGGCCTGGAAACTGTCCAGGGCAGCAGCCACACCGTCCACACGGGAGAAGAAGTTGTTCCCATAGATGTGCTCTGTAGTGGGATCCAGTGGGTAGATGAGTGGGGTCACCTGCAAGTCTGAGTTCAGGTGGCGAGCAGCCTCTGCAGCTACCTCTGCCTTAGGCCTCTGAAAAGAGAGCAGGAAGATGCTGGGGGTGTTGGGGGGCACTGTGGGAGGACCGTCCAGGATGCTAGGTGTGGGTAGGGGCCGGCACTCACACCAATGTCCTGGGTCCTGAAGAGGAACTGACGGCTGAGATTGGAGCGCTCTATGTGGTCCATGTCGGCAACAGTCACTCCCCCGCTGGCGCCAGCCCCGAGGCCCACTAGGGCAAAACCTTTGAGCAACTCACAACCGATAGCTCCAGCACCCACCTGCCAGCAGGAGCAGCCTTAGCCAGAGGGCCTGGCCTGGCCCTCCCACAGACATCTCCCAACTGGACCACAAAGCTCACCAGGAGGTAGTGCTGGCGGCTCAGCTTCTCCTGAAAACCAGCCCCAAACACTGCAATTTGCCCATCATAGCGACAATGTCTCTAGAAGACACAGACAGGGGTCAGTGATGGCCACTGGCCTGTGCTGTGTCTCCGTCTTACGCTAACTTTTCCAGGTCAGGATCTCTGGATCGTTCTTCCTGTTCCTTCCCTAGTTCTGAATTTGGAGAAAGCTTGCACCCCTACCCCAGGTTCTTACCGGAGCACAGTCCTCTGGTTTGGGATGGGGCTCCCCGTCTTCTGGAAGGCAATCGAGGGCATCAAAGTAAAGCCACTGGTCCAGGGGCATGAACTTCCCGGAGATTGCCTAGAGGCCAGCATTTTAGTGTAGGGACTCCTGCCAGCTCCAGAGCCCCTAGGATCCTGGCTGGGCTTCACCAGATTGGCGAAGCCTCCAAGGCCACTGTCTGGTACTGGGCACTCTCTGGCACCCACACTTACCTCCACACCCTTCCCAGTCCCACCCTGCCTGTGCCTGTGCTCACTTTCAGCACTTCCTGGGCGGCCACCGCACCCAACATGGCTGCCATGGGGCTCAAGCCACCAGCACTACTCAGGGCGACTGTCTGCACGAGAGCCTCATCCAGAGGCTCTTCCAGCGGCTCTCCTTCTGTCCCCTTCAGTGGTTCCAGGGACTGGGCCAGGCCCACCACCATCTCTGCATCAACCTGTGGGGTAGAACTCTGTGGGCACGGCAGCCCTGGCCTGAGCTCCATTCCCTGCTCAAACCCTTCATGCAGCCACCCCCCATTTCCAGAGAAGTGGAAGCAGAGCCTCAGTGTGAAGGCCCAAACCAGTTGCCAGACTGTGCAGCCCCACCAGAGAATGCCTAGACAATGCTGAGGGCTTCATCAACACGGGTAGAGATTTCACCTTAGAACTGAGTGGTTAGGAGGTGGCGGGGTCCCCAGCCTTTGTGCCTGGTACTTTCAGGGACCCTCTCTCTGACCTAGAGACAGTGTTATCATTTCCTATATGTAAGTGGGAAAATGCCTCTGGGATTATAACTTGGGTCTGTGAGATAATCATTGTTGCCTCCTGGCAGGTGAGACCCCAATAAGACAGAGGCTCAAGGAAGAGCAGAGGGGCCACTCACAGGATCCCAGGGCCGGGGCAGGCGGCCATTGAGGTGCTGGAACTGGTGCAGGGCACGGAAGGCCTGATGTAGGCAGCGGGCGCGGCGAGCTTCCTGGGAACTCTGGGCCACCACACGGGGCTGGAGCAGAGCTACATCCAGGGGCTTCTGTAGCAGGTACTTAGCTCAGGGTCAGGTTCAGAAGACTGTGGGCCCCTTGAAGCTCCCCTACTTCAGATACACTTGCACTCACATGGCTCACAGTCTTGGGCCTCTTGACCTCAGTGACAGTCCCACCACTCAAGTAACAGGAGAAATTTGCTGTGTCCCCGATCTCCAAGGTTCTGTCCCCTAGGGGAGATCCAGCCTCGTCAGTATGATCTCGGAACCGGAGTAGTTCTTTATACTCTATCCTGTCTTGCATCTGTGTCCTTGACCTTGCTCCATGCTGAGGAAGGTGGAAGAGAACCTACCCCCAAGAACCAGAGCCAGGCTGTGTGTGCCCCCAGTTGGGGCTTGGGTGCTGGGCCTGGAAGTGGAGAGGGTTGGCTTACCGTGCACGTGGATAGGCCGGGGATCACAGCCATTGAGCTCCACCATGCCCTTAATGCCCGAGAAAGTCACCAAATCCCCATCGCAGAAGTTGTGGGCCTCTTTTTTCAGAGTAAGAATTCCAGGGGAGCCCTGGAGAAGAGGAGGCTTGGTTCAGGGGTGCCCTCCTTGGTCAGCAGGTGAGCACCCACACTTCAACACCCACCTGGGAGATGTGCTGGATAGCAGCTGTCAGGGGTTCTTCCTCTGTAGGATCCTGCACAGTGAAGTCCTCACCAAAGTCACAGAACAACTGCCTGTGGTGTGGTGGCAGGGGTCACTGAGACGGCTCAGTGGTTAATCGCCATGCTTGTGGTGAAGCGTGGGAGACACTAGGGCAAGCTCAGAGAGCCAGCACTCGGAAGGGATACTGGGAGAGGCTTGGAAGCTAGAGTTTGAGGGACTTACTGAGCGGGTCTGGAGGCTGGGGTGGAAGAAGCAGAGGGGTGGGACTGGGGACCAGAACCAGAAGGGGATGCTGGGACAGGCCTGGGGCTGGGTGGAGGGGCACTGGAGCAAGCCTGGAGCTAGGAATAGCACTGGGACCAGTTGCTGCCTGTGATGTGGTAGGCCAGGCAGGGAGCCTTGCTCACCCCACAAGGCCCCGGGTATCGGCCACCAGAAAGCAGACTCCGAGCTTGTGGCATAAAGTGCCCAACTTCAGCTGCTCCTCCAGCTTCGAGGTGGTCAGCACCACTACCTGGATGGACCCTGTGATCAGCAGGGCCAGAACCGCTGCTCAGCTCAGGGCTAGAGGAAGGGACTGGGCTCACACAGAGAGGGGGGCAGGGAGGGTACCTGGAAGTCCAGCAGCAGCTCCTCGGTGATGTCACCTGTGTGGATGCATACCTGGACAGCTCTGTTAAGCTTAGCCACAAGTTCTTGAGATGCCTCAGCCCTGCTTCTTTCCAAGTCCTGCTCTGAGAGGAAAAACTAGAGAGGGACACAGTAGTCTGGCTTGAGCACGGAGATTTCTCTCCGGTCCTTGGTCTGGGAAGCATAGCCACCCACCCCACCACCCCAGCTGACCCTCACCTGGGCAGCCAGGTCAGACCAACAGGTAGGGTGGGGATCATGCAGAGTGAGGCTGCCCACACCCATCAGGACCAGGTTTTTGGCCACCTCAGCCCCCAGGCCCTGAAGGCCTGACAGCAGGACCTTCGCTCCCTGAATCTTCTGCATGGCCGGCAAGTCCAGCACATACCTGCGGATGGGGAAAAAGAAGGTAGGCGATCGGTGACCAGAAGTCAGAAAGCCACCCCATTCCCTTCCCCGCCTCGGGCCTCACAGCTGCCGTGAGTATCGCTCCTTATCCAGCAACTTGGAGGTCTCCGGGACAGCCATCCTGCGGCTGGACAACAGGCTGCAGCGCTTATAGACGCGGTCGCTGCGTGGGAGGCTGTGCTAGCAGAGGCCAGTGCCCCACTGCGGCTAGTGCACACAGGCACTTTGTCTACGGGACTGAAGGACGATACCAGTCACAGCTTTCTTCCTGGCTCCTCCGTCATTTCAGGGGAAATGAAAGTGAAAGTAAAACTAGTCTGAGCCAGCTTAGTCCTGCTAGTCCTGCCTCCAGACCATCCTGAACGGTTCTGGCAGCTGTAAGTCACAGGCAAAGTGGGACAGAACTCCTGGGTCTATTTGGCCTCTGTGAGAGCAGGTATCTTTCTTGAGGAAGGAAGCCACGGGAGGGATCCATGTGGGCTGGAGGCGATGGTCTCCTGTGGCCGTCTAGATGTCCCAAACCTCAGGCCCCATCCCCCCCAGTGTGGCTGCCTGAATGGGCTTCCTGCCCACAGAGTGCTGGCAGGAACCCCCGTGTCCTGAGGACTCACCTTGTCCACCACACAGGGTAGAGCCAGTCCCGTCCCAGAGGCTGTGGGAGCTTATGAAATTACATTGTCCTGCCCCCGGGGCCCAAACCACAGACCCAGGTGGAGCCTGGGAATCTTTGGGAATACCCACCTGCTTGGCCCTGGGCCAACTCCTCAGAGGATAAGGATTCCCCCTTGCCCACAGCTGCCAGCCTAGGACAGATTGCAGTCCTAGGTGACCAGTCAGGGATGAGTCTTAGGACTCAAAGAGGGTGGTCAGTCTCTGAGTGCCAGACCTAAGAGTGGCAGCCATGATCACATGTGTCTTTACTTTTCATTTGAATTTTTATTTTGAAATAATTATAGACTCCAAGGAAGTTGCAAAAAACGTAGAGGTCCTGTGTACCCCTCACCCACGATGTGTCCTTCTGCCTTCTTTAGGAGCCAGGGGCCAGTTCTCCAGACGACAGACCACAGTTCCCCACAAAACTGCACAGTAGCTAAACCAGATGTGGTCATAAGTTCTTTTTTTTTTTTTAATGTTTATTTATTTTTGAGAAAGAGAGAGAGTGTGAGAGGGGAAGGTGAAGAGAGAGAGGGGGACAGAGGATCCAAAGTGGGCTCTGAGCTGTCAGCACAGAGCCCGATGCAGGGCTCAAATTCATAAACCATGAGATCATGACCTGAGCCGAAGTAGGACGCTCAACCAACTGACCCACCCAGGCGCCCCATAAGTTCATTTTTTAAACTGAGGTAACATTCATATAATGTTAAAATAACGATTGTAAAGTGGCATTTAGTGTACTCACAATTTTGTACAGCCACCACCTCTCTCTAGTTTCAAAACTTTTTATTAAAAAAATTTTTTTTTTAATCTTTATTTATTTTTGAAAGAGACAGAGTCAGAGCATGGGAGGAACAGAGAGAGAGGGAGACACAGAATCCTAAGCAGGCTTCAGGCTCTGAGCTGTCAGCACAGAGTTGGACGCAGGGCTCGAACTCACAAACCGTGAGATCACCATCTGAGCCAAAGTCAGACACTTAACCGACTGAGCCACCCAGGCACCCTGCAAAACTTTTTCACAACCCACTGAAGAACACCCCTACCACATTAAATAATCACTACTTATCCCCTACCCCAATCCCCTGGCAAACACTTAGATTCTTTCTGTCTCTAGGGATTTGCATATTCTGGATATTTCTGTGAAAGGAATCATACAAAATGTGACCTTTGATAATCTGCTTTCACTTAGTGTATTTTTGAGGTTCATCCAGATTGTAGCATGTATTGATACTTCATTCCTTTTTTTTTTTTTTAATTTATTTATTTTTGAGAGAGAGACAGAGAGAGCGAGTCAGGGAAGGGCAGAGAGAGAGAGAGAGAGAGAGAGAGAGAATCCCAAACAGGCTCCACATTGTCAGCACAGAGCCCAACACAGGTGCTGAACCCACAAACCGTGAGATCATGACCTGAGCCATAAACCAAGAGTCAGACGCTCAACCAACTGAGCCACCCAGGCGCTCTGGTACTACATTCCTTTTTTATGGCTGAATAATATTCCATCACGTGCATATATCATGAATCGTTTATCCAGTCACCTGTTGATGGACATTTGAGTTGTTTCCACCTTTAGGATATTATGAATAGGCTGCTATGATCATTCTTGAAAATGTATTTGAGTATTTGTTTTCAATTCTTTGGGGAAATACCTAGGAGTAGAATTGCTGGGTTGTACAGTAATGCTTACTTTTTTTGAGAGACCAACAGCTGTTTTCCACCAGCAGCATACAAAATTCCTATTTCTCCACATTGTACTCAACGCTGGTTTTTCCTTTAAAAAAAAACCTTATACCTGGACTGCCTGGGTGGCTTAGTTGGTTAAGTGTCCGACTTCAACTCAGGTCATGATCTCACTATTCATGGATTCAAGCCCTGAGTTGGGCTCTGCACTGCCAGTGCAGAGCCTGCTTGGGATTCTCTCTCTTCCTCTTCCTCTTTCTCTCTCTCAAAATAAGTAAACTTAAAAAAAAATAAAACATACCCATCATAATGAATATGAAGTAGTATGCAATTTTCTTTTCACTCAGTAAACATTTACTGAGTGTGTCATATGTACTAGGTATAGAAATTAGGGCTAGAGTGTCTTTTTGTGACTGGTTTATTTCACTTAGCAACTATCTCCAAGGTCCATCCATATTGTAACATATTACAGAATTTCCTTCCTTTTTAAGGCCACATAACAGTCCTTACATGTATATACATTTCGCTTATCCATTCATTAATGGATGGCTATTGGGTGGCTTCCATTTTTGGGCTATTGTGAATATTGGTGTTATGAACATGGGTGTGTACAAATATCTCTTTGAGATCCTGCTTCCATTTCTTTTGGATATATACACAGAAGTGGAATTGCTGGATCATATGGTAATTCTATTTTTAATTTTTTGAGGAGCCACCATATTGTTTTACACAGTGGATGTACCATTTTACATTCCCACCAACAGTACACAAGGGTTCCTATTTGTCCAAATCCTCCCTAGCCCTTGTTTTGTTTTTTAGATAGTAGCCATCCCAGTGGGTGTGAGGTGGTATCTCATGGTAGTTTTGATTTGCACTTCCCCAATGATTTATGGTATTGAGCATCTTTAATTAAAAAAACAACAACAACCTTTTTTTACAGTTACTTATTTTGGGGGAGGGGGAGGAGAGGAAGAGAAAGGGAGAGAGAGAAACCCAAGCAGGCTCTGTGCTGACAGCACAGAGCCCAATGTGGAGCTTGAGCCCACAAACTGAGAGATCATGACCTGGGCTGATATCAAGAGTTGGATGCTTAACTGACTGAGCCACCCAAGCGCCCTGATATTGAGCATCTTTTAATGGGCTTATTGGCCACTCAGATATCTTCTTTGGAGAAATGTCTGTTCAAGTCTTTTGTCTATTTTTTTTTTTAATTTTTTTTTCAACGTTTATTTATTTTTGGGACAGAAAGAGACAGAGCATGAACGGGGGAGGGGCAGAGAGAGAGGGAGACACAGAATCGGAAACAGGCTCCAGGCTCTGAGTCATCAGCCCAGAGCCTGACGCAGGGCTCGAACTCACGGACCGCGAGATCGTGACCTGGCTGAAGTCGGACGCTTAACCGACTGCGCCACCCAGGCGCCTCATAACCTTTTTTTACAGTTTACTTATTTTGGGGGAGGGGGAGGAGAGGAAGAGAGAAAGGGAGAGAGAGAAACCCAAGCAGGCTCTGTGCTGACAGCACAGAGCCCAATGTGGGGCTTGATCCCACAAACTGAGAGATCATGACCTGGGCTGATATCAAGAGTTGGATGCTTAACTGACTGAGCCACCCAAGCGCCCTGATATTGAGCATCTTTTAATGGGCTTATTGGCCACTCAGATATCTTCTTTGGAGAAATGTCTGTTCAAGTCTTTTGTCTATTTTTGAATTGGATTTTTGTTGTTGAGTTTTAGAAGTTCTCTACGTATTCTGGATATTATCCCTTATCAGATATATGGGTTGAAAATACTTTCTCCCTTCTGTGGTTACCTTTTTACTATGCAGATAGTGTCTTTTGGTGTGAGTCTTTGGTTTTATTTTTTTTTAATGTTTGTTTGTTGTGTGTGTGTGCGTGTGTGTATGAGAGAGAGAGAGAGAGAGAGAGAGAGAGAGAGAGTCCCAAGCAGGCTCCATGCTGTCAGCACAGAGCTTGGAGCTGGGCTCTATTGGGACACTTAACCCACTGAGCCACCCAGGCATCCCAGTCTTTTTTTTAATGTTTTGTAGAAACACCAGTGAAGCTATGTGGTCCTGGGCTTTTCTTTCTTTTAAGACTTATTTATTTTGAGAGAGAGACAGAGAGAGAGAGAGAGAGAGAGGGAGAGAAGGTGTGAGTGGAAGAAGGGCAGAGGGAGAGAATCTTTTTTTAAATTTTTTTTTAATGTTTATTTTTGAGACAGAGAGAGACAGAGAGTGAACGGGGGAGGGTCAGAGAGAGAGGGAGACACAGAATCTGAAGCAGGCTCCAGGCTCCGAGCTGTCAGCACAGAGCCTGATGCGGGGCTCGAACTCACAGACCATGAGATCATGACCTGAGCCGGTCAGACACTTAACCGACTAAGCCACCCAGGCACCCCGGAAGAGAGAGAATCTTAAGCAAGCTCCATGCTCAGTGCAGAGCCTTATGTGGGGCTCCATCCTACAACCCTGGGATCATGACCTGAGCCGAAATCAGGAGCCCAACACTCAACCAACTGAGCCAACCAGGCACCCTGGGAGTTTTTTGAATACTGATTCAATCCCCTTACTAGTTGTAGGTCTATTCATGTTTTCTTTCTCTTCTTTGAGTCAGTCAGTGTTGTTGGTTTCTATGTTTCTAGAAATTTGTACATTTTAATTAGGCTATCCAATTTGTTGGTGTACAATTGTTCACAATCCTTTCTATTTCTGTAAAATTGGTAACAACGTCCCCATTTTCATTTCTGATTTTAATAATTTGTCTTTTTTCTCTTAGTCAATTTATTTAAAAGTTTGCCAATGTTGTTGGCCTTTTCAGAGAAGCAGCTCTTGGTTTTCTCTGTTTTTTAGGATTCTGACACCAATTCCAATGTGTGCATTTATTCCACACCACAAAGCAGTTCTCCAACACTAACTGGGAGTCTGACAATTCAACTCAATTCTGAAACTACCTGGAGACAGCATCAGATCCACTGCCTGCCTTGAAATCAGTCAGCCGCTTTTGGGGAGCTGCTATCCCCATAACCCTGAGGAATTGGGGATGGTGGCTGGTTCAAGCCCCACTCTTCCTTCATCAAGTACTTTCCTTGTTGTCTGATCGGGTACCAGAGTTCTGAAATAGTTGATGACAATCGCTTTTTCCAGCTCTTTGTGTTTAGGTCTGTCATAGTTGTTTTATTGTTGTTCTGTAACCATCACCACTATTTCAAAAACTTTATTTTTTAAGATTTTATTTTTAAGTAATCTCTACACCCAATGTGGGGTTCAAACTCATCACCCCAAGATCGGGAGTCACATGCTCTACTGACCGAGCCAGCCAGCTTGCCCCAATTTCTAAAACTTTAAAGTCACTCCAGGCAGAGGGGGGATGGTTGAAATAGGTGAAGGGGATCAAGAGTACCCTTTATCGTGGTGAGCACCGAGTAGTGTACAGAAGTGTTGAATCACTATATCGTACACCTGAAACTAACATAACATTGTATATTAACTACACTGGAATTTTTTTAAAAAGGGAAAAAAAAGTTTATGTAGAGAGAAAACAAGTCACCTCAGACAAAAACTGTATAACCATTAAGCAACAACTCCATTTTCTCCTCACTCTAGCCCCTGGCAACTTCTATTATATTCTACTTTGGTCTCTACGAATTTGTCTATTCTAGATACCTCATTTGAGTGGAATCATACAATATTTGTCTTTTGTGTCTGACTTATTTCCCTCAGGGGTCATAAGTTCCTAACCTGTAACGCTGACTCATTAGGTTCCCACAACTGGGAGTTTAGTGCTATTGTCCCTACTTTAAAGAAGTTGGACACAGAAAGGCTGGGTAATTTGCCTAAGATCACTCAGCTGATAAAGAGCACTATTGGTCAGCCGCTGGCTGCACCCTTAACTTGGTGCTGCACTTCCCCTCACCAAACCTCCTTGGTTCAAGGCAGCAGCAAAGGGGTCTAGATCCCGTAACCAAGAGCATTACTTCCTCCCTGTGAGGCTCACTCCTCCAGATGTACTGGGGGCAGCTGGGCATGCTCAGCCTGAAGCATGAGGGCACTCACCCTCATTCTCTGTGCCAGGCCCATGGTGGGCCCTGCAGAGGCAGATGAACGCCCATGCAGTAGTCAGAGAGGGAAGTTTAGGAGGCCTCACCCAAGCTAGAGGTCAAGAAAGGAAGTCTTCTAGGAGAAAGTGCTCTTGAAGTTAAGACCCAAAGGTCGCTGATTATTTGTCTTGCTTGCTGTGAGCCCCCTGTATGGCTATACCTGTTTACCCATTTGCTTTCCTGCCTATGGCATTTGGGCTGTGCCTAGGCTAGAGGCTGTGAACAAAACTGCAGTGATAGCATTCCTGCTGGAGTCTCCCTGTGTCCTATGAGGGGACACATGCCTAAGGATAGGATTTCTCAGTGTGAGCCGAGGTGAAGGTCCCACTTTAGAAACTTATGCGAAATGGTTTTCTAAAGTGTTGGTGCAAATTTACACTCCCAGAGCCAGGAAGAAAGTATTCTATCTTTTTTATTTTACATAGAAATCTTCCCCCCTATCCTCTCCCACCACCATCCCCTCGTTCCCCACCCTGCTTGGCTCCGGCCATGCCTAGCAGCAAGTCAGAAGCTGGCAGAAGCATGGGCAGGCTGAAATTGCCTGAGAAGTCTTGAGCACTTTGGTCCATACAGTCAACAAAAGACCTGGAGAACCAGAAGCAGCCCGGCTACATCTGGCTATACACAAGAGCCTTTAACAGACAGCAGGTCCTGCTGGTCTCACATCGGCAACCACATGTAGGCCCAGTACGGTAGACCCAGTATGGTGGGGGTGGGCAGGGTAAGTTCAGGAAAAGCACAGTTCCTGGGCCTCACCCTCATCCCCATCTTTTCGTCTACCCTTGCCCTCAGGGCTGGTCCCGGAGGAGGGGCCGTGCCCCCAAAACCTCCTGCTGAGCCAGTCCAGGCCTATAAGTTGGAGGCGTATATCTGGCCACTGATCAGACTCACTGTTCTCACTACCACAAGAAGGTGTCCAGTTTGGCCTGGGAGGGAGGGAGCACTGTCCTTGTCTTGACTCTCTGCTTAGCCTTGGGTTTGGGCTTAACAGGCAGTGGGCGGATCATAGTTGTGTCAGTCTGAAGAAGATGTCAAGGAAGAGGCCTAAAGAAGAGACTGAATACAGGGCAGCAAAGGTTCAGACTTGGAGAGGGGAAGCTCTGCTATACTGAGCGAGGTCAGGCTCTGCACACCTGAGGCTGCAGCCACTGCCAGGCTAGGGTCTGAGGGTACAGGTAAGGGATGGTGTGGGTAGCTCAGCTCAGCCCAGTGCCACAGAACAAGGATACAGGTTGGATGAATTTTGTCCGACCTCCAAGACCATCGAAGCCGGTCCTTACCTAAGGCGGAAGGAAGAAGTGAGTGGGCCAGGTTAAGAAGCTAGGAAGCTGGCCCCCCACTGTCCCCCTCCCCCCCCCCCCAGAGGGCTGGCATTTGCCACTTGTGGGAAGCCATACTCACGGCATCTGTGCTGCGACGGGTCTCTGCTTTGGCCCTCTTGGGCTGTTTCTGGCCTAGGACAGCATTCCGGATGAAGACAGGAAAGGCACTAGCCAGCTCCTCATCTGGCTCTCCCATACAGCGCTGGCCGCCCAGCGAGAGCTGGGACTCCTGGGGTGGGGGAGTCCCCAAAGGCAGACTTGACGAGAGAGATGGCAGCAAAGGAGGGGGCGGGTAGGGGTGGTGGAGCAGGACCAGGATCTCTGATGCTTCACCAGGAGGCAGATAGGATAATGAATAGAGTTCCCAGGGTGGCTCCATAGTGTCTTAGCCCCAGGCCAGGAGTCAGAGGCCTCTGGCAACACCCTGCCCTTTCAGAAGTCCCGCTTTACACTCAGTTCTGGCAAGGGTTGGATGGTGACTGCTTGACTTCTTCAGGGAAACCTTACCTGCTTGGGGTCATTGGGCATCTTGTTGGGGATGTCCTGAACAGGAGAGCTGTGAGAGCAAGACACAAAGACAAGAGGCAGGTGAGCAAGATACAGGGCCTGGTGAGCCAGGCTCAGCACATGGCCCTTGGGGAACCACCATGTGGCATTGCTGCTGTAATGGCTGTGCTGGGCAAGGCACCTCAGTGAGCCCCACCCCAAGTGCAGGTCTGTGAACAGCTGCCAGAGTGGAGGAGGAATGGGAAGTTGGACCATTTTTCAATTTTGTGGCTTCCACTCAGGGCCAAGCCAATTCCAATCCTCCCCAAGGCCTCAAATGCCTCACTATGTCCTGGGTTCTATGTGTGGCTGGAGGCCCAGCTGATTCACCAACCAAAGGGGGAAAGCCAGTCATGTTCTGATATAGGCAGAGGGCACCTCGTGATCTCAGACTTAGCCTTGTCTGCCCAGAGAGGGGCTACCATCTCCACAATACCCTCAGTAGATAGTCTATCAAGTACTCTCACAACACAGGGCTAGGCCATCTTCTTAGGTAATCCGTGTAGGCACAGTCTGGGGTATAATGAATTATGGCCCCAAGCCCCGGCCCTTCACTCATAGCTCCGGAGCTAGACACAGTGTTTCCACCCAATCCCTGGGGACACTAACAGCTGAATACCCTCTCCTGGTATTTTCCCAGAGGGGGTAGCAGGAGGGTGACCTAAAGGCTGACCCTGTGGTTTCTCATAGCCATGAGGACAAGGGGAGGGTCAGTCTTGTCAACTCTGAATCCCTTCATTCCTGTCCCTATAGCCTGTGGTGAGGCTACATGAAAGCCATGGGAAGATTCTCCACTTGCTGCAAGTTTGGCTCTGGGGAGGCTGATCCAAGGGGGAAGCATCCTGGATTCCCTCACACTCACTGCAGGCCCTCAAGATGATAAAAATGTCTCTAAAAGGCCTGGCAGTCTGCAGGCCCCAGGTGTCCACTTTCACCCTTTACAGCTAGAGAAAAGACAACATGAAGAAGCCAGGGTGTGCAGCAGGCACTAACAGGCCCTGTGACTACAGCCCACATGCCCAAGGCTTGCTTCCCACTGCTACCAGGCCTGGCCCTGTACAGCACGGGTACCTCCACCCCTGAGGGTGGGGAGAGGTGAAGAGCTCAGCTGGCTCTCCCTTTTGCTCTCTCCCTGGGCCTTTTCCATTTTCACTGCCTAACACCTCAATTTCTTTCTCTCACGTCCAAAGGTTTTGATTAGGAGGAAACCACTCAGCCCTTGACCCCCTTACCTGAGTAGCATATACCTACACGTACGTAGGGGAGTAGTTCTTGTCTTCCTGATGAACTATACTCGCCCTGTGTGTCCAAGGAGACAACCTCCCCATTCCCAGTCCCACTGGGTCCCTTGTGCAGGTCCTGCCCATCCCACTACAGCTCCCCACAGCTTCTCAAGCCTGCCCCTGTGGGCTACCCCCTTAGATGATGGGGCCCTGGGCACCATGATCTGAGATGGTCCTCAAGCATGAGCCCAAGAGGCACACAATGGAAGAAGAACTTCAGAGTCCCTGGCTCAGGACTCTGGTGGGCAGGCATTCAAGATATGGGGAGTACACACATACCCCAACACCATCAACCTAGACCTGCCCCTACTGGGACCCCTGTGTTCTCTCCAACTCACATCCCAACACCTTTGCTTGAAGGGTGATAGTGATGACTGAAAGAAGCGAGAAGGGCTTTGCCCACAGTGAGTACTCAGGAAAGGGAAGAAGAGGTGGCTAGAACCAAAGTAATAGTCAACCCCAGGTCACCCTCACTGCCCTGTCAGCCACTCAGAGCAACTATGGCAGGGCCTACAGAGACCTCTTGGTCATCCTGCCTCCAGGCTGTGGACATGGCCAGGCACTACCACTTACTGTGCTATCTCTTGGCAGAGCTTCTTGGCACGGCCCTGCTGGATGCTGGCAGGCTGGGCTGGAGGGGTGTCCACATCAAAGGTGGCATTGAGGTCAATATCATCACCGAAGGCTGGTCGGCGAAGCTTCAGGTTCAGCATTTCCAAAGGGGCTGGGCTATAAGCAGACATGGCGTGGTTACTCTGGACCACTGCGGCAGTTCAGAAGGACAACAGTCTCTGCAGCATCAGAGATGGCTTGGTTCCAGGGGTCTGGAGCCCACCCATGGCCCAGGGCCACCTTGCAAGGAAGCCTGAATCTCTACAGAAAAAAAACCACTTGGCTTAGTGCTTCACACCATAGTGGGACCAGTGAAAGTCTTCAAGACATGGAAGGAAGCAAGCAAAACCACACACAAAACCCAAGTGTACAAACAAAAGGTTACTGCCTTTTGACCAAACAGCCTCATCTCTCAGAATGCAGTACAAGGGGCCAGAGATGTGACCACAGATTGATGTAGATGGCACATAGTGGTCAAAATGACTCTCCTAGGGAGCTGGCACTTTCATAGCTTGACTATGATACAGATATTATAGTAGTGTTTCTGGAAAGTAAACTAAGTAACATGGGGAAATGCTCATATGTTGCATTTATAAAGTAATATGAGGGGTACCTGTGTGGTTCAGTTTGTTGAACATCCAACTCTTGATTTTGGCTCAAGTCATGATCCTAGGGTATGGGATCGAGCCCCGTGTCAGGCTCTGTGCTGAGCGTGGAGCCTGCTTATGAGTCAGTCTCTCTCTCTCTCTCTCTCTCTCTCTCTCCCCCTCTGCTGCTCTCCCCAACTTGTGCACTCTCTCTAAAAAAAATAATAGTAATAAAATAATAAAAAGTAATATAGAACTCTGGGACACCTGGGTGGCTCAGTCAGTTAAGTGTTAAGTGACTCTTGGTGTTGGCTCAGGTCATGGTCTCACAGTTCATGAGTTCGAACCCGACATCAGGCTCTGTGCTGACAGTGTGGAACCTACGTGGGATTCTGTCTCTCCCCTTCTCTCTCTCTGCCCCTCCCGCACTTGCTCTCTAAATAAATAAACTTTAAAAAAAGAGAGAGAGAGGGGCACCTGGGTGGCTCAGTTGGTTGAGCGTCTGACGTCGGCTCAGGTCATGATCTCACAGCTCTGTGAGTTTGAGCCCCCAAAAGGCTCTGTGTTGATGGCTTGGAGCCTGGAGGCTGCTTCAGATTCTGTGTCTCCCTCTTTCTCTGCCCCTAACCCACTCGCGTTCTGTCTCTGTCTCTCTCAAAAATAAATAAACATTAAAACAAATTAAAAAAAAATAAAATAAAAAAGAGAGAGAAAGAAAAAAAGAAAATTGCAGCCAATAGGATTTTTCTAGCCCATCCAGGCCTGGTGGCGTTCCCTAGCTCCTGTGGTCAGAAAACTCTGGGGAATGGCAGGGCAGCCCCAAGAACATCCCTATTTCCTTCCCTTAGGAAGGAACCTTTTCAGGGCTGCTCAAAGCCCTACGCCCATCGCTCAAGGACAAGGAGATGCACTGTGAGGGTATTAGTCACTGGCCAGGAGCCCAATGGGGCATGCAGATTGGAGAAAAGGGAATTACCTACACTGATTTGGATGGGCAAGCAATGTGGGAAGATTAGACTCTCTCTTCCTTTCCCTGGCCAGGTCCCTGAACGCTCTACCCTCTCTTGCCTGCAAGTGAAAACAAAGGTTGCACAAATGCACCTCAAACCAACGCCATGCTGGTTGTTTTGCTTCCCCCACTGGGATCCACAGCATAAAGCAGCAGCCAGGAGCACTCATGACAACGTTTTTGTAGTATCTGTTATTCTGCCAATATCTACCAACCCCAGCAAGTCCTCTGCTACTGTCTACCACCCCAGAGGGTCAATAAACCTCATCACACCCTGCTCTCCGCAGCCATGCGACAACCCCCTGCCAGCCCGAGCTGCATGCCCTGGTGGCTCCTGTGTGCCTCAAACCTGAGCCAGGGCTCACCCCTCACTGAAGCTTCTAGATACAAATGGCACAAGCGCCACTTTTCTTGCCATGGGATTTGGCCTGTCGTAGTATGTGGTCAGGGGGTTTTGGGGCTTAGCCATCTAAGCCCCCAGCTTGCCTATCCCACCAGAACACAAGCTCCAAGAGAACCGAGAGGGCCATACATGCAGCATGCACTCAGTAAGAACCTGTTATGGAAGTTTAGGCCTCACTCCATCCTGGAGTGGTAAAGAAAGTAAGCAAAAGCAAGTATGCAAAGTCTCTGGGAGCCTGGAGGCGTGCCTCACTGTGGATGCTGGATACAGAGGACAAGCATGTGGAAACACCCTGAGGACCATCAAATGGGAAGTGTAGGGAGCACCGTGGAGCTTATAGATAGCAGCCTTGAGTGATATCCTAGCAAAAGAATTTTTACTTCCTGCTGAGAAAGCTTAGATTCTAAATGTTTGAACACATGAGATGGTCTTTGAGACTATCAGCTCCCTAACTGTCAAGCTTCTGACAGGGCCCTTGTGCTACCTGGGGGTCCAAGCTGGCATGGCCAATGGGCTCTGAGGGTGGAGTGCAGAGGAAGGACCAGACACACAGGCTAGTTCATCAAAATCAGCCATACACTGGACTTCACAGTCAGTCATGTGCCCATCACATCCCCACAGCCATTTCTCAGTCCAACCCAAGCTGGGGTGGGCAGGCAGCTCTGGCTCCATAAAGAGACATGGAAGGTCTGAGGTAAGAAAGAAAGCAAAGGTTGAAGAACTAAAGGTCCAATGAGAATGAGAAGCTGGCTTGTTGGCACTCACTCCTCCGTGCAGATGCTACGGTGTAGGGAAAAGATGGTGCATGTAAGGAGGCTGGTGGTGAGGGACACAGATTAAGATGTGGCTCCCAGTCTACTCATAGCTGGGTGTGTATGTATTGAGTGGTCCAGGCTCTGGCAAGACTCTAGAGCACCTCTATGGCCCATGGCACCTGACACAACATCTAAATAAATACTACCTGTGCAGAGGAGGATGAGCTTACTCCTGCTGAGGAGGCTAGGGAAGGCTCTGCAGGGCAACTGACCCACCAGTGTGAACAGGAGCTGACATACAGAAAGGCCCAGAAATGGGAAGGCAAGGGATATTCTGCTTGGTTTGACAGTATTATTTGGCTGAAGCCTAAAGATCTACTATAGCTCCCAGGCTGGCTCTAAGAGTGCGTTGGCATAGTGCAAGAAGGTCTGGGAGTGTTTGGTGGGGGAGGAATAATGTGATACCCAGGGGCTGATAAGCTGGGCAGACAAGAGGAGCAGGAAGACGGGTCACAATCCTTACGTGGGGGTGGTGGTAAGGGATAAGATCAGGAAGTACCCCGGAGGTTAAATGGGCAGACTCCAGCAACTCATCAGATATGGGGAAGGAGCATAATGATTTTCCAAAGGACATTGAAAAGTGGCTCAAATACAAGGCTGGGCCGCTGGGTTACATGCTTTCTGTCTGGGCCATCAGCTGGGCAACTAGGTAGGACATCCCTGATGCTCTCACCTAGTTGGCTTCTGTGAAACACCCAGAGAGGAATGGGCAGCCAGTCCTGGCAGGGACACCCATCCCCCTGCCTCTTGGCTCCCTCTGCTGGAAGCTTTAATGCACACATTCCTGAGACCATAGGGGAATTATTTTGGTGACTGGTTTCGTGTTTGTTTCAGAATCTGGGGTGGACAGATGCATTCAGTAAGCATTCCATAAACAGGATTCCTGAAGACAGTCCATGCTCCTTCCCCTTCCCCTTCCCTGCCCACCCCTAGGTCCCCTATGGCCTACCCTGGCCTCTCGTTAGAGCCCAGAACTTGCCTCAAAGCTGTTTTCCCACCAAATCTTGGCTGTGTCCCAGGGCAGGAGGCCCACAGCCTACAGGCCCACATGGACCACCCACCCGACCAAAGCCAGGAGTAGTGAAGACCCTTACCAAAGAGTTCTTCCAGCTTATGACCACCCCAGAAGGTCAACAAACCTCTCTAAAACCAGGCGGTTGACAGTCTCACTGTCCACTGGTGGCAGGTTCAGGGTTTCCTGCAGCATCGTTAGCTTTTTTTTCAGGCTCTTGGGAAAGGAAAGAGAAGAGTGTGAAAGAGAGGCTGAGGCAGCAAGACTGGAGAGACTGCCAAGGACACGAGCAACATGCATCCTGGGAACAGACCAAAATCTGAACCCCAACATCAGGCTCAAGAGGCCAGGAATACCCAGCCTCAGAACCCCTCTCTGGGGAAGCCTCCCCTCTGGTGACCCTGGGGACATAGGTACAGGACAGGTGCTGTCTGTCCCCTACTGAGAAGGCCCAGGCTCCAAATCAGGGTCAAAGTGCATATCCTGACCCACTCTGACCCAGGAAGATAAAGGGAACCCACAACCACTGCCACTGACTGGGGCACAGGTTCCCAGGCTTTTGGAGCACACACAAAATACTCCTCATTCCCGTCTGGCCAGGGATGTCACTTACTGTGATTTCCTTGTCAGCACTCTGTAAGTCCTTCTGCGCTGACCTCAGCTCCAACCTTGTCTGGTCTAGTTCAGAGTAGACTGTCTGCAACTGTAAGAAAGTGTAGGGAGTAAAGGACAAGCCAACAGGTGGCCCTGTGCTCTGCCTCCACCTGCTGCTACCTAGTGCATGCTCGTAGGAGCCCAGGGTCCAGAAGAGTCTGAGGACACAAGGAGAGACTCTGGCCTTGTGGGGCAGGGCTTTAATCCGTCAATGTCCATCTGGAGCTGCCCAGGAACAAGGGCTTCGTTCTATGCCCAATAGTCCATGGATGCACTGGGCCCAGAAATAAAACAGCTGTGCTGACTGAACCAGGTTCCAAGTAGGTTCCTCCTACTTTGGGCCTGGTACAAAAATAGGCCTCGGACACTGGCACCTTAGGGATCTGTGCTCTCCAGCCAGCTAAGAGGTGCCTAGGAACCAGGAAGAATAGAGGGGAGTGTAACCGTGCGCATACTGGGGGAGAACCCTGTGTGAACTGCCGGCCTTGGTGGGCCAGCCACAGAGCCAGAGCCAGAGCCCAGTAAGGCCCAGTAACCAGTCTCTGTGAGTCACCCAATAGCCCCATGGAGTCCGTTGTGCCATCCAGCCCCATGGCTTTGCTCAGGAGACAGGAACGAGCATGACAAAAGGACAGCCACCTCTCCCCTCATCTTCTGCTCCCCACTGTTACCTTGCTTTTGGAAGAAAATAAGTCCTTCTTCAGTTTGTCAGCCAGCTCCCCTGAGGCCTTCCGTGCCTCTTTTAGATTCTCATACTCTCTACAAGGGGGCCAGGAAAAGAGATGTCAGAATAGGACACGCTGCTGGTCAGAATGAGCCACAGCACCAAGCAAACACAAAACCCAGGCTGTGCCCTAGGCCGGTTCTCATTCCTACTCTGATACCTGAGCGCAACAGGGTAATGTTTTGGGGGGTCCTGCAAGGAGAGCTGGGGAGTCTCTATCCCCTGCCTGTTGTGCAGGCACCAGTGATTTGAGAGGATGCGCAGCAAGCCCTGCCCTCGTTAAGGTCTCACAAAGAGGCTCCCTACCTCATCTGGGTCTCACAGGAGATATCTGGGATCCCATGCCTGTCAGCCAAGTTGTCCCTTTCCCCCAGTCTCACCTCCATGATAATGGAGAATCTGAGCCAAATTTCTGATGCAAATCAGGCAGAGTCAATAAATGCCGATGGGAAATAGGCTCCATTTATCATGATGGGGTTTATATAGCTCAGAGAGTGGTGCCGACCCTCTTAGAAATAACACTTATGGGGCGCCTGGGTGGCTCAGTTGGTTAGGCGTCCGACTTCGGCTCAGGTCATGATCTCGCAGTCCGTGGGTTCGAGCCCCGCGTTGGGCTCTGTGCTGACCGCTCAGAGCCTGGAGCCTGTTTCAGATTCTGTGTCTCCCTCTCTCTCTGACCCTCCCCCATTCATGCTCTGTCTCTCTCTGTCTCAAAAATAAATAAACGTAAGAAAATAAATAAATAAAAAGAAATAACACTTATAATTCACACTCATTCTTTCAATAGCCCTATGAGGCAAATTATTACTATCTCCATTCAGGAAGCTGTGGGTCAGAGGCTAAGAGACTGGCTCCTGGCCACATTGTGAGAGGTGGGGTCAAGGTGCAAACTGAGGCAGCATAGCTCCTGAGCTTGCCCCTTAGCTCTGCCTGCTCTGCTTTGCAAGAGATGGAGAGCAGACGGATTGGGTGCCGTGGCTTAGCTCCTAGGCTGGGTCAGAGGGGCCAGAGTACACACTTCTTGAGGGACACGCAGTACACAGCCAGCTGCTCCACCGCTGACTGTCCCACACCCATGTCTCGGATCATCTCCTCCACCTCGGGCCGCTGGCTCTGGAGTAGGAGCTCAATCCTGAAAAACACCCAACCCACGGCATTTAAAATCTGGAGGCTGACGGGTAGGTACCCAGCACAGCTCTGCTTCCCTTTGCTGCTGTTGCTATGGTAACAGCCTGAGCTGCCAGCATGCTCTAGCAGGCGGGTCTATCCAAAGAAAGGCCCCACAGCAGAGCTGAACACAGCTGTAGGGATGCTGCTGGGGAAGAATGGGTGCTGACAGCTCCTCAAGGTCAGGAATCCGTAGAGAAAGGTTTTTGGAGCAAAAAACCTGCCAGGTTGTCAGGCCACAGGCAACAGAACAGGGAGGAGTGAGGCAAGGGCCCCCATGGGAAGCAGAGGTCAAGCAAGGAGACCTGTGCCCATACCCAGCTGGCCTGAGCCCCATGTGGCCTATGGAGAGATTTGAACCACAGAGGTGACCCAATCCCCCTGTAGTCCTGAGAGTTGTGCCACCTGGGAGCCACAGGAGCAAGGGCAGAGGGCAGTCCCTAGCTCCAAGCTCACCTCTCCATGGTCTTCATCTTGGTCCTGAGCCGGCGGGCCTCCTCCTGTGCTTGCTTGGTTTCATCCTGCTGCTGCTCCAAGTACTTCATCTGTTTCTGAAGAGCACACACATCCATACATACCTGTTGCTTGGACAATCCCAGGGACGATGGCTAAAGTCATCAGGAGAACTGTCTCCTTTTCAAAATGCTGATAACCATGTGTCCCCAGCCCCCAGGGAGGAAGGCGCCTGGGCCCCTCTGTTTGTGCTTTTTCTGCTACGAGGCCTTAGGCCAACTGTTTCCTTAGCTCTCTGCGTGCTTCCTCCTGAGATATATTATCACAGGCACAGCCCACTGCAACCATCTACAGGCCCATTGTGGGCTGCCAAGGTCCTGTGACTTAAGGGCTCATGGTGCATGTTGTATAGGAAGGTGAAGAAACACAGATCCAGGCCTTGCTATCCACCATCTAGACCCATGGACAGTTACCAGGATAGAAGAGCCGAGACAGAGGCAGCTGGCCAGGCTGTCCTCAGCACAAACCACTCTATCTCTGACCTGGGAATGCCATCAAAGACTCCTGCTGTGCAGCTAGGTACTGATTCACTCCTTCCCTCCCACTGGCCAGGCCATGTGATCCAGCCCAGCCACCAAGCAGGAACAGAGACAACGAACACCTGGGGCCCTATCTGTTCATAAAGATGGCTCCCTTTCCCTTACAAATGGCATCCAGCAAGGACTGCTCCTTCCTACGAGGCCAGCATATCAATTGTGGGTTCAGATCAATCGCCTCATGCCCCTTAGAGAGCAAGAGGCTCACCAACCCAGGCTGATACAAAATTCATCTGGGTCTAGAGCTGCTTGCTCTGCAGGCTTTGATCTGCCTGGTCAGCTCAGCACAGCCGACTTCAAAGGGCCCCTGCTCCTCCCTGGGATGCTGTTTGATCTGGCTCCAGAGAGCAACCCAGCCAAGGACTAGAGTGCTAATGGAAGGTTCTTTGGTCTGGCTTCATCAGTGGAGTACAAACCACTTTTGGAAACAAGGTCCAGCCTCACCTAGGTTTTGGCTGAGCAGCCCCTCCAAGAAGCCCTGGGAAGTCCTCACCTGTCCGAACTACCTAGTACAAAATCCAGAAGTGTAGCCAATATGGCTCTTTGTTTATAGGCTGGATGGGCACAATATGGGAGGCCTGGGGGAAAAGGGATTTGCCTCCATTTTACAACTGTATAAATGAAGGTAATGACAAAGGCAGAACCAGAAGATAAGCCCAGAGTGGTGAGCTCAGGACCAGGCTATATCTCCCAAACAACTTGTGCCCACAGAACCTGGGGACCAACCTTGAGGGTGGAGCATAGCATTTCAGCCTTGTCTAAAGCCTTTTGCAGAGATTCCACAGTGGCGTTGCGCTCTTCCAAGGTGTCCCGCAGAGTGTCGATGATGACCTGGCTATCCCTTTTCTCCTTCTCTGGAGTGGGGGGTGGGGGAGGGGAAGGCCCATTCACCCATCAGCATAAGAACCTTAGACCTTAGGTTCCAGCCCCCCACCCCAGAGCCAAGTAAGGAAAAGTCTCAGGTCAGCAATTGGGTGGCCCGCTTCTCTCTCTGGCATGCACCAAACCAGGGAAGCTGAGCCAGAGTTTCTTCATTCAGGGGATGAGACCCTCTTTCTGCTGCTTGGAACTACTTGAGTAAAGATTTCACTGCTCCCCACTCCCATGGGTAGAGTTAATTCATCATCTCAGAACTCAATCAGGTTTCCAGCCAAACCCTCTCCTACAAATACTCTGTCCCATTAGGTAGCTCCCTCCCAGCCTGGGTCCTGGCAGGAAGCCTCAGACAAAAAGAAGAAGCTCACCTAATCTAGGTGGACAGCTTTAGGCACCTCCTTTTCCTTTCCTTTCCTGCCAATCACACCTGGCAAAACTCTTGGAAATACAAAGCAGGGAGAGCCCCTAGCTTCACCAGAAGACTGGAGGCCTTCCTCCCAAGGATCTCTCCCTTCAGGACCTGGGTCAGGGACTTCCCAGGGCCACCTATCTCCTACTAACTCACCTTTCTGGGAAAGCTGGGCTCTGATATTATCCAGTTCATTCTGTAAGGCAATAGCCACAATAAGCAATAGAAAGGCATCATAGCTGGCTTCCACACAGCACCCCAAAAGGCATGCAGGGAGATCCAGGAAGGGACAATGAGGTCTGTAGGTCCAGGGAGGCACAGACCCTGCTGTATGTCACAGCCAAGCTAAGCCAACAGTGTAGAGATACATCTTGCTTTATCTCTGTACTTTTCTGAAAAGTAGGTGAGGTGGAGAAAAATAATCTCTGGTAGAAGACCCTGGGACAGGGAGAGAGGCAGAAGAGGGGCAAGAGAAGTGAAGTTGGACCTGTGTGACCAGTCTCACAGCAAAGGATTCCATCATTTCCTTGGCCCTATGTTGGTCTGGCCCTTCCCCTCTCCAGGCTTCAGCTGCACTCACCAGGGACACAGAGTTGGGATGCCCAGGGACCTTGGGTCATCACTCCTTCCCTCCACCCTTGCTTCACAATCTACTTCTCTTCAAGCTCTAAGCTGGCTCTGTATACCATGAATCTCCCAACCCTAATAAGGTAGGTGAGCTGGGACAACTTTGTATCTCTGGATGAAACCTCACATGTGCTAGGCTCTAACCAGACTATTCTGAGGGTCAAATGAACCTCTCAAAGCCTGTGCATAAGTTACACAGCCACTGCCGTAGAACCACTGAGAGGCTGGGGCAGAACTGAGCCCAGACTCCATTCAGGAATTCAAAGCACTCAACACCCCCATAGGCAAGAGAAGTACCTACTGCATAAGCAGGAAAACCAGGCTCTGCAGAACTGAAAGGCCTGGCCAAGGGTTCAGGATGGTAGCTGGATGGAATCCAGGCAAATCTTCCTCCAGATCACCTTTCCCGGGTCAATACAAGACTCAGGATTTTACATGTGACCAATACTAAAGCCCAGCCCCAGTGGGTGGATAAGCCCCCTACTGTCAAAATCCCCACCCAGGACTCTGGGGCAAAAGCTTTTGGTAGCTGGACTGGTCACTGTGGGAAGAACATCCTAGAGTGCAAGTGGTGGGTAGAGAAGGGCATGCACGGGCTGCAGAGGACAGACACCAACCCAAAGCTCCCCCAAGTCCCCTGGCTTTTTTTTTTTTTTTTTTTTTTTTTTAATACCTGGCAGGGTACCTTCCAAGCCCTTGCTCCAAACTACTCAAGACATTGCCTCTCCCTCTCCTAGATCTGGCTTTGAAAGCCAGAAAGAAACGAAGCTGCCTTTGTTGTCTTTATCACAGGGAGGATGCGGCTTAAAACCAGGAGCAGTTACCATGACAATGAACATGTTGGCTTTAAGCACAAAAGCTCTACCTTCTTGAAGCAGTAAGGTTCCAAGGACATCATGGTATCCACCCCCCCACCCCACCCCGGCCCAAAGCCAAATGAACCCAGGACTGACAGATGCCCAGCAAGTTAACCCTCAGAGTCCAGGTTCATTGTGAACCCCAATCCCACTTTCTTGAGAGGTTTCTACCAATCTAGCCCTCTGGTACACAAAGAAAGCTAAATCTTGGACTTGGGGGAATAAGTGTAGGAGGGAATCCACCCATTCTCCCCAGCAGTGTGGGCTCACATCCTGATTCCAGGGGTTCTGCCCTCTATTCCTGATCTGGGAAAGACTCAGTCACCTGGATATACACCAAGCTTTCTCACAGTTTTGAGGCACAGCCATGTTTGTGAATAGTGGGTCCACACATCTTCTCTGTGTGGACTAGAAGAGTTTTCTAATCTGTCCAAGCAGCAAAGTGGGCTGGGAAGGATGGCTGTAGAACCTCTGCAAGGTGAGAGAAACTCAGGAGAGACATTTTGGCCTTTGTTGGAAATTACTCTAAAATCCCAAAGGGAAGGTTCACAGTCCAGAGGCTCCCTTCCTTCAGGGGCGCCTGGGTGGCTCAATTGGTTAAGTGTCTGACTTTGGCTCAGGTCATGATCTCACGGTTTGTGAGTTCAAGCCCTGCGTCAGGCTCTGTGCTGACAGCTCAGAGCCTAGAGCTTGCTTCAGATGCTGTGTCTCCCACTCTCT
The DNA here is from genome assembly GCF_028749965.1 of Puma concolor. Classification (NCBI taxonomy): domain Eukaryota; kingdom Metazoa; phylum Chordata; class Mammalia; order Carnivora; family Felidae; genus Puma; species Puma concolor. Next base: position 152,943,107 of record NC_141668.1, on the reverse strand, counting down.
CCCCTTCTCCACTCACTCTCTGTCTCGCAAAAATGAATAAACGTTAAAAAAAATACATTTTTTTTTTAAAGAAAACAGGCTTCCTTCTTCCCTAACAGTGTATTTCTCCAATGACTGGGTCTTATCATCACTTCTCCTCTGCTCTCCTCCCCTCTGCCTTGAAACCTCTACAAAATCTCCCTCCAGACTCCATCGTGACACTCTAGGTACCCACCCTGGGTGGGAGCAGAAAGTAAATTCTCAAGGGGCTTGGAGTTCAGTAGAATGACATAAATCCCAGGTACCTTTAAGAATTCTGCATCTAAGACACTCTCCTCCTCTTGGGCAAGGTCAAAGAAGAGCTTATTGATAATGGTTCTTTTGCCAACCTGGATGGAAGGACAAGATAGAGTATGAGTATATAGCTGGGTCACGTGCAAGGACAGGGATATACATGCAACCTAACGTGCAGCCAGGCCTATTCTCAGGCCCAACTTTTCACAACACTTCCCTTGGAATCAGATGAACTCTGTAACCCTATAGTTTCCCTAAGCTGGCGCCACCACTTTGGTGGTTACTAAAGTCATGTCACCACAAACCTATGTGGTAACTACTCAAAAGATACCCCAGCTCTAAGTGCTTTGAGGAAACGGGGAAAGGTAGAGAAGGAGGCCAGATTTACCTAGGTGAAGACTAGCCCAGGCAATAAGTCCACCTGCTAGCTACTCATAGGCATAAGCAGGCCTCCTGAGCCACTCAAAAGCACAAGTAAGGTTTGATCAGCCTCAAACCATGAGGGTCCTAAAAGGTCAAAGATATTGCTCAGTTTCAGAGATCTTTCCTTATTTCTGCTTCCTGGCAAGTAAAAGATATCTTCAGCTGAAGTGTTTTCACCCCACCACCCTCACCTGGATTCGGCACTGTGGGCAGGTCCGACTTGGTGCTGTCTCAAACCACTGAATTAGGCTGGAATGAGAAGCAGAAAAGCAGACTGGTGAGCCTTTGCTTGGGTAGAGACACATAGAGCAGGTAGCCACCCCAACCACAACAGGGTCTGACTTGTTCTTTCTTGACCCAGAGCCTGCCCACATAGGAGGGCGGTTACCACAGGTGGTACAGCACATCCCATAAGGCCTGACTGGGACAAGCACTCTGGGACAAGTCCTTTTTTTTGGCCCTGTTGGTGTGGCCCTCCTTACCCCTCAGCTGCTCTTTTGTCAACATTCTAGGCTTGGACTAAAGAGCAGCAGTCAAAGCACAGGATCCCTCAGAGATAGGGATTCTAATAACACACCCACTTTAAGCTAGGATTCCCAAGGGCTACACTTTCAGAGTAAGGGTAAACTAGAAGTAAATGCAAGTAGTGCTAAAAGTAAAATACTCTCCAGCTTTGCATCGTCTATCTGAGTGGTCCAACAAAACCTCAAGCCTTAAACTTTAATTAGTCTCCTACTAGTAGACTCTCCCACCAGGGAACAGGGAGAAACAGAGGTCTTTCTGTTTCTGGGATACCATCATCCCAGGCCTCAAAGTTTTTCTATAAATAATTTTTCATAGGGGTGTCTGGGTGGCTCAGTTGGTTGAGCATCTGACTCTTGACTTCGGCTCAGGTCATGATCCCAGGGTCATGGGATTGAGCCCCACGTCAGGTTCCATGCTGAATGTGGAGCCCGCTTAAGATTCTCTCTCTCTGCCCCTCTCCCCTGCTCGTTCACTCTCTCTTAAAAAAAAAAAAAATTATGCTATGTACAAGATATAATCAAAGCTAGCCATGCGCAATGGAATACTATATGGCAACAAGAAAGAATGAGTCTACAACTAAGAACAATATTACAAATGAATCACATATACATAACATTGAGGAAGACAAACCAGATACAAAAAAGGTATACTGCATATGACTCCATTTACATAAAGTAAATGCTTTCGTTTTCTTAAAGTAAAGTCATACAAGGAAAAGAGCATTACAAGTGCAAACCAGAACATATCCAGCAAGACTTCAGATATGGGAATTGTCACATACAACATAACACATTATACTAAAGAAATAAAAATCAAAACTGAAAATATCATTAGAGGAGTACCTGTCTGGCTCAGTCAGTAGAGCATGTGATTCTTGATCTTAGGGTTGTGAGTTAGAGCCCCATGTTGGGGGTAGAGTTTACTTTAAAAAAGGAAAAAAAGGGGGTGCCTTGGTGGCTCGGTCAGTTAAGCATCCAACTTTGGCTCAGGGCATGATCTCACGGTTCGTGAGTTTGAGCCCCACGTTAGGCTCTGTGCTTACAGCTCAGAGCCTGGAGCCTGCTTCAGATTCTGTGTTTCCCTCTCTCTCTGCCCCTCCCCTGCTTGCGCTCTCTCTGTCTCTCAAAAATAAATAAACATTAAGAAAAGAAAAAAAAGAAAAAAACAGGGCACCTGGCTTAGTTGGTTAAGTGCCTGACTATTGATTTCAGCTCAGGTCATGATCTCACAGTTCATGGGTTTGAGCCCCACATTGGGCTCTTCGCTGACAGTGTGGAGCCTGTTTGGGATTCTCCCTCTCCTCCTCTCTTTCTGCCCCTCTCCCATTTATACATGCTCTCTCTCTCTCTCTCTCTCCCAAGAATAAATAAATAAATTAAAAATCAATCAATCAATCAATCTATCAATCAATGGGAAACAAAGAAAATATCAGTAGAGAACTACAAAATAAAAGGTGACATGGCAGAATTTAATAAGAACCAAAGAAATTCTAAAACAAAAAAGTGGCCAAAATCAATAATTAAATGGATCAGTTTAATGGCAGTTTAGGCATAGTTGAAGAATTAGTAAAACAAAAAGATAGGTTAGAGAAAACATTGAGAATTAAAAAGATGGAAAAATGGGGGTGCCAAGCTGGTTCAGTCGGTAGAGTGTGCAACTCTTGATCCCAGGGTCATGAGTTCAAGCTCCATGTTGAGCATGGAGCCTCAAGATAGAAAAATATATAAGAGATTATAAAAGATATAGAAGATATTGTGAGAAGATCTAGCATACATATGATAAGGAGCTTCAAAAAGAAAGTATTAGGTAGAATTATGCCTTTTCCCCAAGAAGTCTATGTCCTAATTTCTCAAACCTGTGAATATGTTACCATACATGACAAGAGTAATTTTACAGATGTGATTAAGGATCTTGAGATGGGGAGATTATCCAGGTGTGCCCCCATGTAATCACAAGAGTCCTTAAGTGTCAGAGTCATACAGAGAGATTTGAAGATGTAACCCTGCTGGCTTTGAAGATGGGGAGAACAGGGCCATAAGCCAAGAAAGGTATATTCCCACACTGACTATAACCCAGTAAACCCATTTTGGACTTCTGACCCCTGGAACTACAACATAATAAATTTGTGCTGTTTTAAAAAATTTTTTTTTCAACGTTTATTTATTTTTGGGACAGAGAGAGACAGAGCATGAACGGGGGAGGGGCAGAGAGAGAGGGAGACACAGAATCGGAAACAGGCTCCAGGCTCTGAGCCATCAGCCCAGAGCCTGACGTGGGGCTCGAACTCACGGACCGCGAGACCGTGACCTGGCTGAAGTCGGACGCTCAACCGACTGCGCCACCCAGGTGCCCCAATTTGTGCTGTTTTAAACCACTAAGTTAGTAGTAATTTGTTATAACAGAAATAAGAAACTAATATGAAAAGAAAAGAGATAATGGGATAGAAGCAATACATGAAGATAATAATAATGGCTGATAACTTTCCAAAATTGAAGAAACCATTCCATAAGTTAAAGAAATATAATGAATCCCAAGCAGGATAAGTAAAAATGGTAACAAAAAGAGAGCTGAAGTGGCTATGTTACTGTAAGGCAAAATAGACTTTATATCAAAAAAAGTTACACAGGTCACGATCTCACAGTTCGTGGGTTCGAGCCCTGAATTGGGCTCTGTGCTCACAGCTCAGAGCCTGGAGCCTGTTTCAGATTCTGCATCTCCCTCTCTCTCTGCCCCTTCCCGACTTGCGCTCTGTCTCCCTCTGTCTCAAAAATGAATAAACATTAAACAAATTTTTTTTAAGTTACAAAAAACAAAAACAAAAATAAATTAATTAATTAAAAGGGGCACCTGGGTGGCTCAGCTCGTTAAGCCTCCAACTCTTGATTGCAGCTCCAGTCATGATATCACGGTTCGTGAGACAGAGCTCCGTGTTGGTCTCGGTACTGGCAGTGCAGAGCCTGCTTGGGATTCTCTCTCTCCCACTCTCTCTGCCCTTCCTTCTCTCAAAATAAATTATCTCTCTTTCCCCCTGCCTCTGCCCTTCTCCCCTGCTCCCATATTCATTCTTTCTGTCTCTCTCTCTCTTTCAAAAATAAATAAATAAATAATAAACATATATGAACCTAACAACAAAGACCAAAAATATATGAAAGAAAACTGGACAGAATTAAAGAGAACAATAGACAGTTCTACAATAAAACTTGGGGAGGTCAATACCCCACACCTTTAATAATGGGTAGGACAATCAGATAATCAATAAGGAAATAGAGGACTTAGACAACACTATAAACCAACTAGATCCAACAGACAAATACTCCACCCAATAATAGCAGAATACACATTTTTCTCAAGTGCACATGAAATATTTCTCCAGTATAGACCATATGTTGGGTCATAAAACAAGTATTAATAAATTTTAAAAGGTTGAAATTACACAAAGTATCTTTTCTGATCACAATGGAACAAAACTGAAAATAAGTAACAGGAAAAAAAATGGAAAATTCACAAAATATGTGGAAGTTAAACAACACACTATTAAACAACCAATGGGTCAAAGAAGAAACCACAGGGAAATCAGAAAATACCTTGAGATGAATGAAAATGAAAACACAACATACCAAAATTTATAGAATACAGTGAAAGCATACTAAGAGGGAAGAGACAGCTGTAAACACACACACACACTAAACAAAACAAAACAAAACAAAAACAAACAAACAAAAAACACACCCATTAGGATAACTATTATGAAAAACAAAACAAAAACAGAAAATACAAGAGTTAACCAGGATGTGGAGAAATAGGGCCCTTGCGCATTGTTGGTGGGAATGTAAAATGGTGCAGTTGATGTGGAAAACAGTAAAGCAGTTTCTCAAAAAATTAAACACAGAATTACCATTTGATCCAGCCATTCCACCTCTGGGTTTAGCCCAAAATAAACGAAAGCAGGGACTCGAACAGATACTTCTACACTAATTCATAGTAGCGTTACTCATACTAGCCAAAACATGTAAACAACCCAAGGTCCATTAACAGATGAGGAGAAAAACAAAATGTGGTATTTCCATATAATTGAATATTATTTGGTCATAAAAGGAATGAAATTCTGATGCATGCTACAACATGGATTAACCTTAAAAACATTATGCTTGGTGAAGTAAGCAAAACTCAAAAGAACAAATATTGTATGATTCCACTTATATGAGGTACCTAGAATAGGAAAATTCAAGGAAACAGTGTAAAGGGGCACTTGGGTGGCTCAGTTGGTTAAGCTTCTGACTTGATATCAATTCAGGTCATGATCTCATGGTTCATAAGATGGAGCCCCAGATGGGGCTCTGTGCTGACAGTATAGAGCCTGCTTGGGATTCTTGCTCGCTTGCTCTCTCTCTCTCGCTCTCTCTCTCTGCCCTCCCCCACTTGCTCTCTCTATCCCTAAATAAATAAACAAACAAACAAATAAATAAACTAAAAAAAAAAAAAGAGACAAAGGGTGAAATAGAAGTTTCCAGGAGCTGTGGGGAGCAGGGAATGGAGAATTGTTGTTTAATTGGTACAGTGTTTCTGTTTGGAATGATGGGAAAGTTCTGGAAATAGAAAGTGGTAATGGTTACACAGCATTGTGAATGTATTTAATATCAGTGAACTGTACGCTTAAAAATGGTTAAAATGGAAGGCATCTTTGAGCTTACCAATTAAACATCATGAGCAAAGCTCACCCTCCCAAATTAAAAAAAGAATTATGGACAAGAAGTTATCGTTGAAATTAAATGGTGGCAGATATGTCCAAGGAATGCTGCAGGGATTTGATCCCTATAAGAATCTTGTAATAGATAAATGTGTGCAGATGATAACTAGCAGGCAACAGAACAATACTGGAATGGTGGTAATAGGAGGGAACAGTATAATCATATTAGAAGTCTTGGAACGAGTATAAACAAAGGCTGTGTTCACCAGAGAAATCAACTGCTTCCACTTGTCCCCTCTCCAAAGGATCCATTTTACTCTAATAGAAAAACTGGGTCATGTACATTTTCATATTGAAATTCTTTGTTAAATAAACTTTTGTGATAGTCAAAAACAGTTGACATGGCAAATCTTATGTGATGTATAATTTACCACAATAAAAAAAAAAAGAAGGTTTTACAATAGCCAAGGTATGGAAGCAACCCAAGTGTCCACTGATAGATACACAAAGAAGGCATAGCATACCTGTGCACACGTGCACATGCACACACACGTGCACAGGCGCACACACTGGAATATTACTCAGCCATAGAAAAGAATGAGATCTTGCCATTGGTGACAACATGGATGGACCTAGAGGGTATTATGGTAAATGAAATAAGTCAGAGATTTCACTTTTATGTGGAATCTAAAAAACAAACCAAAAAAAAACCAGACTCTTACATACAAGGAACAAACTGGTGGTTGCCAGAGGTAAGGTGGGAGGGGGGATGGGTGAAATAAAGGGAATTAAGGGGTACAAATTTCCAGTCATAAGATAAATAAGTCATGGAAAAGTACAACATAGGAAATATGCTCAGTAATAACTGTTGTATGGTGAAAGATGGTTACTACGATTATCGTGGTAAGCATCAAGTAATGTATACAACTATTGGATCCAAATGTTGTACACCCGAAACTAATATAATATAGTATGTCAACTATATTTCAATTTTTAAATAGGAGCTCTGAATCAGCCAGTTCACAGCTGCTGGGGGAATCTTTCCTCACCAGCTGTACATTCAACAGAACGGTCCTATAGGGACAGCAGGACTTGACCAGGGAGCACCTCCTTGCCCTTCCATGTTAACTTGGGTTACCTGGCATCAATGAATACTCTGGAGTGTCTGACCAAGGAGATGACTCTGGATAGAATCATCCCAAACCATCAAGCAAACCATAACAAATCGGATAGCCAGAGGCCTACCAGGTTATCTCAAACAAGTAAAAGGGCTCATTAATTTGGCAAAAGTTGGGCACCTAGGTTACTCAGTCAGTGAAGTGTCCCACTCTTGATTTCCGCTCAGGTCATGACCTCACGGTTCAGGAGATAAAGCCCAGCACCCAGCTCTGTGCTGACAGCGTATAGTCGGCTTGGGATTCTCTCTCTACTACCCCTCTCCTGCTTGCTTTCTCTCTCTCAAAATAAATAAATATATAAAAAATTTTTTAATCTTTTTTTTTTAATAAAAAAACAGCAAAAATTCACCTCCGACCAGATTAATAGTTTTGAGGTCACATCACTTTGCAAGCTGACCAAGAAATCCTCTACTCTATCCGCACTGAGCCAACTCTGTTACCCTGGACTCAGCTCAGTTGTTACCTCCTCTGGGAAGCCTGCCCTGACCTGCCTCTGCCCAGGTGGGGAATCTACCTTGGGGCTCCATCTAGTTCCGTCTTAATCACCTGTTTGGGCTCCGCCCAGAGACCCGACACCCCACAGTACTGTAGCCATACTAGGCCGAGCGCCCAGCCCCGACACAGCAGTCACTCACCACTGTAGGTGGAAGGTATGGCCGCAGTGGATGGCGGCCACATCTCGGGAGTGGTCGAAGAAGTCGGAGCAGATGGTGCACAGCGCACGGATAGGCATGATGATTGGTCCTAAGGGGGTCAGGCAGCCAAGGAAACCTCGACGGGTCCAGCTTTGCGACCGCGCCCCCACCCCCGTCCCCGCCTCTCCGCAGGCTTCAAATTTGGCTCCACTGCGGGACTTCCGGGAGCGGACCGGAAGTGGTGGCGGCAACGTAGAGGCGGAGCCTGAAGGCTGGGTCCCGATTGGACGAACCATAGGGGGCAGGGCTTAACGGCCGTAGAGAATCCTGGGGCTGAGCGCGAACCTGGGTCCGTCAGCGGTAACTATCTAGTGGTTCCCTTAAGGATTTGGCAGGTAGCGGCAGCAGCCACGCCACCAGCCGTTCCCCTTTCTGGAGGAAGACACGGCATTATGCTCCTAAGCCAGATCTGGTGCCAGGAACGCCGGGCACGGCGCTATTCTCTCAGGGTAGCCTTCTCTGCATTTCGGGAGTGTGGACAAGACCGAAGCTGTAGGGGAATGGGACGATGGAGATCAGTCCCCTGGGCTCTGGGCAGTGCTCAGCCGTACACCGGAAGCCCGTAGTTCCCGCCCTCTCAGTCCTCAGCTCTGAGTGATTTTAGAAAGATGGACACAGGTCTAACCACTCAGGACACCCTAAGCTCACTCTTGGCTTTATTCAAGCAAGTCATGATGATCCCTCAGTTTGGAGGTGGCAAGGCCTGTACCCTGACTTTAGCTCTTAGCTCCCAAGAGGATCAGCATGCCTCCGAACTGTACTAGGGTTGGAATTTTAGAAGCCCATATGCTTCACAGAACAGTGACTAACAAACCCTTTTTCTGATTGCCACATCAGAGAAGTTATCTTTGGAGTCCTCCCTGAGTAAGAGCAGCATCCCTGGTGAATTCACCTGGGCAAGTCAGGGCTGGAACAATTCTTCCTATGAGTTCTCATGCTTAACTCTTTTTTAGCAGTGTTAATACCCTCTCCCCAGAAGAAGCCTTCTGTAAAGCCCCATGATATAAAGCTTATTTTTCCACCTGAAGTAGACCCAGAGTGAAGTTCTTTGAGCCTATGTGGAAAGCACAGGTGTTGTTCACAGGGAGGAGGAATCAACACAAAGGGTAGCATAGAACCTTTGTGCAATGCCCACCCTGCACCCTCTCCCCAACTCTGGGAAGCCCACTTTGGCCATGGGCAAGGTCTCTACCTACGGTGGTTGCCCCATGGTGGCCTCCAGTTGTATGCCTAAGTCAAGACAAGGGCTCTTGTTCAACAGGACTTGTTAGAACAGCAGCCCAGAGGTTATTCTTTGGCACAAGCCCAGGAAAGGACTCCCCATCCATAAGGATTTCTAGAGTCTGGAGGACCCGCCACAATCAAGGAACACACAGTGGTAAAGGATGATCTGCACTCTCAGCCCAAGCAATCCTCATGGCACTGAGCACAGACCAATACCTGTGAACCTGCTCCCAGCCTCTTCCTCCCCATTGCCTTCCAGGGGCCCCTCCCCAGTAAGACAGAGGAAGCAACGGCGAGAGGATGGCCAGAGGCTTTGGCAGGGTGACATTTATTTGCCAGGTTCAGCAGGCACACAGTTAGCCTACCAACCTTCATACACCAGAGCAGACCCACAGGCATGCAGGGAGAAGGGCAGGACTGACACTGGAGTGCCGAGCAAAGGCCGGGACCAGTGTGGCTGCCTGCCCAAGCTGTGGTGGGGTCTGACAAAGGGCACCTGCCAGGAGCCTCGATCAGGAAACGGGGAAGCCTTATTCCACTTCCTCATCCCAGAAAAAGCAACTCAGCATGGCTCAGAGGCACCTGGACCTCTGTTTCAGCCATGATAGAAGGGGAAGTGGGTCACAGACGTTGAGGGGGTTCCTCTCTATTTTGTTGTTGGATTAGGAGGGCAGAAATCTGCCCCTATGAAGGGCAACCCCCTAAATCAGACTATGGGACACTGCCATGCAGCAGGCCCCCTTCAATGGAGAGGACTGTAGACTGAACCTAAGGGACTCCATCAGAAAAGAGCCAGGGGATACCAGCCCTCCCTGTTTGGCTCAGGGTAAGGACCAAGCTAGGCTGGTGCATGACGTGCTGGGCCTGCACTCTGCCTTCCAGTTTTCACTGCCACATCCCAACTGCTCCTCCTTCCCCTTACAGGCTCATGAAGCTCAGGGCACAGGGCAACCCACTGCAGAACCCAGGAGGGCAGGAAATAGCATAAGGGTGTTGGTGAGAACTTTCCAGGGACAAAGATGGAAGCTTCTACCCCCCCCCCACTCATTCTCTTTCACTTCTGAGGACCCCTAAAGCTACCAAGCAGTGCCCCCAACCATGCGACCAGTCTTGTCTTAAAGCATACTGCCCTAGATTTTTGAATTCTCTATACAAGCCTGTGTCCATTCTTAGAGCAGCCCACATACCACAGGCACATACCTTCATGTGCAGGAGCCTAAGACCGCTGACAGGGCCTCGCTGGAGGACCAGCTCTCAGGGCAAGGCCACCCAAGATTAGGGCCTGGGAAAGGATGGGACCTGCAGGGCCTGCCTGGGGAAATTGTGAGGCAAAAAGGGAAGGGGAAGGGAGCAGGGACCTCCTGAGTATCCCTAGAGCAGCATCCCGCAAGGAACAGAAACTGGTGAAGCTAGCGAAAGACAGAAAAGCCACAAGGAATCCATGCAGGGGCTGGGGCCGGTCCTGCCTCTGGCCTGCCCACCACTCACGCACATACACACAGGAGATGAGACTGCTCTCCCGTGGCCCCCAGACATGCCCCACACTAGGAGGCAGGGGCAGGGGGAGCAAGGGCATCAGGCCAATGACTCTATGTACAGTGAGAAGCCCCTCATCCACTCTCCCACCCTCCTGCCCATCCCCTGCCCCACACCAGACTGCCCACTCAGCTGGTCTCCTCCCTCCGAGACTCCTGGGCATAGCCAGCAGCCTCTTCCCCTTTACTAGAGGGTGGAGCCTGGCCTGTTGTGCCCCCAGGGGCTGTGCTGTCCGGCTGGGCCAAAGCCGGCTCAGGGGTGGCAGCTGCCTTGGTGGCCGGTGTGACACTGCTTTGAGTGGTGGGCATGATGCTCTCTTCTGTGGCTGGTGTGGCTCTCCCGTCGGTGGCTGGAGTAACACTCCTGTCGGTAGCTGGGGTGATGCTCCCATCGGTGGCTGGGGTGATGCTCCCATCGGTGGCTGGGGTGACACTGCCATCAGTGGCTGGGGTGACACTGCCATCTGTGGCTGGGGTGGCACTACGGTCTGCGGGGGCTGTATTATCACTCTTTGCAGCAAAAGCAGCATCACCCACTGTGGCTGAGGTGGCACTGCCCCCAAGGGCTGGGGCAGCTCCACTTGCAGCTGTGGCCCCACCTGCAGCCCCAGCGGTGGCAGTGTCTGTGGCTGGGGCAGACTGGGCTGTAGCTGTGCTGGACTGCTCTGGTGCCCGGAGCCGTTTCATGAGGGTGGTCACTCGGACAGCCTTCTGAAAGGAGGGCAGTGGAGAGAGGCTCAGAGTGGGGCTCACAGAAGCTGGATCCGTTCCTTCGCAAAGGCCAAACACAGACCATTCTATGGCGTCCCTGGCTGCCTCTGACCACCCGAGGGCCAGGGACCCAGCTGTTCAACACACCCACTTAAGGTAGTGACAGTGGCTACAATCACACCTGATAGCTGAAGAAACGCCTGTGTGTGGCTGCAGGGATATGATATAGGCAAGAAACTGTGTGTGCCAGAAGGAGCACTTGGGATCAATCCAAGAAAGGGAGTCATCCAACCCTTACCTTCCACTTAGCCCTGGCAAAGTTCTTTTCAATCTGGGCGCAGACACCATCCTTGATGTTCTTATCAGAAGCAGCATTGCCAGAAATCCTAGAAAGGGTACAGATGCATCTGGATCTGAGGGTGTATAGGCCTTCAGGGAGACTGCCCAGTCCTTTTCTCTTAAGATCCAGAAGTTACCAGGCAGGCCTCTGGGCTGGGCCTGAGCTCTGGGCACCCCCAACCCCTACTCAAAGCCTCAAGGATGGGGGCTACTAGATGTGAGGAGGACAGAGGCCAAGGGAAATCTGGCCTCTCCTTCTGTCCTCCATGGGCCCTGCTCACCACTCATGGGAGATGGCCTCTTCTGCAGTGATGCGCTGGTCTTGCTCCACCTCCATCAGCCTTGTGACCAGGTCTTTGGCTGGGGACAAAGCCAAGGAGAGGTGAGGCATTGGCACCTCATATCACTGTCTAGAGGTGATGAATAGGCTGGGAGGTAGGAGTAGAGTCCAGCAGAGAAGGCTGAGAGCAGGTCCCCCATACCAATCCTCCCGCTACCCACACACTGGGCACCTCCTCACCTGCCTGGGAAATGTCATCCCAGTATGGAGAGTCAAACTCGTAGTCGCCAGCTAGGATCTTGCGGAAGAGGTTCTTGTCGTGGTTCTCATAGTCATCTTCCTCCACCTCCTCATAGAAAGGTGGGTTCCCTGAAAGCCTACATGGGGGCCAAAGGGCAGGGTCACTAAAGAAGGCCATGGACACAGAACCCCACCTGGCCTGGCTACAAACCCATTCACTCACAGGATGTACATGATGACTCCAATGGCCCAGCAGTCCACGGGGCGTCCATACCGCTGCCGGCCTACCACCTCTGGGGCTGCAAACACAGTGTCCATCTGGTGGTCAATATCAGGCCTGGCCAAGCCTGGGACCGCTCATACCCACTTCCTGGGTTGGAGACTTCCTTCCCCCTACCCAGAGCCACTCCTTGAAGGTTGTCCCCCACCCTGTCCCTGCCCCACCCCCTGCTTGCCCAGGTACTCGGGAGTCCCACAGGGCTCCTTGATGAGGCCATTCTCTAGCTTAGCCAGGTGGAAGTCGCTGATGACAATCTTTGAGTTCTTCAACCGATTATAGTAAACCAGGTTCTCCAGCTGCTCCGGGCAGGAATGACATGTGGGTGGGCAGAGAAAGACTCCATGAGGACCTCAGAGGCTAGACCAAGACCCCAAGGTGCTGCCCACCTCAGCCCCAGGCCGGGTGCCAACAGACCTGGCTCCTGGCCTCACCTTGAGGTTCCTGTGCACGATCTTGAGTGAGTGCAGGTAGGCCACGGCCTCCAGGACCTGCCGCACCACATTGCTTGTATCTCGCTCCGAGTAGTAGCCCTGGTCCAGGATCCAGTCAAACACCTCCCTCCCCGTGGCCCTGAGGGACACCAGCCCCTGAGCCCGCGTGGGCAGGATCGGGGGTGGGGCAGGAGTATTTGGGCAGGCTGCCTACACCAGGCAGCTAGCTGGGCAAGGCACGGGGACCCAACACCCCAAGGGGCCAGAAAGGGGGCTTTCCCTGGTTGCAGAGGGCAGAGCAGGTAAAGGCCCTGGGGACTGAGGAATCCGGGGACCCCAGACCCACACTCACAGCTCCAGGAAGATGAAGTACTCCTTGCGGGTCACAAACACATCCACCAGTTGCAGGATGTTGGGATGCTTCACCCTGGCAGCGGAGAGAGGGGCCAACAGTTAGGGCTGGGTAAACCCCTAAGAGAGGCTCTGGTTGCCACCGTGGGCCACAGCAAACTAACTGGCCAGAGCCTGGTACTGCTTGAGGTCACCTGCCCTTGAAACCATTCCCTGCTACCTCCTATGCCACCCCACCCCGAGGCCTCACACTCACATCTTGAGGATGCCTATTTCGTTCTTGGCCGCCTTCCGCACCTTGCGGCCGTCCCGCTTCTGGAACTTCTTGCAGGTGTGCAGCTTGCCCGTCGTCTTGTCCTTGGCCCGGAAGATCTCACAGAACTCCTCACTGTAGCCAGCAAGCACCCCACTCAGCCCTGGCCTCAATGTGGGCTGCCCTCTGCTCTCCTTTCCCAGGCCCTTGCCCACCCACCCTTGACCACAAGACCCCGCACTCACGTCTTGATGACCTGTCCCAGATCATATCTGTCAGTCACCTCCGACGGCTGGTTATAGTTCTTCTTATCGCCCAGAGTCACACACCCAAACGGCATTGCCAGTCTCTGAGCTGCAGACAGGATGGAGTCTGGCTCAGCTGTACCACAACATGGAGGCTTCTCCCCACAGTATGGAGGCTGGCTCTGGGAGACCCCAGCATGGCTCAGGACAAGGCAAGGGGCAGAGACTGCACTAGGAAGGGCTAGAGGGTGGTCAGCCTCCTACCCCTGCTTTTCTGGCCGCAGCTCCCGCCACTCAGCTTGGCTGCCTGAACTACAACAGCCCCTACTTACGAAAAACATATTAAACTGACATATCAGGGAATCACTTTCTATTATGTAAATTAAAAAATTTTTTTTACCAATTTCTTTAAATTTCAGCTATTGCACAGATGATGGGGAATATAACCACCCACCCAGCAGATAGCCATCTCTGAAAGTCTGAAGATACCAAGTGTTAGCAAAGACTTGAGCAGAAATGCATACATTTTTGCCGCAGGACACTCATATTACACAGCAATGGAAATGAAGGAGCTATAGCTATAGCCAACCACATGGTGAATCTCACCAATACAGTGTTGAGTGAAATAGACACAAAAGAATACATACAGCATAATCCTATTGATTCAGAGTTCAAAACATGCAGAACTAACTTGTACTAAGGATACAAACATTCTGGTAAAACTGTTTTCAAAAAGAGCTAGGAAATAAGTACTATGAGTCCTTCCACAAGAAAGAGAGTGGTTGCGATTGAGTCAAGACACGGGGAGATTCTGGAGAGCTGATTTCTGAACCTGAGTGGTGGTTTTCACAGGTGTTTGCTTTATAATAATTTGTAAAAATGTACATACAAGTTTGGGGCACATTTCTAGATTTTCGATATATTTCACAATTTTAAAATGTTGATAAAAATTATAGCTATCTGTGGGGGTGCCTGGGTGGCTCTTTCAGTTAAACACAGACTTCGGCTCAGGTCATGATCTTGTGGTTTGCAAGTTCGAGCCCCACATCAGGCTCTGTGCTGACAGCTTAGAGTCTGGAGCCTGCTTCAGATTCTGTGTCTCCCGCTGTCTCTGCCTCTCCCCCACTCGTTCTCTCTCTGTCTCTCTCTTTCTCTTTCTCTCAAAAATAAAATAAACACACAAAAAAATTTTTAATCAAAAAAGAAATTATAGCCATCCATATTGAAGAACACTTGGTAGGGGCGCCTGGTGGCTCAGTTGGTTAAGCGTCCAACTTCGGCTCAGGTCATGATCTTGTGGTTTGCAAGTTCGAGCCCCACATCGGGCTCTGTGCTGACAGCTTGGAGCCTGGAGCCTACTTCGGAATATGTGTCTCCCTCTCTCTCTGCCCCTCCCCTACTCATGCTCTGTCTCTCTCTGTCTCTCGAAAATAAATAAATGTTAAAAAAAAATTTTTTTTAAAAAGAATACTGGGTAGCTATTACAAAGAATAAAGTATGGAAATGCACTGCTGTTGGACGGTTTCTGAGATATGTTAAGTAGAAAAGCAAGGGACAGAATGCTGGGTCAAGGGTGCTGCTATTTGGGTAAATTTTTTATTTAAAAACAATTTTTTAAATGTTTATTTGTTTTTTGAGAGAGAGAGAGAGCATGAGCATGAGTGGGGGAGGGACAGAGAGAGAGAGAGAGGGAGAGAGAGAGAGACAGACAGAATCTGAAGCAGGCTCCAGGCTCTGAGCTCTCAGCTCAGAACCCGACACAGGACTCAAACTCATAGACCATGAGATGGTGGCCACAGCCAAAGTTGGACGCTTAACCAACTGAGCCACCCAGGCTCCCCTGGGTAAATTTTTTAAAGTTTATGTTCCAGTGTATACTCCAAACTCCACTCTGGAAAGACAGCTAAGAAAATCAGAGTGCTCTTTGGGGCAAAGAATTATGTGTTAAAGGGGCAGATTTATATCTTGTATTATTTTCTGTTAGAATTTTTACTATGATTACCTTTATTGATTTAATAAATGTTGCATTCAGGCACAGTCCTTGGAGAGTTTCCTCAGAGAGACCCCATTTGGGTGGAAGTGAGGAAAGGCTTTGAGGAAGAAGCAGCAGCAGGGCTGAGCCTTAGAGGAGAAGGATTTGCCAGGAAGCATGCAGGGGTAAACAGTCCAGAAAAGCTAGACAAGCCTGCCAGGGCCTCACTGCCAGGGCCCACAGGGGACCTGGGCAGTCAGGTCCAGGGAATAAGATCCTGGCCAGGGGTGGGTGTCACAAAGGTGACCACATGCAGCTGACTACAGTGGGTTCCAGGCACTCTGGCACCTGGGACATGGCACCCATGGGTATGCAACCTTGCCAACCCAATCCTCACCTGCGGTGCTGGGTGGACTGGCTCCAGCACCCAAAGGAAAATGCACTCGCAGCTCTTGCTACAGGTAAACTTCAGGAGGGGAGTTAGTGACTGTCTGGACCTCCATAACACATGGTTAATGTGATACTGAGGCCATGGCAAAAGCTCTGCATGGAGGCTGCAAATGACCCTGCTACTGCTGGCTGTGCCTACCGTCCCTCCATGCCGATTAGCACCTGCTGTGCACCTAGATGCTCCCCTATCTGGACTCACTGCAACTACACGGTAGTAGAGAAGGAAAGAAGCCATCCCCAGAGGAAGCCGCTTGGGTCACAGGGACTCTGCCAGCCAGGGTCAAAGGCCAGGACCCACACAAGTCCCATGGCTAGCCCTGGCTTTTGCTTGATTCCTCCCAGGCAGAGGCCACTCCCTCCCCAGGGGTCATAGTCCCGTAAGTTTTCCCTCAAATTTGTCCTCAGCATTAGGAAACAAATTTCATCCTTCCCTCATATGGGTTATTTGGGCTCAGGAAACACAAATGCATTTCACTGGCGTGATTTAAGCCAGGGCTTAAGCCATCTTGTGAGGCACTGCAGAGGCAAACAAGAGAAGCTTTGAAGATTGTCCCCGACTGTGTGTCTTTGCCACCATGGTCACAGCCCTGCTCCTGTGTCTGCCGGAGAGGAGCATGTGGCTGGAATCCCACACTCACAGCTGAGAGCAGAGGCACAGCCACCCACCACTGCCGGCCACTCATCTCTGTGCCCTAACAATCTGGGGGAGGGGGCCTGCATCAGTCCCTCAATGGCTCTAACGCACTGTGATTCCCTTTCCGGGCTGGAATCCAAGAGCCATGTACTGGGCAGGAGGGTGGTACCTCAGCCTGTGGGCCCCCCAGGAGAGGTGGGAGGGACCTGTGTCCCAGCTCTGTTGCTTTGCTTACACCGTTCCCTGTGGCAGGAATGCCCTTCCCCCAAAGCTTCCCATCAGTATCCTATTTGTCACGGCAGAGTTATTTATAACGTAAAAAAAAAATCAGCAACTACCTAAAATCCAACAACAGGTGACTAACCAGCTCAACTGTGTCCATTCAATGGCAGGAAGTGTGGACACTGACAAGGGTACTGCCCACCTTGGCCTCCCTGTGAAGCAGCCTCCACATGAGCTAGGTGTCAAGACCGGTGCTTAATCTCTTTCTTGGTTTGTTGTGATTTCTGACATTATAAGGTTGTTTGTGCAACCAATTGTCTAAAATGATTCTGATGTTCCAGGCTCAAAATGGCCCTTCTCTGAGATACTTTCCACAACCTCCACTTCCCCCACCCTATCAGCTCCTTGCTCTGCTGCATGGTGTGGGAGATTCTGTATATGCCCATCCCTGATATTGGCCCAGCTTTCAGCCATACATAGTCTCTTGTGCTCGCAAGGATCCAGGGTTAGTCTTGTGGTCTCCTCCACCACAGAAATCCAGGCCTCTGCTCACAGTCACATCAGCCTGGATCTAGATCCTAAAACCTCATGAATGGGGCAGGGACAGATGGGCCTCTCTCCCTACCGTGGGTGCCCTGATCTCAGTCGGTTACTGCTTCCCTCACCAAACTGTACCCATTTGCCTCTACCCCCTTTCTAGCCCCAGGGCGAAGAAAGGAGAAAAGGGGTCCCCTCTACCCCCACCCTCTCCACCATCTGCTGCCCACTGCTGCTGCCTGGGAGGTTGCTGGTGTGCGCACCAAGTCCCTGGCACCTGCTTGCAACAAGGGAGGCCCTGGTCCTGAAGCTAGGGGAACAGTCAAGGGACAGCTTCAAGAACGGTGACAAGCCAGGCAGAAAGGGGTTTGCATTTCTCACCCCCCACGGCCCAGTCAGCCCAGACCCAATACCCAACAGTGGAGAACTATCCTCCCACTGACACAGGGGCAGAGCCCAGGTCCACACTGGGACATGGGAGGACACAGAAGCCCCATAACGGCTGTTTCCCTAGAGACATGGCTCTTTTCATTTCCTGCAGAGAAACGGTGTGCACAGGGGGCTGTCCAAAGGGAGCTCAGGGGAAGCGCGGAGCCTGGCACTGCCAGTGCCCTCCAGCTGACTCTAAGGATGCCTGATGGCCAAGCACTCCCAGTTACTGCCTGCTCCTCAGGTCTGACCCCTGGGCTTGGGCAATCGAGCCTCAGGCAAACCTGAGGGACACTCTGCCTGTTGGTGCCCTGGTAATAAAGGGTCCCATAGGGGCCCTGCTGCAGCCTTAAGCAAGTCTGGCTCCAGAGGTGGTCCTGCATTGGAGTCTTGTTCCCTCCTCCACTGGGGTCAGCCTGGTTCAGGCCCCACCTTTCACAGCAATAAACAAGTTTCCCGCTGCCCTGGACCTCTCCCATGTAGAGTTCCAGAGCTTGCAGTAAATCTTGGGAGGCCAGGAGGGGCCCAAGAGGCCTCCTGTTACCTCCCAACAACTGTGGGCAACACCTCCCGATTTAGTGGCAGCTGTGAACACCAGCCTTCAGGTACCCCCTCCCCTCCCCTACTCTCCTCTCTCAGGGACTGGGGCTGCATTTCCTGCTACAAAGGACATGCCTAGGCCCAAGCCTTGCCTGGCTCTCACAGCTGAGGTCTCACTAGAAGGACCAGGGGAAATGGAGACTTCATCCTCAGGGTCTGGTGTCAGAAGGCACAGCCAATCTTCTAGCCCACTGTCCAGCTGCTTCAGGGACGTGGGCAGGGGGCCGCTATGGCTGGGCCTCAGGCTCCAGCTAAACCACGGTCCATAGTTCCTGCTGCTGACTCTCCCGTCTAATGACGGAGTAAGGACAGGGGGCCTCTCCAGCCTCAGCAGTGGGCACATAGTCCAGTGGTGCCTCCAGAAAGTTCAGCCTTGAACTTGGCATGACAGGGCTAAGAACCAACTGGACCCTCCCAGGCACCTGGGGTCCCAGTCTTTGAACCCCTGAAGGAAAATCCACTGGCGGCCCTGCTGCCCTGTGGGTGGAGGAGGGAAATGCAGGGGAAGGCCCCAGAGTAAAGGATTGCTATGGTGATGGAAGTTTTGAAACAAAGGGAAGGGGAAGGGGAGAGGTGTTGGCCAACCCCTTTTCTAAGAATTCCTTGAGATTTTGGCCCAACTCCTTCCCCATGGGTTCTGGCACCTGGCCCCATCAAGGAAAGGGAGGAGGGGGAATTGAGAGACTTTAGAAAAGAGAGAGGGGGGCAGGAACAGTGAGGGACAATGGCAAAAAGTGATGGAAGGGTGACAATAAAAAGGACACAGGCACAATGACACAGGCAAGAAAGGTGGGTAGGGGTTCTGAAGGGGTCTATGGGCACCCAGCAGAGCCTTAAGGCCTCCACAGCCATATGCTCTGAACACCTGGGCCATGAGCTGCCCATGGTGCCTGGACCTTTGACACTGAACCCTCCTGTATCCCTCAGAAATGCACTGAACTTGGTGTGGGAAGCACAACCACGCCTGGGGGAAGAGGCCAGCTGTTGCAGTCCCCTCCGAACAATTCCATAGCCCCTCTCCCAATCATTAGGCAGCTTAGGTAAGGCAGGTCCATCAGGTGGAGGGTGCATGTCTGGAGAAGGGGACTAGAATGAAGCTTACAGACCTGGCTGCTTCCCTTTGTAGCCCCTTCTCTCAACTGGCCCAGCCCAGCCTAGACTAGCTACGCCCCCTTTACCTGCCATCCTCCCCAGGCCTCGGGTCCCCAGGGCCCCTCTTGCAGTTCAGCCTAATTCCCTGCTGCAGCCATCCCACTTTCCAACAGTGGATCCCGTCAGGGGGGCCAGAAACAGCACCCTAAACAACCCAGAAACAGGATAACAACTGCACAGCACCAACCCCCTGCCTCAATTTCCCTAGATGGAGATCATGAAGTCTGTGGCCTTCTTCCAGGGCAAGGAATGGTGGCCAGGACATGGGCTGGAGAGGAGGGCCAGCAGCAGATATGGGGAAGGCAGCCTTTGGCACCTGGGGGTTCACACCAAATGCTATGAAAGAAGGGCAGAGACCTCTGCCGCACCCTGAGCCCAGCCTGACACTGAGGGGAGGAGAGACACGAATTTCCCAGTGGAGAAAACTGGGGTCTATCAGGTGGCTAAAATTCAACTGAGGAGGTGTGGAGTGGGGGGAGGGGGAGAATCAGGTCTCTCTAGGTGGTCCTGGGGGGCTCAGAGTCTGGGCCTTGGAGGGGGGCAGCAGGACAGGGGCTGGACTGCTGCAGACTAAGCTTTTGGTGAAGGATAGAGGGCCCTGCTCCCCAGAAGGGAACCTGGTGGAGCAGGCTCTGTCTACGGGGTGCGGACAAAAGCAGTTTGGCACAGCTATGGGGGGCTGGGAGAGCCTAGGGTCTCTGACAGACACTACAAGCTGGGTAAGGCAGAAATTCATTTGTTCATTATCCACTGCCCCCCCACACACACCAGCCAGGGACCCTGCTCCCCAACGTGGCGCCACCCTGACCCCCTTCCCCAGCGCTGCTGACTCGCCCCCGCTGGCACAGCAACACACATGCGGGAGGCACACGTGTGAGCACCAAGCCCCGCACCTCCCAGCAGAAACATGTGCGTCCCCTACCCCCACCGCGCAGCGCTGGGTCGGTGCCCTGAACCCCCAACTGGCCCCCACGTTAAGGCTTGGAAGCTGAATCTTGGCTAGGGGGCTGCGGGCCCCCAGGGGCTTGGGGCCTCCTCCCCCACCTCGCGGCAGCCCCGCCCAGCCCCCTTCAGGTTGTCGCCTATAAAGAACTCTCCGTTGTCATGGAAATTAGTGACTGCCTAGCTGGAGGAAGGGGACCCGGGGGCAGTTGGGAGGGGTTGAAGGCGGCTCTGGGAGTCAGGAGGGTCGGCTTAGCCCTCGGCCCCTACCCCCAAGGGGCACCACGAACCTTGGAGGGTTAAGGTTTTCACAATTAGGAGCCCAGCAAGACGGGGGGGGGGGGGGGGGGGGGGGGCGAAAGGGGCGGAGGGGGGTCGGGGGGAGAAAGATTCGCCTGACTTGAGTCTCAGAGGCTTCCCCTGGGACCCCCGAGCCTTGAGAGGTGACGGGGAACTTTAAGCCCAACCCCGCTCTCCGACCCCCGGATCTCCAGAACCCTCGTGCTCTGCCCCCACTGAGACCCCAAGCCCTCGCGGAGCCCCCGCGCACTGAGCGACCCGAATCTTGAGCCAGAGACCCAATCCCCCAAGACCCCCACAACGTGCGTTCAGGGGGCGCCCCCCCCTCGCGGCCCGCCCCGCACCTGCAGCGCCGGTCGGTCACACGGAGGAAGCGATCTCGGGTTCAGTGGGGCGCCGAGGGTTCCGGGGGCGGCGGGCAGAATCCGCTCCGGGCACGCGGGGCAGACGCGGCGCCAGCTGCAGCCGCTTGGGCTCGCAAACCTCCAGCATCTCCCGCCGCTCGCCGGCACCGGATTCGCACCCCGGGCCGGGGGCGGGCTGGGGGCGGGGCCTCCCTCAACCGGCTCCGCCCGGGCCCTTGAGGAGCTTGAGGCCAGAAACCCACTCAAAGGGGGGCGGACGACCAGCGGTAAAGAGTTGTTGAGCACTGGCCAGCCTGGCGCCGGCCTGGCTCTCAAAGACTCCCTTAGGCCCTGGGACTGACTGGGCAACAGGGGCCAGAGGGGCCTTCTTATACACATGGCAGGGAGTGGGGAGTAGGAGGTGTGGGGAAAGCAGAGTCCTGGAGCTGCACAGGAATCTCTTGGCAGGTAGTAGTCCCCAGGGGACCAGCACTCTGCCTAGCTCCCAAAACCTGACCCAAAGGGTGGAACCTACTTACAAGAACAAAGTGTGCAGTTGCTAGGGCAAGCTGCATTACAGATTGGCATCCTCTAGCTAAGAATAGTAAGCACATGGTTGAGTATGTGGGCAAGTGGTCAGTGAGGGCTCCAGACCATGGTGGCAGAACCTCCTATTCCCCCACCCCACCCCAATTCAGCCTTTCTCATTCCGAAGTCCCAGCCAGGGTGGCTAGCCCAGCCCACAAGGCTGGCCCCCCTCCTTGTGCAGCACTGAATTTCCCAGCCTATAAAAGTCACCCATGACATGGTATGGATTGTGCTTTCCAGTTTAATCACCCTCAAACACTTCATGAGCAGCATCACCACCAGCAGCCTAGGCTGGGATGTGGGGATACAGGAGAACTATTGCACCAAGGGGTCCCACCAGTCCCGTCCTCTGATGGGAAGAGGCTAAGAACTGCCTGGAAGAAGATTTGAAGGAAGTCCTTGGCCATTTCTTTGTCCTTTGTCAGGGAGGCACATAGACCCAATGCTTGCCCCTTCCCCCTCACAAGCACTGAGAACCATCCTGAGGCCCATGTCGGAAGGCCAGACAGGCTTCTTGGTGCCTGGAGCTGGGTTCCACCCCACCCCAAACCTCCCAGTGAGCCTTCTGACCCCATCCTGGGTAAGGTCATTTCCAAACCCTTGGATTTGACTGAGTTTTCCCTGTATGGCCCCCCCATGGCTGCTGACAGGAGTGACTGCTCAAGTGAGGAAGTTGGGGCTGGAGTTGGGAAGGCTAGCCTGGGAAATGACCACTCAAACAAGGCCCCTCAATATCTTCCTCCAGACAAAGGTGTCAAGGAGCTCTTTACATCCTTCCCTGGCTTTGGGTCACCTCTTCCAGGCCAGGCTGATGCCACCTCTGGGCCCTCTGTGCTCTGGGTGGTCTCAGTCACAGCACCAACCCCACCACTGTGTAGGAATCTCCTGGCAGGCTAGGCATCAGCAGGGCAGAGGCTGTGTTTCATTTCAGTATGCTCAGTTCACGTCTGCAGAATGAATGAATGGCCTGGTATTCGGTCCTTCCTGCTGTCTGCCCACTGTCCTTGAAACAATGGTTTTCTGAGTTGTATAGTACAGCTGAGCCATGGCTTGCTGACCCCACACATGTGACATACATTTTCTGGCTTTCCTGAAGGTCATAGCTCTCTGGGTATGAAGAAGCTGGGCTAAGGAGAAACTAGAATGGGGGATTTAGAGGCAGGGGAAGAGGTGGTTTGCTAGAGCCCTGCCTGCTGCTGGCAGTGCTCCACCTCTTCTTGGTCGTGTGCACACTCCATGTGCCTGTGGGTGAGTGCACGTGGTGGGGTGTGTGTGTACACGTGTGAGTGTATGTGTGCGTGAGCTCTTCTGCTGAAGGAGACGGCAATAGCACAGTGTGTGCAGTGGTGCCCAGTGGCACGTGTATCTGCATTCTGTGTGCACCCAGGCGTGCTTGCTCGCACATGTACATGGACACTGTTGCTAGTCTGTGAAGCCACTGGTCCCTGAAGCCACCGGTCCCCTCCCTGCCTGACACAGGCCTCAGGACTGTGGAGGCTGAATCAGGATATGGGAGCAGGATGTGGGAAGAGCCTGGGCCATGCCCGAGGGCTGGTAGGGGCTGTGATGACCCTACATCACAGGCTATTTCCAGTCTCCCCACCCAGGACAGCCCCTCACTGTCAGGCATTTGCTGGGGGGCGCGGAGGGGGGGGGGGCGGGTAGCCGGGTCTTTGCGCTTTGTGGATAGAGCAACCTAAAGATGAAAACACAGTGTTGGGATGGGAGCACACTTGTCCCTCAGCCCCCAGCCAGGGAGACACAGGCAGGGTAGGTCTTCAGTGTTTTGGCTTCAATCTCTAGCCACCCTCCGGGCAGGAGGTAGCAATACCAACTGGATGCCATCCTCTCAACTCTTCCAGGCCATGGACTGGGCCCACGTGGAACTTTATTCCCACCTCTACTATTTAGAGCTAGACAAGGTCAGGGGCCATGGCTTCTAGCCAACCCCCTGGCCAGAGGAATGGTGGAAAGCCCTTTAGGACAGGGCAGAGTTTGGGAAAAGAGCAGGGGCAGTTGGCATTGACA
The DNA here is from genome assembly GCF_028749965.1 of Puma concolor. Classification (NCBI taxonomy): domain Eukaryota; kingdom Metazoa; phylum Chordata; class Mammalia; order Carnivora; family Felidae; genus Puma; species Puma concolor. The sequence goes on along the minus strand of NC_141668.1, from coordinate 152,919,239 downwards.
TTGTCCAGTAGCCTCTATGAAGATATCCTGAAGAAGCCAGTACCCTAGGCCAGTGGGCAGGGAAGCCCAGGTCGGGAGGCTGAGGAGGGGAAAGGAGCCCAAGGTTGACAGTTCTGGCTCTCACCAGAGATAGACAGTCAGAGAGGCAGGATAAAGTGTGAGCCTACCTATCCACAGAGCCCACAAAGCGAGTCAGATCCTCATTGCCCAGTTCAGGTTGTATCTCCCACCCAAGATCCAGGACTTATCTGACACCTGCATGACCCTGACTTCCTGCCCCAGGGCACCAAAGGCCAGCACTCCCATACCCTCATACTCTGACTGGCCACAGAAGCATAGAGCTTTAGGCAAAGTTCAGACTTTTCACCAGGCCAGCTACCCCAAGAAGCCCAGACTTTTATAGGTACCCTCTCTTGGAAGCAACAAATGTTCCAGGTCCCCAGCCATCTTTGGAACTGTTAGGCTGTTGTCCATGTTGCTGTCCTTAGCCCCCCGTAGAGGGCCCAAGATGGAGGAGGGAGGAGGGCAAGCCATCTTTTCCTCTGGAGCTAGGGGAGGGGGCTGTCCCCCCCCTTCATGACTCACTCCAGGCTGTGTGGGTTATTACATTATGTTTGAAATTGCCATGACAACCAGCTGGCAATCAAGGGTAATTGCACTTGTCGCCAGGGCAACGGGGCAAAACCCACAGCAGCCACTGTCTATGATTGCCCTTGGGGTGCAGTAAAGGTCAGACTAGACCAGAGCCAATGCCAGCCAAGGGACTCTGAGGTTCTCTGGAAAGGATAGGATTGCCAGGGCCCATGGAGTTCCATTGTGCAGAGGCAGGGTGTGCCTTGGGAGTGCCAGGGTCCCCATCTCTAACTCCATGCCTGGACCTCTGTCTTTCCCCACACCACTCTGTGTCTAAAACATGCCACAGTGCTCGAAGTAAGCAGAACCAGAACTTTTATATGCTCACAGATGGTACTTGTAGATGGCCCAAGGGCCTTCCTCCTCGTACTCATGGCGGCTGAGCCACAGACTCTGGAAGGAGTCCCGGGATGCCATGATGGAGCCTCCAAGCCAAGCAGCAACAGCACGGTGGGGAGAGCCCAGCACAGTGGCTCGGGGGCCCAGCTCCTGACTTAGGCGCTCAGGAAAGCCATTCACCAGGGTGGTGCCACCTTCCAGCACCACATTGGCCAGCAGCTGCTCCTGCTGCTTGGCATCCAGCCGGCCAATGCTAAGGAGGGCTAGTTGTGGGAGGCCAGGCTGGTTGAGGCCTAGCAGATCGGGCTGGAAGAGGGCCTCAGGGCAGCAGAAACGCTCAGAGCCCAGTGTGATGACCTGCTTGTCTGGAAGCATGAAGTCCACTCGGGCCTGAGCCTGGGCGCGGGCCATCTCAGCTGTCATGTCCGTGGCCACATAGCAGCAGGCCTCTTTAATCTGGTTGACCAACCCTGCCTTGGGTGGTGAGTGGCCACCTGCCAGCAATAGCTGAGCCAGGTATTCAGTGAGGTCAGCACCAGCCACGTCCAGCCGGTGGGTGTCGAGGGGGGCCAGATCCCCGGTGAGGATAGGCGCCACATAGGAGGTACCATGGCCACTTCCCAGAACCAGCCCAGTGGTGCGCCCGTAAGCATAGAGTGCCAGGAGGGCCTGATGCGCCGTCTGCATGGCTGGCACGTGGAAGCGCTCAAAGAGTATTTCAGCCACCTTTTCTCGGTTGGTGCGCGGTGAAATGGGTGAGTCAGCCACGAGGACAGCCAGCTCCTCCGGCCGCACGCCCAGCCTGCAATAAAACAAGTGCTGCCACAGCACCTCCAATGCATCCCAGTCCGAGACCACTCCTCGATTCAGCACCGAACAGGAGCCCTCTTGGTCCTCGGGCACCACATACCGAGGCTCGTCCTGGGCTGGGTGCTGTAGCAGTTGGACACGTGAGGACACCACACTGAGGACGTGGTCCTCTCCAGCCAGTCCACATTTGGTGAAGCCCGTGCCTGTGTCAATCACCACAGCCGCCATGTCCTGGTAGGGACCCAGTGAGTGGCGGCAGAGCACCGGGGACTGCACTGGCAGAGCATCCGTGGCGGGCACCAGTTCGTAGCAGGCCCCACGGAGCAGGCCAAGGTGTGCAACCACTGGTGAGAGCGTAATGTCCTCAGCCATCAGCTTGAACTGGGGACCCTGGGGGTCACTGCCCCCCATAGCCACGGGCAAGACCTTGCAGCCAGTGCCAGGTGTAGATAATGTGACCAGGGAAAACTGCTCCTCTTGGGTCCCAGGGGAGCTGCCAGGTTGCCAGGATGAGAGCTGATGTGTGCTGGAGCTTTGAGTGGCACCGACACCGACCTTTCCTCTACTCACGTAGACACGGGTCTCCTTAGGGGCCAGGGGCACCTGAAGTAGCCCTACGTGGGCCGGCAAGCCCAAGGGCTCTCCTTCCTGATGCAAGGTGGAGGCCTGGCCAGGTTCCCTGGGGATGGGGGTCCCTCCTGAGATGATGGGCTCTTTGGAAATGGGGGGTTCTTGAGAAAAGGGATGCTTCCCAGTGAGAGAAAGCTGCCTGGCAAGAGGGGTTCCAGTGAGAGGGGGCTGACCAGGAAGGGGGAGCTGCTTGGTAGAAGGGGCTTGCTCAGCCAGGAGTGGCTGACCAGAAAGGGGGGTCTGCCTGGTGAGGGGGCACTGGTCGGCAGAGGGAGGCTGAGCAGTTGGAGGGGGCTGTCCAGCCAGGGGACACTGCTCAGCTAGTGGCGGCTGACTACTGAGGGAGGCCTGCCCAGCACCTTCTGCCCTAAGGTTGTCAGGGTGAGCAGTAAGGACCGCTTTCTGGTTGTGGTTGCCTATATCCACCTGGAGTAGGGATCTGGACATCACCTGGGGTTTCGCTTGTGGTGTAGGCTCTGGGATCAGCTCTGAGTTCATCCACTGCAGTTTCTTGGGCTGGACCATGGAAGTGTCCTGCATCCTGGCTGTATTCAGCATCCAGATGGTGTGACTAGCTTCATTTTTTTCAGCATCAGGTTTAGACCAGCCAGGCTCATGAACATGGCTCAATATCCTCTCACCAAATTGGAGGGGCATCCCCAGTGGAATGGGCCCAGTGAACAGTCTGATGGGTGTCTCAGTACCAGGGGAGTCCCATGACTCCAAGTTGATACTCCCCTCCTTGGGAACCAGGGCCACCTCTCGATAGCTTCCCGACGAGAGGCTAGAGGGCACAGGGCTGGACAGTACGGGTGAAGTGGACCAGAATCTGGAACGATTGTTGTCAGGGGAAAGGATTGGCACGGGTAATGGTCGAGTGGACAACACATTTTCAGGGACATAGATGGATGGGTGGCTGGGCATGAGGCCCACGAGCACTGCCCGTGAACCCATGGGGTCATGGCACAGTAGCCCCATCCTGGTGTTGCCTGTGGCTATATCAAACACCAGCACACGGTCTTCCACAGCATCCGGGAGCTGGCAGGTAGGGGCACTGGAAGGGGGAATCTGTATGGCTTCCCTGGGAGACTGGACTGGGGACTGCTCGTGGCAGGATACTTGGTAGGCAGATGCTAGCACATTGGAGCAGGTATTATTGCAAACATTGAGAGGCTGCTGGTCTGGCTGAGAGCTGCAGATCTCATGGCTACTCCTCTGGGACTTGGGGGGCCCTGGGAGTCCTGAGCCTGGTGTTGGGCTGCCTGGCCTGGAGGTGTAGACCAGGGGCTTCTCTGCTGGGTTCTCGGGCTGGTTGGGTAACACCTGCATTCTGGCAACCTCAAGCTCCTGGACATGGTCTGAGGACTCCTCTGGAGTGGGCGCTGGGGCAGGAGTCTCCTCCCGAAAATGAAAATCCACTTTGTCCTGGCAGGGTGTGACCACTTTGGAAGACTCCAAGACAACTGACCATCGATTGCCACACTCCCTGAGCAGGAGGTCTTGGGACAGGCCATTGGTGATGGCAAGGGTATCTGTCGAGTGGTCAGGGTTGGAGGTGTAAGGTTCAGATACTGCTGGCATTAGGGCTGTATCCACAACTGAAGTATTTGCCTGAGATGGAGTTGGAGGAGCCTGGGCTGGACATGGGCACTTGCCCTGGCCTTGACCTTGAGTTGGAGCCAGAGGAGGATCTTGGGCTACAACTGAGCCATCCTCCCCTGACAGGAAATAGGGTAGCCACCGGCTCTTTCTGCTGCCCACGGGGGCTCTCTGGTCAGGACTGCAAGGGCCTTTGCCCCAGCCTACCAGGACTTTAGCTGGAGCCTTGCCCTGCCCTGCAACCTGCACCTGAAGCCGGGAGCGGCAGAATCCATCCTGGGCCATGTCACTGGTGCTGTCACTGGGTGTGCACACGGGTAGGGCCAGGGTCCTGTTCTCCACGATGAGATGCGTTTGGGTTCCCACGATGGAGCTTGGAAACGGACTAGTAGAAGGGAGCCTCAGAATATCTTGGGAGGCCTGCTCACAGCCACACTGGGAGCTAACCTCAGCAGGGTCCCGGTGTAGCTGGTGAATGGGCTCAGGGGCATGGGCCTGGGAGGCAGGGCCACAGGTCCCATCAATGATGGCCTCGGTGGACAATGACAACCCCTGCCTGAAGTATGCAGATCCCGAGTTTATCCATGGTCCCTGGGACCCTCTGAGGCCACCCCCTGGCTGCTGGCTGCTGGCCAAGGAGTGGTCTTGGGGGCCGGATGTATCAGGGTCCCCCACCTCCTTGGTGACTTCCATAGTCCTGCTCCATGCCCTAGGTGCCCTGCCCCCACTTCGTTGTCATGGTGACCCCACACATCACAGCCCCCAGTGACCTGGGAGGGGGGGGCAGTGACAAAGTGTGGGAAACCAGGGGCCCCACCCCCCTGAGGAATGCGGTCTGCCCAGGGAACCTTGGGAAACAGAAAGGCCCAGGAACCTTAGTGAAGTTCACCAACCCTAGGCCAGCCTCCTCTCCCCTTACCAGCCAGGTGACTACTCTACCCAGGCCTGCCATAGAGTGAGGACAGTGCCCCTTGCGGCAGGGCCTAGGAGTGGCAGTGTAAAGCCAGCAGAGAAAGGTAGGCAGGGGAGACTCTGGATTCCTAGTGTACTTCAGATGCCAGACCTGGTTCTTTCTCCTCACCTCTCAGGTGTCAACTTGAGGCTTAAGGCCTGACCCAGGGATGAGTTCCAAGTATGTGACTCAAGGGCCTTTGGTGGATTAAAGCCCCTTTACCACTCAGTCCTGGGAGACAGAAGAGGGTGAGGGGCCCAGCTCAGGCCCATGCTCCTCTCCCCCATGTTCCCTGGCTCCCACTCCAGGGACAGCAGCTCCTTGGCAGTCTTTCTGCTCCAGATGGTTCTCCTCTGCCTGTGCCTCACAGAGCCCCCTCCCCAGAGCCACATGTCTTTGAAGCCTAGAATCAGTCAGTATCCCACAGAGGTGACTATGGGAGCCACAGGGGTGGGGTGGGGCCTTTGTTCAGAATCCTCAAGTCAGAATGTTCTAGCTCTTGTCACATTGTGTCAACTTCTCCTTGGCCATGAGGGGGGCAGGGCACTTGGCATAGGGCTAGGCCACAGTGGACACAAGGCCAGCCAAGTGGCAATTACAGAGGGGGCACAGTAGGGATACAGGGGACACAGGGCTGGCTACAGAGTGGAGGTATGGTTGGTGCAGGACTGGGCATGCAGTGGGCACAGCTGTATATACAATGAGGACAAGCTGGATAAAGGACTGGACATAGGTAGGCACATAGGAAATGTAAGCTATTAGACTGGGTGGGCACTTTCACCCTTCATTTCTTAAATGGGCAAACATAAGGCAGGGAGGGGTGGGACCTGCCAGGACCACCAGCACCAGACGTGACCTACTGCGACACAAGACAGGCCTAGGCAGCAGTTTGGGGAACCACCTGTTAACCACAGGCCTAGTCTGGAGGTTCTGACCTGAGGCCGCGTCAGTTCTCCTGCCTCCTGCCAGCTGTCAGCTCTGAACCTCTTCCGTCTGGTCCCCAGGGCTATGTCCTTTCAGGCCTCAGTCTTTCTGCCCAGGAAACAGGTTTGTGGAGAATGCAGCTGTAGGCTCGTCCTCTGAAGCAGTGTTTTCACAAAGGTTAAAAATAGTACTTACAGTTGGCAGTGGGGTGTGAAACGATGTGACCGGGGACTAAGGCTAGCACTGTGCTGCAACCGCACCTTCTTGACGCAGCATGGGGCAAAGCCTGACTCAGCCACGTTCAGGCCCCCCAGGTCCCCTCCCCTCTCCCCAGATGCTGCCTTCAGTTAAGAATGTGGACAGATTTCTCTGAACACTACTGTGTCACCACACACTGTGGCCCAGGAAGGTGGCAGAGCCGAAGGGTCTGTGGCCTGCGTGTGTATACATGCACACGCACATACATGCTGAACACTATCAACTTCATTCATCTCTTGCCCTGAGCAAACTGCTTTTTCCCCAACAACAGAGATGCTGGTAGCAGCCTCTGGCGCATGTGCAGGCCTTGAGCTGGGCTGAACCTGGGAGGGCTGGGGAGGCATGGAGGGAGGCCCTGAGAGCCATCCCTCTTCTCCTGCAGAAGTGAGGCATAATCTTCCTTTCCAGGGCTGGGAGCTTTGTGAACAACTGACCTGGGGTTGTTCTCCTGAGGTAACCTGGGGAAGGGAGCAGAGCCAGCTGAAGGATGTGGGCCCATGAAGGAAGGCCCAAAGAAAGCAGTCCTGAGAGAGGAGAAAGCTCTTCCCCTCCTGGTAAGCAAACACCCCCTTATAGCAACAATAACGACGACTGATACCGATTGGGCTCTTCTCCTGAGCCAGGCGGTGCTGAATGCATGTAACCCAGCCTCATGATAATTTGATGAGCCGGGCACTACCATCCCTATTTTACGAATGAAGAAATCAAGGCACAGAGAGGAGAAAGAATTCACAGAGGTCTTAGCTAATTAGTAGTAGAGCCAGAATCTGAAGCCAGACCACCAGGCTCTGGCCCACTTCAGAAATCTATGTACCACCGCTGGTTACCACGCCTCGGACTTGTACGCATGGACCCTGCTGGAAAGCAGTCAACATGCCTCCCTTCTGAGTGCGGCAGCCCCAAGCCCCCACCTAAGCTGTGTCCCACATGAACCTTCTCCTCCTCCCAATAGCTTAGCAGGTGGCTTAAGCCTGGGAGGACCATTTTCCCTAATGGCACCTCTAAGCCAGTGGCCTCCCAGGAGCCTGGCAGTGCTGAAGAGGGGCCAGCTACACACCCTGCTGAAGCAGGCTGAGTCCTTTGTACTCAGAATTCTGGGCTGGTCAAAGCCCAGTGCATTTCATCCAGGTAAAGGGAGGGGCAGCAGGGCAGCCAGAGAGGCTCCCAGGCTGGACCCCTTCTGCCCAGCCCCCAGGGTTCAGGCAGGGACATTGCCACTGTACCCCTCCCCCCTACATGTTTTTAAACAGTCTCTCCCCACGAAGAAGGGCATCCAATTCTATTTCTGATTCTGGAAAGTGAGGAGGGCCAACATGTTGCCATGGCAAACTAGAGAGCCCCTCCTCGAGGCTGAGCCCATTCCCCAGGCTGAAGGCTCTCTAGGATGGAGAGGCCAAGAAAGAACTGAAAGGAGCCTAGTCTGAGGGCAAGGCCATAAGGAGTCTCCTCTGGAGGGCAGGTCCTGACATTACCTCTTCTCACACCTCACCTGACCCCCTCTGGGCAGACTTTGCGGAAAAGGCCCCAACTCCCATGGACAGGGTCAGATTTCAGGAGATGGAGTCAGGACGCTCTGAGAAACCATTCTTTCTTGTGGATCAGGCTATAACCCTCCCACCTAGGAGGTCTTGAGGGTGGAGGGCAGAAAGGGCACCAAGGGGAGAGGGAGGGTTTCAGGACTAGCCAGGTCTCCCAGACCTGATTCTCCAATGCAGATGTATTTTTGGCTTCTTTGTACTCTCAGGAAACAGCTCTGTCAAATCCTTGGCCCTGCACTCCTCCAGTCTACCTGTCTTCCCCCTCCATGTGTCCAGGGAAGACTCTGGATGTCGCCAGAAAATCTAGGATCAGAAGGAACCTTAGAGAGCTCCCAGTGGAGGCAACCACTTGGTGAATAGAGTAAAAAGCAAGGCGTGTTTCCTGAGAGATTTATGCCCACTGTCCAGGGTCTCATACTCCAGCCCTTCTGCCCCAGAGGGTGCAGCTAGGTAGCATTTAGACCTGTGAAAGGAGGGCATTCCACATAGGAGCACAGCCCAGGTACAGGAAGGCTTCAGAAAAGACCTAAAAGGATGTTTTGACCCAACCCTCTCTGGGTAGTGATGGGAAACCGAGACCCCCACAAAGGAAGGAGGCATTCTTGGTCTCCTGGCTCCACAAACAGCTCCACAGTGCTTTCTCTGTATTTTCCTCTCCTGACTCTCTACTCTGGGCCTGTCCGAATGACCCATGAGCACTAACTTCCGGCTTCCCTGAAGTCTCTCCTGGCCAGAATTCACCCATTCCCTAGAGATAGCCGACCCCTCCTCCTCCCTTGTCCCCATGCCTGACCCCAAAGGGAGGCAGCCAAGGGTTCAGAGAACAGCCCTAGGGGAACCAATGGTGGGGTGAGGGGTGATAATCTACTCCTAATCTGGGATGTGGAATGCAGATCCAAGAGTGCCGGGAGGATGTGGCTTTTGAGCTCTAAGGCACAGGGAAATTTAAATAACAGATGTTTAAACAACCTTCCCTGCAAGCCTCGGTGCAGTGACCCCTCTGCTGTAATGTGTTACAGCTTAAAAATAGCCCACAATGAACTGCTTGAGCTCCAATTGACTCAAGCTTACGTAACTCTGCGTGAAAGATGGCCAGCCGCACCAGCCTGGAGGGAGGGCAACGGCAGAGACACCCTGACTGCTTCGGGGCCAGGGCAAGCTCCTCACCGTCCCTGGGAGCAGCTCCCCAGCCAGGAGCCAGCATAGGTGGGGGCAGAGGAAGTGCTGCCAGAAGCATGCATTACTTCATGACTATTGAGAAGAGACCTCCAACCACATCTGCAGAGGGGAGGTGAGATCTGCCCTCCCTCAGGGTCCTTGGAGAACCCGGGCCCAGTGGAGGGTGGGGGCAACTTTAAGAACAGATGGCTGGGTCAGAGCCCATGGGCAAGGAGCCATGTGGGAAGGGTGACTGGGGCTGCCCAAAGGATTCCTTTCCCCCTTTGAAGAGGGAGCTCCCCAGCTTGGAGGAAATGTCAGCATAATCGATGCCTGGCTGGAGCTGGCACTAGCACAGAGTCCAGGAGTGAAGCTGACTCCTTTGGGACCTTTGGGACCAGGCTGCACTGGTGGGACTTGTGACATGAGAAAGCGAGCACTGGCTTCCAAGCAGACCGAATCCTGTGCCCTTGGCTGCCAGCTGCTTTGAGTCCCCTGCCTTTCCTGATATGTTCCCAGATCCCAAGTGCCCAGTCCAAGACATTCCACAAGTGTGCAGGTGGCTAAACCAACCTAAAAAGGAATAGAGAGGAGAGAAGGCAAGGATGCCCCCGGCATTGAGAGCCTCTGGTACTCCCTCTCCTGAGCAACTTCCCTCAGCTCCCACCACCTGAGTTCAAAATAGGCACTACCGCGGGCCTTGCCTCTGAGCTTCCACTGAGCGACAGTGAGACTGGTGACGGCTAAATATAAGGGCCTCCTGTCAGGACCCTCTGTCTGGGCTGTCAGGGCCACAAGTACCTCTGCTTTCCTGACAAGGTCAGGGCTGCCAGATGGGAGGAGCAGAAGTTGCAGGGGAATGAGTAGCAATGGTAGGGCAGACGCAGGTGCTGGGATCCTCATCCTACAAGAGGAGAGTGTGGTGGTGTTGCCTCCCTCTCCAGGCAGCACTGCCATCCCTGCTAGACCTAGCATGAATATCCTGGAACTGGAGGCAGAAGATGTTCGGGGCACTGAGGGGGATAGAGAACAAGATGCAGAGGCTGTCGGGGAGGCTCAGGAGCTGAGAGTTCCTATCAGAGACGGACTGATTGGGTGGTGGGGAGCAGGATTCAGGAGAAACAGTCATTTTTAAGGGGGTCTGAGGATATCAGTGTGAGGTGGCTGGGATCCAGGTGCCACACCTATGTTCTGAGCTGGGTCAGGCAAGCTCTGCCAGCTGCTGGGCACCACCTGCCAAGTTTTGGGCCAAGGACTCCCACCAGGGGAGGACCAACTGTGAAGGCCATGCTCATGCTCCAGGTCACCATCCTCAAACCTGAAGAACCCAAGCCCAGCCATGAGGCCACCTCAGTCAGATGTGAATGTCACAGCTGCCCAGGATCTCCTGGCATCTACACTCATTGGATTAGAAACTCTAGCTAGAGCAAACCCCAAAGGAGTAGCAGGAGAGAACTAGGCTCAGCAGGCCCCTGTGCCAGATGGGGAACACCGGGGGCCCTTCACGGAGTCATCCCCACTCCTCTGGGCTGGCGTAGCCCCACCTCTTGGCTAGGACCCTCATCTGGGCAGAGCAGAGGCTCTGAGTGAAGAGACGCTCAGTTCCTGGGGACTTCACAGAGGGGAGTTTTCCAACGCCACACGGAGTAAAAGGTGTTTCTCGTTAGCGCCTGGTAGATAAGGCTCAGTGCTCAGCTACTGATTCCTGGGACTGCTTCTCCCCAGGCAGAGGCAGTAAGTGTAAGATGCAGCCTGGGCCTCTTGGAGCCTCAGACACTCCCAGCAGTGCCCATGTTTCCCCCGACCCACTCTACAGGTAAAGGGAGTTAATTTCTGAAGTAGGTGGAGCTCTGGCCTCAGGAGCTGCATTGAGGGAGTGACTGGTGAGGCCAGTGTCCCAGGAAGATCCCAAAGTTTGGAATGGGGCAATATCTGGGGCCCTTGTGTGTGACCCCAGAGGGCCTTTGGGTCCCTGGGAAAATTCTCTGAAAGGCTGGGACTGAGGCATAAGGAGGATCTCAGACCAGACTCATGGTACCCCATCAAAGCGGGTCGGTCTACCCCATGCATGCTCTCCAGGTGCCAGACAACAGTGACACCAATGGGCGGTCAAGAGGCTGTGAGTCATCTGCAGCTTCCTCAGCCCCAGCTCCCATCCTAGCCTCCCTCCAGCCTTTACTGGCACCTGTTGCCCCCAGCCCCCCCTGGGCTGTGATAGGGGGAGATGAGGCAGGGGAGCTGGTACCTTCTTTCCACAGCTCATGGTGGAAAGACTGGACTCCCAAAGCCCCAGAAGAAGCCTCTGCTCACCCCATCCCATCCTAGTGGCGGGCCTAGGCCCACCATGGCCACCAGTAAACTTCCCCTTGCACCAGCCACCCACCATGCCTGAGATACTAGTCAGGCCTCCCCCAGGGGAAAGGCAGCTCAGCCTTCACTGGCTTGGAAGCCACTCAGAAACGTTCTAGTTCCCCCAGCCCATCTGGGGCCTAGAACTAACCCTCCCTTCTTCTTCTCCCTGGTGGCCCAGTCAGGAATTTGAAACCCTGAAACAGTTCCAGTTTCTGACACTCCAGCTGAAATTGTGACTATTCGGGTGGCTCTGAGAATGGAGCTCAGAGCTTGGGGGCTGCAGCACTGGGAGGGGGTGCAGCTGTGCCATGATCCAGGAGCCCAAGCACCTGCTTAACTAGGCCCCTTCCCTGGAGAATCCTGGGAAGCCCAGAGGCCCAGAGGCCCTTGGCTCAGAAATATGTCCAAAGCCCCACATTCTGGCTGCACAGGAGAGCTGATACCTGGAGCTATCCTCCATCTGCCTTCTCTGAGAGTCCTCTCCTGCTAAGCTCCCCTCCCAAGCAGAGACCCCTTCTTCTCCAAGCCCCTCTCTTATGAGCAGATGAGACAGTGGTCCATGAGTTTCAAGGGCTCGGTGGAGAAGGAGCCTCAGTCCAGCTTCAGAGAGGCCCCTGGGCCTTCTCCTCACTCCCCACCCAGGGCGGGGAGCTCTGGATGACGTTCAGATCCCCAGCATGAGGTCAGAGCAGGAGGACTGCAAGTTGGAGGGATGGAGACAGCCCTTTCCAACTAGTATGGCGACTATGGCTGTCAGGGGTACTCTAGGACATTTCACTCATCTCTCTTGTAGCCCCAGGGTGACACAATTGATTCCCCCCACCACACACACACAACACACACACACAGGGATCAGGGGTCTCTGGCTGAACGTGCAAGGCTATAAGACATCCTCTATGACTGAGTAGGGATCAGAGGTACAGTGGTAAACAGGCAGATAGAGTCCATCTCTCCAGATCAGAGACCCCTGATCTTTGGAACCCTGCACTTGAGCAGAAGATCCCCTTTTAAGCTTTACCCACATGTCCTCAGGATCCTTAGTCTCCCCATGGCAGGGCCTCCTATGGGTAGAGAACAGTTGGGCAGCTCCAGTCCCAAGGAAACCCTCACTCTATTTACCAGGGAGCTCTTGCTTCAAACCCAGTGTTACATGTGTGACAGGGCAAAAAGTTGGCCACTCACAGGAGAGGGAGCTTGCTCCCCTTAGGATGAGCTGGGGTCTCCCAACTGGTGGGAGGGAGGCTATAGGGGTCCTGTGTAAGAGAGAAGAACCACCATGAGGCATGCCCTGGGCCCAGTCACTGACATCCAAGCTGTGCCCTTAGCATCAAGGGTGTGGGAGAAGAGTGGTACAAGGAGGAAACTGTTCTCGCTCTCCAGTGGAGTCTGCCCCTCTAGTGGCTATTGTGCAGTGGTCTTGACAAGTATAAATAGCCTGGGCAGTCTAGCATCTTGAAGCTGGTGCCTTAAAAGTGTGGTGAGGCCTTGCTGTTGGCTCATCTCTCTCAAGGCTATAAGGGCAATGCTGGTAGGCTTTGAGGTAGGGGAGCCAGTCTCTATGTCCTGACAGTGTGTGGGGGGCGGCGGGGGGGGGGGAGCTGCAGGCAGAGCAGGGAGCCCTGAGAGCAGCCGGGGCCTGGGGAAAGGGACAGACATGGGCTGGGCAGTGGGAGAAGCCATTCTGACTACTGCATGCCTGGGTACTCAACCCACCCCTCTTGGTTCCATCAAGAAGTCCCCAGGGCCCTGTAACCTGAATTAGCACCTTGCCCTACCCTTCCTGTTCTCTGGAGCCTTCTTACTGATCCAACCCCTTTCCAGCCTCAGAGTCTTTGCATGTGCTGCTCACTTTGCCCAAAACTGTCTTCCCCCACCTCTGCTTCTGGCACAGTTCCTACCTGACAGGGTTATAGCAGAAATGTCACCTCCTGGGGAGGCTTCTTTCACCTCTATTCTCTCTCTAAAGCTGACCTCCATTCCCTCAAAGCAGCCTGTCTTTCTTTCATAGCATTGACCACAATTTGCACTTGATGATTCGTTGGTTCATTTACTAGTTCAAGGGCCAGTGTCTGTGCGGTCACTGTTAAGTCCCCTGTGCCCAGAAGGTCAAGCACACACCAGGTATGCTGTAAATACTCCTCGCATCAAGGATCATTCTCACTGCTCCCTCTCTGGAGTGAAGGGACAAGTGCCTTGCTCCCTCCTGTCACCCCTGAAAGTTAAGGGGGCAGGGACAGGGCAGAAGCCAGCTCAGGCTGCCCCTGGCCTGGCATGGCCTAGAGACAGTTTGGGATTAACTCCCTGGCTGCTAGGCAGGTCCAATCCCTGGGGCCTGCCTAGGGCAGAGGTCACGTGGGCTGTGGTGGCTCTGAGGAAGGCCAGGGCCGACGTGCAATCCTGTGCACAGGTGGGGTCTGCGACTGTTCTGGGTGCATGTTCGCCTCATCCGAGGCACCAGGACCCAGGTTCACGTAGGCTGCAGGCAGCTGCACGTAGTGGTCCCCAAGCAGCCTGGCCGCCACGTGCTCCACTTCCTCCACCAGCGCTGAGAATGTGGGTCTCCCTGCAGGGTCCGCAGCCCAGCAGCGCTGCATCACTGTGTACCTGTGGGGAGAGGGGCATGTCAGAGGCAGGGCACATCCCCACCCAGAGATTCCGGGCTGCCCACCTGCTCTTAATCCTCTGGCAGGCCGCACAGGAACGAGAACAGGTAACAGGGCCTAGTGCAGAGCATTGCCCAGTCAGAGGCAGCTCTTTCAGCATTGTGATTGCTGTTCCAGTCTTGCCTCCCCACCATGGCAGAGGTTGAATTGCCCCAGGGATTAAGAGCTTGGACTCCTGAGCCCGGTGTGACCTGAGCAATGTGATCTTGGGCAAGATTCTTAACCTCTCTGTGTCTCTGGATCCTCCTCTGATCACAGAGCTGTGGCGGCATAGGGTGGGAGGATGCCTGTGAAGCGCTTACTTAGCTTAAGGCGCAGCTCACAGGCTATCAGTTATCATCTTAGGTCTTCTAGGAAGGAAGCCCATGTCCAGTGAAATGGAGATTAAAAGTCCTGAGACATGGACATGTGGGATACCCAGCCATTGTTTCTGTGGGTTTACCTGGTGGGCCCCAATACATGCCTCTTCATCTTGGAAATGCTGCCTCTGCCTTAAATGACACTAAGTGCCCTACACACAATAATCTCATAATTCTCAGACTCTGAGGGTGGTACTGTCATCATCCAAACTTTACAGATAAGGAAACTGAGGCCTCAAGTGGAAAAGAGACTTGGTCTGGTCTAGTGGATGCTGTGATGGTCCACCCAGATCCCCCTTCATCCTCCCAGTGGGTGCTGCTGACCCTTGGCTAAAGCCCTCCCTAGGAATCACCCCAGGCAGAAAGTAACTGCCTCCCCCAAGCTCACACTATGACCAGTGACTTATTAATGTCCAGTACAAGGACCTGGCCCCTTGATCTAAATTTCGTAAAACTCTGGGGCTCCTGGATGGCTCAGTTGGTTAAGCGTTTGACTTCAGCTCAAGTCACAATCCCGCAGTTTGTGGGTTCCAGCCCTACATTGGGCTCTGTGCTGACAGCTCAGAGCCTGGAGCCTGCTTCAGATTCTGTGTCTCCCTTCTCTCTGCCCCTCCCCTGCTCACACACTATCTCTCTCTCTCTCTCTCTCTCTCAAAAAACATTAAAAGGGGCACCTGGGTGCCCAGTCGGTGGTCAGTTGGTTAAGCAGCCGACTTCAGCTCAGGTCATGATCTTGCAGTTTGTGAGTTCAAGCCCCACGTCAGGCTCTGTGCTGACAGCTCAGAGCCTGGAGCCTGCTTCAGATTCTGTGTCCCCTCTCTCTGCCCCTCCCCTGCTCATGCTCTGTCTCTCTTTCCCCAAAATAAATAAACATTAAAAAGCTTTTTTTTAATTAAAAAATATAAAATAAAAATATGCATATATATACACGTGTATATATATTTCATATATATATATTTCATATATATATTTCATATATATATATTTCATATATATATATTTCATATATATATTTCATATATATATTTCATATATATTTCATATATATATTTCATATATATTTCATATATATATATTTCACATATATATTTCATATATATATATTTCATATATATATTTCATATATATATTTCATATATATATATTTCATATATATATATTTCACATATATATTTCATATATATATATTTCATATATATATTTCATATATATATTTCATATATATATATTTCATATATATATATTTCATATATATATATTTCATATATATATATATATATATATATATATATATATATATATATATTTCTTAAAACTCCAAAGAGCCACCCCAGATCAAGCAGCCCCCTGGGCTATAGCCCAAGGATGGGCTATAGCCTCTGCGGCATCTGCATGGCAGCCCAACTTCTCCACCTGCCCAGTCCTGCTTCCCTGGGCTCTCTGCTTGCCTGGCTCTGACTGATCCTTTGGTTGACCTGGAAAGGGACCCTCTCTGGGCCTCAGTTTCCTCATCTGTGGACTGGTTCCACCAGCATTTGGGGCTGGGAGGAGATCACAGTTGCCATGGTAATAGTACTCCCCACTCAGAGGACTCAGGTTCCCCCAGTCTATCAATAAACTCCCTGTATATATAGCTCCAGGTGAGAGTCTGTTTCAGGGAACCTGACCCAGGGGCAGATGGGTAGTAAAGATGATTTCACTTACTTCAAACCAGAGGCATTAGTGAAATGAATAATAAAGATCAAACCCAAGGCAGGCAGGGGCTGGGAAGAAGGGTTACTCGTACCCTTCTAGAGCACAGTCTGAGATTGGAATCATCAACTACCTTTACCTGTGACCTGGTTCTTCCTGTTCTAACCACAAAGATCTGGGCACAGACAAGGCACGTGTACTGCTTCTGAAGCTGAACCCCGACACAGACCCACTGGGCAGGCACAGTGACTGTTTCATAGTTGTCACCATGCCTTGGGATCAGGGAATCTGAAACTATATCCAGTAGGGAGATGTTGGGGGTGGGGGCTAGTGTGGGAGCTAATGGAACCTCTCTTTGAGGTTAAATGAATGGAAAAGATGGAAAACAGGCCCCCCTTAGCGGGGGTGGGGTGAGGAGTGCTGAGAAATCAAATCACTGGCCTCAACCCAGACTCTGAGTGGGGAGTACTGTTACCATGGCAACCATGATCTCCTCCCAGCACTCAGCCCCAAATGCTGGTGGAACCAGTCCACAGATGAGGAAACTGAGGTCCAGAGAGGGTCCCTTTCCAGGTCAACTAGAGGATCAGTCCGAGAGCCAGGCAAGAACACTGTCTCCTGTCCCTTCCTTGTCTCTGGGGCCCAGCTCCCTCCCACTACCACCTCCACATACTCACAGAGAATCAGGACAATATTCAGGCTGGGGCAGGCGTCGACCCTGGGCCAGGAAGTGAGTGAGGTCAAAAGGGTCAATGTGGGGGTATGGTGGGGCGCCCCGTGTCAGCAGCTCCCACAGCAGCACACCAAATGACCACTGTGGGAAGGAGAAAGGAGACTCAACTCTTACCCCAAATTTGGGGATAGGTAGGCCCCCCAGGTCCTCTATCTCCTAGAGTCCTCCAGCTGGAAATCAATCAGAGCCCGCTCCTCAGTATCTCATACGCATCTTTCCTCAGTCTCCTCTCATCACCAGACCCTGCCCAGAGTTGGGCCTGTAGGCCCTGTATTGTCTGCAAGGAGCCAATGAGTTCAGAGCCCCCTCTTGCCGTGGCAAGAGGGCTCTATCTTAGACCTGCTCAAGAGGTGGGCAAATGGGCTGCGGGGGCTGCTCAGCTTAGGGATTCCCTGGGCTCAGATCATCATCTGGACCTAAAAGGGCAAGGCCAAGTGCTCTCCCAGGACACTGAGGCCATGTGGACTCTGGGGCAGGTGGGGCCTCACCACATCAGACTTGGTGGTGAATCTGTAGGTCTGCAGGCTCTCCAGTGCCATCCATTTGACAGGGAGGCGAGCATGGCGATGCTGTCGAACACTGTAGTACTCCTTGTCCAGGATACCACGGGCCAGGCCAAAGTCAGCCACCTTGACTGTGAATGACTCATCCAGCCTGAGAGCAGGGGATCATACTCAGGACTGGCCCCCACCTGGCCCTAAACCCATTTACTCCAGGCCTTCACAGGGTTTCAGAGCCACCGTGTCCAATCTAAGCCTGCACTGGGCAGATAGGAGAACTGAGGCCCAGAGAGGGGAGGACATGCCCAGGGCTGCACAGCAAGGGCTGGAGCGTGGGCCCTTCCCTGAGATGCCTTTGGGCAGCTGTGCACCCTGGTGCCCTGCCCCCTTCCTTCACCCCAAATGCTCCGGCCCCTCACATGCAGTTCCGAGCAGCCAGGTCTCTGTGCACAAACTTCTGCTCTGCCAGGTACTCCATGCCACGGGCTACCTGAAGGCCGAAGCTGATGAGGTCCTTCACCGTGGGGTTCTAGGGGCACAGGTGGGTCGGTAGGCAAGGGCATAGCAACTCATCCCCAGCTGCTGCCCAAGTCTCCTGACCCGAGCACTGACCCGCTGGGGTGAGCGGATGAACTGAAGCAGGTCTCCATGATGCATATAGGGTAGCAGCACCTGGGGCAGCCCTTCAGGGGGCAGCACAATACCGATGAGAGCCAGCACATTTGGGTGGTGCAGACCACGCATGAGCAGCCCCTCGCGCAAGAAGGCCTCCACCTCCTGCACCTCTGTGATGCCTGTGGAGTGGCTTGAGTCAGACTCAGGGCAGGAAGACCTTTTGCCAGGGTCAGATGGAGAAATGGAGAAGAAAGTTCTCCTATTCAGGGTTACTCAGCAAGGTGGTAGCACAGCAGGGACGGGGATCTTCCTAGCCTCTTCCCTACTTACGACTCAGCGACTTTATGGCACAATGGATTCGATTCTGGTCCTTGTCTGTGTATTCTCCATGGTAGACAACTCCAAAGTGGCCTGGTGAGGGGGAGATGGTGAGAGGGCCCCAATGCTCAGGGTGCACACCACACCCTCTCATTGGCAACCAAACCTCAGAGCACCAACTGGCCGATGTGATATTAAAAACAAATAGCAGCTACATAATGACAGAGCCTGCACCCCTCCCATGCCTACTTAATCTGCACCAGAATCCACTGAAGACAGAACTAATTACTATTTCACAGATGAGCAAATGGAGGCTCAGAGAGGTTACGTGGTATTCCCGAGGTCACAAAGGTTGGTGGAAAGGCCAGAGCAGAGTCCTGCCCAAATGCCCCTTGAGTCCATGTCATCTCAGGACTCCATCTCTGCCCCAGCCCCACCTGGCTTGGCCCCCATACCTTTGCCAATGATTCTGTCCCTGTGGGTGACCACCTGCTCATGTGAGATCAGCACATCCTTCACCTCGGTCAGGAGTGCAGAGTCTAAGTCCCCAAGCTGGATGGACTCTGTCTGCAACAGTGGGACACAGGACCCGTCCCCACTGTCTGAGACGGATGCTTTGTGGCTCTGTGTGGTGGAATCCAGACCATGAGTGGCAGGGGCTGCTGTGGAGGAGAGGAAGTGAGGGGCCTGTGGAACAGAGGGTGTGGCCCCAGCTTTCAGCACCTCCCCCGTCTCACCAAGGCCATTTCTGTAGTCAGAACCTGAGCGGAGTGCAGGCAAGGGGATGGCTCCAGTGGTCCGGTCCAAGGATGCCAGGTCATCTAGGTTTGGAGAAAGGACTGTGGAAAGACAGCCCCTGGTGGCCAGCCTCTCCAAACTCAGTCCCCAGGAGGTATGGGCAGACCTCCAAGGCCTGGGCAGAAAGAGGACTTGGAGATGCCATGGTTTGGTATAGGCCAAGTCAGGAGGGGAGTGGAGAGCTCACCCAGTTGTTTCCTCCGCCAGTAGTTGAAGATCAGCGCAGCGGCCAGTGCAGCCACAAGCAGGAGCAGGGCCAGCAGGACACCAAGGAGTAGCCTCTGTGGGACCCCCTCTGGGCCTGGCCGTATCACCCTGCCCAGGATGTGACATCCATCATCCACACAGACCTGGGGGCAGGTGGCAGCTCAGGCCCAGCCTGCAAGCCCTGGCCCATGTCTCATGTGGAGAGCCAGCTGAGCTGCCTACCTGCAGTGGGGCTCCATCCTTGTCAAGTTGCAGGGAGGAAGGCAGAGGGCAGATGACCACATCCCCCCGGAGCTCATGCTGGCAGCTCTTACCACCCACGGTCACGTTCACGTCCACACAATCAGCCACAGCGCCCAGCCCAATATACTGCAGAGAGTCATAAGGACTGGCCAGTGCCCCCATCTCCTCTGGGCAAGGCTTCAGCCCTAACCCTTCACCATCCCTGACCTCCATCCCCCACACTTACCTCAAACTTAACAGCGTGCTCCTCGGGCTTCAGTGGGGCAAAGTCAGTGGAGGGTGGATGGGGTGGGGGCAGGAAGCGAAAGCCGGGCTGCGTGAAGCCAGCAGCTCCATCCCCCCAGGCACTCAGGTTCCCTGTTACCCACCCCTGGGGGCTTCGGACGACATATTCGGGCAGGCGGCACCGATGCTGCTCCGGGAGGTGCCCTGTACACTGCTAGGGCCCATGCGAGAGTGGTTAGCTAGGCATCCCACCTACGGCCACCCCAGTCTCCTCAGCCCAGCACGGGGTAGAGCTAGAACTCAGAGGATTGATCCAGCCTTCCTCCCTCCTGGCTAGTGTCCATTTGGCAGCTGCCAGTGACAGCTCACCCTGTTTTCCACTGCCATAAGCCCATCATGGAATGACAGCACTAGGTGCCACGCTGAAGTCAGATGTTGGCCATGGATGGTGACATGGGAGCCACTGTGGAGGAAAGCAATGTGGTGGGCTTGGGGTGCTCTCTGAGGCTGCCTCCCTCATTCCTTAGGAGACCAGAGTGGGCAAGGGGGTGGCACTTACATGTAGCCACAGTTGGGGCTGATGCCCAGCACAATGGGGTCTTCCAGGTAGTGGAAGGTCCAGGAGCCTGGCACCACAGCGCCCCCCACCTGCAGGTGAATGGGAACCCTGGCCATAGCAGCCCCAGGGGGCGTAGTACATAAGAGCTGCCCCTCGCTGACCCTGCAGAACGGGGTGGGGGTAGGGGTGGGAGGATTGGTCTCAGGATCACCCTCCAGGTGATGGCCAGACCCACCTCCTTTAAGGTCTGCCAATCCCTCTCAGTTCTTCTGTTGGTCATCTTCCCACCCTGCCCATTATCAATGAGTCTGTTTGAAGACAGGGTCTTTAAGGCTTCCAAGAAGAAGGCAGGGCAGAAAAGGTTCCCCAAAGCCTTGGCTAGAGCCAGTTAACTCTGTGATGGGCTCTCTCACCATCCCCAAACCACCCGTGGGCTGGAGGGGGCAACAGACCCTTCCTCCTGGACCTGCTCCCTACACTGACCATTTGAGCTCTGCTCTCTCTGCCCTGGTAGGATCCAAGGCCCACCTGGTAAGGGCTCCCTGAGTGGGGAGCCCTGTGGCCTCCCCTCCCCTTGCATGTTGGCACTTACTGTTCCAGTGGGCACTCAGTCCCATTGACCAGCACCATCTGACTGGTGCCTAAAGACAGGCCTTGGCCTTCAAAGGTGAGGCGGGTGCCCCCTGCCCGTGGGCCAAAGAGGGGTTTTACTGCTGTCAGCACTGGCTCCTAAGAAGACATAGAGGTGGCTTAGCTTGGCATAAAAGGCCTTCCACTCCAAGCCCTTCCTTGCCCACATTGCCTGGCTGGCCAAGGGTACAGACAAGGCAAGGTGGCCTCACCATGAAAGAGAAGCCTTGCAGCATGGAGGTGCCATCCACTTGGAAGTGCTTGCCTGGTGGCATGTTGGTCACAGTGAGGCTGATGTTGGCGGGCCCGGCTGGCTGCATGCCCAAGGGCTCCAGCTCACACTCAAGCTCCTCTACAAAGTCTTTCCGGGGCACTGGGCTAGGGTACCAGGGGAACCCAAGGTCAGCCAGGGGTCACACAGGCCTGGCTGTATGCCTGCTACATACCACAGGTCTCCTCTGAGCCTGAGGATGGTATCTCTTTACTCGTGCCTTCCTCCAAGGTAAGCAGGATCTGGTGAGGCAGGGACTAACCTTGCCCAGTTCCATGACTCAACAGGCAGGTAGGGCATATGCAGGCTCAAGCAGGGACAGAGAGGTCTCCTTAGACACCAAGCAACCAGAGTCACTGCAGTTTGCCTGATATCTCCTTGCCCCCAGTAAGCAGAAGACAGGGTCTCACAGGGAAGGGGCTGCTTGGTCACCCCTGTTAGGGACAGGAAGCGCAGAGACCAGCTTGTACCTGAGGTTTGGGCTGTCCTTGGGCAGCAGTCGGCAGGGACTTTCGCCCACGGTGACCTGATGGGTGCCCTCAGGCACCAGATCAGCAGGGCGCAGGTAGAAGTTGGAGCCACACAGGGTCAGCCTTGTGCTGCCCCTTAGGGGTCCAGTCTGGGGGTAGAACTGAAGAGAGGGAGAGAGCCTGAGTCCCTGTGTGCATCCGGGCTCTCAGCTGTCTGCTTTTCCCAGAGTTTTCTGCTATGCCCCTTGCCTGCCCTCCCTCCAAGTCTCCTAGGTCACTTGTAGTCCTCAGTCAGGCACTTTTCTGCCTCTAAGTCTTTGCATGTGCCATCCCCTCTGACAAGAATACCCTCCTTGTTGATATTGGGGACATTCCAGGCCTGAGGATCATGGTTAACACATGCTGACCCCCACTCCAGGCCCAGCTTGTCCCACCCTTACCTGGGCCCTGCCAAGCAAGTCATACCTCAGTAAGCTCAGGTGGACAATGATCCTGTTGCCAGGAGCCAGGACACTCCTTCTGCCGGCCACACATGCCCCCACACCAGCCACAGCCCATGAAACGCTGTGCCCGCAGACAACTCCCACAGGTGAGGAAGTGGTGGCAGCCAGGGCCCTGGATAGGTACCTGGAAGACCTTGGAGTGGCAGAGGGGTGGTTCAGGGGTGGCTGGAGGGAGAACTAGACCCAGAGACTGCCTGGTCCCATTGTAGGTCAGGGTGGTGAGACCTGTATGTCAGTGCCTCCCTGGATTAGATGGGGAGGCTTTGTTTCCACGGCCCTGGCCCCAGGCCCTACCCTAGTCCCACCTTACCTGCTCCCCGGAGGAAAAGAACAGGTGGTCTCCAAGGCGACTGACATCTCGTTGTATGGGCTGCCTGTTGCCACCCAGTGAGAAGTTGGACACATACAGCAAGTAGTTGAGAGATCTGGCCAGCTCCACCTGGGATAGGTTAGCTGTGAGCAAAATGGAAATGGGGAAGGGGACCCAGGAAGAAGGAGCTGTGGAGATGGGGGTCCTACCTGCAGGATGCGCCCATCAGTTGTGCCCATGTGGGCCACTGTGACATTGTCAAGGCGTGTCACATGCAGTGCAGTGACCTGTACTGGTCCTAATAGCCCGTTGAAGAGGTCCACACGTGATAGGCTGCTGCTAACCAGCAGAGGAAAGTGATGGCAGCTGGTGTTGGGGCTGGGGGCCTCCAGGCCAGGCTGAGGAGAGTCGGGTAAGGAGTCAGGGCTCATCCTCACACATTGACCCCTTGGGATCTCTGTCAGTGACCACAGCAGCCCAAACCCCCATCCCTTACCTGACTTGGCTAGATAAGACTCCAGGTCTGCCACTTACCCACCCCCTCCCACCTATGGGGCTCTCAGAGGTAGTAAGTCCAGGAAGGAAGGCCCAGGCTGGAAGGCCAGCATCTGCTATGCCTTGCCCTGACCTGCCATGTCCATTCTGATAATGACTTAGAGTCTCACAGACCCAACCTCATTCTTGCCTCACAACCACTGTGTAAAGTGGGTGCTTTCAACACCCCTATTTTGCAGATAAGGAAATGAGCTCAGAAACCGTTTGGTCACTTGTCCAAGGCCTTACAGGCCCTCAGGAGAGGAGCCAGGCAAGAAGTCTGAGCTCTTGAGCAGAGTCCTCTTCTGCCCCCTGCTGGTTATTCCCTGTACTTCAGCAAACCCTGTCCCCTTTGGGGGCTTCAGTTTCTCTCCAGCCTAAGGTGGCTAAACTCTGAAGTTAACTGGCCAGCATGGGGCTGGTAACATGGTTCTTCTCCCTGAGACTCCAAAGATCTTCCTGTACCTCCAGCTGCAAGCTGAATCCCCTTCAGATACAAAAGGGAAAAACCAAGGCCTGAAGGCTAGGCCCCAGGGATTGGGAAACACCTGTCACCTGTTCTTAATAGGAAGGTGTTTTGGGGGACTGCACTCAAGGCACCAAGGCAGGACTGTGGAAGCTTCTGGGAAATCATATCAGGGTATGATGCAAGGCATTGGAGCTGGGTGCAAAGCACAGGCAGGGCTCAGTAGCCTTGGGGCTTGCCACATTCCCTTGCCAGCCCTGGGGCTCCCATCAAACCAAGTATGCTTAACCTAGTCCTGAGACCTCAGTGCTGATCAGGAGCCCTGGGGGTGCAGAGCTGGGCACAGAAATTCCACACACTCTAGGTCTGTAGCCTGGATGGGTGGGAACTGGGACTCTGTCCTCACTTGAGGCAGGAAAGGGGCCTGACCTTAGCCGGAAGCCAGCGGGTGTTTTTAGCATGACTCAGGAACAGGTGGGGCTGAGGGGTGGCAAAGAGGCCCTACCCTGATCAGGACCACACCCCTGTCTGCTTGCCCCTGGGTCCTAGGACTTAGCTCTGGGTTTTCAGGTTTGTCTATAAGCCAGCCTGTGGCTCCTAAGAGCATGACTCAAGTGTCCAGTGCCCCACAAAGGAGGGTGACTGCTCCAGAGTCAAATCCCACCTGAACCCATGGAAGGCAGGTGCCAGCTCAGAGTCCCACAGGCTTCCTGAGGCCAGCCACAATCAGCACACAGTGGGTGTTGCCCTGGAGGCTACATGCCCAGTCACTGGACAAACACTGTACAGGCTGGTTCACACACCTCCCTGGCCAGCTTGTGGGCCATCTTGAGATCAGTCCTCCTCGAACCTAGCACTGCCAACTCATGCTGGATGTCTTCTGACCCACTGACCACCAGCCAAGTCCGTGAGAGGTTCAGACTCCCCCAGAAGGAAGAGAGGAGGACAGGCAGGGCTGCCCAGGCCCTGACGAGGGCTCTCCCCCCCTTGGGCCTCCTCAACCCAGATGGACTCAGCTGAGGGAGGGAGGCTGGAGATGCCCTACTCTTCGCTGTTCGTACATTCTCCTTCCACCTCTGAGGCATTAGTAAGAGCCAGAAAGGAGTCAGTGGGGAACGTCACAGAAGTAGCAGAGCCACAGGGCAGCCAAAGACTCAGAGCAGTGACTGTGAGTGAGCTCACTGAAAGACCACTTATCCAGTGCTGTTCACCCCATTGTCTTGGTTTTACCTCTTACAAGCTAGGGTAGGACTGTTTCCATGGCTCTCAGTTTGGGTTTTGTCCTTAGCATTTTAAGGAATGTCCTGTTTGTCTCTGTTCCAGCTCCCTGACACCATGGCTGGAGAGAACCTGGGTAGGGTCTGCTGGGAAAAGCCCCCAATTCAGCGATGGCCGGGAGACCTCTTACTTGGGGTGAGATGGGGAACTAGAGCAGGGCCCCAACTATAGTGAAAGAAAGTCTGGGACTCCTTCATGGTGAACCACTTCCAACCAGCCCCTCCTAAGCCTTTACTCATCCCCAGATGTTTACAGTTGTTTGCACAAGACTGGGGTGAGCTTCCTGGAATCTACTAGAGCCAAGTTGCCTTCCCACCATGTCCTTGGTCCTCCCCCAGTCACTCCACAGAGAACAATCAGGGACGAGTGTGTCTGTGAAGCCCAAGCCATGCAGGCTCTCTGACAAGCCCCCAAACTTCCAAGGCCCAGGAGGCTCCCTGGAATGGGGTGGGGGCATCCTCTGACAACTCCTGCCCCACCCTCTTTGGAAAGCGGAACAAAACAGTGCTTCCAAAGGGAAAGAGAAACTGTGCTGGTGAGCAGCCATATCTGTGTGAATCTGTTAGCATCTGCTTGTGTGGGGGGCTGTTTCTCTGTGTATGTCCTTGAGGGTATGTGTGGTGGGCAGGTAGGAGGGGATCATTGTACCGGAGTTAGGCAGTGTCTCTGCCAGATAGTTGTGATGCAATCTGCTTCTCACACAATCTAGGAAACTACCTAAAAAAATCAGAGGCCATAGTACCTAAGAGAGTGAAAGAGCAAAATGGAGGAGAAACAGAGACTAGTCTGGCTAGTAGGTGAGCCTCCAGTATAGCCTGTGCTTGGCTGATTCCCTCACGCCCTCCACACCCCCACCTGCCCCCAGCACTAAGGAACTGGGTGGAAGAGAAAACGTCTTCCTTCCTGCCCTTCTCCCTCCCTCCCAGACCCTCTTACTGGATTCTACCACCTGCTCACAGTTGAGGGCCCCTTCTTTCTGCTCACCGGGTTGGGGCAAAAACTAGGCGACTGGAAGAAGTCGAGGCCTCGCCGGATGCCAGGGGGGACAGGAGGCTCACAACAGCGCTCCACACCATGCTCGATGAGAGTGTCCACTAGGTCGATGGGAAAGGCACAGACGACAGAGTTGGGATTCACACCGGGACTGCTGTCTCTGCTAGCCACGAAGACGCCAAATAGCACTTCTTGGCCTTCAGCGATGCTCAGCTCAGCAGCTAGCTTGCTGCCCACTGGAGCTGCATGGGCCGCCCTCAGCACTGGGTAGGGCTGTCCTCCCTCAGTGGCCCCGCGGCGCCGGCGTTTGGGTGCGAATCGGCAGTCGAGAACGAGTTCGCGGTAGTCGCCCAGCTCGGGCTCAGCAGCGCTGAGCCGTGCCAGGCGTGTGTGCAAGGCTTCCGGGGCAGCTGCCACGCTGGGCCGCTGCACCTTCAGGAAATAGACAAAGGCTCTGGAGCGGAAACTGTACACGTACTGGATAGGATAGGAAGCGAGGTGCTCCGGCAGCACGGACAGCGCGGCAAACCCCGGTGCGAATCCTGAGGCATCGGCCTTGAGGCGCCGGATGGACACTGAGCGGGGGCTGAAGCTCGAGGCCACCGTCTCATCCAGTGAGGATGCCACGTAGAAGTAGGAGGCATGGCCCTGCTCAACCACGGTCACGAGGGTGCCCAGAGGACTGGCCACACAGTCAGGGCAGTCCTCGGGCTGGTTGTGGTTGGCGGAGAAGAGGCAGGCTGGCGGTGCCAGGTGCAGGGCTGTCCCTTGGGGCTCTAGCTCGTGCAGGAAGCAGCGCCCATGCAGGCTCGAGCCACAGCTGACTAGTGCGGGCAGAGCTGGCTCCAGCACCAGCACCTGTGCATCTGTGTCTCCCTGCGGGCTGTGGGGGCCCGGGCCACAGGCCGCACACGTCTGACAGCCCGGGTCTCCAACAGGACCCGTGGCCAGGCTCTCTACTGGCTGCAGGCCAGGCCCAAGCACGTGCAGGCGATTGCGTGTAGCCACGAACACGGCACTCCCGTCCCTGCCGCCCTCGTAGGTCGCTATGGCCTGTACCGGACCTCCGGCCGAGAAGCTGGGCACCTTGTACTCGACATCAAAGTCGCGCAAGGCGGCGTAGGGGGTGCGCGGACACTGCCAGGACTCTCTGGCCAGCAGTGGTGGCAGCAGTAGCAGCAGCAATAACAGTGAAGGCTGTGACGGCGGCGAGAGAAGCTCCATCGAGGCCCACCTGGGCCCCTGCAGGGACTCTTGGAGGCCTGGGCCTGGCTGGGAGCAGACTCAAGGTCCCGGTTGGGACCTGAGTCCGCAGCCGGTCCTGAAAGCCCTCGGGCAGCTGACCCACCCCCAGCGTGATGTCCAGCGCCCTCCCCTGCCCTCGGGTCTGAGCACCTGGCACCAGGTGGACATACACACCGCCAGTGAACGAAGAGGTCCCCTCACCTGCCTGCCCCAGCTGCTGCTCCAAGCAGGCACTCTGAGCAAAGTCGGCAGGAGGGCGCAGGGCGGGGCTGGCGGGGCCAGGGTGCGTGGGCGGAACTGTGGGCGGGGCCCGTTGAAGGCTCGGCCTAGCCAGCCCCTCCTCCCACCCGACTCTCCAGGCCTTCGAAAGCCTGTTACCTACACCTTCTCTTGGGGGCGTTTTTCTCAGTGGCATGTGGTGAGTGTGCCTGGAGTAGCCCAGAGAGAGGTAGGAAAGTCTGAGCCTTCCCTTCCCGCCGCTCACGACCGACTGGGCTGAAGTGAGGAGGGGTCGGAAGTCACCCCAGCACCAGTGAGGGTTTGAGGACCACCTGGCTTATTTTTGCCCTTGGCACCAGTATACAGCCAACACACTCAGACGCTGGTTCCAGAACAGGGCCTGGAGGCCCCTGAGAGACCAAGAATGTGTGGAGGACCGGAGGGGAGAGGTGGGGGCCCCCGGGAGTAGTGAAACCCTCTCAGGGCAGGGGCCATCCTTTTCTGGGCCTGCCCTGGGATGTCAATGACTGGATGGTATCACAGGAAGATGCGTTGTCCCCTGCCTGCCCAAGGCGGTAGAGGTTATGAGTTAGGACCTACCCTGCTGGCTGGACATTAGAGTCAGAGGAGAGGCAGCTTATGGGGAGGCCCAACCCTAGCTATGGTCCCTCCACCACTGCCTCAGTAGGCAGAAGCTGCAGGATGGGGCTAACAAAACACACAGTGCTGGCTGCCTTTGCTGGCTGTGCTGCAGTGCCCCCCTGATATGGGGGAAACATGGGCTTTGACAGGGCACCTCTAACCTGCTCTGTAAGCTATGCTGGGCCTGAGTCTCTCCATCCCTGAAATGAGGATATAGTTCTAACTAGGTGACTGCCCACAGTTCTCTCTTCAGTCTGAGTGAGGCATATGGGGTTGGGGGAAGGAGAGGCAACCTTGCCTCTTGTACATGGACTTCAGCGGTTGCTCCTTGGTAACTGGTTCTTCCTAACATTTAAAGGGGGCTCTGGGGGACCATGTCAGCCTGACAGCCCCCTTAGCCAGGTGGGCCTTAACCCTGGAGGGAGGGGAAGCTTCATAGGGTGGCCCTACACTGAGGTCTGAGGGACCTGTGAACTGTGGGTCCCAGGGCTTTGGAGCATAAGAGGGGTGGGGGAGAGAGGAGTTTTCAGCCCAGCAGGATTCATTCAGCCTGATTTTTGGAGCTGTATCTCCTCTACTCCCCTATCCAGACAATATTCCTTGTTCCTCCTTCCAGGAGCACCTTTTTCCTTTCCTTCTCTGGCAGCTTAGATGGCACCACCTCCAGGAAGCCCTCCTGATCCAGTCAATGCCTGGTCCATTTTGTGGGTCCCACAGATCATATGCTATACCCACTCTAGCACAGCTGACTCTGAATACCTGACTCCCCACTTTCCCCATTCCTAGTGCTGAACTCCCCTCCCCCTTGGGGCTGGAGCTCAGTGAGCACCTGGGAGAGAGAGGAAACAGGATTGGGCAGCCACACCCAGTGCTGGGAGGATTCAGAGCCTCAGGCATCATAAATGGCACTCCCTTCTCTAACTAGAATTGGCCCGGAAATGAATAAATACCCATAAAAAAAATCATGTGTTCCACAGTCAACATGATTCAAGACACTCATGCTGGGTAAAATTGAAATGAAACATTCTCCGCTGGCGTTGAGACAGTTTCTTGGGTCCCGGTACTACCTTCGGAGAGACTTCTGTAGGTTGGGAGGAGACTTCAAGGGCCCTCCTTGATCACCCTGTCCACTCGTTTTGAGGATTGGGGTGCAGCAGTCAGCAGTTGATTCTCTGCTGCCACCATGTGGCCAAGATGTTGGCTAGCCCCAGAACAGCGTCCCCTGGTGGACAACCCCGGTCCTTGAGAACCGGCATCCACGGGAGCACCCCTTCCTCCTTCCCCCTCTGCCCACTCTGCAGGAGCAGGGCAGGCAAACCATGTGGGGGAAGTGGGGCCTTGGAGTGTTAAGTATAAGTGCTCCCTCCAAGCTGAACTCACAAGGCCTGGCCTATATTTGGTTTAGGACCTGCCCAACTGCCCCAGTATCTATCACCTTGAAGGAGTGCCCTCTTTTCCCTTTTTGGCTCTCACATCCCTCTGAACACTACTCCAAAACAAAAACAAAAACGAGAACTAATGCCAGCCTTTTTCTCCAACCCAAAGAGATCATCTGAGTGGCAGCAGTCTCTAACTACAATATGACCATATCACTCTGCAGCTTTAAAACAAATTCAATGGCTCCCCACTGCCAGACTTTTACCTGGAGTTCAAGAAACCTAGGCCTTGAAAACTCCTCCAGCTTCACTTAAACCAGTAATACCAGGCTCTTTACCAGGTCCTTCGCTTTGCACATGCTGGTTCCTCCACTAGGAACACCTTCCCTGTTTGGCCTGTTATTCCTTCCTTGATCCCCAGACAGATAAGCCCACACTCCAGGTGCCTACTGTCCTAGGTACACACACTCACCTAATTGTGACCACCCATTTCCACACCTACCCAGAATAGGTGCTAAACTGCAGAGGTGCTGAGAGTCCTACAAGAATCACAGTAGCCAACAGGAGTATCTAGGGGCTGACCACTGACCAGAGGAATGCCAATAGCAGCCATGGACTGCTGGCCTGGCATCACCCTGGCCCCAGAGGTAGTGATTTGGTGCACTGGCCAGGATCAAGGGGAGAAACAGCAGCAGGAACAGGCAGAAAAGAGACCCAGGGCACATGTGCAGGGCGAGCAGCACCGCCAAGCCTGTGGCTGTTCCCCACACGCCTTGGGGTCTAGGCAGGTGGTTTGCTGCCATATCCATTCTAATATGATCCAGGATAGGGCCAAGGGCAGGGGCTATCCCATTTCCTGGGACAGTAAGTAGAACCATTCCAGTGTACCCTATGCTACCCACCAAATATATTTTCCAACATGGGTTGGTTTTAGTGGCAGAGTATCTTAGCCCAGCTCTCAGAGACTGCATAAGGGTGATTTACTCTACAGTCTGAAGACCACATTCAGTGGACACTTTTCTCCCATAAACATTTCCTAGGTCTTTTGCTCTCCTAGCCAATGAGATGGTTAAGCTGTGGCAGAACTGGGAAAGCCCCCCAGCAGCAAGATAGAGGCTTTCTGTACTATGCCTTGGGCTCTGTCCAAAGAGGGTCTCAGGACAGAGTGGAGGGGTCTGGGCCTTCACTGCTGAGCCTCTTGAGATGTCCACAGTGACCCCTGTGGGCTGGAAAATGCCAGGGTGGCGGAAGAGGGCCCGGTGTGCCTAGCAGCATCTGCCCTTCCTAGGGCAGGGTCCACCCCTGCCCCAGAAGTCAGCTGGCTCTTCCTGCAGGCCTTCCAGCTCACTCCTGGGGACGTTCTGAGGAATGTACTGGCCAAAAGCACAGATGCCGAGGTGGATAGCCCTTCATGAGGAAGACCAAGCTGGGACAATTTCCCCAGAGGTCTAGGGCTACATACACTGAGGCTGGTCTCTGAATTTTTCTGTGCTGAAAACCAGACCACCTCACCAAGGGATCTTACCCACCTGTACCAAGCCTCAGACTCTCCCTAGTTGGCTGTCCTTCTCTTACTCAGCCTTGTCACTGCTGAGCTACAGCAGCCCTTTAAGCAGAGCCACAGCTCCCAGAGTATATGAGTGGTCCTTTGGGGCACAAAGCTGGGGGCCCCTCCTAGGAGTGAAAGAGAGGGGCTGTGCCCTTCTAGGAGGCACCAGGGACTCAGACTGAGTATTGGGGTGGGGCCGTGGGGGGCAAGGCCAGTGGAATGCTAGAGAACATTTTATGTATGGCAAGACTTTAGCTGAATGAAGAGACCCAGCCCAAGGTTCGATTCTGAGTGCTTGTGCTCCAGGACATGGGGAAACACAGGTAAGGACTAAGGAGGAGGATCCAGTGTCTGTAGGAGTGAGAATGCATGAGTGAAGGGACCAGTGACAAGGCCCAATGAGTGTCTTCTCCAGAGTACTTTAATGCACGCACCAACCCACAGTCCCTGCCTGCTTGCTGCCTGGGCAAGAGAGGCCAGCCCATGTGGAGGCTCCCATAGCTTCCGTTGCCCAGGGTGCCTAAGAGGGCTGAACCCACACACATTCCCATCAGTAGGTGAGCGGTGTGAGGATGAAGAGGCGATCTTCTTCTTTGCGGATCCAGCGCATCAGCTTATGGATGGCACTGACAGCAGATGCCTTGGTCCCCAGGGGGCTGTAGCACATGTAGAGCTCAAAGGCACCTGTCACCTGGAGGAGGGGGCACAGAGTAGTCATCGAGGTTAGACATCTCGTGTGGCCCCTGCCCGGGATCCCGATGAAGCTGAGCCCATCCCAGGGCTGCCTTACCCAGGCCAGGAGGTTCTCATTGGGGCCCGTGTAGTAGATGGTCTTGAGTGGGCGGGAGGCATTGTGGGCCCGGCTGTGCAGGTATTGGTAGAGGCCCAGCAGCCGCTCCTGCTCCTCTTCGCTGGTGTACGGGGCCTCAATCTCAGGGCTGGAGATGGGGGAGTGGGTTGGCAAAGAAATAACTTTCATTGCCTTCTCTGGAAATCTAAAAACAACTCTTCCTAGCCAGGGAGACTCTGACATGTGTCTTACCCTCCAAATGTTTTCCCAGGACAGGGCATGGCCTCCCTACCACAGAAGACTCCCCAGGACAGGGCTGGGCCCACCCAGAATGGAGCCCTGTTCTTCCCCCCTCCCCCAAGTTCATGGCATCTTTGGTGACTTCCCTTGGAGAGGCCAATCTGAGTTTAGGTGTCCGAAACAAAGTGACAGGTCTGAAGTGGAGGATAAGTGATCTGGGAACCCAAGAAGGGGTAATGGGAGGACAGAAGATGCCACATCTGGCCACAGCCCCTCTGTTGGAGGAGGAATTCTGCATCCTAGATGGGACCAAAATGACCCCTAAGGCAGACCTGCTCCAGGGCAGGAGATCCAGGAGACCTCTGTTCCAGCTTCCTTCCCTGGGTGTACTGGGCATTTCAAGGCTTTGTGGGTAACAAAGTAGAGAGGTACATGCCCATAGGGGGTGGAGTGATAGGGAGTCTGGGTCCCTGATGTCAGAGTAAAACAGACCCAACATGTCAGTCCATTCACAGACGGGTCATCAGCTCCAGGACTGCATCAGGGCTGAGGGCCAACCGCCTCCCCTCCCTCGCCTCTGTCTCCCTCAAGTTGTGCTCCCAAGGTCCTCCCTCACCTGGTGAAGAGTCCCGAGCTCTTTGATTTATAGAGGAAGTGGCGCAGGTCCGGGATGCCCACTTGGGCAACACTGTAGTAGGGCGTGCGCAGTGCCTCTCGCAGCGCCAGGTGGGCTCCACGCTTACGCAGGCGCTCCTGAAAGCGGCGGCGGCAGTCAGAGACTGCAAAGAAGTCCTCCCGGTCGGTGGAGACGAGCAACAAGCAGAGGTCGGTGTCAGGCTCCAGGTAAGAGATGTGTGCATGGAAGAAGCCGGCTGCATTAAATTTGGGTAGGCACACAGGCGTCCAGGCTTCTCCCTCACGGAAGGATGAAGAGGAACTTATGAGATTGAAGAGCAGGTGCAGGTCGATAGGGTGCAGGAATTGGTCCTTGCGGCGCACGAGCGCCACCAGCTGGTTGCGTGCCAGCAGGATGGAGAAGACAAGGCTGCGCGCTCGCGCCTGCTGAAGGCTGGCACTCACCGCGTCGCGCACGGCCGCAGCCAGGGGCAAGCAGCGCGCTGCCCCCATGAGGAAGCTGGGGTCTCGCGCCATGAGCTGCAGCAGGTTGTCGGTGATGCGCTCCGAGCCCGAGAGCAGGCGCCGCAGGTCGTAGTTCTGCTTCTGCTGGAAGATGTGGCTCAGCTGGGCACCGGTAAGAAGGCTCAGGATCTGGTAGTAGATGTAGAGCAGCTCCTGCGCCAGTTCCTGCGCCGATTGCCGCGTGCGCGCCACTGCCACCAACACCAGTGGGCTCCGGCGCACGAATACTACCTTGTAGCCATCTGAAGGTGGAGGGAGGGGATGTCAGCTTCTCCGGGGAGCCCTCCGGGATTGGCCTTGCCCAGCTCCCTCGGAGCCCCAGCTTCCTACACAGCTTGTCGCTTTCTACATCCTCTCCACCCTCCCTCAGATCTCTGCACACAGTAGGGGCTTAAGGATGATGAAGATAAAAACAGCAGCCCACGGTTCCCTTTCCCTGAGGATTCCAGGCTGTCCCTGCCACTTGCTTCACAGAGTGGCACCAGCCAAAATGCAGTGAGCAATTGAAAAAAAACATTCTTGTGTTAAATGTCAGAGCTGGGTGGGGCTCAGGGCCTGGGACTTCTAGTTCTCTCCAAGGGCAAAGCCCATGTCAGAGCCACCTTTGGCCCTCACAATACCCCGTAAGGCAGTCATTGTTGCTATCTGTGTTCAGATGACAATATTGAAGCCCAGTGAGGTGGAGGGGCTGCCCTTGGTCACACAGCACATCCCAGCCCTCTAGTCCCTCGGGGACTATGAATTAACCCTGGTCAGGGGAGCCCTCCCTGCCCCCCTTTTCAGGTGGCTCACCTGCGTGGATAGAACGAATGGCGTTCTTGTCTGCCTCCAGGAAGGACACCAGGGCCACCATGACACCCATGGTGCTGGAAAGTGCCTCCTCTGACCCATAGCGGGAGTACACAGGCTTCCCCGCCTCGCTCAGCACAAAGACGTGCTTCTGGTGCAGTCGCCATGCCTCAGCAGCCTCCTCCTCATCCCCCTCGCCTGTGCCCTCCCTGGGGGGTTCTGTGGCTGGCCGCCCAGCTGCCCCTGAAGGCTCTGGCCAGTCCTCAGAGCTTCCTGGCAGCATCTCCTCCTGCAGGTCTCGGGCCACACCCGTCAGTTGGGTGCTCAGCTCGCTGAAGTCCTGGCTGATCTGTCGCATGTCTGCAGGCAGTGGTGGAGGACCCCCAACACCCTCCTTGGGGCTGTCCCCAGAAGCTGCCCCATCCTCCGATTCAGTCAGGTCCTCATAGGAACGGGCATGGACGAACATGGCACCCTCCTGCCCAGCACCTGCCAGCCAAAAGCACTGGTGCTTAGAGCAATAGCCACTGGCAGACCACCTTACCAGCAAGATGCGTAATATGGCACTCTAGCTTTACTGCAGAGACAAGCCACTGTTCCCTCCTGCTACTGCCTACTACAAGTTATGCCTCCCTGCGGCTTACAGCCCACCAGTTTCCTCCCATCACACTGGGAATAAAACCCAAACCCCTCATGGCTGCGGGAATGACTTGCTTCTACTTGCTTCTCTCAATCTCATCTCACAGCCCTTACCCATTCCAGTCACACTGACCTTCATCCACCTGCTCTTTGGACACCCTCAACATGCCCTCACCTACCTCAGGGACTCTGTACCTACTGTTCCCTCTGCCTGGAATGCACTCCCACCTCCTCGCATGGCCAGCTCCTTGTCACACTTCAGCTCTCAGCAAAGACATAAGTTACCTCCTCACCTGACCTCTGAGCCTGGGCACTCTATCATATCTCTCTCTTTGATTTCTCTTGTGCCATTTGTCAGTTATTATCCTCCTCCCCAACTATAGTGGGGTTCCTCCTGAGGGGCAGCAAGGTGGTTGTTCACTGCTGTGTGCCGAGCACCTTGCCCTGTGCCTGGAATACCTTTGTTCAGTGACTCTCTATCCCTGTGAGAAGTCTCCCTGACCCAGTTCAGGCCATAGTTCCTAACCCACTCCACTGTAATGACTCCACTAGCCTATGGCTCCCCTAAGGCAGGGGCCATGTCAGTCTTTCTCTACTGATTTTTTTTTTTTTTTTTTTTTACAGAATAATTCAACAGATGTATTTTGAGTCTCTATGATGAGTTTGGTACCGTACTAGGCATTTGGGATACAACCACTCTGTGCTCAAAGAGCTCACAATTTTGTGGACAAGAGATGGGCAATATATACATAAACAAATAAAATTACAAAATAACTACTGTCCTGTACAGAGCATGGTCAGAGCAGGCAGGCCTAACTCGTGCAGAGGTGACATTTAAGCTGAGAGCTGAGGGAGGGAAAAGGAGTCAGGAAGGCGCAATGTAGACCCAGGGAACGGGAGGAGAACCCATGCTGGCAGCCAGACAGCACAGGGGTGAGTAGCCCAACATGAAGTGGAGAGGAAGGCTGGACACAGACCGAGCCCGTTTCCTGCGGTATCCCCAGCACCTAACAAGTAGCCCACGAGTGACTGAACGAGTGCATGAATGAGTGGGAGTGAAAGACTTGGTGGGAATCCCAGTTGCCCTGGAGGCTGCTCTCGCTGTCAGCTGCCTGGAGCTGCACACCCTGCCCGTACCTGGCTCCATTCCCTGAGCCAGTCCTGGTGTGGGGCTCTCAGCTCTCTCCATACTCTGCCCATCAGAAGGAGCCAGGGTGCCATCGGGGCATTCGCTGCTCCTCTTCCTCTGCATGTCAGCAGCCATCCCTTGGACTTTCCTGTGGGCAAACAAAGACATCATCGAGGGTAAGGAGGGAGGTGCTGTTGGCAGGGGTCACTGCTAGTACAGTAACAGTGGTTAGTTAGTACAGGAAAGCACCAGGACCCAGCTAGCTCAAACCTCTGGGAAATGGGTTCTGAGTATTCCCCTGTAAAAAATGAAGTATGTTGTTCTTTTTCTAAGTAGAAAAGGAAAAATTCATTGTACCTATTCATTGTAGAAAACTTGGAAAATAAAAAAGGATAAAGAAAGAAATGTCACCATATCCCCACCATTCAGGATCTTTCACTGTTCACATTTTGGTGTATTTCTTTCCAGTTTTTTTTTTTTTTTTTTTTTAAAGGAAATAAAATGGAAAATTTTTTTTTTTTTTTTAACAAATTGATAACAGCAGCTAACACTTACTGAGCACCAAGGTAGTGTGCTAGGAAGTATAAGTGGACACAGTTATCTAAGCCTGATCACTACACTCTGTGGCAGGTGCTCCTGTCTCAGGCTGGCTCTACAGATAAAGGGACTGAGGCTGAAAGAGTAAATGCCTGCCCAATGTCACAACAGGGTGGAAGCTTTGGGAGCTGGCAATTGAAACAATTCTGTATCCTGGTATCTTTCACTGCACATCCTACCACAAACACTTCCTCATTCAAAACTGAATTGACCAATAGTTCTTTCTGAATACTTAGGCATTTGCAAAGAAAGAGCAAACAAGCTTGTCTTCAGGCTTGCTTTTTTCTGAGTACACTTTTGTACTTTCTGAATTTGGCACCAGGGCTTGCCTTACAACTATACAGCTGTACAACTATAGACATAACAGTTCTCAGTGCCCATCTGAATGCCAGGACAGACTCAGTTTCATCTCCCGGTCCTTCTGCAGCCTCAGAGCCAGGTGGAGGTGGCGATGAGTGGATGGCAAGGATAACAAAGTTGGATGGCTCACCTGGAGTCACCCCTAAGGGCCCCTGAATGGCAGGCTGAAGGAGCCTTCATTTGGCAAGCAAAATACATTCATAGGGGAGGGGTTCCATTGAGGCACTGATCCTTTCATGAAGAGAAATCTGGGTAGACAGGTGAGAAGGACTGCAAAGACTAGTCAGAGACTCATGAAGAGGTCATGCGGGCAGGCCAGGGGCCTGGGAGGGACTGGTGTTAGTGTGAGCAAAGTAGACCCTGTCCCTGCCCTTCTAGGACAGAGTCATAGGAAATAACTGAGGCCTTGTTTCTCAGTAGCTCCGCAACCTTGGGCAAATGACTCTTCCCTGAGCCTAGCATGAAGTAGGTGCTCAAAAATGTTCATGAAGAGTGACCTCAAAGAGAGAGCATCCCCATCACTCTCATTTGTGTGGTCCCAGGTTGTCCATGTCCAAGAACACCCTCTCAGACTCCTTATCCTCATCCCACCAGAGCTCCTACCAGGCAGCTCCTGTATGCACCCAAAGAACTGACTTTCAAGCTCTTTTTTTTTGTTTTTGTTTTTTGGTCATCTTTGTTCTAAGCTATGGAATCCTTTTTCAAATGCATCTTTTGCAGAAGTTCAACGGGCAAAACAGACAGGGAAGCCTGGTAGCCACTCGTGCACTGAACCTGGAGCATCACAGAACAAGTGAAGGTTGGGCACCATTGGCCAACAGCGTCACCCCACTTAGAGTAGGACCAAAAAAAGATCATCTGGGAGAACATCGACCTCTGGGGATTTTCTAGGCCACTAATCCCATCCATTAGGACAGTCAAGAGTGATGGATCCTAGCATGAGTCAGAGCCCAGAGGACCAAGGCATGGGCCACCTTGTCTGACAGAAGGCCAGAGTAACTAAAAGGCTACTTGCCCTCAACAGCTAGGTTGTTCAGAAAGGTCCGCTCAGAGACAGAGACCGAGACCAAGAGGAGTAATCCCAGACAGGCCAAAACAAGCACTGTAACACCATAGAGGCTGGGGCAGTGGGTGCTACAGTAACTAGGGCATGCCTAGGTCTTTAGAAGGAAGACACAGGCCACATGAGAACCTCATAGAGCATTATTTCGCAAGCTAACCTGAAAGTGAGAGTGGGGTCTGCACTGCTATGTGAAGATGGAGTGACTCCAGAGAGATGAGTCTGTGTCCAGGCAGAGAGAAAGCTGCTACTGACAGTCCCAGTGTTGTGGCCAAGGCTTCTGGACGTGGCTCCCTGGACGGAGACCTGGATTGCTATGTGTTTCTTTCCGGGAAGTAGGTCCAGAACCATTGCTTCAAATTACTATATTTCTATGGAGACTCACTTTCCTGCTCCCTTAGTCAATAAGTTCACACCTCTCTTCTCAAACTTCCATCACTTCCTTCTCCCACGCTCACTCAGCATGATCCATGATCTCACCGAGGAAACAGAAGCCAGCAAAAGAGAACCTCCAAGATTCCCACCACCACCTCACTCACCTGACAGGCTCTGCTTTCCTTCTTCTCACTGAAGATGAGCTGTCCTTGCTCCACTGGGAGCAAACGCCCCCACTGCAGTCCCTTTCACCCGCACAAGCACAAGCACATGGCTTCAGCAGCTGTCCCTCTCTCTCCCAGATCATTGGTTTCCCCTTCTCCCCCATCCAGCACCAATATGCTGATGCTTCCTCCATTTTCAAAACACCTTCCGGGGCACCTGGGTGGCTCAGTCGGTTAAGCGTCTGACTTCGGCTCGGGTCCTGATCTCACAGTCAGTGAGTTTGAGTCCCACATTGGGCTCTGTGCTGACAGCTCAGAGCCTGGAGCCTGCTTTGGATTCTGTGTCTCCCTCTCTCTCGGCTCCTCCCCCACTCACGCTCTGTCTCTCTCTCTCTCTCAAAGATGAATAAATGTTAAAAAAAAAAAAAATTAAAAAAAATACCACCTTACTTTGGGTGTGTTCACTCGTTATAATTCACTGAGCTGTACTTATGATTTGTGAACTTCATGTTTGTTTTATTTCAATTAAAGAGTTAAAACAACCCCCCACCCCCTTAACTCTACATTCCCCTCTAGGTTCCACCCCATTTTTTTGCTGCCCTTTATAAAACAGACCTCAAAACAGTAAATAATACTTGGAATATAATTAGTAGGCTAGGCTATGCTGTGTAACAAATCAATGTCAAAATGGTAGAGGCTTCACACATAAAGGCTTATTTTTTGCTTACACAAAATTTACCTTGGATCTGGTAGTAATTCAGCTCCCTTCCAAGCAGTGATTCAGGAATCCAGGTTACTAGCATCCCATAGCTCTGCCATCTGGAATACATGCCTTTTCCACATCACTGGGCAGTGGAAGACAGGGCTGGAAGGTCATGTACCAGCTCTTAAATACTTCAAAGCCCAGATTGGCCAGAAGTAGTAACATGGCCAGAGGGACTGGGAAGTGTGGGGAGCTCACGGGTATCTGGTAATCAAGAAATACATCTGCCGCAGCCTCTCCACTTCACTCACTTGGGTTTTTTTTAAGATTTTATTTTTAGGTAAGCTCTACACCCAATGTAGAGCTCGAACTCACAACTCCAAAATCAAGACATGCGTGCTCTACTGACTGAGCCAGCAAGGTGCCCCTTTCCCATTCATTCTTAAAGCCACTCCAACTAGACTTGCGCCTCCATCATTCCAGCAACACTGCTCTCATCAAGGTTGCTAGTTGACCTCAGGATCCTCACCTCACTCAGTAGCAGTAATGGATACACACTTGGTGATTTCCTCTCTTAAAACACTTTTTCTTCTTGGCTTCTGGTACACCACTCTCCTTTCTTGGTTCTCCTTCTACCTCATAGACCATGCCTGCTAAGTCCTTTATGCAGTTCCTCTTACAGTTAGGGGACCCAGATTTCAGCCCTTGGATCTCTTTTCTGTCTTCATTCAAACCACTGGTGATCTCATTCAGTCTCATGTTTTTGTTTTTGTTTTTAATTTTTTAATGTTTATTTTTAGAGGGGAGAAGATGCAGAGAGACAGAGAGACAGAGAGAGTGAGAATCCCAAGCAGGCTCCACACTACCAGTGCAGAGCCCAATGTGGGGCTCAAACTCATGACTGTGAGATTACGACTTGAGCCAATATCAAGAGTTGGATGCTTAACCGACTAAGCCACCCAGGTGCCCCCAGTCTCAACTCCATTGATACATTAGTGATTAGCGATACATTGTGATTCCAATTTTTATTTCTAGCCCCAATGTCTCTTCTGACTTCTAGAGTCACACACATTTAACTGTCTACTTCATGTCTTACAGTATCTCAAAGTTATATGTCCAAAACTGAGTTCCTGATTGTCCTCTTAAAAACGTATTCCTCCCAGAGTTTTCTCCATCTCAGTGAAAGACAATGATTTTCAGCAAATCTTGGAGTCATCTCTTTTCCTCACACCCCATATGTCGAACCACTAGCAAATCCTGTCACCTGTACTTCTGAATACCCAGCAAAATGTCTCTCTAGTTAATATTTTCCCTATAGAATTCCTCTTGGTTTTTAATACCCAACTGTGGTAGCCAGCCTTCAAGCCAGTCCCCAATGATCCTCAACTTACAGTGTATATGCCTTTGTGTACTCCCCTCCCACACTGAGCAGTTATGTAACCAATAGGATAACGTGAAAATGACAACATGTGATTTCTGAGGCTAGGTCATAAAAGATACTGTGGCTTCTGCCTTGCTCTCTTGGATCACCCTAGTTGGAGCCATCAGCCATGTTGTAAGGACACTTGAGCAGCTGTCTACAGAGAGAACCTCAGCAAACTTTGAGACATGCAAATAGCCAGTACCAAATGTGCCAGTCATGTGAGTAATCTTCTAGCCCCTGTCAAGCCTTCAGATGACTTCAACCTCACAAGAGAAACTGAGCCTGGACCATCCAGCTAAACTGCTCCCAGATTTCTCCCAAATACCAAAGGAACTGCATGAGATAATAAATATTTATTGTTGTTTTAAGCTGCTAAGTTTTGGAGTAATTTGTTACACTGCAATAAATAACTAATACAACAAACTTGTATTGTTTTGGCCTATGTTTATATAGAAAAATGCTATTTACTTCATCAAAACTTGATCTATATTTTAAACAAGTGATGTACATTTAAGTCCTCAAACTACATTCCAAGTTGGATAGAACATCACTCACTAAGTGGCAACAAAACGGGCTTACTTGCATCATGGCTGTTGAAGGTACTGAAAGAGGCCAGGATACTGCATCAAAGCAGCAAACTCTGGTGGTCAGGAGGGTATGTTTTTCAGCATTTTATATCCTAATGCTATAACCTACTGGGCATGTATTAGGTATATATTTTCCTGTGTTTTAGTACCATTTTAGAAAATTGGGGGTTGTGGTCGATGAGGGAAGCATTATACTTTTTCCCATTTAAAATAATGGTGGGGGGAGGCGCCTGGGTGGCTCAGTTGGTTGGGTGTCCGACTTCAGCTTAGATCATGATCTCATGGTTTGTGGGTTTGGGCCCTGCGTCAGGCTCTGTGCTGACAACTCGGAGCCTGGAGCCGGCTTCAGATTCTCCCCTCCCCCTGCTCACACACACTCTCTCTCTCTCTCTCAAAAATAAAAACATTTTAAAAAATTTTAAATAGTGGAAACAGGGGCACCTGCGTGGCTTAGTCAGTTAATGTCCAACTCTTTGTTTCAGCTCAGGTCATGCATGATCTCATGGTTTCGTGTGTTTGAGCCCCATGTCAGGGTCTGTGCTGGCAGAATTCTCTCTCTCCCTTTCTTTGCCCCTTCCCCACTCATGTTGTCTCTCTCTCAAAATTAAATAAATAAATAAATAAATAAATAAATAAATAAATAAATAAATAGATAGATAGATAGATAATAAAAAGATATATGAAATAATGGGAAACAGATACTCAGTTAGTGATTCCAGATAATGTCCAACTTTTGTGGAACAGATTACTAATGTTAAATGGGAAAAGCCCATATCCAGAATCTGACCATTGCTCATCACCACCACCACCACCACTACCACATTGGTCCAGGCCACCATTACCTCTCTAGGGGAGTGATGCACCAGCCTTTTAACCAGTCTCCCCACATCTACCTTTGTCCTTGCGCAATATATCCCTCCCACAGGACTCAAAGAGATCCTCTTGAAAAAGGAAGTCAGGCCGTGTAATTCCCCTGCTCAAAACTCTACAATGGTTCTCATTCAGTGAGACAGCCAATTTCCTCAGAACAGCACACAAAGCCCCACTCTACCCCTTCCTTTTATTTCTTTGACTTGATCTCCTTCCCTTTCCCCTGCTCCCTTCACCTCAGCCCAGCCACACTGACCTCATGGCTTTCCTTTAGGATAATATAAATGTGAATCCTAAGTACTTCTGCATTTCAGAATTTTGCCCTTGCTGAACTTTCTGCACAGACCACATCTCTCTGCTTTTCACTTTGTCCCTCATTCACCTATTCCACTGATGGGGCTAGATATTGACATGACCTACTCTCTCACTTCCTTCCGGTTGCTGCTCAAGTGTTACCTATCAGAGAGGCCTTCCTACTATATCCCTGATCTTCCCTGTCTTGCCCTGCTTCATTTTTCTATGAAGCATTTCAAGTTTCAGTATGTCAGCTCCACATGCAGGAGGAGTTTAATCAACATTTGCCAGATAAATAACTTTGGAAGGGAAAAGGTGAAAGATCCTCAAAGAATATCCAGTTATAATGCAGTCTCTGGAGACCCCTGCCTGTGGAGAAGACTTGTTTTTGGTAGTAGTCAAGTGTTCAAGAACAATGGTCCTAGAATCAGAGGGACTTGGATGGACCTGGTTTGGTTCCATAAGTCTTAGTTTTCTCATCTATAAAGTGGGGATAATGATAATGCCAATTCACTGGGTTGTGGAAGGATTAAATGAGATGTTCATGTAATTTGTTTACCCTGGCACACAGTAAGCACTTGCACACTTAATGGCTACTGCCATTAATATATCATGATTATTTTTACTTAGCATTCAAACCATATGTAGCTGCACTTACACACAAAAAGTGGTCTCTGCCATGTAAATCAGTCCTTTGAAAGTTGGCTCACCCTGAGCAAACATGATTATGACCTCATGAAGCCAGGTAGCTTCTGGCCTGAAGTGACCCACCTGTGATGTCCAGCCAAAGAGATGTCTGTGTGCCTTGGGCTGGGGGTTCCTCCAGGCTTACTGGCTATTCGTTGGGCCTGACATTGCAGGAACAGACCATTGGTTCTCTGCTGCTCCTGGAAGTTTCTCCCAAGTTGAATCCTTGGTCTGCCACATGCCCCTGCTCTGTGGCCTTGTACCTCTGGTCAAAGACCCAAACATGGTCTACGGCAACTTACCCAAGGTCCTGGGGGCCCACTACCCACCGATTCCTTGTGGACTTAGGTGACTGAACCCAGTATGGCTGAGTGGTACTCAGCATGGTAACTATATGGAATGAGGGCAGGGTCAGCTGGCTGGGGCTAGTGGACGCTTCCTTCACAATAGTTCCCCAGCTACCTGACATCATGTAGCATCTCAACATCTCCAAGGCCAATCGGGGGATCCAGCCAGAAGTCCTGATGAAGCA
Source organism: Puma concolor (assembly GCF_028749965.1). Taxonomy (NCBI): domain Eukaryota; kingdom Metazoa; phylum Chordata; class Mammalia; order Carnivora; family Felidae; genus Puma; species Puma concolor. The sequence goes on along the minus strand of NC_141668.1, from coordinate 152,876,269 downwards.
AACAGTTCTCTAGACACTTACTCTGGAAACTAGGCAGCAAACCCCACCCTAGCCCCCACTGGAGCCATAAACCTTCATGACAGAAGCTCCTGGGAGTCTGGGCCTGAAGCAGTTAAGCGAGAGAGGTCTCTTGGAACCAGTCCCATATGTGCCCTCAGGGTCCCTTCTCAGGCAGCCTCTCTAGAAGCCCCCAGGGCATGCTAATTTCCCTAGATGTGCTCTGCTGTGCCTACAAGCAATGTCTCCAAACAGGTTGTCTCAATCAGCCCTTCTTGTGTGCTTCCCTCCCTCAGGTGCCCACCCTGGAGCAGGCAGAACCTTTAAGAGCCCCTCCCTACTGACTCCTACCACTGTTGCTCCCTCTTCCTGCTTGGATAGTGCTCCATCCTGCCCTGACCCTTTTGGAGTGGGCTATCTGGGAGGGTGGTGCCAGAATGCACGGGTCTCTGGCAGACAGGGCTCTGGTGAGGCTATGCCGTAGCTGGTTCGGCAGGATGCCTACTCCGTGAGCATCGCCTGGTACTTGTCACTGCTGGTGGCCACTCCCCTCTCTGACAAAGGCTGCTCACCCTCCCCCAGCAAACTGGAACCCAGAAACGGTGGCTCACCCAGTACAGGCAGACAGGTTATCTGAGCCAGGGCACCCTTGAGAGCAAAGTCCAAAGCCCCAGGACACTTCCAGGAGTTGCCCGCTCACCCCACAGTCACCTCTGCAGATCTTTGAAAGGATTCTGCCCCGGGGGAAGGGGAAGGGGGGAGCGGAATATGTGTGCCTTGAGGGGCGGGTCCTACCAGGCCACTACCTCCTACAGGACTTTGCTCTCCCAGCCAAAGGAAGGGTTCTGGTCTTCGCCTTTTGTATTCTTCAGCTGGGGGACAACCGGCTAAGGCACCCCAAAGAGACTAAATCCTCCTATCGCAAGTGAAGCGTAGGTGGCAGGGGCCCCCAGTCTTCAAGTCCCTGGCTCCAAGGATGACAGCTCTCCAGTTTCTCGGTACCCCCTGGCCACGTGGGTTGGCAGTCGTACTCACCTGTTTCTCCGGGGGGGCCCAGGACGCACAGAGACTGCCGGTCACTACTCTCTGCCGGACCCCCAGGAGGGCACGGGTGTCCGGCCGAGTCCGGCCGGAGGGCGCAGGTCAGACCCTCGGACCCCTGCGGACGCAGACATGGCCACAGCGCAGGCCACCGCCCCTCCCACCGCCCCTCGCCCAGCAGCCGATCCAGGAAGACAGCCCTCTCCGGCCTCTCGTGGCGGAGGCCTGACTCCAGCCGCTCTGCCTCTGGCCCTACCCGCCCCGGGGTGCATTGTGGGAAATGTAGTCGGCGCTCACCGCTGCCTGCGGCACTCTGAGGCGGGGCTGGACGCCCGGTCCCGGCAAAGTCGAGGGCGGGGCGTCACCCGGAGCAGGATTTGTCTCATCCGGAACCACCTTCTCCAGCGTCGGGCCTGGCCCAAATGCCTCCTTGGAGCCCAAAGGCCAGGGTGGACCGTAGGCCCAGACTCCCTGGCCCGTCCGCCCTGGCCATCTAGAGGTTTATTTCAAGGCAGAGTAAGACACTTTGGGATTGTTTCCTCTATTGATTGTGGAAGGGCAGTGCAAGTTTGGGAACTGGATAAATGTTACTAGTGACTCTAGCTACGCTGGTTGCAAAGGATGTAAGCACACCAATTGTTGAAGACGTCCTTTTAGCCACGTTTTAATATTATCGGTATGAGGCTCTAAAACAGTTCTCAGCTTTGCACATAGAATGACCTGGGGAAATTTAAAAAATCACTAATGCCTAGAGATTTTGATTACTCCCAGAGAATTCGATTTAATTGAACTGGGATGGGACTCAGGCATTGGTATCTTTTTAAAAGCTTCCCAGGTGATGTGCCAGGGCAAGGAACGATTGCTATGGGCATTTGTAATGTCCTAGACACAAAACAATACAAACGACAGGAAAACATAAAGCTTTTCCAAACAATTTTTTTTTAAAGTTTATTTTTATTTATTTTGAGAGAGCAAGCTGGGGAGGGGCAGAGAGAGAGGGAGGCAGAATCCCAAGCAGGCTCCACACCTTGAAATCAGGAACCGTGAGATCATGACTTGAGCCGACGTCAAGAGTCAGTTGCTTAACCGACTGAGGCACCCAGGTGCCCCCCCCCAAACAATTTTATTCTTTTTTTTTTTTTTTACTTCTTTAAATTTATTTTTGAGAGACAGAAACAGAGCATGAATGGGGGAGGAGCAGAGAAAGAGGGAGACACAATCTGAAGCAGGCTCCAGGCTCTGAGCTGTCAGCACAGAGCTCGATGTGGGGCTCAAACCCACAAACTGTGAGGTCATGAGGAGCTGAAGTTGGAGGCTCAACCGACTGAGCCAGCCAGGCACCCCAAAACAATTTTATTCTTAAAGATCAGTTTAAGGAAGTAAAATCAGAGATTAACAAAAATACTGCTCATGTTTTCTCTGAAGAGAAATCACTTTATAGCTTTTCTGATTAATTTCCCCAATAGTTTTAGGATGAAGGAAAAAGTCTGAAATCACTCCTTTGATTCTCTCTGCTGCTTGGAGCACCCCAATGCAGTATCCTGTCTCCATCTCAGCCCTACACTGGAATTGGGAAAGCTCTGCCCCTGAGCTTCTCTTGTGGTCTCAGATGGCTGTCACCTGGAGCCTACCTCCACAACAGTGGTCTATGACTGAAATGGTGACAAAGCTGTAGCCTTTTACTGGAGATGGCTTTGCACAGGGCTGAGACCCTTGCATATAATTTAAGGGAAGACTTCTCCTCCCTTTTAGGTTAAGAAAATGTGAGAAAATGTCCAATTCCTTCACTATCTATTCCCCCTGGAAAGGAGAGTGGAAGAGGAAAGAGGAATCTCTCCAGGTCATCACTGGTCACTCAGTATTTTCAGTCCTCACTACCTCAGGAGTTCAGGCTCCCTCACTTAGAATAAATATCATTTATACAGTTTGGCTGTCATGAATCCCATCACATTAGTTGTGATGAGTTGTGAGAACAAATTGTGTGAACTTGTAAGAGTTCAAGCCATGGGGTGCCTTGCTGCCTCAGCCGGTAGAACATGCGACTCTTGATCTCAGGGTTGTGAGTTCAAGCCCCACATTGCGTGTAGAGTCTACTTTAAAAATTTTTTAATTTAATTTAAAGAAAAAGAGTTAAAGCCAAGAAGATGTCATATTCTCTCATTGGTGCAGAAGTATCCTGGCTATATCCCATTAACTAGAAACTGTCCTCCATAGAATTGATCTTCATAGAAGACAGATTTAAAGTTTCCTAACATACCTACCCAGTCTCTTCAATAGTCTGTAGGGTGACCTCAGGGTTTTTTCTAGAGTCTCACTCTTGCTTTCAAGAACATCAGCTCCACCAGACAGCACCACTGTCATTAGGAAGTACAGCTGACCCTTGAACAACAGGTGTTTTATTATATGCAAATCCATTTATATGCAGACGTTTTTCAATAAGTATATTGGAAAATTTTGGGGGGATTTGTGACAATTCGGAAAAACTTGCAAATGAACCATGTGGCCTAGAAGTATAAAAAAATTAAGAAGTTAGGTATGTCATGAATGCATAAAATATATATATATACTAATCCATCTTGCCATTTATTACCATAAAAAATATACAAATTATAAAAAGTCAAAATTTACTAACTCCCTCCCACACAAATACTTACAGACTGTATGTACGTGGTGCCATTTGCAGTCAGAAATGTAAACAAGAATAAAGATGTAGTATTAAATCTTAACTGCATACAATTTACTATAGAACATACTGTTCTACTGTGATAATTAGCCAACTTCTGCTGCTTTTGTGGTGAGCTTGTGTTGCTAGTATCCACTTAAAACCCCATGCGATGCTAATCATCTCCTTCTGAGCAGTTAGTCTCTGGTAAATTGCTTATCACAGTAAAAAGTGACTGACCTCTCATGGTCCTCACCATTAAGTAGTTAAGTTTTGGGGGAGTCCAAAGTTTTACGTGGATTTTCAACTCCACAGGTAGGGGGTGGGAGTGGAATTGGTGCCCCAACCCCTAGGCTGTTCAGGGGTCAACTGTATTGCATCTACTTAGCCAAGCAAGTGATTACATCCATGTGATTCTGGCTAAGCCTTGTGCCTAGGACACTCACAGAGCGAACCATTGTGGCTACTTAGTAAAACATTTTAAGGTTATCATTCCAAACTCTTTTTTAATCCACTTACTGACTTTTATTTGAATATTGGGACAATCCTTTCCAATGTCACCTTTTTGCTTATAGAATTACCAAGAAATAAATCTTAGTCTTTTGGAATAATAACAAATGCCAGTCCCACGATGGCTCTGCTGCCCTGCAGGACAATGCTTCAAACCTTGGGCGTTGCCATAAACCACACACTACCCTGCACCTTCTGTCACCCTCTAGGTCTGGGGCTCCTCTAAACCTCAGCTTTCTATTTTGTCTGGGTGCATGATTTTCATGGACTCAGCATGTCCTCTCCATAACAGTAGCAGCAAGGACTAGTGGGGACTGGAGCAATGGTAAAATAAAACCTCTTGTTCTTCCCCAGATCTCTTTTCTTTCATAGTTTTAGGGGACATTTCAGAACTTGAGGTGCTGCTAAAGTGAAAATGCCTAATTGTGCCCGGAGGCTGGGATCTGTTCCCTGCCCTGTTGCTATCTTACTTGTGTGACTAGGGGAAAATCCCTTAATGACCCTTTCAGCACTTTCCCCCTCCTACAAGTACAAGATATCTAATGTGAAATACTCTGAGCTAATAATGAGAACACTCAGTCCCTTCCTGGAAAGTCTGAAGTTTTTCTTCCTGCCTTTATTACTTTGCAGGTCCTGGTAAGGCAGATGGTTTTTTTGCTCTGCTGGAAAATTTCATCTGTGGTCTTGTATCATCTGTGTCACTCCTGGTTCCTGTCTCTCATTTTAACATTTGATCAAACCCTACTTTCCATGCCAGGAGCCATGGCCCCAAATGAGACCAAGGCAACAAGGAACAACATACAGGACATGGTCTTTCTCTTTGCTAGGTCCTCCCCTGTGAGCATTTAGGGGCTTGAAAGTGGGCGCACCTCCCTGACTAGGCCTTGTATTCCCCATTTCAGGTGAGGATTTTGCTCAGATCAGCTCTTCTAAATAGCTCATACTTCCTGTTATTAGGCCGGGGGGGGGGGGGGTGGCGGGGGGCAAAAACTTTACTAATACAATGAGCCCTTGTAAGTTTAAAAAAAGAAAATTCCAGATGCTTTCTCTGAAAACCCTCAATAATCACCTTAAGGAAAAGAGGAAAATAGTCAGGAGCAAAAACTTTGGAATAAGACTGGGGTTGGAATCGCCCCACCCTCTACTTTCCAGCTGTGGCAATTACTGTCCTTACTTTAACAGGTCTTTGGTTTCCTTACCTATAAAAGCGGTTTTCTCATCTGGTTATTGTGAAAACTAAGTGAGATAATAAAGTGCCAGCCCTATAGTTTGATAAAGAGTGGCAATTATTATTACCCAATGAAATTGGGTAGAAGGCAGGAATAATTAGCCTTAATATGGCTTACCTCTCCAGAGAATAAAGTACTACCTGATAAGAGAGAGACTCACCAACAATGGTCCAGTTTCGAAGGTAAAGTCAAAGTACCCACAGTTCCGTGTAGCAGTTCCTCCTCTTCCTTGTAACCTGTGTTGGCGTGCCCCAGGGCTCAGGGCTGGAACTCTGTTCTGTCTACACTCCCTCCCTCATTCCCTTGGTCATTTCATTCAAGCCTATGGCTTCAGACACCAACACCAACACCAACAATATGCTGATACCTCCCAGATCTGTAGCTCTAACCCTGACCTTTGACCCTGAATTCCAGACTGATGTATCCAACTGTCAATTCCACGTTTCACTTGAATGTGAGGCATCAAAAACTCAACCTACCCCAAACTGAGCTCTTGTTCTTCCTACCAAAACTGCTTCTCCCACATTCTTCCCTCTCTGCCCTCATCCCAGTCCATGTCTCCTGTTTCCACTGTGGCCACACAGGTACAAGTACCATCCTTCTGTGGCTGCATTATTGCAACACTCCTAACCAGCTGCACTGCTTCTGCCCTTCCTACCTTTGGCCTATTTCCACATAGCAGCCAGAGGGATCATTTAAACATGGATGCCAAGTTATATTATTCTATTTAGAGCCTTCCAATGGCTTTCCATCTCCCTCCTTACAGAAACCAAACTCATTTCACAAAGAGTGCATATCTTGTTTAATTTGTTGTCCATCTCCAATAATTACCCCACACCCATCTCCATTTGGGCAGCAAATTTTATCAGCTTTGTTTGTTCCTGGATCACCAGCACCTGATGCAGTGCCTGTCCCACACAGGCCCTTCATACAGTTCTTGAATGAAGGAATGACTTCCGGACAAGATGCCTGAAAAGTGGAGAGGTAATTTTTAAGACTACTTAACCCAACAACCTCCTTTCACTGCAGATAAAGATTGCTTTATTTTAGGACGCTTTATTGGCTTTTCTGGCAGATTTCTTTGACACCATGATGTTGGATTTGGGCTATACAATCAGGTTACCTTTTTTAAAGGTCCACTGATAGAGACACCAGGTGCCGGTAACCAGAAAGCATATCAACAGTGTAGACAATCCACCTGGAAGCTTAGAGCTTGCCGTTTGAACATTAGCTGTAAGGAGATTCTGGAAATGAGCTGCAAACTGAAAGCTTTCCTGCTAGATTGGGAGATTTGCAGAGAACTCTCCAGTTCTGAGACCTCGCACAAGTCACTCTTGGCTGGATTTATTGCCTGAGATCTAGAAAGGCCTTGGGGAAGCTGGGTGGAATTTCCTTCATAAGTAGGACTACTGAACTTTTAACAGATGGTATTTGCCTGAAATACCTGAAGAATGCCTAACTTGGAAATCCATTAGAAGAAAAGGGGACGAGCCTCTAATTCAAGGGCTTCTCTTGCACCTATCCTCGGGTCTTGGGCAAAAAGGGCTAAACCCCTGGACTGAGGGGGTCAGGAGTTAGGCGTTTGGGTGGGCCACCAGTCACTTTCCCGGAAAGCTTCGACCGGAGAAGTTTCCCTTCTACTGCCTTCGCAATGACGGAAAATACGGCGGCCTCGAACCAGGCGGACTAGGGCCTTACCCACGCCCCTGGGGCAGAGAAGAACAAACCTCGCGGACGCCAAATTAACAGGGGAATGCGCGCCTTGCTCTACTCCAGAAACAGCGCCCGAAGACCAGTCAGGGCCTAAACCACAACCCCCTGCAGACCCCGCAGACCTGGGGAAGAGCGCCCTCCCATTGGACGACGGCGAGCGGCGTGCCCTCACGCTTCGCTCCCGTAGGCAGCCCCGCCCCCCTCCCCCCCCCCCCCCACGCGCGGGGCACGGCGGGAGTGGAGTCGGCGCAACCTGCAGCTGTACTCCATCTCCCGGCGGGCCGAGCGCTGAAAGCGGCAGCGCGGCGCCTTTGTGGGGCAGCGGCCCGGCGCGGAGGAAGTTCCGGTCTCCGCGACGCAGGGTCGGTGGCGGCGGCTGAGGATTAGGAGGAGCGGGCCGCGGAGGCCGCGCTGCCTCGGTAAGGGCCTGGGGCGGTAGAGAGGGCGTGCCAGACCCTGCGGGGAAGGAGCCGGCCTGCCAAGCCGCTATGGAAGTCACGGGTCCTCGCGGCCTGGAAGCTGTGGCTTCGGTGTCGCGCGGCGGCCGCGGCCTCGCTTGGGAGGAAGAGAGCCAAGTGGCGGTGTGGTGAGGGAGGCGCCGCCCTCGGGAGGAACGCCCCGGAACGGTCGCGGGCCCGGGGCGGGGCCCGGCGGCGGCCGTAGAATTACCGGTCCAGCCTCGGGGCTGTTAGCTGCGGGGTCCCCGGCTAGCGCGTGGTTACGGTTTGGTGCTTCTGGTCTGCGGAGCCTCAGGCGGGCCCTTTCTTCCGCCTGTTTTCCTGCTTTTGCGGGAACCTGATCCAGTTCTAAGGCATCGCTCGAGAAGGAGGCCTTCTTGTGCCTAGCACGTAGCCCCGTTTTAGACCTGGCCAGACACGGGTGGGTGGGCTCAGCCCGACCACAGGGCAAGAGATCTCCGAGCCCGGCACGCGCGGTGGTAGAACTTGGTGGCGGGGGGGAGTGGTCTGGTGGGTTCTGCGCCCGTTGGGAGAATGTGGGAGGAGGGATGTTTCTTAGTATCTACTCTTCAGAGTCCTTTTGGCGTTGTAATTCTGTTTTTCTTCTAACTTTATTATTGATGTGCTACTGGATTCAACTCTAGGGGTGCATTTTTTAATAAATAGAAAAGGCTTTGTTTTGTAAGGTACATAAACTTTAAGGGTAATTGCATTTTTTACATATTTCAGGTTTGCTTGTGAAGGTCACAGTTGCTGGATCTAAGTGAAGGAGTTCAGTAGACTCTGGTGTGCCTGGTCACCTGGCTCATTTTCTGAACTCTGGATTGTGCCCTAGGTTTGTTAGTTTTCAACTTCCTGTTGAGTAATGCCACCAGTGTGAATAGTTTAATAATGTCAACATCAGCAAACTTGTGAGGATTGTAGAGAGAGCTCTGAAGAACTGATGATGGGTGACGGTAGGACTGGCAATGTCTAAAGTAACTAATGGCATGTTAGGTGAAACAGACAAGTTGGACCTGAACCTTGTCTCATTTAATTAGCACCTAACTAGGTACTTAACCTATAGGATAGGTACTAGGTCTGGACATCTGTAACACCCTTCTTTATAGAATTCTGTTACCAGACTTGGGTATTTTTGTTGCCTTTAGGATCCTAGGTTCTTGAAGCCTTTCAGAGGAGACTTGTCAAGGCCTGGGTGGGGGAGGTGAGTGTGTGTTACTAAATGAACTCTTTTATTGTGGGTACTTGAGCAAGGTTATACTCTTCTGCCAATGTTTAAATGTATAAACTGCTGTTGCTCATCTGATTCGGGGTTGTATTAAGATTTGAAACTATCAGCGGGGAGCCTGGGTGGCTCAGTCGGTTACCTGGCAGACTTGAGCTCAGGTCATGATCTCCCAGTTCATGGGTTTGGGCCCCGTCCGGCCCTGTGCTGACAGCTCAGAGCCTGGAGCCTGCTTAAGATTCTGTGTCTCCCTCTCTTTCTCTACTGAGCTTTCCCACTCACTCTCTGTCTCTCTTAAAAATAAACAAAAAACATTAATAAAAAAAAGATTGAAACTATCAGAAAGTTCTGGAAAAAAAATTTTTTAAAGTTTATTTATTTTGAGTGAGAGAAAGCGCCAGTCAGGGAGGGGCAGAGAGAGAGGGAGAGAGCATCCCGAGCCTTTAGCACAGAGCTACATGTGGGGCTTGAACTTCAGAATCATAAGATCATGACCTGAGCCGAAGTCAGATGCTTAAGCAACTGAGCCTCCCAGGTGCCCCAGAAAGTTCTGAAATTTTAAAGATCATAAATCATTCCTTGATGGATTTTTTTTTAGCTGTATATACCAAGAGCTTAGAATTAATTTTTCTGTTACACTCCCACAATACCTTCTTCATCTCATTCACTTAGTTAATGGGCATCCGTTGAACGTATTTTATAACCCTCCTATCACACTATGGGACTCAGAATAGCAGAGCGAATGACTAGAGGAGCTCTGGAATCTGATAGGGTTTGAATCCCTGACTCCTTCACTAACCCAGTGACACTGGATAAATTACCTTACTTCAAATTGTGAATTACCTGACTTCATATGTGAAATGAGGTTTTTGTGAGGTTTATGTAATGCTATTAGAACAGTGCCTTGTGTGCAGAAAGTGGTTACTGAATGTTAGTTTCTTTTTTTAAAACAGATTTGTTCAGATATAATTCATAATTCATACATCATGCAGTTAACCATTTAAAGTGTATAATTCAATGCTTTTTACATATTGCTAATTTTTTACAGAGTTGCAGTAAATATATTTTGTTATGTATGTTGGAACAAAATTTGCTATTTAAATCATTAAAAAAAGGGGCGCCTAGGTGTCTCAGTTGATTGAGCGACTGACTCTTGATTTTGGCTCAGGTCATGATCTCACAGTTTGTGGGTTCAAGCTTCGTGTTGGGCTCTGTGCTAACAGTGTGGAGCCTGCTTGGGATTCTGTCTCCCTCTCTCTCTCTGCCCCTCCCCTGCTCTCTCTCTCAAAAGTAAATAAACATTAAAAAACAATAATAATCAGGTATACACACAAAAACTTAGTTACAAAAATCTCAAAAATAAATAAACATTAAAACAATTTTTTTTAAAACTTTATTTATTTTAGGGATCTGTACACCCAACATGGGACTTGGACTAATGACCCCAAGATCTAGAGGTGCACACTCTTCCAATTGAGCGACCCAGGTTCCCTTAAACCGTTTTTAACTGTAAAATTCAGTGCGTTAATTACATACACTGTAGTGCAACCATCACCACTCTCTATTTCCAAAATTTGTTCGTTACCCCAAACAGAAATTCTGTCCATTAAGTAACTCTCATTGTCCCCTCCCTCCAACCCTTGGTGACCTCTAATCTATATTCTGTCACTGTGATTTTGCCTGTTCTAGGTACCCCATATAAGTGAAATCATACAATATTTGTCCTTTCTTATCTGACTTCTTTCACTTACCATAGTGTTTTCACAATCCATTCATGTCCTAGCATGTATCCAAACTTCATTCTTTTTTTTACAAATTAAAAACAATTTTTTTAATTGAGATATAATCAACATCTTCATTCTTTTTTATGTATGAATAATATTCTGTTGGTGCGTATAGACCACATTTGTTTATCTCTTGATTTGTTGGTGACAACTGTTGTTTCTACCTTTTGGTTATTGAGAATCATGCTGCTATGAACATTGATATATACATATTCTGAGTATTACTCTTTTATCAGATATGTGATTTGCAAATATTTTCTCCCATTCTATGGGGGTGCCTTTTTACTTTATTGATAATGTTCTTTGATGCAGAAGAGTTTTTCATTTTGATGAAGTCCAATTTGTCTATTTTTGTTGTTGACTATGCCTTTGATATCACAGCCAAGGGATCATTGCCAAATCCAATGCATGAAGCTTTTCCCCTGTGTTTTATTGTAAGAGTTTCATAGTTTTAGCACTTACATTTAGGTCTTTGATCCATTTTGAGATAATTTTGGTATAGGGTGTTAGGTAAAGGTCCCACTTCATTTTTTTGCACTTGGATATTCATTTTTCTATGACCATTTGTTGAAAAGACTGTCTTTTTCCCTTGAAAAATCTTGGTACCCTTGTTGAAAATACCCTGACCTATACGTGAGGATTTATTTTTTGGTTCTCTATTTCATTGATCTCTGTTTGTCCTTATAACAGTACCACACTGTTTTGATAACTGTAGCTTTGTAGTAAGTTTTGAAATTGGGAAGTGTAAGTTCTCCAAGTATATTCTTTTTAAAAATTGTTTGGGCTATTTAGAGTCCTTTGAAATTCCATATGAATTCCAGAATGAGTCTTTCTTTTTTCTTTCTTTTCTTTTTAAGTTTACTTATTTTTGAGAGAGAGAGCAGGGGAGAGGCAGAGAGAGAAGGGGACAGAGCATCTGAAGTGGGCTCTGCGCTGACAGCAGAGAGCCTGACATGGGGCTCAAACCCATGAACCGCAAGATCATGACCTGAGCTGAAGTCAGACACTTAGACTGAGCCACCAGATGCCCCAGGATGGTTTTTTCTAAGCATTGACTTTGGAATCAAGTGATCTTGAGTTTGTATATTTTCCTCATATCAGTTACATTGTTTGGGGGCAAGTCTCTCAACCTATTTGAGTCTCAGCTTCATGGTCTATAAAGTGGGAATAGTAACAGAGTTTACCCCATAGAGGATTTGTGATTAAAGGAGAGTATCCATGTAAAATGCTTAACTGTGACACAGCACTCAGCTATGCTTATCTTTCTCTCTCTCATTTCCGGGAGTAGGAATAGACATACTCAGGAAGGTCCTTTCCAGCTTGATGTTACTATGATTTAGTTTATTAAAAAAACTGTTTTTTAAAGAGAGATAGCATGTGCGGGGGGGGGAGACTATCTTAAGCAGGCTCCAAGCCCAGTGCAACACGGGGCTTGATCTCACGACCCTGAGATCATGACCTGAGCTGAAATCAAGAGTCAGGCACTTAACTGACTCAACCACCCAGGTGCCCCAATGTTATTATGATTTTAAATACCAGAGCATAGTAGCAGTAATAATATTTAAAACATTGTTTTAGAATTCTTCAAAACTCTTTTTTTTGGGGATGTAGTTTACATATCATGAGATTCCTCCACAGTATGTGTTCAGTTTGATATAGTCATCACTGCTGTTCATAATTAGAATATTTCTTTTTTTTTTTTTTTTTTAATTTTTTTTTTCAACTTTTTATTTATTTTTGGGACAGAGAGAGACAGAGCATGAACGGGGGAGGGGCAGAGAGAGAGGGAGACACAGAATCGGAAACAGGCTCCAGGCTCTGAGCCATCAGCCCAGAGCCCGACGCGGGGCTCGAACTCACGGACCGCGAGATCGTGACCTGGCTGAAGTCGGACGCTTAACCGACTGCGCCACCCAGGCGCCCCCAGAATTAGAATATTTCTAACACCTCAAAATAATCTTTAGTTCCTGTTTGTTGTTTATCTCCACTTTTCATTTCACTCCAACTGCGAGTTCTAGCATCCACTGATGTGCTTTCTGTCTCTGTAGTTTTATGTTTTCTAGAAATTGCATGTAATTGGAGTTACACAGTTCTCAGTCTTTTATGCCTGGTTTCTTTCACTTGCATTGTTTTTTGTGGTTCATCCATTTTGTTGCATTCCTTTTTATGGTTGTATCTCGTTGTGTTTATCCATTCACCTGTTGAGGGACATTTGAACTGTTCCAGTTTGAGGCTATTGTGAACAATGGGGCTATGAATATGATTGCTTCTTATACAATGATCTCATTTACTCCTGATAGTAATCATATGAGGTAGGTACCATTATTCTTATTGTATAGGAGAGCTTTGAAGCATATAGAAATTAAATAACTTATCACGGGTGCAATAGTTAGAAAACTGGAGTGTTTTTTTTTAATTTTTTTTAACGTTTATTTATTTTTGAGAGAGACAGAGTATGAGCAGAGGAGGGGCAGAGAGAGAGGGAGACACAGAATCTGAAGCAGGCTCCAGGCTCTGAGCTGTCAGGACAGAGCCTGACATGGGACTTGAACTCGTGAACCATGAGACCATGACCTGAGCTGAAGTTGGACGCTTGCTTAACTGACTGAGCACCAGAAAACTGGAGTTTTGATCGAAACTCAGGCATTCTGACTCTAAAATACATACACTAGGCCAGTGGTCTTGAAACCCTTTTATTCTTGGACCACTTAAAATTTTAAAAATTTGGGGTGCCTGGCTGGCTCAGTCGGTTGCGTGTCCGACTTCGGCTCAGATCACGATCTCATGGTCTGTGAGTTCGAGCCCTGCGTCGGGCTCTGTGCTGACAGCCCGGAGCCTGGAGCCTGCTTCGGATTCTGTGTCTCCCTCTCTCTCTGCCCCTAACCCACTCACATTCTGCCTCTGTCTCTCTCAAAAATAAATAAACATTAAAAAAAGAATTTTTTTTTAATTTACTCCCCTAAAATGCTGAAAAACCTATTACCACCTTGAACATGTTTAAGTTGGATTTGGAAATAATCTCCTCGATAATGGCACCAAAGGCATAGTCAACAAAATGAAAAGTAGACAAATTGAACTTTATCAAAATGAAAAACCTTTCATCAGAGAACACTGGCAACAGAGTCAAAAGGCAACCCACAGAATGGGAGAAAATATTTGTAAATCACATATCTGATAAGGAATTAACATCTGGAATATACAGAAAACTTCTAAACTCAACAACAACAAAAATATGGCCTGATTTAAAAATGAGCAAAAGACTTGAATAGACATTTCTCCAAAGAAGGATATATAGATGGTCAATAAGCCCATGGAAAGACTCTCTACATTATGAATGATTAGGGGAAATGCAAATCAAAATGACAGATGCCACTTCACACCCATTAGGATGGTGATTATCAAAATAACCATTTTGATTGTTAGAATCCCAAGTAGGCTCTACATTGTCAAAACAAAAACACCTCCAAAACAGAAAATAACAAGTGTTGGTGATGATGTGGAGAAATTGAAGCTTGTATTATTCTGGTAGGGCTGCTATACCACGATACCACAGATGAGGTGAATTAAACAACAGAAGTGTATTTTCTCCCATTCTAAGATCAAGGTGCCAGCAGGGTTGGGTTTTGGTGAGGCTTGCAGAAGGCTGCCTTCTTGCTGTGTTGTCACACAAACATTCCTCTGTGCATACATTCGTAGTATCTCTTCCTCTGACATCAGACCTATTGGATTAGGGTCCCACTCTTAAGACCTCGTTTAATCTTATGTCCATAAAGCCCTTCTCTTCACATACTGGGCCACCTGAAGCTGAGAGTTAAGCATATGAATGGGGGGGGGGGGGCGAGACACAGTTCAGTCCATGACTGAAGGTACTCTGTTGGTGGGAATGTAGAATGATGTAACTGGTGTGGAAAACAGTATGGTGATTCCTCATAAATTAAAAACATTACCATATGATCCAGCAATTCCACTTCTGGGTATATGTCGAAAATAATTGAAAGCAGGGTCTCAAAGAGATATTTGTACACCCAGGTTCATTATTCACAGTAGCCAAAAGATGGAAGTAACCCAAGTGTCCATCAGTGGATGAATGGATAAACAAAATGTGGTATATACATACATTGCAATATTACTCGGCCTTAATAAGTAATGAAATTCTAATAGATGTTGCAGTGTGGCTGAACTTGAAGATATGCTAAGTGAAGAAAACCAGTCTCACGAAAGGACAAATATTGTATGGTTCCACTAATATTATGAGGTACTTAGAGTAGTCAGAATCAGAGACAAAAAATAGAATGGTGGTTTCCAGGGGCTGGTTTGAGAGGGGAATGAGGAGTTACTGTTTAACGAATACAGATTTTCAGTTTTGAAGATGAAAAAAGTTCTGTGGATGGATGGGGGTGATGGTTACACAACAGTGTGAAGATACATAATGCCACTGAATTGTACACGTAAATATGGTTAAAATGGTAAATTTTATATGTATAACAATTTGTAAAAATCGTTTTTTAAAGTTTATTTTGACAGAGAAAGCGTGAGTAGGGGAGGAGCTGGGGTGGGAGGAGAGAACCCCAAGCAGGCTCTACATTGTCAGCGCAGAGCCCCATGTGGGGCTTGAACTCAGTAACCGTGAGATCATGACCTGAGCTGAAGTTGGATGCTTAACCAACTGAAGCCACCCAGGCACCCCTGTAAAAATAACTTTTATAAAAGAAGGATCTTACTGATTCTCCTTTTCCACCTCCCCTTTCTACTAATCCTTCTCTCCAGTTTACCAAAAAGGCATCTCTCTATTTGAAATCTAACTATATAAAGTACACTACCCCAGGGATGAAAACCCTCAGAACATCAATCTGTATGTGTTTATTTCATCTTTTGAAGGATGTTTGGGTTGACTTCATTTTTAAGCTATTATGAATAAAGCTTTTGTGAACATTTTTGTACAAGTTTTTTGTTTTCACTTATGTAAATACTGTACTTAGTGAAATTGCTGTGTCATAGGGTAGTGTTTGTCAAACCAATTTCTAAAGTGGTTGTACCATCTTACATTCTTTCCAGTAATGTATAAGAGTTCTGATTGCTGAAAATCCTTGTTTATTTCCTTTTGTAAGTCTTTTTAATTTTAGCAGTTCTGGTGGGTGTGTACTAGTATCTCGTGGTTTTATTCTGTTTTCCTTATGACTAATAATAGTAAGCATTTGTCAGATATGTGTTATAAATATTTACTCCTTTTCCCTAGTTTGCCTATTTATTTTTAAGCAGTGTCTTTTGAGGAACAGGTTTTAATTTTAATCTTTTTCTTTTATAAATGCTTTCTGGATCCTTTCTGTTGATACCAAGCTCAAAAAGATTTTATCTTGGGGCACCTGGGTGGCTCATTTGGTTAAGCATCCAACTCTTGATTTCAGCTCAAGTCATGATCTCAGGGTCATGAGATTGAGCCCTGCTTTGGGCTTTGTGCTGGGCATGGAGCCTGCTTGAGATTCTGTCTCCTCTGCCCTGCTCGCCATCAGGGTGTGTTCGTTTACTCTCTCTCTCTTTCTCAAAAGAATTTTTTTTCTCGTGTGTTTTCTTTTAGAAGCTTCATAGTGGAGTTTCTACATTTATGTCTGCTCCATTTTTAATTAGCTTGTAAGTGTAGTGTAATGGTAGGCAAAGCAAGTGCCATCAAAGGGGAATCAGGATATGGTTCTGGAGAAGGAGACTGAGAAACAGATGTCACATCTAGGGATGGCAGCAGGCATGTAAATTCCCCATTCCAAATCTGAGGACTCTTTAGAGGCCTCATAATTGGAATTAATACATTTAAATCTTTTTTTTTTTTAAAGCTTAGTTCTATTTAAAAAAATAATTTTTTAAAAATGTTTATTTATTTTTGAGAGAAAGAGAGCGTGAGGGGGAGAGTGACAGAGAGAAGGAGACACAATCAGAAGCAGGCTCCAGGCTCCGAGCTGTCAGCCCAGAGCCCGATGTGGGGCTTGAACTCACAAACCGTGAGATCATGACCTGAGCTGAAGTCGGACGCTCAACCAACTGAGCCACTCAGGTGCCCCAATACATTTAAATCTTTAAATGGAAAATTTGTGAGGGACATGGGTGCTGCCAGCAGTCACTAATTCCATCTCCC
Source organism: Puma concolor (assembly GCF_028749965.1). Classification (NCBI taxonomy): domain Eukaryota; kingdom Metazoa; phylum Chordata; class Mammalia; order Carnivora; family Felidae; genus Puma; species Puma concolor. Next base: position 152,859,526 of record NC_141668.1, on the reverse strand, counting down.
ATAGTGCATATTAAAGTTGCTACTGTTTAACAACTCTGGTTGGGTCTTACTTGGGTAGGTGCTTAGACCAACCGTTGACTGTTGATGCCCCCTTAATGTTCTTAACTGAGACTCAAAGCATTTACTTTGGAAAAATTAGAGTGTTTGATGCAGGATCAAGCTGCTGCATTCGGCAGATACACTAATAGAATAGGACTTCTGGTTCTGCTTTGTTGGCTTTTGGAACTGAAGTCATGATTAAAAAGGATGGTCCTGGGTATCGGAATTAAGTTGCTAGAGGTGAAATTCGTGGACCTTTGCAAGATGGACCAGAGTGGAAGCATTTGCCAAGAATATTTTTATTAAAGGTGGAGGAAGCTTGAAAATAATCAGCTACCATCATAGCTCCAACCATAAAGAATGCTGACCTACCTTGGGGAGGCTTTTCTGCCAAACAGCTTCCAGGAAACCAGTCTTTAGGTTCTAGGGGAGTGTGATTGCAAAGTTGAACTTAAAGGATTTGAGGGAAGAGTATCACTAGGAGTATAGCCTAAAGCTTAGTATAATGCTCACCATCTCCAGAACAGGCGACCCTGTTCAACTGCTATTCATTTGGAACCATTTTTCACTTCAGTCTTCCAAAACTCTCATTTGACTATTTACTACTTATCCAGATCTGTAACTGCATTGGTTTCATATGCTAGTCTTCAGAATTCACCAAAGGGACCTATTACTGACTGGTGAGTAGCATGTGTTGGAGTGGGATCTAGGCAGTTGAGGTGGTAGGCCCTTCTCAATCCCACTTGACGGTTCATGGCCAGCCACAGTTTGTATGGAATTGATGTTGTAATATCATTTATTTTCAGGGTTAAATGACATGGTAGGTAACTTGTTATCACTCCTTAGTAGATTTTGACTTTCTTGGCTCCTGTCTTTATGCATATATCAACCAGTGTTTTTGCTGGGATCTGATAAGCTTCAGCGTTTAAAGCTTTGACTTGGCATTGGGTTCACTCTCCACTGCCAGTTCTGCTTACCGGAAGTGGCCCTGGCTTCATGCCTGCAGCTCAACAGTTTTTGCCTATTTAAAGTTTGAGAACAGTTTGAGATCTTTACAGCCCAAGACCCATAACCACTTGCTATGCTGAATTAACTGCCTGTCTGTAAGAACTCCATCCATCCTGAGTAAAACTTTGGAGGGAACTACTACTAGATGGTTTCACAAATCTTTCGCCCTATTCCCACCAGCAGTGTATGGGCATTCTAATTTTTCCACATCCTCATCAACTTACCTTTTTTTCATAGCCACTCTAGTGGATGTGAAGTGGTATCTCATTGTGGTTTTGATGTGCATTTCCTTTATGGGTAATGTTGAACATTTTTCCTATGCTTGTTGGCCATTTGTATGTCATCTTTAGGGGAATGTCTACTCATGCCCTTCTCCCATTTTGTTTATCGGGTTGTCTTTTCTTATTGAGTTATGGAAGTTATTTATATAGGGACGCCTGGATGGCTCAGTGGGTTAAGCACCCGACTCTTGATTTCTGCTCAGGTCATGATCTCACAGTTGAGATCGAGCCCTGTGTGAGGCTCTGTGCTGACAGTGTGGAGCCTACTTGGGATTCTTATCTTTGTCCCTCTCTCTGCCTCTTCTCCGCGGATGTGCGTTCTCTCTCTCTCTCTCTCTAAATAAACACTTATTTTAAAAGTTATTTATATATTGTAGATATAAATCCCTTATTGAGTATATGATTTGCACACATTTTTTTCCATTCTGTGAGCTGCCTTTTTACTTTCTTGGTATCTTTTAAAGCACTAAAGTTTTAAATTTTGATGATTGCCAATTTATTTTTCCTTTTGTTATTTTTCATATCTGTCTTATCTATGAAACCATTGCCTACTCTGAGGTCATAAAGATTTATGCCAGTTTTTTTTTTTAATTTTTTTATGTTTTTTTTAACTGTTCATGTGTTTTTTAGAGAGAGGGAGGGAGGGAGAGTATGAGCAGGAGAGGGGCAGAGAGAGAGGGAGACACAATCCGAAGCAGGCTCCAGGCTCTGAGCTGTCAGCACAGAGCCCTTTGCGAGGCTTGAACCCATGAACAGTGAGATCATGACCTGAACTGAAGTCGGACGCTCAGCCAACTGGGCCACCCAGGTGCCCCCCTTTTATGTTAATTTTTTAAATATGTTTATTTATTTTAAGGTGGGGGAGCATAGGGAAGGGAGGGGCAGAGAGAGAAAGAATCGCAAGCAGGCTCTGTGCTGTCTGCACAGAGCCCAAGGTGAGGCTCAATCCCATGAATCATGAAATCATGACCTGAGTTGAAATCAAGAGTTGGACACTTAAAGGACTAAACCACCCAGGTGCCCCATTGAGTTAATTTTTATAAATGGCATGATACAGGGGTCCAACTTCATTCTTGTGTTTGGTGACATGTTGTCTTAGTACCATTTGTTAAAAAGACTGTCCTTTGTTGAATGGTCTTTGGCACTCTTGTCTAAAATACTTGATCCTAAATGTGAGGATTTATTTCTGAACTCTGAATTCTGTCCCACTGATCTTACGGCCATCCTTATGCCAGTGCCACACTGTCTTGATTAGTGTAACTTTGTATTAAGTTTTATAATCTGTAAGTTTGAGTCCTCGAACTTTGTTATATATACAGGCATATCTTGTTTTGTTGCATTTTACAGATACTGCATCTTATACAGATTGAAGGTTTGTGGCAACCCTGAGTGGAGTAGGTCTATCAGCACCATTTTTCCACCAGTATTTGCTCATTTTGTCTCTGTATCATAGTCTGGTGATACAGTATTTCATACTTTTCACTATTATTTGTCATGGTGATCAGTGATTACAGTTTGCTAAAAGCTCAGATGATGGTTAGCATTTTTTAGCAATAAAGTATTTTTAAGGTATGTACATTGTTGTTTTAGACATAATGCTATTGCACACTCAATAGATGGCAGTACAGTGTAAACATAACTTTTGTATGCCCTGGGAAACCACAAAATTCATTTCAATCACTTTACTGCAATATTCACTTTATTGCAGTAACCTGGAACCAGATCTGCACTATCTCCAAAGTTTGCCTGTATTCTTTTCTGTTTTGCACAAATGATATGATGTTACAAATAGTTATTTTGCACATATTTTAAAACTTAATGTATAATAACATCCTAGATCAACTAGCATAGCTACCTTATTTTTTGAGAGTTGCGTGGTATTTTAATAGTGTAGTATACTCAATTGATGTACGTTTAGATTTTATAATCTTTTGCTATTATAAACAGTGCTGCAATATGTGCATTTGTAAATATGTCACCTCACACTGTAAGTTTCTAAGGAATGCATTCCTAGAAGAGGAACTGGAAAGTCAGGGGCAATATGTATTTAAAAGTTTGTGAATTGTACCCCTCTCTCTCTCTGCCCCACCCCTGCTTGCACTCTGTCTCTCTCTTTCAAAAATGAATAAACATTAAAAAAATTTAAAAAGGGGGGGAGTGTCTGGGTGGCTCGTTGATTGAGCATCCGACTTCAGCTCAGGTGATGATCTCATGGTGTGAGTTTGAGCTTCGTGGGGTTCTGTGCTGACAGCTCAGAGCCTGGAGCCTGCTTCGGATTCTGTGTCCCTCTCTCTCCACCCCACCCCCGCTTGTGCTCTCTCTCTTTCAAAAATGAATAAACATTTAAAAAAACATTTTTTTTAAGTTTGTGAATTGTAGTTTTCCTTATGTTACTGACTTTTAACTTCATCCCCATTGGTCAGAGAAGATACTTAAATGGTATCTTTTTTTTTTAAGTTTATTTATTTATGTAGTGAGGGACGGAGACAGCGTGAGTGGGGAAGGGGTGGGGTGGGGAGAGAAACCCAAGCAGGCTCTGCACTCAGTGCAGAGCTGGATGCGGGACTTGAACTCATGAAACCGCAAGATCATGCATGACCTGAGACAAAACCAAGAGTCTGATGTTTAACCGACAGCCACCCAGGTGCCCCGGTATCTTTTTATATGTATTGAGACCTATTTGTGGTTTAACAAATGGTCCATCCTGGAGACTAGTCCGGGTGCACTTGAGAAAATGTGATTCTGCTACTTTTGCATAGAGTGTTCTGTTTGTGTCTATTAGATCTCTAATTGTGTTAAGCTATTTCCTTTTATTCTGTCTGGTTGACCAATTATTGAAAGTGGGGTTTGAAATTTCCAGTTATTAGAGAACTGTTGATTTTTCTCTTCACATTTTCAGTTTTTGCTTCATATATTTTGAGAATCTGTTATTAGGTGCTTAATATTTATGATTTATCTTCTTGCTGTATATTTTGAACCTTTTAGTTAATATCTGATGTCATCCTTTGTCTTTCATAAACTTTGGACTCAAAGTCTGTTTTGTCTGAGGGGTGCCTGGGTGATTCAGTTGGTTAAGCATCCGACTCTGAATTTCGGCTCAGGTCATGATCTCACGGTTCATGAGTTCGAGTTCCACATTGGGTCTGCACTGACTGCAGAACCTGCTTGAGATTCTCACTCTCTCCCTCTTTCTCTGCCCCTTCCCCACACGCATGTGCATGCAGTCATTCTCAAAAATAAACATTAAAAAAAAAAGTCTATTTTGTCAGATATTAATCTAGCACCTCAGCTTTCATTTGGTTACTATTTGCATGGAATATCTTTTCTGTCTTTTCACTTTCAACCTATTTGTGTCTTTGGATCTAAAGTGAGTCTCTTTAAACATATACAGCTTATACAGTTATACAACATATACACAGCATATAGAGTTGATACTTGAATGGCATGGTGGGTTGGGGCACCAACTCCATGCACTGATGAAAATCCATGTATAATTTTTAAATCCCCAAAACTTAACTACTAATAGCCTATTGTTGACTGGAAGCCTTACTGACAACTGAAAAAGTCAGCACATATTTTGTATGTTATATGTATTATATCCTGCTGTATTCTTTTTTTTTTAATGTTCATTTTTGAAAGAGAGTGCGAGCAGGTGAGGGGCAGAGAGAAGAGGGAGACAGCAAATCTAAAGCAGGCCCCGTGTGGTCAGTGCGGAGCCTGATGTGGGACGATCATGACCTGAGCTGAAACAGGCTGCTTAACCAACTGAACTACCCAGGCACTCCAGTATATACTGTATTCTTAAGGATGAGGTAAGCTAGAGAGAAAATATTATTAAAATCTCAAGGAAGAGAAAATACACATAGTACTGTTTTTTTAATCAATACCATCTACTTAATTGTTTACAAAAATGAATTGTTAGTACCTATATCAATATTGTCTTTTTATCAATAGTAACCTTATCAGTATTATCATAACTTATATGATAAAAACAGTATAGATGTTTATACATATTACTAACAGTAGATATCAAAAACAAAAAGATAATGGGGTGCCTGGTTGGTTCAGTCGGTTAAGTGTCCAACTTCGGCTCAGATCATGATCTCACTGTTTGTGAGTTCGAGCCCCCTGTTGGGCTCTGTGCTGACAGCTCAGAGCCTGGAGCCTGTTTTGGATTCTGTGTCTCTCTCTCTCTCTGCCCCTTGTCTATATGCGCTCTGTCTCTCTCAAAAAATAAACATTTAAAAAAAGAATATATAAAAAATTCATATTTATTTGCAGGTACTGATGATTCATGCAGTGGCACCAAGGAAGCAGCAATATGATTGCTTTATGGTAGCCTAGCCTGTACACTAATGAACGAATCATTATAAAATTTTTGTGGCATACAGAATTACAGTCATATTCATAATATAGTATTGGAAACACTGTTAGATTTTTAAAATATTTACCTGTGATGATAGGCTGATAATGCAGTTTCTCCAGTTATGGGAGAGAGAGGCATACTGTATGGTAATGTAATTCTTTGAAAAAAATGTTATAAGATAGCAAGAAAACTAACATATTATTAATTTTCTGTTAAATGTCACTCACATTATGCCTATGTAAGGATAGACTGTCCACTTCATACAAGTTTTGCACATGGTGTTCTACACCATGAATACTTGGGTGACGACACAGAACATCTCATATGGCTCTTGCCATACAGTTATTATATTTTCATACAAAGACACACATACAACAGGCTTATTTATTTATTTATTTTTTAAAGTTTGTTTTATTTAGAGAAAGTGTAAGTTGGGGAAGGGCAGAGAGGGAAAGAGAGAGAATCCCAAACAAGCTCCACACTGTCAGTGCAGAGCCTGATGCAGGGCTCAAACTCAGGAACTACAAGATCATGACCTGACCTGAAGTCAGACCATTAACTGACTGAGCCTTCCAGGCGCCTCCTTTCATAGCTTTTTCTATAACAATGGCATCTTCAGTGGTGTAATCCTTCCAGACTTTCATGATATTCTGTCAGGGTTCTCTTTCATAGCATTGGCAGTCCTTTCCATAGAGTACCATGTTTAATAAACATTAAAGGTCCTCATGATTCCCTGATCTAAAAGCTGAATTAGAGATGTGTTTGGGGGCAGGTAGACTACTTTGGCACCTTTGGCTTTGAACTCATGGGGTTCTGGGTGGTCAAGGGCATTGTCCAATATGAAAAGGACTTTAAAAGTCAGTTCTTACCAGCAAGGTACTTCCAGACTTCAGGAACTCAGCATCAGTGGAACCAATCCAGAAAAAGTGTTCTTGTTCAGTCTTTCTTGTTGTATAACCAGAAGACTGGCTCAGGGGTTAGCAGCTTTACAGCTCATGAGCTTGACTCAAAACAGTAGAGTTAGCCTATATTTCCCTGCCTTATATCTTAGTGCTCTCTTCTCTTCCTTAATGATAGATGTCCCTTGTGGCATTTTTTTTTTTTCTTTCTGGAGTAGGACCCATTCATCTGGGTTATTATAAACCAGACATTCTTTTTCCCTCAGTGATTTTATTAGTGATTCTGAGAACTCACCTGCTGCTTCCTGGTTGGCAGAAGCTGCTTCTTCCATTGTCTTGACTTTTTTTTTAATTAAAAAAAATGTTTAAAAAATTTTTTGTACTGTATATTTTTTTGAAGTTTTATTTTATTTTAATTTACATCCAAGTTAGCATATAGTGCAACAGTGATTCAGGAGTAGATTCCTTAATGCCCCTTAACCATTTAGCCCATCCCCCTTCCCACAACCCTTCCAGTAACCCTCTGTTTGTTCTCCATATTTAGAGGTCTCATGTTTTGTCCCCCTCCTTGTTTTTATATAATTTTTTCTTCCCTTCCCTTGTGTTCATCTGTTCTGTCTTAAAGTCCTCATATGAGTGAAGTTGTATATTTGTCTTCCTCTGACTAATTTCGCTTAGCATAATTAATAGCCTCCAGTTCCATCCACATAGTTGCAAATGGCAAGATTTCATTCTTTTTGATTGCCAAGTAATACTCCATTGTATATGTATACCACATCTTCTTTATCCATTCATCCATCGATTGACATTTGGGCTCTTTCCATACTTTGGCTGTTGTCGATAGTGCTGCTATAAACATTGGGGTGCATGTGCCCCTTTGGAACAGCATACCTGTATCCCTTGGATAAATACCTAATAGTGCAATTGCTGGGTCAAAAAAATTTTTTTTAATGTTTGTTTATTTTTGAGAGATTGTTTTTAAATAATGTGGAAAGTAAAAAGTGGAGTTACAAACCAAAGTTATAATAATACTAGCTTTTGTAATTGCCCCTGTATTTATCTTTACCAGAGATCTTCATTTCTTTATATGGCTTTGATTACTATTTAGCTTCTAAAATTTTCAATTTCAACTGGAAGAACTCCTTTTAACATGTCTTGCAGGGCTCATCTAATGGTAATGAACTCCCTCAGCTTTTGTTTATCTGGGAATGTGTCATTTCTTGGAGGACAGTTTTCTCAAATATAGAATTCTTGATTGACAGAGTGACTGAGTGTCTTGGTTGAGTGTCCAACTCTTGATTTCAGCTCAGGTCATGATCCCAGGGTCGTGGGTGGAGCCTGCTTAAGATTCTCTCGCTTCCTCTCTCTTGCTAGCTATCCCTCTCCCCCACTTGTGCACATGCACTCTCTCTCTCTAAAAATGAAAAAAAAAATTCTTGACAGTTTATGTTTCCTTAGTATTTTACTTACTTAAATATTTTTTTCAAGTTTTATTTAAATTCTAGTTAACGTATAGTGTAATACTGGTTTCAGAAGTAGAATTTACTGATTCTTCACTTAAACCCTTAGTATTTTAATAAATTGTCTACTGCTCTGTGGTCTCTAAGGTTTCTAATGAGGAATTAGTTGATAATCTTTTTTTTTCTTTTTTTTTGGCTGATAATCTTATTGAGGGTCTTGTCACTTCTGCGTTGAAAATTCTTTGTCTTTTTAAAATTATTTTTAAATTTATTTTTATTGTTTTTTTTTTTCTTTATTTTTTGAGAGAGAGAGAGACAGAGAGCAAGCTGGGGAGGGGCAGAGAGAGAGAGAGAGAGACAGACAGACAGACAGAATCTGAAGCAGGCTCCCGGCTCTAAGCTGTTAGCACAGAGCCTGATGCAGGGCTCGAACTCACAAACAGATCATGACCTGAGTCGAGGTTGGAAGCTTAACTGACTGAGCCACCCAGGTGCCCCCAAAATTCTTTGTCTTTTGACAGTTTGATCATATTGTGTCTTAATGTGAGTTTATCCTACTTGTACTTCATTTAGCTTCCTGGATTTATATATTCATATCTTTCATAACATTTGGTGGATTTTTTGTTTTTTGTTTTTTTTTTTTTGACCATTCTTCAAATAATCTTTCTGCCCTTTCTCTCTTCTCCTGAGACTCCCATAATCATTGTCCATTTGATGGTATTTCCAGGCCCCCTGGGTTTTGTTCACCTTTGTTCATTATTTTTTCTTTCTGTTCAGATTTTATAATTTCAACCGGCTGGTCTTCAAATTCGCTAATTTTTCTGCCTGCTCAAATCTCTTGAACCCTTCTAGTGAACTTTTCATTGCACTTGTTGTAATTACAGCTCCAGGGTTTTTAATTTATTTTTTTATTCCACTGTATAAATTTCTGTCTCTTCATAAGTATTCTCATTTTGTTTATACATGGTTTTCCTGGTTTCCTTTAGTTCTTTAAGCATAATTAACATAGTTGTCATAAAGTCTTTGTCTAGTAAATCTGATGTCTAGGTTTATTAAGAGATAGTTTCTGTTGATTTATTTCGTTTCTTTGAATGGGCCATATTTTCTTATTTCTTTGTCTTGTGATTTTTTTCCTTGTTATTGAAAATTGGGCGTCATAATTTGATAACTCTGAAAATCACATTCTCCCCTTTTGTTGGGGTTTACGGATTTTTTTTTTTTTTTTTTTTTTTTTATTTATTGTTGAAGGCTGTGGTAGTCTGTTTTGAGGCTTTTTCTAAACTGTTTTGCCAAGACTATTCCTTGTCCTCACTATGTGATCACTGATGTCTGTGTTCCTTTAGCTCATGTTCATCTAATATTTAGACCAAGATTTCTGGGTATGCCAGAAGCTCAAACAAATGAAAAACAAAAAACACACTAACAAAAACAAAAAAAGAGAAATGCAGAAAAATGTATAACCACCTGTGTTTTTGCAGAGTGGCTCTGTGCTGGGGCACTCCTTCAACATTTAGTAGCCTTCCTCTGGGCATTGGGATCAATCTGAGGTGAAAGGTTAAAGGTCTTTTCAGGTCTTGTCTCGTCATGTGTGTTGCCTGGGTGTGTGTGTAGTTTTCTAAATTTTCCCATATACCTGTTGCTTTGAAATGTTGTAATTTCTCAAAGTGTTTTCACCCCAACTTCCTCATTATCTTTGAGTAGGCTTTGCAGCTTTTATTAGCAGTGCTTGCTAATATCAGGTATCTCCCAAATAGATTAGAACAGATATACTCAGTAATTTGCAAATCAGGTTTCCCTCTGATTTGAGGGAGGGAACTGGGCTGCCACTTTTTCTTCTTCTTCTTCTTTTTTAATGTTTATTTATTTATTTTGAGAGAGAGAGGGAGGGAGGGAGGGAGAGGGTCCGAGTGAGGGAGTGTGCACGGGGGAGGGGCAGAGAGAGAGGAAGAGAGAATCCCAAGCAGGCTCTGAGTTTTCAGCCCAGAGCCCTACATGGAGCTCAAAAATGCTGAGATCATGACCTGAGGTGAAATCAAGAGTCGGATGCTCAACCGACTGAGTCTCCCAGGCGTCCCTGGGCTGCCACTTTTTCAAGACCAGAACCACTGCCATGCAAGGGTGAGTGGGATAGGGATGAATAAAAACACCACAAAAGTTGCCCATTATTTTGAAGAGATTTTTCTTGATTGAACAGTCTCTTGGTTGTTGTACACCTTTGCCTGTTTTCCAAGCTCCATCACAGCTGGTTCAGCCATTTGCTGCTGTTTTTTGATGTTTCTGTGGAAGAATGAGGTTTGGAACTTCCTCATCTGCCATTTTGTTGAAATGTGGATTGTTTTTTCACTCTTGGTAGTGTACTTTGTGTAAAAGTTTGGATTTTGATGAAGTCCACTTTATTTTTAATTTTTTCCTTGTGCTTTTGGTGTCATTTTAAAAAGCCATTGCTAAATCCAATGTAATGAAAGTTTGCATCGTATGTATGTATGTATGTATGTATTTATTTGACGTTTATTTGAGAGAGAGAGAGCATACACACATGTGTGTGGGGCAGAGAGAGGGAGAGAGAATTCCTAGCAGGCTCTGTGCTGTTGGCACAGAGTCCAATGTGGGGCTTGAACTCAGGAACTGCGAGGTCAGTGACCTGAGCAGAGATCAAGAGTTGGAGCCTTAACTGAATCAGCCACCCACGTGTCCCTTAATCTTTTTTAGTAGCTGCAGCAAAAATCCTGGAGATGGCTTCTAAGCTTGCCTTGGGTTACATGCCCATTTTAATTTTTTTTTTTATTTTTTAACAGGAGAAAATTAAATTTAGTGTCATACATATGAGGAATCCATACAGACATGAAATTCTCAAAGCAGTATGGCAACAAGAGGTTTGTAAGACATACTGAATAAGGAGAAGGGTAGTGGTCTTAAGGTACAAAGGGAAGGAAGACCATTAGCAGAAAGGTGAGAAGAGAAACAAAGTTTGCCTTATTATGCAGATAAGTTTTTTGGTAAAGAGGAATCTCTCTTAATTGCTGTCTTCCTGTACAATCAGGCAGTTAAGAAGGAGATAAAAAGTTTTTCCTGCTAGGTTTTGATTTCTTTTAATTCAAAATAATGTTTATACCATAGTGGTACATCTTAGTACATGCCCCCGCCCCCTTTTTTTTTTTTGAGAGAGAGCAAGCTTGCAAGCTAGCTTGAAAGCGGGAGCAGGAGCAGGGGAGGAGCATAGGGAGAGGGAGCAGGCTCCATGCCTAGTGTGGAGCCCTGACTTGGGGCTGATCTCACAACTGTGAGATCGTGACCTGAGCCAAAATCAAGAATCTGATGCTTAACCGACTGAGCCACCCGGACCCCCAGTACATGGCCATTTTTTGAGCAATCACTGTGATGAGGGCGGTAGACTGTTCTAATTGGCCAGGCTGGATTGTGTGGGCTCAACCACAGACTGAGAATGGTGTCAATGTTGAGATGCTGTTTCCAAAAAGGAAGGTGAATGGATGCTGGAAAAATTAGTAAGTATTTAGTAAGTGTAAAGCATTCTTAGTACATTGAGAAATTTGTGATGCCCCAGGGTACACATATTTAAAAGTGAATTTCTTGGGGCACTTAGTGGTTTAGTCTGGTTGAGTGTCTGCCTCTTGATTTTGGCTCAGGTCGTGATTCCAGGGTCATGAGATTGAGCCCTGCATTGGGCTATGCACTGAGTGTGGAGCCTGCTTGAGATTCTCTCTCTCTCTCTCTCTCTCTCTCTCTCTCTCTTTCTCTCTCTTTCTCTCTCTTTCTCTCTCTTTCTCTCTCTCTTTCTCTCTCTCTCTTTGCTTCTTTCTCTTCCCTACTCTTGTGCGTTCTCTCTCTTGCTCTAAAAAAATATTTTTAATGTATTTCTCTTGTTATAAAGTAATAAGTAAATGTTTACAAGTGACTTCTAAAAATATCCCTGCTGTTGTTCCTGATAAGCCAGGGTGGCAGAAATTAGTTTAGCCTTTACTTCATGTTCTAATGTGTTTGTTTTTTGTGGTTTGTTATATACAGGTACTACTATAACCACACAGTTTGGTAGCAAAAGGATCTATTTACTGGGCCCTCTTGACATAGAGATGTGGGGGGATTCTCGATCTGCTAACAGAACAGGACCTTTTCGGTAAGTCTTGAAATTTGAACATTGAAATTTTGTAATGATGACATTTTTTGGTCTGCCATAAAGGGGAATATTTTCTTTGTACAAAAACAGCTCTTGTTTGTTTGTATATTTATTTAGAGAGAGCACGTGTGCGCGCGCGCACACATACACACACACACACACACACACACACACACACACACACACGCACGAGCGAGCAGAAGAAAGAGATCTCAGTCAGGCTTCATTCATGCCCAGTGCAGAGTCTGACTCGGGGCTTCGTCTCACAACCATGTGATCATGACCTGAGCTGAAACCAAGAGTCAGACATTTAACTGACTCAGCCACCCAGGAACCCCTAGAAATTTTTTAAATAGTTTCTGTTATTTTTAAAAAACCAGAGCAGCTCAGGTCATGATCTCAGGGCTGTGAGTTCATGCCCCCTTGCTGACAGAACAGAGCCTACCTAGGATTCTCTCTCTGTCCCTCCTCCACTCATGCTGTCTCTCTGTCTCTCTCTTTCTCTCTGAATAAATAAATAAACAAACAAACAAACTTAAAAAAAATTTCCGGTCCTTTCCAAAGTGACTGTGAGGTTGAATACCAAGCTTACCAAGTGTTTTGTGTTTTAGTGCCTTTTTCTTTTTTTTTTTTTAATGTTTATTTAATTTTGAGAGAAAGAGTGAGTATAGGCAGGGGAGAGGCAGAGACAGAGGGAGACACAGAATCCAAAGCAGGCTCCAGGTTCTGAGCTGTCAGCACAGAGCCCAACTTGGGGCTTGAACCCACGAACTGTGAGATTGTGACTTGAGTTGAAGTCAGACGCTTAATTGGATGAGCCACCCACGTGCCCCTTAGCACTTTTTTTAAATATTAAAAAATTATCCCCTGATCATTATTTTTCTGTTTCTTTTAATAAAGTAATACATAATGTGGCTAAAAAGGAAAGCTAGCAAAAACGTATGTAAACATTTATATATGTACATAAACATTTTATTAATTTCACTAATTTATGTCTAGAATCCAGAGCTATGTTTTGCCCACAGCACATTGTGTTTCAGTTACCAAAATAGTTACCAGGAAAAAAAAAATTACTTAATGCAATTTTCTGAGGTACATTTCAATTTTAGGGATTACTGGGTACAAAGAGAAGTTGAGAAAGTAGTACCATTCAGTTAGTAGTAGATTATATTTTAGATTTGCAGGGAGTTAATTTTTTTATAGCCAATATAATAAATACTGATGATTGTATTTTTAAAACCTTTGCATTGTGCTGACGATAAGGTGCCAAAGGAATGTGATTTTTATGGTTTTACTTTGTGTATGGTAAAGAAATCCAACCTTTAAAATTACACATTAAAAAATATTGATGTTCTCTTGAAACTTCTGTTACTAGTAAATTTTCTTTTGGATTGGCAATCTGCAAAATGTATCATGCAAATTCAAAAAGTGTTCTCACTATTCTGAAGCTTGGGATTCCAATGAAAAATTTAGGTTGAGAACTGGGTTTCTTAAATCCATATGATATTTAGTAAAGCTAGTGTTTCATACATACTAAATGATAGGGGTCTTTCTGCTCAGCGGTCTTTAAATTAAAGCAATGGTGGTGATGCTGGGTATGTTTTTCCTTTTAAAATTTAAGGTGTGTGTCAGTGGTCAGTAAATTATAGCCTGCAGCTCACTTTTGTTTTATTGGAACACAGCCATTTGTTTCTGAATTGTCTATGATTGCTTCCATGCCACAATGGCAAAGTTGAATAGTTGTGATCAAGACTGCAAAGCCTAATATCAATACTGTCTGGCTCTTTGTGGAAACTTCACCAATCCCTAATCTAGATCAGTGGGCTTATACTTTAACATTTTTAAATATTTAGATTGTAATTTTTCCTTTTCTACCCATATTTATGGATGACTGTTTTGTAAATAAGGCTGTTTCTTATACAAATTAACCTAATTTAGATTGTTTAGATAAGCCTCAAGAAATGTTGGGTAACCTTAGCTCTATTGCACAACTTAAAAAAAAAAAAGTTTTTAGAACATTTTTCTTTTCACCAATTTATTATTTAAAATTCTATTTCCCCACCTTCATTTTTTTTCCTTCTGTAACCAGAAATCAGTTTTACTAGTTACTTTTTTTAAAAATATGAAATGTATTGTCATATTTCCCCACCTTCATTTTAAATAAGTTATTACATGCTATTTTTAAGATCTTTGACTAAAAGGGAGACATAGTTTATATAGCATAAGTTTTTGGAAGACTTATGCTCTGGATTTTAAAAAAGATAATCTTGTAGGAAAATGATTCTTTCATTTTAACTTCTTACATTTTATCTTATTTGGTTGAAAATGGCTTTTGTAGTCGCTGCTATTTTACATTAATAGAACTGTATCTTGCATAAAATACAGTTCTAAGAACCCGAAAGTATGGTAGGGGTAGGTTACTGTAGATGAATTTGATCTTCCCAACTTGAGAGAGTAAGATAATCTTAGGGCAGTATTCAAAGACAGCGTTAGATGCATTCTGGTCAGAAAACATGTAGATTTAGATGCCTCAGCACCCATAAGTGTCTACTGAGGCTTACTGTAAGCTAATTATTGGGATTTGATGATTTTAAATAAAACACTAGAGTTAGTGGTAATGCATCAGTTTTAGTGCAATACTGTATTATGAAGAACATTTAAACTTGCTTCTCTTATGATGAACCACATAGACATAATTAATGTTAATGGGAGCTGATAGAAATCATCATGTTCTGGAAATCCATTAAATATACATCATTCTAATGTTCAGGTTACTGTTGTTGAAGTCCTATTATTTTAAGAAAGGATTTGGCCTTGTAACTGTTTCTCCTGAACTGAGTGTCCTTCAAGTCTTTCTCTGGTGGTGTAGTCTGTGCTCAGAAGAGTCATATAATAGAACCTATATATTCTGGAAGAAGATAACTGATTTGGACTTGATTTCCTAATATAATACTTTTGTTTTACTGCAAAATAGCAGATAACCCTTCAGATCATTTCATGTTTTCCTTTTTCATGCTCTCTCCTTCCCCTCAAGCTTAGGATCTAGGTATCTAATTGCAGATTTAAATTCCCTTTTACCAAAGCCAAAGCATGTAAAATGGTCTGAAGGTTAGGGAAGATTTGGGTAGAATGAAAGACTAGAGCAGTTCTCATTTATCTCTTGAGTTTTGTAAACTGAGAATGTGAATTTAATATGTACTTTGCTTATTTTTTAAATATATTTTATTACTATTAAAAAATAGCATGAGGCATTAGATTCTGGAATATCAGCTTTTGGGACTTGGAGATAATACTTGAAGGCCTAATGCTCTAAGTCCCTTTCAGCATTAAGCTTCTGGATGCTGTTGCTTGGCTAGGTTGATGTATGAACGCTTCGTGGCATGATTTCATGCTGCCTTTTGTGATACTCTTGGATAGTATTAATATTAGGACCCAGGTGAGAGCGCTTCTAGGTGGAGCCACTGTAGAACTGGATTTTAGATACAGCCAGGGCTGATGCTCAGCTGGTATACACTTGTGTTCTCCTGCTGGTGATATACAGCCAGTGTTCTTTGATTTTGTACCTGCATTCATTCTGATCTAGGTAGTGTCCATGCTGTAGCTGTAATCAAATATTTTGGAATGTTATCCCTGTATGCTGAAATGAGAAAGACACTGCCTAAAATTTACTGTCATACATTTATGGTGCATTGATTTATTTGATGTATAGGAATCATCATGTTGATCTTGGAATTCTAAGTTCCCTGGCTGTAGGAAATGGAAATTTTTGTAGTGTGTCACCATTGCTAGCTTATCTGGTGTTGCGGATTTTCCCTGTTGCAGGACTGGGTGAAAGCTTTTTCTGCAGCAGTCATGTTGAAAACCTTGTGTTGACTTTCCTCGTGTTCTGAAATGGGAGCATAAAAGTTTACTCCGCCACTTCGTCTTAAAATAGCAAAACATTGCTGTTTTCTGCAGATCTAGGACCTTGTTACAGAACTCTGCCAAAAAAAAAAAAAAATGTTTGCAGAAGAATGTGCTGTGATTAGAGAAGAATATGCTGGTGTGTAGATTTCAAACTCTCTGGACAATATGAATAACACTGTCTTTGTTTCTACAGTGGGAGCCAAGAAGAAAGGTTTGCTCCCGGGTGGAACAGGGATTATCCTCCTCCTCCCCTTAAGAGTCATGCTCAAGAGAGACACTCTGGCAACTTTCCTGGCAGAGATTCACTTCCCTTTGATTTCCAGGGGCATTCGGGGCCTCCCTTTGCAAATGTAGAGGAGCATTCTTTCAGCTATGGCGCTAGAGACGGACCGCATGGTGACTATCGAGGAGGGGAGGGACCTGGACATGATTTCAGGGGGGGAGATTTTTCATCTTCTGATTTCCAGAACAGAGATTCATCACAGTTGGACTTCAGGGGTAGGGACATACATTCTGGGGATTTTCGGGATAGAGAAGGACCACCTATGGACTATAGGGGTGGAGATGGTACTTCTATGGATTATAGAGGTAGGGAGACATCTCACATGAACTACAGAGACAGGGATGCTCACACTGTTGACTTCAGAGGTAGGGATGCTCCTTCATCTGACTTCAGGGGCCGGGGCACTTATGATTTAGATTTTAGAGGCCGGGATGGATCCCATGCAGATTTTAGGGGAAGAGATTTGTCGGATTTGGATTTCAGGGCCAGAGATCAGTCCCGTTCTGATTTTAGGAATAGAGATGTATCTGATTTGGACTTCAGGGACAAAGACGGAACACAGGTGGACTTTAGAGGCCGAGGTTCAGGTACTAGTGATCTAGACTTTAGGGACAGGGATACGCCACATTCAGATTTCAGAGGTAGACACCGGTCCAGGACTGATCAGGATTTTAGGAGCAGAGAGGTGGGACCTTGTATGGAGTTTAAAGATAGGGAGATGCCCTCTGTGGATCCAAATATTTTGGATTACATACAACCCTCTACACAAGATAGAGAACATTCTGGTATGAACGTGAACAAGAGAGAAGAATCCACACATGACCATACAACAGAAAGGCCTGCTTTTGGCATTCAGAAAGGAGAATTTGAACATTCAGAAACAAGAGAAGGAGAAAAACAAGATGTAGCCTTTGAACATGAGTCTTCATCGGACTTTCAGAACAGCGGAAGTCCACTTCAAGACCAAGACAAGTCACAGCTTTCTGGAGGTGAGCAACAGAGTTCAGATGCTGGTGTGTTTAAAGAAGAAGGTGGTCTGGACTTTCTTGGCCGGGAAGACACTGATTACAGAAGCATGGAGTACCGTGATGTGGATCACAGGCTGCCAGGAAGCCAAATATTTGGCTATGGCCAGAGCAAGTCTTTTCCAGAGGGCAAAACTTCCCGAGATGCCCAACGGGACCTTCAGGTATGTTAATGGAGTAGATTGCTTTTCTGCTGGATGAAGTGTAGAGTCCAGGATCCTTGGTCCTGGGGGGCTCCTGGCTTGCTCAGTCAGTAGAGCATGTGAATCTTGATCTCAGGGTTGTAAATTAGAGCCCCAGGTTGGATGTAGAGATTATTTAAAAATAAAATCCTTAAAAAAAATAAACCCAAAATGTATATTCAAGAATGGAATGTACATCTCTAGAGCAGCTCATGTATCTCTTATTTTGCTTTATGGTGCTGATTGAAATGCATTGGGATAATTTAGTTAGAAAGTATGTCTTTGGGAGTTGGTTCTCTAAATTCTTGCTAGTCAGGCCTTGTGGCTATTTAGGGAACATTTTCTTTTTTTTTTTTTTTTTAAGTTTATTTATTTTGAAAGAGAGAGCTCATCTGTGCAAGCAAGCAGAGGAGGGGCATAGAGAGGGATAGAGAGAGAGAATCCCAAGCAGGCTCTGTGCCATCAGCTCAGAACCCTACCTAGGGCTTGAAGCCACAAACCTGGAGGTCATGACTTGAGCCAGAACCAAGAGTCGGACAGTCAACCGACTGAGCCACCTAGGCACCGTAGGGTCCATTTTTTTGTTTAAACTCATTTAGGATATACAGAATACCTAGGAGTCTTCCTAGTCGTAAGGAAGTGATGGTAATATTGCAGGTATATTCTTACAGTTAACTTAATTAACTTAATTGTTGAATTTCAATATATATAATATATAATTTAATGTATATAATCTAAGAGAAGAGAGTTATGTTTGCAGTTGGTTAATGCAAATATTATCTTTGAAATAGACTTTACTCATCTGTACTCAGGTTACTGTTATTTTGGACAGTAATCCTAAGACATGCTAACCAAATGGATTTTGAGAATGTTAGAGCTGATTGACTATATAATTTATCGTTCACGATATTTTCAAGAGTAGAAGACATTGGGGTTAAGGCTTTTGTGAATATGGAAAATGCGTATTTCTCTGAATTGTACTGTTAAGTTGTATGGTCAGATGACACCTTTTGGTCTTGTTCTGAAATTTGTTTATAGTTGACATCTTTGACAAATGGCATCTGGTTTAAGAATTTTTTCTATTTTCTCATTCAGGAAAAGAAAATTATATTTTTGAGAGTATATATTTTTTCCTTAATTATAAGTCCTGTTCAGTGTTGTTTCTCTTAATGCTCTGCTTTATATTTCAAGACTCTTCAGTGAGCCTTGGTTTTAGCACACTTGTATACTAATGATTTGAAATTAAATTTTGGAACTCAAAAAAATAGAGAAAATTACAGTTTTTCATACCTTATATGATGCAAGTCATTTTGATTTTGCTCCTAAGAACCTGTATTTTACCTTCACTTTCATTTGCATACTAACATATACTCATTTCTGAAATAATCTTTTATTGTGGATTCAAGGATCAAGATTATAGGACTGGCCCAAGTGAGGAGAAACCAAGCAAGCTTATTCGATTAAGCGGGGTGCCTGAAAATGCCACAAAAGAAGAGGTAAGCCTCTTTCTTCTTTTTCCTTTTTTTTTTTTCTGTCAATTAAAAAAATGTTTTTTGACTTTGTATTTTGAAAAGTTAATAGATTCACAGGAAGGTGCAAAGAAATGTACATGGAAGTTTTGGGTGTCCTTCCTGCAGGGTTAACGTCTTGTATTACTACAGGACAATAGCTAAACCAGGAAATTGGCTTTGGTACAATCCATAGAACTTATTTAGGTTTCAGCAGTTATATATTCACTCACTGAGGTGGGGTTTGTTAAAAACAAACAAACAAACAAAAAATGTTGACAAATAATTGCTGTCCTCGGACCTGATAATCATCCTTTAGGGCATAATCTAAGAGGGAGGATTGGATTGCATACATAAAGAGGCAGTTTATTTACAACAGTAAGAACTGGGAGCTGCCTAACTCTTCATTGTTAAAGGACTGGCTGACTAAATTACAGCTGAATTTACAGGGAAATCTGGTCAGAATATTACAATAAGAAGAGCAAACTGCTTACTCTGTGCCAGGCATCACGTGACGTCTACACGCATTAGTTCTTTAATTATCACAGTACCTTATGAATAGGTACTCTTTATTCATTCCCTCCAAATATTAAGCATATGCTGGGCACTGAATAATATAGCAGTGGATATTGTAAAGTCACTGCCTCCATGGATAATAAAAAAGTAAACAAAACCCCATAATTTCAGGTAGTGATAAATGCTCTGAAGATAAATAAAGGTGTAGAGCATAACTGGGGTAGGGGCTGTTTTCGATCGGGTATTTGGGGAAGGCATCACTAAGAAAATGACATTTGAGCCAAGCCTGACTGCTGGGAGAGAACAATCCATTTGAAGATGAGGAAAAGAACTGACTAGGTGTGAGGGAGTTAAGTGCCATGGCCCTCTACTGACTTGAGCCCAGGGCATCATCTTCTCTTTAACAGATGAGAAACTTGGCACTGAAAAGTTACACAGCAAGAGAGCAGGAGAGGCTTGAAATGTAGGCAGTCTGATTTCAAAGCTCAAGTTCTTGACAGTTAGGCTCTTTCTGCCTTTTTTACGTACTTAGGAATTTTTTTTAAAATTTTTTTTTTTAACGTTTATTTATTTTTGAGACAGAGAGAGACAGACCATGAATGGGGGAGGGGCAGAGAGAGAGGGAGACACAGAATCGGAAGCAGGCTCCAGGCTCTGAGCCATCAGCCCAGAGCCCAACACGGGGCTCGAACTCACAGACCGCGAGATCGTGACCTGAGCTGAAGTCGGCCGCCCAACCGACTGAGCCACCCAGGCGCCCCAGGAATTTTTTAATAATTATGTTCTACTCATTAACAGTTTTGAGTGCCTAGAGTATGCATAGGTTAATTTTGCCTTTATAAAGTAATGATTGCTTTAAATTATATAGAATAAAAACAAAAAGGGAAAGTTAAATATTCAGTGTTAGATAATGATCTGTGTCATTAGTGTAAACACCGTATTCTTGCAGATTCTTAATGCCTTTCGGACTCCTGATGGCACGCCTGTAAAGGACTTGCAGTTGAAGGAGTATAACACAGGTGAGTTTCTGGACATGCATGTGGCCTTAGGTTAGGAAGGGTATTTGTCAGATCTCTGCATCATGTGCTACTCAAAATTTTTTTAAGAAACCACAGTTAAGATTTCCAGAAGCCTCCTGTTGATGTCTTCAAATAACAGCCAGCTTTAGTCTTAGCTGTGGTTCTTTGTGGCTGTTTGTCCACACATGGGCGATGAGGATGCATTGTTCCAGTTCTTCTGGGTGCCTATGAGATCTAAAGTGAGTGTTGTAGCATTTACCCCTGAATATATTTTATATAATCATTAAACTTGCTATTTATGTTCTTCATGGTGGTGGTGTTTTTATGTATGAGCCCATAGGATTTAATGAACTTACTGTATTTAAAAATTTATATTTCATTGCTTCAGCGTGACATTTACAACTTTCCAGAGAAATTGTACAAATTAGTGGTTTCTTGAATTTTCAGTCTTGCTCTGAGAATGAAGTCCTGCAACAGCTGTTTTGTTGAAATTCATGGATAGATCCAGAAGAGCTTTCTCTTTGACCTCTGCTCTGTGGTCTGAACTGCAGATTAAACTTTTCATAATATCCTCCTAGTGTCTTAGAGTGCCAAGTTTGGTCAGTTCCTTCAAATCTTAATACATTACAGAAAAAGTGGAAGTGAAATGTTAGGCATTCAAGGTATCGACTGATATTTTTAGGTTACATAATATGAAATGATTTAAATATGAAAGTAATCTTTAAGTGATGTCTTTTGCAGAATTTTCAATTGAAGAAAGTAGACCATTAATCTATTTACAGAATTTTAGTAATCCAAATTTAAGAACTCTTCAAGAAAGAGTATGCTGTGTTTTGAGGATATAGTTTACTTCTAAACAATTTACATGCAATAAATTTTTCATGTTAACTAGGTAGCTGCTTTTTCAGTTTGGTTCCGCAGAGGGAAACTATCCATAAAAATAAATTTTTGTGCTTGAAATAATTTGATATTTGTGTCATGTCTAGAAATAGTTGGTCTGTAAATTGAGAATAAACTCAGAAACATTATTTTTTAGAAAGCTAATTATTTTTTTGTTTTAAAAGCATCAATTCTGAATTTGTGGAGACAGAAGAGTAGTTATGTTCTTACACATTCACACATTCACATCTTTGTGTGTGTGCGCGTGCGCATGTCTCATACACACTTTATTCATTCACTATTATCTTTAGGAACTAAAACAATTTATAGGCTGCAGTTATTTTTCAACTGACAGCAGTAACCTCAGCTTTGGTCTTGTTTCCTTAATTGTGTTTTCGTTAAGCATTGGTATATTTGGAAAGGAGATGTCTTGATGTTTAAATAGCAATTTAAACTCTTCATTTCTTTAGTACTGACTGAATTTATATATTGTCAGATTTATTAGCAGAGTAATGCTTATATTAATGTATAAGGTCCATAGAAGTTCTTAAATTTGCTTACTGTAGTAGCTGTTAGAGTAATAATTGGCAGATGTAAGACATTAATTAATACTCATGTAAAATAATTTAAGACAGTGGTTAAAAAAAATCACCTTTCAGGAAATACACTCTCTTCTTGGCATTTTATTATATGAAGTAATGATGTATTAAAAGTAGATACATGGTTCTTTTTTTTTTTAATGAGGTAATTGGATTATTAGTCCCATGTTATCCATTTCTTCATGGCAAGTAGAATGAAATTTTGAAAATACCTGTCAGATCATGTTATTACCATGCCAGAAATCGTCTAAAGGTTTTCCATCTCACTTGCAAGAAATTTGCAACTCCTTGTTCTGACTTACAGAATCCTGCATGAGCTGGCCCTTAGCTGTTTGACCTCATCCCGTACTGCTCTCCACCTTTCTTATTATGCTCTAGCCACACTGAGCCTTTCTCTAGGCTTGACCAAATACAGACTTCTTTCTCTGTCAGGGCCCTTGCACTGTTCTCCCCTCTGATCCTCACTTGTCTTCTGGGATTTAGTTCATGGCTTCAGTTTCACCTTTCAGGGGCTTGCCTCACTATCTACTCCAAAGTCACTCCTTAGTTATTTTCATCATATCCTGGTTTGTTGTCATAGGATCTATCACTTTTATTTTCCAGTGGTTTTGTGTGTCTTATTCCTCCCACTAGAAAGTTCCATGACAGCAGGAGCCTTGTCTGTCTTGTTCCCTCCTGTTACACTTGCCCACTGTGTCTGGCACTGATGCGTTCTCAGTATGCATGGAATGAGTGAATATCTGTGAAGTATATAGAGAGCAGCTATGATCTCCTCTCAGGTGATCAACAGTAAAGGGTCATTTAGGTTCCATAGCAATGCAGTCTTATATCTGCTGAAGAATATGCCTTGGAGCAATCAGATGTTTTAAGAACTTTAACAGTTGCTTGTTAAAAGACTGTATGTGTATTTTAGCAGAAAAGGTGACTTTTATGAATGGCAGTTAGTTTTTTTAGGTTGTGTGATAACCTGCAATGATCTTGTGGGATGGACATTGCTCATAAGGGGACTGTAGGGTAGAGTTGGTCCTTTTCACTGGTGTAATGGGGCGGGGGGGGGGGGGGGGTGCAGTCTGTAACAGAAAAAAAGATTAATGCCTGCTCACTGACTTTAGTAATTATCAATTTAATTTTTGTTTCATTTAGAGCTGTGTAAGTACAGGGCTACAAGTTTTATCCAAAATCTGTGGGATCGAAAGTCAAAATTATAACTTTTTCTGAATATAGAAAGATAATGTGGTACGTAGATCATATATGAATTCTATCCCCCAGTGGGATGTATATCAAACATAGTAATACTTCAAAATATATGAATATTCTCACTAAGGGGACTGACTAAAGACAGTAAAGGACTCAGTATAGTTCTGGTCAGGATTTGTTTCCAAATGACTTCACATGACCTGAAAATTTACCAAAAACCTTGATATTTAAGAGATTTTGGGCTTTTAGAATTGCAGATAAGAATTGTGAACCTACATAATGTTGTGTATATCTGAGGTTTTTTGCCATTTGTAAATATGTTATAACCCCATTAGTTGTAAATTACCTTGAGTAACTTACACTCCTGGAAAAAGTATCAGGAGTGACATGTGTTTTGGTGACTGGATGAATAAACTTTGGTATGTACATACAATGGAATACTATTCAACATTAAAAATGGATGAATTTCAGGTATTATACTAAGTAAAAGAAATCAGATTCAAAAGGCTACATGCTGCATAAAAAGGAATGAAATACTGATACATGCTATAACTTGGATGAATCTTGAAAATATTGTGCTGAGTGAAAGAAGCTGGACACAAAAGAGCACATACTCTCACATGATCCCGTTTTTTAAAGTGTTTATTTATTTTGAGAGAGAGCGCACAGGAGCGGGGAAGGGCCAGAGAGAGGGAGAGAGAGAATGCCAAGCAAGCTTGGCACTGTCAGTGCAGAACATGATGTGGAGCTCAATCCCACAAACTGTGAGATCATGGCCTGAGTCTAAATCAAGAGCCGGAGGCCTAACCGACTGAGCCACCCAGGCACCCCTGATATGATCCCATTTATATAAAATATCCAAAATAGACATATCTGTAGAAAAAGAAAGCAGAGTGGGTAATTTAGTTGTTACCAAGGGCTGGAGGAGGGGAAATGGAGAGTGACTGCTTAATGGGTATAAGGTTTCCTTTTGGGGTGATAAAAATGTTCTGGAAATAGATAGTGGGGATGGTTATATAACGTGAATGTACTTAATACCACTGAATCGCATACTTTAAAATGGTTAAATGGTAAATATTATGTTATATGTATTTGATCTAATTTTTAAAAAGACTGTATACAATATGATTCTATTTCTGTGACATTCTGGAAAAAGCAAAATGATAGGAATAGAAAATCGTGGTTGCCAGGGTGTTGGGGGAGGATTTGGAAAGTAGAAACATGGCAATTTTGGG
Organism: Puma concolor; assembly: GCF_028749965.1. Classification (NCBI taxonomy): domain Eukaryota; kingdom Metazoa; phylum Chordata; class Mammalia; order Carnivora; family Felidae; genus Puma; species Puma concolor. The sequence continues at coordinate 152,834,992 of NC_141668.1, read as the reverse complement.
GCACAATGGAACTGTTCTGTATATAGGTTGTAGTAGTGTATCAATGTTAAATTCACCGAAATTGGTTAACTACTGTATCTAAGAGAATTTAAATAAGAGTAATAAGAGAATATCCTTATTAAGAAATAACTCGCTGAAGTTTTTAGGAGTGAAGGACCATGGTGTATACTTTTTTCTCTCATGTGGTTTAGAGAAAAATATTTGATGCATATGGAGAAGGGAGGAAGAGAATAATGATTAAATAGACATAACAGGATATGTCAGTAGCTGAGTTTGGGTAACAGGTGTATGCATGTGTTTGTGCTATTATTCTTGCAACTTTTTTGTAACTTGGAAATTATTTTCAGTAAAAAGTTGAAAAACTGATATGCAACTGGGGTGCCTTGGGTGGCTTAGTCAATTAAGCATCCTACTTCGGCTCAGGTCATGATCTCACAGTTTTTGAGATCGAGATTTTGAGCCCCCTGTCAGGCTCTGTGCTGACAGCTCAGATCCTGGAGCCTGCTTTGGATTCTGTGTCTTCCTCTCTCTCTACCCCTCCCTTGCTCATATTCTGTCTCTCTCAAAAATAAAACGTTAAAAAATTTTAAAAACTGACATGCAACTGATATATTTTATTGTTAAATGATTAGAAATCTTGCAAGATAAAGACTACAGCGAACAGCTTCTGTGAACAATAGAGCAGTGGTTCTCCGAGTGGGTGCTGGACCAGCAGTGTCAGCACTACTTCAGACCTTGTTGAAATACAAATTCTCAGGCCTCACTTTAGACCTGCCAGATGATAAACTGGGGGTGAGGCCCAGCTATCTCTGCTTTAACAGGTGTTCCACTTGATTTCGATGTGCCCTGAATTGTGAGAACCACTGCATTAGATTGACTATGTTTATATTCTTTATTCTAGGACTTTTTGGCGCTATTTAAAAGAGACTTAGTAAGCAGGTACACTTTCTTTAAGTCAAAAAGACTAATGCTTTTGTGCTTTTGGAGCCTATGGCAAACACTTGCCTTGTCTGCCTCATGCCAGTTCTGCTGTACTGAGCTGGGGTGGGAGCTAGAGTAGGGTTGATGCTGTTTTATGACCTTAGTTGTACTTTCTGTTTATGTAGCATATCTCCTCCAGAGATCTTGGAATGGTTGTAGATGTTCTCATTCTCAAAGTGTTTCTGTGACCTATGGATATAGAGAGAATTGCTCTTGGTTTTTAGATGGACTTACTACATACTATATTGTATACAAACTTGCTGTGATACTTTTTCCAAAGGAATTTGTAGTATTTAAGCAACAGATGACATAGTTTTTGGATTATGTTTCCCAATGTTTCTATGTTTGAGACATAGAAAGTAATTCTTCATTTCTTCATAGAAGTGAATTCTTCAATTCACTGAAGTGTTACAGAATTATTATTTTAAAATTGTTATTTATGTATTTATTTATGTAATCTCTACACCCAATGTGGGGCTCGAATTCATGACCCTGAGACCAAGAGTCACACGCTGTTCTGACTGAGCCAGCCAGGCACCCCTATAGAATTATTGTAGTACTGTTTTATTAATCAGTATAGCAAAGATAGAAGGCTGATGGAAGTGGTGTTAGGAAGAAGGAGTATCTTGCTTCGAATCTTTCAGTGTTCATTCATATAATGAATGGGTCCAATTTCTGTAACAGGCTCATATCCTATCCTTTCATTTTGCACAATTGAAATGGTTTGAGGGTTTTTGTTCTTTTTTTTTTTTTTTTTAACATTTATTCATTTTTGAGAGACAAGAGAGAGACAGAGCGCAAGCAGGGCTGGGGTGGAGAGAGAGGGAGACACAGAATCTAAGCAGGCTCCAGGCTCTGAGCTGTCAGCATAAAGCCCGATGCAGGGCTCGATTTCAAGATCTGTGAGATCACAACCTAAACCTAAACTGAAGTCGGACACTTAACTGACTGAGCACCCAGGTGCCCCTAAAATGGTTTGAGTTTTTACGACCATGTTGATAAAATAGAAGTTTTAAGAAAAGAAAAACCCAGAGACAATCTGTCACTTCAGGGGCAGAAGTCCATTATGAAATGAATTGACACTGATACAAAACATGTATAGTTTATGGTAATTCAAATGGGGTAGCTAAAGACGCAATAGCTTAACATCATTTAGAAAAAGTGAGTTGGAAAATGCAAATGAATATTTTTTTACATTATTTTTGGCATTTATAGAATAGACAAGTAAATATTTTTAGTTTTTAAGGAAATACCATAGGCTAATTGGAAAATATCACATTTACTTGTCAATTTGTGAAACTGAAGAAGGTGTTGTTTTCAACCAGGAATCTTAATTAGGTTTGGTTCCACATTTGGGGAAGATGTTTACCGAGAAACCTTAGGCAAAGGTGGCAGATCTTTAAAAACAGGAATGCCTAGGAAGCCAAGGGACACCTTTTAGGGCTGGATGAGTCTTGTGGAGGTAGTCGATAGACCCTGTGGCCAAGTGTAGACAGCACACCTAGAGGAGAATCCCATGTGATGCTGGAGGGGTCAGGTAAGTGTGGGGAGAGGTGAATGCAACTAGAATTAATTTTAGTCTTGTTTGGAATTACCTGGGATTTGCCTTATTTTTATTTGAGGGAGAGAGAATGTGTGAGAGGAGGAGAGAGAGGATTTCTTTTTTTTTGTTTGAGTTTTTTAAATTTATTTTGAGAGACAGCGCGAACAGGGGAGGGGCAGAGAGAGAGAGGAAGAGAGAGAATCCTAAGCAGACTCTGTGCTGTCAGTGCAGAGCTCGATGTGAGGCTTGAACTCATGAACCGTGAGATCATGACTTGAGCCAAAACCAAGAGACAGATGCTTAATCAACTGAGCCACCCAGGTGCCCTCAGAGAGAGAATCTTAACCAGGCTCCACACTCAGCATGGAGACACGTGGGGCTCAATTCCTTGACCCTGGGATCATGACCTGAGCGGAAATCGAGAGTTGGACACTCAATTGACTGAGCCACCCAGGTTGCCCTGCCTTCATTTTTTTAAGTTTCCTGCCCTAAAGACTGAATGGAAAGTTCTGTTAGAGAGCGTGGGTGGTTTGTGACCCTTACCCTCATTTGAGGGGGTTACCTGTCATATGAGAGATAGCACTTCCTGTGCCTTTGGTTGGTTAGTAGAAACTCATGGAAGAGTTTCTTCTGCTGGAGTAGCAAGAATAAAAGGGTCATTGATCAGCCTGAATAGTGCAGCAGCCTGGTTGACTCCCAGCTTCAGTCCAGGTAGGAAAAGTCATTTATACAGTTACCTTCAATAGGCAGAAGATAGAGGCCATCCATACAAACTGTTTACAGGGTATAAAAATACATTGGTGGGGCACCTGGGTGGCTTAATCTGTTGAGCGTCCGACTTTGGCTCAGGTCGTGATCTTGCGGTTCTGGAGTTCGAGCCCTGTGTCAGGCTCTGTGCATATAAAATTAAAAAAAAAAAATACATTGGCTTCTTCCTTTAACTTTCCCCTTGCACAAGAACATCTCTTCTGTGTTCACCTTTCCTAGCTTAAATTGTCTACCCTCAGAATGTAAATTAAAGCAGTATTTACCTGCTTCCATGTTTTCTTATTTTTTCACTTCTAATTTACACGTAAGCTTTCTTGGAATTACATAGTGGCACTACTTTCTGAATATACATACCACTGAATTGTACACTTTATTTTAAGTTTATTTATTTTCAGGCAGAGTGTGCCAGTGGGGGAGAGGCAGAGAGAGAATCCCAAGCAGACTCCACACTGTCAGCGCAGAGCCGGAGGTGGGGCTTAAATTCAGGAACTATGAGATCATGACCTGAGCTGAAGTCAGATGCTTAACTGACTGAGCTACCCAGGCACCCTTGTTTTGTTTTGTTTTGTTTTGTTTTTACTATTTTTTAAAAGATTTTATTAAAAAAAAATTTTTAACATTTATTTATTATTGAGAGACAGAGAGAAACAGAGCATGAGCATGGGAGGGGCAGAGAGGAGGAGACACAGAATCTGAAGCAGGCTCCAGTCTCCGAGCTGCCAGCACAGAGCCCAAAGTGGGGCTCGAACCCACGGACTGTGAGATCATGACCCGAGCCGAAGTCGGATACTCAACCGACTGAGCCACCCAGGTGCCCCTTTAAGATTTTATTTTTAAGTAATCTCGACAGCCAATGCGGGGCTTGAACCCACAGCCTCGAGACCAAGAGTTGCATGCTGCACCAATTAAGCTGTCCAGGGAGCCCCTGAATTGTATACTTTAAAAGGTTGTATTTTATGGTATGAATTACATCTCAGTTTTAGAAGCTAAGCCTTCTTAAAAATCAGTTGACAAGTCATATAAAGATTGATTTCTTAAAAGCATTTTCATGAGTATATAGAATATTTACCAAGTTTCAGCACAGATGTTAATGGCCTACTGACTGGTACTTGTAGAGTTCATAATTAATTGTTCCTAGTCTCAGTTCAGTTCATTATGCTGTGCTTAGAAAATGTTGTTATATTTTCATCTCTCTTTTTTTTTAATCATTTAAAAATAAAACAACACCCTATAACCTTGAAAAGCTTATGATTCATTCTTTGGTGTTACCTACCAAGAGTGAGTGCAAGCAGGGGAGGGGCAGAGGGAGAGAGAGAGAATCTTAAGCAGGCTCCACACTCTGTGCAGACGCTGATGCAGGGCTTGATCTGAGCTGAAATCAAGAGTCAGACACCCAGCAGAGAGCCACCCCCTTTTTAATCAAGAGTCACACACTACTGAATGAGCCAGCCAGGCGCCTCTGTGCCATTCTGGTTAGTATATGGCTCTACCTTTGAAAATATTGGACAGTGTTCAGTGTTATTGTTTATTGATTTATTTATCCAAGTAATACCTATAGCATGTTGTCGTGCAGAGGATATGCTGGCCGTCATGAGTATTGTAATCTTTGACTTTAGAGACTTCAGTTTCTGTGGAAAATGGGTATATGGGATGAGTGTTCTGTATTCCTCTTCTGACTAGGCCACAGAATCTTATAAATCAATTAAGGGATCTGGGATAATCAATCAAAGGAATCTGGGAGTTCTCATGCATCATGGGTTCTTTTGGCTTTAAGTTTGAAGTTTACTACTCTGGGTAACTTGATGAAAAAATGTTCAGTTATTTTAATCCTAAAGTCGTTAGAGGATGGCAAACATAAGACTTTTAGAGGCAATAGGCTTTAAAAAAGAGTAGCACCTAGGGGTGCCTGGGTGGCTCAGTCAGTTAAGCGTTCAACTTCGGCTCAGGTCATGATCTCGTGGTTCGTGAGTTTGATCCCCACGTTGGGCTCTGTACTGACAGCTCGGAGCCTGGAGCCTGCTTCGGATTCTGTGTCTCCCTCTCTCTGCTCCTCCCCTGCTCATGCTCTGTCTCTCTCTCTCTCTCCTTCAAAAATAAATAAAAACATTAAAAAATATATAAAAAAGAATAACACCTAAATGAATGTTTGGAGGTAATTATTGGTCAGAGAGGTCAGTAAATAATTGTTAACGACCTTCCCTAATTTTCAGAGGAGGTAAAATAGGACTCTGCATGGATGTTACAGGAAGTGATCAGACAAAAAGTAGAGACAATTGTACACAGATGCATGTGGATGCTTTCACTTACCTGGAAACTTTCCAGATCTTACCATTGAGGGGTTTTTATGGAGGTTCCATTATGCAGGCATTGTTGTTTAAATCATTGACCTGCTGGTGATTAGCTTAAATTCCAGCTCCTTTCCCCTCCCTGCAAATTGAGGGGTGGGAGTGGTGAGGCCAAAAGTTCTAAGCTTGCTTTTATTTATTTATTTGTTTATTTATTTTTGAGAGAGTGTGGGTGGGGGGAGGGGCAGAAAGAGAGGGGGAACAGAGGATCTGCGGCAGGCTCCCCGCTGACAGCAGTGAGCCTGATGCAGGGCTTGAACCCACAAACTGCAAGGTCATGACCTGCACCAAAGTTGGACACTCAACCAACTGAACCACCCAGGCGCCCCCAAAGGTTCCAAGCTTCTAATCAAAGCTTGGACAGTTTGATCACCAGGCCCCATCCTGATGCTGTCTAGGAGCCTGCCAAGAGTCACCTCATTAGAACAAAAGACATCATATCACCCTATCACTCAGAAAATTCCAAGGGTTTTAGAAACTCCATGCCAGGAAACTGGAACAGAGACCCAATATCTTTCTATATTACCACAGATGGGGCTCTCAAAGGTGGATCTGGCTGGTATCCAGTAAATTTAGTTGGGCATCAGTTTTCTGTTATAAGGCATAGGTGACCTAGGCTTATGATCTGGTCAAAGTGTGAGTCTCACAGAATGCCAGTTGTTTGACCCTTCTCTGGATGCTATTTTACTTCTGGAATAGGTGAGAGGCTGGGCCCGTGTGATCTGTTAATTTGAGCAACTTCTAGCTCAGAAGCCATTATCTTTGTGGAACCTCTCAGAGCCCATTAGAACAGTGTTGAGTTGTCCTCTAATTTGGCACTAGGGCCAAGGCAATGGGAAAAAAGTTGATTGGGACATATTTTCCTCCCACTTGAAATGAAAACAGCTTTGTGATCTGTGGGAGAAGCAGGTATATTCTTAGCATCAACTAGAAATCAGTGCTAAAATGTTAATATTGGGGCACATATGAGGAACAGCAACACAGGTACTGTTTGATCTTTAGTCTCTAATAATGCTTTGTTCTTTATTTTTCTTTTTTAATTTTTTTAATGTTTATTTTTGAGAGAGAGAGAGAGAGAGAGAGAGACCAAGTGCAAGCAGGGGAGGGGCAGAGAGGGAGACAGAATTTGAAGCAGGCTCCAGGCTCTGAGCTGTCAGCACAGAGCCCCATGTGGGGCTCAAACCCATGAACTGTGAGCTCATGACCTGAGCTGAGGTCGGACACTTAACCAACTGAGCCACCCCGGCGTCCCCCTAATGCTTTGTAATAGAAGCACAGGGGTACTGAAATGCACTCCTGAAACCACTCTGCAAAGAAGTTACCATCATTGCAACTTGGTGTATGGATAACCCAAGCCCAGAGAGAAGTGGCTTGACTGGGAGCTTGTGGTGAGTTAGCTTCTGCATATATACAAACTGTAGAAGTTACTTTTCTTGTGTCTTGCTCCAGTGAAGATACTCATTACAATTGATGTGGTGTTGACTGAGCAGCACCATGTACCAGGTATTATGCTAGTGTTGGGGATGTAGGAATGAAAAGACGTCACCCCTAATCTGGGACTTCTCTTATTCTGGGATTATCTCTACATGGGCAGTTTGCTACAGCATTCAGTGTTGCTGTTCCTCTCTTCAGTGATCCTTTTGCCACACTTACACGATCTTTCCTGCCAGGATAGAGTGTTATTGGCTGGGGAAAAAAGTAGATCTGCAGAGGTTCCTCTTTTACTCCAGCTGTTCGCTCTGTAGATTGTTTGTTTTCAAGTGAACAAAAATTGAACTAGATCATTGGCTTTGTAAAGAATAATTGTTCCCAGGGGCTCCTGGCTGGCTCAGTTGGAAGAGCATGTGACTCTTGATCTTGGGATTTTGAGTTTTAGCCCCATATTGAGTGTAGAGATTACGTAAATAAATAAAGTTAAAAAAAAAAAATTGTGCCCAGATAAGTAAGTCCTGAGGATGTAATGTATATCATGATGACTGTAGTTAACAGTACTGTTTTGTATATTTGAAAGTTGCTAAGAGAATAGATCTTAAAAGATCTCAAGAAAAAAAAATTGGTAACTGTATGTGGTGATGGGTATTAATTATAAACTTATTGTAGTAATCATTTTGCAGTATACACATATATTGAACCATTATGTTGTGTACCTAAAACCAACACAATGTTATGTAATTCTGTCTCAATAAAAAATAATAACTGTTTCCTTTTCTGACTTATATAGCATCTTGAGGTAGTCTATGCCTGTCTGTTTTATAAGTCTTCCTTTAGACCAGACTCTCTGAGGGCAAGGACCCTCCTCTTCCGCCATGCTTACATAGCATTATTAATGTCATTGGAATTGAAATGAATTAAATAAGGGTGAGAATTTCCTAACAAATGGTATCCTGGGGCCAGAGAACCATCATAAGGATGAAGTGACCCTAAGATTAATTTTGAACTTTGAAAACTACTTGAAAATGAAACCCACCCCCATTTTTTTTTCTTTTATAATCAGTTGGCACAGATGGAGCACTAAATAAAATAGAACCATATGCAGTTTTAAAAAATTTAGCAAGTAATCATGAGTGGGTATCTTCCTTGTTTCATCTTTTTCTGTTAGAAACCAGCAACCCTTATGTGCATAGTTGAGGGGGAGAGGATTGAAAGTGCTTATAAGATGTCAATGTAATGAATTTCATAGGTCCGGTTATTATTATTATTTTTTTTTAATGTTTGTTTATTTTGAAAGAACATGATTGGGGGAGGGACAGAGACGGGAGAGGGGGTGGAGAGAATCCCAAGCAGCCTCCTTGCTCAGCACAGAACCTGAGGCGGGGCTTGATCTCAGGAACAGGAGATCGTGACCTGAGCCAAAATCCAGAGTTAGACGCTTAACCTACCGAGCCACCCAGGGGCCCCTCCTGGGTCCAATTCTATTCTTCCCACACGATAGGTTGACATATAAATCAGATATTTTCCTAATTTTCATAACGCAAGCTGCAGGTGCATATTCACCTGAGGGTTTAGCAGGGCAAAGTACCTCTTAGAAATCTTACACACCAGCCTCTTTTGGTATATTATTCCCATTGATAGGAATTCAAATACCTGGATCAGTTCTGTTTTGGTTTTTGTTAAAATCTCTAACTTGATAATATTTTACTTCTAAAAACCTGTAGCCCCAGTGAAATGGAATTACGAAAATAGGACCTTTAGCCCTCTTGAATCTCTATTAAGATTTGTCATGGTGTTTTTTATATTCATAATGCTTTGTTCTCACAGAAATAATAATCCTTGTTTAGAGAAAAAAAATGTGTTTTCTTTTCCTCAGAGATACCCAATAAAATAAAGAAACCTCTTTGCCCCTCTATGTCTTCTTTTTGTTTTTTAATTATTATTCCAGTATAGTTTCAAGTGTAGAATATAGTGATTCAACAATTCTATACGTTGTACTCAGTGTTCATCATGATTCCCCGCTGCCTATGTCCTTTAAAATCCTTTAAAATTCTTTTTACATTTCATAGTTGGTATGTATATTCCAGGCTTTATCAAAGTCACTTAGTCCTCCTAATAGGGAATTGAGCCAGAATTGTTTATGTTAGTTGAGTTTTTCTAGACTAGTTTGAATGTAGGGCTGCTCATCTCATTTGCTTAAATAAATATTGCTGTGTAATTGTTACAAAAGCATGGTTTGGTATAGACATTACAGTTGACTTGAACAATTGAGGGCCATCTTTGTCAGTGTCTCTGAGTCAGCTTTTTTAGGAGTAGAGACTAAAAGATACTGTATATTATTTGTCAGGGCTTTGTTTTCTGAACTTTTTAAGCACCTTATTAATAAGCACTTACTAAGCACCTGGTTAGTTTTTATCACAGGTACTTTTTTGGAGAATAGACAACCACGTGATTAGTGAATATGAAGAAGAATTGAAATTTTATTTTTTTATTAAAAAGTTATTTTTTAATGTTTATTTTTGAGAGAGAGGAAGACACAGAATCTGAAGCAGACTTCAGGCTCTGAGCTGCCAGTACAGAGCCCAATGCAGGGCTCGAACCCACAAACCATGAGATCATGATCTGAGCTGAAGTCGGATGCTTAACCGACTAACCCACCCAGGTGCCCCAAGAAATCTACACATTTGGAATAGAAAATGGAGTAAAATACGCTTTTTAATAGTCCTATAAATAAGTGCAAAGACCCATCAGGCCACCAGGCTTCTTCCAGCATGTGGTGGTAGAAGAAAAACGTAATAAAAGAATTTTTTACACTTTAGGTAAGAATCTTTTTGTGGGACTGTTAACACTGAGTTTGTCATCTTAATGATTCCAAATGGTTCCTAGCAATTCTGAATGCAAAGTTTGTTGGTTGTTTTCAGAATGTTTAGGTCTGTGGTGGAACAGGTCTACTAGAACTTTTTCTGTGAATTATAAAAAAATCCCCAATTATCCCACTATAACAATACAACCATTGTAATCATGTTCATGTACAGTTGTGATGCATTACATCATTTTCAAATTTCACCTGTGCTTGCTCAACCCCTCTCTACAACCCCATCTTCCCTCTCATGAAGTGAGCATGAGAGGTGGGATGTGACTCGGTCATGGTTTCAGTTGGTCTCTGTATCCAAGTTTCTCTAAGTGTGAGCATTCACTGTGCTAGCTGTGATTCTGTTATTTAAAGTGATATGTTTTTCATACATTATGGCCCTTAAATGCAAGCCAGCCTCTTCATCTGGTGTCAACCAAAAGAAAAACGATCTGTTGCAACGCTGGAGGAAAAACTGGCAGTGTTGGACTTAACCTATATTGAGAGATGGTATGTTGTTCTTCACGTTGGGGTGTTCGAGTATGATTTTGACAATGCATGGTTTTCATCTCATATGCGGACTTTATGTCTAACCTAGGAGTTAGATGCTACTTCATTGTGTTTAATTCTGGTTCTTTTTCCTATACACGTTTTATATAATTGTCCTCATTTTTGAAGCCTTTAAAATATGTTATATTAAGTTTCCTATATCAAGTGTCTTACTGTATTGTAATTTTTGTAACCATCATTACAAGAGTTTCAGGTTTTTGTCTTTGCAGAAGACTTTTGGTAGCCAGTATAGCAGTCCATGAGTGCGAATGCTTTCTAACTTGCATACTCAGGCCCACTCAAAAGGTTTTGCTATAGGTATTTTAGAGTAAGGATAACTGGTATGCTGATTTCAGTATTTCTTTATTTCATTTTATGTTATTTTAAGTTTATTTATTTATTTATTTTCGAGAGACAGAGACAGAGAGACAGAGAGAATCCCAAGCAGGCTCCACACTGTCAGTGCTGAGCCTGATGTGGGACTCGAATTCATAAATTGAGAGATCATGACCTGAGCTGAAATCAAGAGTTGGACACTTAATTGACTGAGCCACCCAGGCACCCAAATTTTATTTTATTTTAGAGAGGGAGGGAGGGAGAGAGAGAGAGAATGAGAGAGAAGGAGGGAGGGAGGGAGAGAGAGAAGGAGAGAATCCCAAGCAGGCTCCACACTGACAGCATGGAGCCTGATAGGGGGCTTGAACTCACGAAATGAGATCATGACTTGAGCTGAAGTCAGATGCTTAACTGACTGAGCCACTCAAGCACCCAGATCTCAGTGTTTCTTTTTTTTTTTAATTTTTTTTTTTAACGTTTATTTATTTTTGAGACAGAGAGAGACAGAGCATGAACGGGGGAGGGGCAGAGAGAGAGGGAGACACAGAATCGGAAGCAGGCTCCAGGCTCTGAGCCATCAGCCCAGAGCCTGACGCGGGGCTCGAACCCACGGACCGCGAGATCGTGACCTGAGCTGAAGTCGGACGCTTAACCGACTGAGCCACCCAGGCGCCCCCAGATCTCAGTACTTCTTAACGATAGACACGGTCTTATCTGTCTGTACCCTTTCTGTGATTGGGCTCTGTAAAATTCAGAATTCAGATTATCTGTATCACTCTTGGATTTTATTAAAAGGTGAGAGGCTATTCAGTGTAGCAGTTAACAGCATCGATTTGAATCTGTACTGCCTGGCTCTGAGCCCATATTGCTACTTACCATTGAGGTGATTTTAAGCAAATTACTTATTTCTTTGCCTATTTCCCTATGCCTATAACCCCATGAACTTAATAGTACTTACCTCATAGGGTAGTCTTGTGAGGATTAAATTAAATTGTATGTAAAGTGTTTCGAGTGCAGCCTTGCACCAACAAGTGCTACGTAAGTATTAGTATTGTCCATTTTGGCAGTTTCTGAAAAATCTTTATATAGCTGTGAGACACAAAAATGCTTAGGATCAAGATTAGGTACTTTTTTTTTTTTTTTTAAGTTTTAGGCATTATAATTAAACTTTAAGTTTTTGTTACTGTGTAATAGCTAAAGTTTCAGGCAAAGAAATGGAATGTTGGGCTTGTGATTCTAATATTAAATCTGAAGCACATTGTAAACATAAAGTATTACAGGGTTGATGTATAAAGATGCTCATAATGTTGCTTGCAGACATATCTTTTCCCTTTCCAGTGAGTGTAGTATCAAAGTCTTGTGTGTCCTTTAGCAAAGTATGAAGGTTGTCATGAATCTTCTTTCTTTCTCTGTCTATAGATTCTGTGGTGTGCCCTTCTGGGCCACAATAGTTACTTCTTTAAGTACAGAAAAGAAGCTCAAGGCTTTCCCAATTGGTGTTAGTTCCCTGTGTTGTCCATTTTGGCAGCTATAGAGAGAGTTGCTTTCCACACACCTGAACTTTGATATGCTTTGTAGAGGTGATCCCCACACTTGAGAATATATCTGCTTATTCCTTGGGTACCCCCTTCTGATTGTGGATATGCATTTCAATGTTTGCAGTAGATATTTGGTGGTAAAAGGGACCTTAGTTGCTTCTGTTACTCTCCAGTGTTTCCCAGGAACAATCAGAGCCCTTTACAAAATTTCCAGTGTTTTCTGTAGATGTTCACCAAGTTTGATCAAGAAAATCCACTCAAAAGGAATTAAGTAACAAAACAATTTCCATTGTTAACAGGGCATATGTAAATATATATACCATTTCTTTAGAGTAGTTTCATTTTTTCAAATAGTTACTAATCACAGGAGGCTGATTTTTGGTAAATTTAGGTAGAGGTTGCAGGGGTTAGTGTCGGTCAAAGCTGTGAAATCAAATAGAAAATCTCTCTCAGCCTAAAGTGATGCTGAGATTTCTAATAGATTTGTTTTTTCCTTCCTGGTTAACTCCTAAAATTCTAAGCAAGAATCAGCCTATACCATTGTCCTATTTCATAATGAACTTGGAGTATTTAACAAGTCTGAAGTCAGTTTTATTCTTATCATAATAAAACATTTCAGGCCATTCAATCCAAGTGACAAAGAATCCAACCCATGTCACCATGTTTGGTCTTTTTTTTTTTTTTAAGTTACATTTTCTGTTGCTCTAATTTTTGTCTGTTTTGATTTTGATTTTTTTACTTTTTGGTCTTTGATACCTTAATGTAATGATACTTAGTTTCCTATTATATATACTTACTGCTCAAAATTGGCCTGGGTTTGTGTTGTTTCTCTTTCTCTTTCCCTGAGTTTTTTTCTCATCTGAACAAGTCACATCTTTTTCTTGCTGTTCATTTGCACAGCGTTGCTTCTAAACATGAGTGTCTTTATCCTGGGAGGCAGTGGAGGAAGCATGGAAGCCCTTGTGGAGCATTGCATTGCCAAGTGTGTTTTGTAGTCATGTGGTGCCAGTATCTGGGAAATTATAGGATGGGTTAGTATTAGAGCTTGGCAGCCTGTAAATCCCATGAGCTCCCAGTCTCATGGGTCATGAGAGTTGCAAATGACACTTGCTTAGGAGAAAGGTGAAGGGTATTCTGTAACTCTAATGGTTCATACAGTTCTTGAACATGTACTGATTGCTAACAACTGCTGTCTCTCCCCCAGCCTACCCCACCGCCAATCTTTGTGCACAAGCACAATTTTGGACCCAGCTATTTGAATTTATTTATGCTTTTACACCTTCTTCCTTTCATAAAGATTTAAGCTGGTTTATGACTTGAGTTGAAACAAAGAAAAAAAGAGGAGACCTGAAATGGTCTGTCCCCTGCCAACCAGAAGCCTCCTGTGGTATCCAAACAGAGTAGTTGCCTCAGTCTGTCAGCACTTCTGTCTTTGAAGGTGGTTTCTGCTTGAAAAGTGGTGACTATTAGCATAGCTTTGGGATAATTGCTTCTCCTTCCTCTCTTGGGATACATTTTTTTTTTTTCCAGATACTTCCCTGTTCTTCTTGACTTTGTTTTTCCAGAAGATTCACCCTGTGATTAATATGTTTTGGGTGCCCACTTGAACTTAACTGTGGGATTACCTAATTCTGGGGCACCTTCACCAGACCATCAGTACTAAAGAGAGCAAAGGATCTTCTTGGTTAATAGAAAAAGCCACTGTGGAATGACTCTCAAAGTCCAGAAACATCCAGATTTTCTTTCAGTACTTTTTTCTGTTTGGAATAGCAGCTTTGCCTAGTATAGGGGAGGGAGGGGCTAGTTGGGAGGGCTTGTATTAAGGGGTTCAGAAACAGGGGATTTAAGTGTGTCTTTTGTGTTTGCAAGGCACTAACACCACTCCCGTCTGTATTTAAATGCTGTCCCCAGGTTACGACTATGGCTATGTCTGCGTGGAGTTTTCACTCTTGGAAGATGCCATCGGATGCATGGAGGCCAACCAGGTTGCTTTATACTTCGGTCAAATGATGCTGGAAGGATATATTTTTTCTATATGGGGAGGGAGGGTTTCACATGATTGAACTTTGGAAAGGTACCAGAAATCTGTATTTGGAGCATACTACATTCCAACTAGAAAATGGTTGTAAGGAGAAACTCTAGAAGAGGCTGGGAAGGTTTCTTTAGAAGAGTTAATGGGCACAAGTATATTTTAAAAACTGGAGCCTAGTTGCAGTTGGACTAGATGCCAAAGACAGTAGATGGGCAAAAATGACAGGTCTGGAGTGCCTCCCTTTGGAGTGTGACTGATATGGAGAACCTAATGCAAAGAATAATCCTTGACTGTGTGTCATCTCAAGGATTTGCCTGGCACAGGAATTCTAGGTCAGTACTTACACCCAGACCTAGGGTGAAGACCACTGATGGCAACTCCTGTGACACTCAGGTCCTGCCTGCATGTGCTGCTTTCTCAAGAGGGCCATCGGGGAGGAGAGAGGAGTAGATTATTCCTGTGTATTGCATTCATCATGGTTCTTTACAAATTGGAGTTTCATACTCAAGTTCTTGGCTGCATATAGACTGAGCTGGTGAATCTGAATCTGGACTTACCTTATGTTTGAAATATCTAGATGTAGGCAGCTTGCCACCTAGAGCTGTAATCTGGATCTTTAATAGTTTTAGAAGGAATTATGAAATGGATAGAGTCCTTCTTGTCATGGTGTTCCCTTGGAGAAAGTTATTTTCTTTGTGGTGTCTTAGTTCCTCTGTCTGGGAGAAAGAAGCTTAATGATACTGTTTTATTTTTATGTACGCACTGCCTGTACTTAACAGTGTGAATCACAGCTGTATGCCCAAGATCTTAAGGCTCTGCCAGAGAAGAGTAGTAGTACATGAGAACTCTTCTTCTCTTATAGCTTGATGGCCTTTCATCAGCTTTGTTCCATTCATCATGGCTCATGACACTTAACCTTTTCCCTTCTTTGGCCATGTTCTCCCCTTATGGGTATGGAGATGACATGCTGTAACCCTTTGGGAACAAGCACTAATTAGGGGAAACTTCATGTATCCATACCTATTGTTAGTAGTATAAATACTGTTAGATCCTCAGAAAATGACCGGATTAGGACCGTATCCCCTTGACAGAGTTCTTGTTGACTGATTTGTTCATTGCCCATCAATAAGCCAGTCATTTAATAGATGCTAATTATATGTTAGAAACTGTGCTACCTAATGATATTTTGAGAGAATGAAGATCCCAATCTTTCTGCTTATGGTCAAGTCCATTCTAATTGTCTGTCCTAATTTGAGAACACTCATTTAGTTTATGAACATCTTGTTCTCAGTGACTAATCATTAAGTCCTTTGCCACTGTGTTAAATAATACTGTGAGTGGTGGAAACATAAACGGGGGAGCCGTGGCAGATGCTATTCTTTTGTACCATTCTCCCAACTGTATGTGTTTCTTAGAAGAGTGTTACTTTTTATCAGAGTTATTTAATCTTTGATCTTAAAAAATAACAATATTGTGTCTTAATTGCCTTTTCCCTCTATCCCAACAAAAAATCCTGTCTGAAATTTCTAGCCCCTTGAAGAGAAATGTCAAATAGAATTAAGACAGCCTTCTTTAAAAACAGGGTTTATCCTGAGGCAGGGTTTCTTTTGGAGCCATATCTGGCAAAATGTGCATTTACACAAGCAGTATGGAGGGAGAGCGGCCTTTAGACATCTCTACTCCCAGCCTCCCCACACATTCTGTGAACATGCTTAGGGCTCCTAGATTAGATCCCTGATGACCAACCCTTGCCTAGTGAATGAGATACCAGAACAAAGGAAGAGGAGTGCCAAAATTCTTTTGGGGTGAAATAGGATGTTTTGACAGCCATCTTTATGCATATGGTATCATGAGGTACTCTGTGCAGCAGTACAAATAAGAGACAGCCTCTATCTTCCAGGAACTTGTAACAGACTAAGAAAGGTGACAGGCATTTTGGTATTCATAGATCCCAGAAGGTATTCTCTCAAATACCAATTTTTTGTGTGATCTCGTTTTTAATATTCACTGGAGTTATTCCTTAATAAAGTAGCACCATATCCTTATTCAGTCAACTTCCTTTCCTAGCTTTTTATTCTTCCCCTAGTCATGGGACAGAGGGCATACTACTTAGCACTGCCACACAACAGAATCCTCTCGCTGAACTGCATAGGTTTCACAATCCACTCAGCATCCTCCTAATGATCTTTAGCACAACTCAGGGTATATGCAGGTCATTTTGGTGGAAATATTTTTTTTTAATTTTTTAATGCTTATTTACTTTTGAGAGAGAGAGGCAGACAGCATGAGTGGGGGAGGGGCAGAGAGAGGGAGACACAGGATCCGAAGCAGGCTCCAGGCCCTGAGCTGTCAGCACAGAGCCCGACATGGGGCTCAAACCCATGAACCACGAGATCGTGACCTGAGCCGAAGTCGGATGCTTAACGAACTGAGCTACCCAGGCGCCCCTGATGGAAAGATTTTTAAGAGTCGGATCTCCAGGGGATTTTTTTTTTTTTTCAACGTTTATTTATTTTTGGGACAGAGAGAGACAGAGCATGAATGGGGGAGGGGCAGAGAGAGAGGGAGACACAGAATCGGAAACAGGCTCCAGGCTCTGAGCCATCAGCCCAGAGCCCAGCGCGGGGCACGAACTCACGGACCGTGAGATCGTGACCTGGCTGAAGTCGGACGCTTAACCGACTGCGCCACCCAGGCACCCCACCAGGGGATTTTTTTGTATCTATATAGTATAGCACAGCAAAGAGGAGTATAGGTTCTGCATTCAGATGTTACTTCTTAGGTGGGTTGTCTCTGGCAAGGTTCTTTACCTCCCTCAGCCTCAGTTCCCTCTGTAACCAGTACCTCATGGGGCTCTGGTGTGGACTCAGTGAGATCATACATTCATGAATGCCTGCTGTGTGCCAGGCACTTTTCTCAACGCTGGAGATGCTGCAGTAAACAAGATAGATTATATAACCTCTGTCTTAGTGTTTGAAGACAGAGCATAAGCAACTAGACAAATTTAAAATAATATATGATAGTCCTGAGTGCTGTAAAGATAACAGAGCAGGGTATTAAAGAATGCATGATGGGGGCAATTTTAGAAGGGGTAGTCAGGGAAGCTTCTTGAGGAGTGACATTACATTTGGTGAATAATGTATACAGAACACTTAGCATAGAATCTGGT
Organism: Puma concolor; assembly: GCF_028749965.1. NCBI lineage: Eukaryota > Metazoa > Chordata > Mammalia > Carnivora > Felidae > Puma > Puma concolor. The sequence continues at coordinate 152,817,449 of NC_141668.1, read as the reverse complement.
ACCTAATAAGCATTTGAAATTAGATGTTCATCTCCTCCTCCTACTCCCTCTCCCTTCTTCGTGTCAAGTAATTTTCAATCATAATTCTAGGAAAATAAATTTATTTCTTAAATATCTGGATATTCTTTAAGAAAATGGATGTGGTTCAAACTCCCAGTAACACAGTACAAAATCTTAGACATAGTATGTGAGAGAAGTCCTCAGAGTGGATAAACCAAGTGTTTATGGAAGATGAATGTCTCTGTCTATTCATTCATTCTCCTACCCTCTAGGTTTTACTTTAGATCAAATTGGTACAGATTCTGAGTCACCATCTGCTGGGCACCTCTAAGTAGAATCTGTGTATATGCTTCCGAAGAGGTTTCTGTCAAATGTTTTGGGTTGGTATTTTTTGGTTTTTCTTATTGTTTTATAATTCTTTTTATCCTGATTCTTGATGTGAAATGTCTTTTATTTATCATTGACTGATACTTGCAAGTCTAGGGTAAGGGAGTAAAGGAGGCTTCTGCCAGCTTGCTTTGTCAAATATTGTGGAGTAAGTGTGCCTTAGAGAGGCAGGATGATAACCAAGGCCCCACTAGCCCTTTCCCAGCGCCTTCATGGAGGCATCAGACAGTAGGACACTCTGCAGCAGTACTGAGCATTGTGGTCAAGAGGACTCCTCAGGGCATCATTTAGCCAGCAGCTGTCTGGGGAAGTAATTTCCAGCAGAGGTCTGTCAGCTCATACCTTCACCTCTCTCTGTCTAGGAGATGTAGAAAGCCCGAAACACTGTGAGGCAGGGTTTTTTATTCCACCCCTACTGGGAAAGTTATTTCTAGCAGTGTCACTTACCCTAGGCTTTCTCTGTTGTCCAAGTCCCTGCAGGTTGAGGGTGAATATTACCTCCTCTTGCTGTGTGTGCCATTTCACTGGGACTTAAGGAAAGGTGTAAGAGCATGTGTTAGCATATCGAACCTTTTCATCAGTTACCCAGTTGTGAGTATACTAGTTCTTTCAAACTGTTGTCAGTTGGTCTAAAGGAATTAGCATTTCGTTTTCTTCAGTTAGTAGGTGTGGTGTTTGTTGCCTGTTCCCATTCAGCCAAATGTTTACTAAAATGCCCTTATAAAAGATAGCTTTGGAAGAATTCATTTCTCTGGAATTTTTACTCAACTTTTGTAGCATCATTGGCCTTCTTTAGCTGAAGATGACATGGCTGTATGACAGAATTAGCCTGACTTTATAAAATGCAAGGAAAAGATGCCATTATCACCTAACATGAAAATTCCTTCAGACTGGCATGGGGGGCGGGGGGTGGATGGAGACTATAGAATACGTGAAGGTTTATGAGATACTGTTTTTTGTGTCAACAAAGTTAAGAGAATTTGGGTTTTAGAAGATACCAGGATGTCCAAGGTGTTTCTGAAGGTAATGTGAAGGAAGCCAAATCTTAAATGGTATCTGTCTTTATGATTAAAATGAGATCAATGGGGAAAGCTTGTTTAGGGGGATAGGAAGACTGTGGGGCCGATGGGAAAAAATGGGTGAAAACACCATTTGTTGGAATTTTATTCAAGTCGATAGCAATATTGTATGAAATACTCCGGTACTGAAGTTGTGTGCATTCCAAATAACAAAAAAGTATAATCTTATAAATTCCTGCAAGATTGTGGTGTTGTCTAAACCCACTCCCCAAATCTACTTCACTGAAGAGAATGTGGCACCCCAGGCAGAGCTCAGCTTTATAACTTGTGGTTGAATCATGCCATCTTCCTAGAAATATCAATTTCATTGCCTTCTCCTGATTGCCCTCAGCAGAGGTTATTGGTGGGAAACAGAAAAGAAAATGCATTCTAAAATGAGTGTAAATCATTAGTTACTGAAGATTCTTGCTGTCAGGGTATTTGGAAGAATTACCTATCTAGTAATTGAGTCTTGGCTGGCATGAGGCAGTATATCCTAGTAGTCACATACATGAAGGCCCGACTGACTGCCTAGGGTTGCATCCCAGCTCCGTCACCTTCTCCTGTGTGATTTGGACAAGTAGCTTAATGTCCCTGTGTCTCCGTGTCCTCTCACACTTCTAGGAATTAAATGAGTTAATGCATGATTAGAACTGGCTGGCACACAGTGAATATTGAGTGTATATTTATTATTATCACAGCAACTTCACATCTGAGTGGAACAAGAAAGTCTTAAGTTACAGTAGCCTCAGTCCATCTGGGCTTTGTGGAGTAGCTAGCTAAAAAGGGATTTGGTGGCAGTGCGCAGGAGAATTATTTTTACATCAACAGTACTTCCCATTTAGCCTGTTGACTGGGACCGATTATCAGGGGACTGCCTCCAGGTCTTTTGAGGAGCTTCTGCTGCATTAGCCTTCAAATCTTAAATTCTCTCAAGAGAAAGAGCCAGAGATGTACCATATGAGGGACATAGAGTATAGTTAGACCACCCTAGAAATCCAGCCTGTGGCTTTAAAACCCTAAGCTCTGATGACCAGCCCCTGGCTTTGCCATATCTCAGACTTTCTACAATAATTGTAAAGGGTGTTTTGAAGTGGATTCAGTTTAATTTTCCTGAATCTTTTGGCAGTTTTAAGGGGGAACTTTCAGTGTGTCTCCTGTGATGAGGTTTATAATAATTTTTGTCATAAATATATATATCATGGCTCATTTCTGTGGTAATTTCTGTTCATTTCTTGAGGTAATTTAGTTCTTAATTTGTTCTAAATTGGGAATGTACCTATAGATTTCAACTTTGTTCTTTGATCTTGTCATCTCTTTCAGCTGATATTTTTAGTTAATGTTTGTACTTTTTATAAAAACGGGGTTGTGCAAAGTGCTGATTTTCAGCCTTGTGGCCTTTGGAACTTGATTACAGTTATTGAAAAAAAAAACAATATGTATATTCTAAATACTAGCTCAGGGGTTATACAAAAGCACAGTTCAGTTTGTGATCTTGATTATAACTTTGGTTTATGATTTTGTATACCTCCAGAGAGTATAGGGTTAGGAGCACTGAGAGATTTAGAATTCCAGCTTTGTCACTTCCTAGTTCATTTGTAACTTCATAATCTTAGTGTCTCATCTGTAAGATGGAGGGATAATCACAGTACCCACCTCAGAGCAGTTATGAGATTAATTGCGTGTGAAGTGCTTGGTATAGTGGCCAGCATGTGGTGCGTGCTTACTACCAGAAGAGGTACTGAAGAGAGTGATTCTATAACACTAGACCCTGCTTGGTTGTCCTCCTTTTCCTTGGCTACTTATCCACCTCTTGGGACTCAGGGATGCTTGAGAAGTGGTATTGCTGCTTTGGGTGGCACCTAGATCTTTGGCAACCAGTTCTGATGGTGGTTGAGACTAGGATGCATAGACTGAAAGCATCTGCGGGATGATTGCACAGGTGTCCAGGTATGTGAGGGAAGAGGACCATGGCCACACCACCACTCCCATGGGTGGGGAGCCTTGTTTCTGAGGCTAGCTAGCATTACTGCTAGTTCTCCCATTACAGAATTCTCTTAGGCTACAGGTAACATTCAATGTTAGTAGGCATCTTGTCCATCTTGATGAACCTGAAGGTTACAAAGAGTCTTTGTGTCTCATTCTCCCTAGGCCAAGTGTTCGGATGCTGTCATTCCACCTTCTAACTTATTTACATATGAGATAAATATATATTCTATATAATATGTATTTCTTATTGAGAACATTGATGGTATGACTGATAATCATGGATAAACTTATCTAGATAAATAATTTTTAATCTCACAATGTGAGATTAGCAATGCTAACATTGTATACTAATGATGTGTATTTTTCCAAATTCTATGACTACGTGAAATTTGTGTTTAATCTGCATAAATGCTATTTTCGAAGGAAAATCAATAGAGGAAGAAGCTTATCACAGAAAGTAGATGATTGGTTTTACCAGCCACTTAGGGGGAAGTGCTCTCAAGAGGGAATAGTGAGTTGGGATACCTGGGTGGCTTAGTTAAGTATCAGACTTTAGCTCAGGTCACGATCTCACGGTTTGTGAGTTTGAGCCCCACATCAGCCTCTCCACTGTCAGCATGGTGCCCACTTTGGATCCTTTGTCTCCTTCTCTCTCTGCCTCTCCCCTGCTCATGCTTTCTCTCTCTCTCTCTCAAAAATAAGCATTTAAAAAAAACAAAGGAATGGTGAGTGACTGCTAATGGGTAATAGGGTGATGAAATGTTCTAGAATTAGTAGTAATTGTTGACCAACCTTGTGGATATACTAAACCCATTGCATTGTATAAAGCACAATAAAAGAGTGAATTTGGGGTGCCCAGGTGGCTTAGTTGGTTAAGCATCCAGCTTTGGCTCAGGTCATGATCAAGCCCCACATTGGACTCTGCTGAAGGCTCAGAGCCTGGATTCTGCATCAGATTCAGTGTCTCCCTCTCTTTTTGCCCCTCCCCCACTCTCTGTCTCTCTCAAAAATAAGTAAACATTAAAAAAAAATTTTTTTTTTTTTAATTTTTTTTTCAACGTTTATTTATTTTTGCGATAGAGAGAGACAGAGCATGAACGGGGGAGGGGCAGAGAGAGAGGGAGACACAGAATGGGAAACAGGCTCCAGGCTCTGAGCCATCAGCCCAGAGCCTGACGCGGGGCTCGAACTCCCGGACCGCGAGATCGTGACCTGGCTGAAGTCGGACGCTTAACCGACTGCGCCACCCAGGCGCCCCTAAAAATTTTTTTTAAAAGAGTGAATTTTATGGTATGTGAACTATCTCTCAATTAAAAAAAAAGTATTTAAACTTAGCATGGGAATAAGTTCAGGGTCCCAGTCCAGTGGGAATGAGTGCAGCTCTAAAAATAAAATACAGATTAGATTCATTTACCAAAAAAGAAGAGTGTATATAATTTTGTGTGAAAGCTAGAGACTTAGAATTTCATTCTTAAAATGTAAAAGAATTTCTTTGCTAATGGTATCAGCTTACCACAGAAGAACACTTAGGCTGAAAATCTGAAAGCTGACAGTTGGAATTGATAACAAACCCCATTTGAAGTGGCCACATGGCTTGTGCACGGTAGTTGTTCAGTAGAGTTGAGTGGGCTTTCTGCTTTAGTATGCATACAGTTAGAAATTCATGAAAGGACTGTTTGAAGTAGATTTGAAATAAAAATGCCATTTAGGAGGCACCTGGGTGGGTCACTTGGTTAAGCATTTGACTTTGATTCAGGTCACAATCTCACGGTTTGTGGGTCTGAGCCCCATGTTGGGCTCTGTGCAGACAGCTCAGAGCCTGGAACCTGCTTTGGATTCTGTGTCTCCCTCTCTCTCAGCCCCTCCCTCGCACTTGCTGTCTGTCTGTCTGTCTGTCTCTCTGTCTCTCTCTCTCTCTCTCTCTCAAAGATAAATATACATTTTTTTAAAATGTCATTTAGAAAATCCTTGGACTACTTTTTAGAGGCGGTATTCCTGTAACCGGATGATTAGTAGGTACCAATGTGGATCTTTACTATTTTCCTGGAATTTTTAACCAGAGCTCAAAGTGAGGGTGAGGGTTGGGGGCAGAGGACCAGATCCCAGCTGGAATAGGTTCCTTTCCTGTATATCTTCCTTAGAGGTTTCTTTCCAGCAGCATTGATATTGTGATTGTCATCTTTGATCTCTAGTACGAGGGGAATTACAGGGGTCTTTTTTTGTTTTTGTTTTTTAGAAAAAGAATTACTGTGATAATTTAGATACCATAGAATTCACTCATTTTAAGTGTACAATTCAATAATTTTTAGTAAGTTCACCCAGTGTGCCTCTATCATCATAACCTAGTGTTGGAACATCTCCAATAAGATTACTGTTTGAGGTTCATTTTTTTAATGATTTCAGACTCACTGAAATGTTACAAAAACAATGCAAAAACTTGCTTTATGCTTTGTACTCTTATTCATCAAATGTTAACATTTTACCACATTTGAATGCAGAGATTTTTGAATAGTAGTGGCCCCTTCTTTTGGAAAGAGGCATCCTTTGACTTGTCCTTCCCCCAGACCCTCTTTTGGTAGTTGGAGGTGCTCTTTGGTAGGGCAAGGTATGTGAAGGTCTGGTGGGTTGAGTAGATGCTTTGGAAGATGTTTGGGGCTTAAGCCATCTTACCAGTGCTTCCAAGAAGGTCCCCTGCTGGGCACGGGCTGAGGTTGGGGTTGAGGTTGAGGGGTGAGAAATAGGGCCAGATTCAAATGTCCCACTCTTGGGCACTGTGAGGTTTTTGTGGAGCTTTTCAGTAAACCAACAAATGTGTTTCCCCCATGTAAGAGCTGGCATTTGGATGCCTGATACTCAAAGAGAGACTACATGCTAATCAGCATTAAACCAAGAAGCAATAGCAGCCAGGGAAAAGGGGACACAAAGTTACCTGCACTGGCTTGATCATGTTTTTGCAAGACAGTGGTTCTTAACAGTGGGGGATGGTGGGGGAAACAGTGTTGACTCCCTTTCCACCCCTCCCCAACCATTGGACAGTTGGCAATTCTGGAGACATTTTTGTTGTTGCTACTGGCATCTATAGGGTAGAGGCCGGGAATGCTGCTAAATATCCTAAAACGCACAGGACAGCCCCCATATGACTTAATCTGCCTCCAACTGTCAACAATAGTGCTGAGGTTGAGTAACCCCGATTTAAAGGGATAGGAATTGTGGTTAGCCAAAGAGAAAACGATCCATCTTGCCATGGATTGTCTCTTTTTTTTTTTTTTTTTTTAATTTTTTTTTCAACGTTTTTATTTATTTTTGGGACAGAGAGAGACAGAGCATGAACGGGGGAGGGGCAGAGAGAGAGGGAGACACAGAATCGGAAACAGGCTCCAGGCTCCGAGCCATCAGCCCAGAGCCTGACGTGGGGCTCAAACTCACGGACCGCGAGATCATGACCTGGCTGAAGTCGGATGCTTAACCGACTGCGCCACCCAGGCGCCCCACCATGGATTGTCTCTTAATGAGTCTTTCTCCTTGCCTTCCTCCTGATCCTAACAGAGTGGGGAGTGATTGGTGGGGTTAGAAATGTAGCAAGAGTGCAGACACTGCTCCTGTTCTCCCTCCAGACTTGCATTCCCAAGCCTAGCTTGTGCCCTTGGGAGAGGAACTTTAGAATAAGACCTGTTGGGGGCACCTGGGTGGCTTGGTCGGTTAAGTATCCAACTTCGGCTCAGATCATGATCTCAGAGTTCATGAGTTCAAGCCCCATGTCGGGCTCTGTGCTGACAACTCAGAGCCTGGAGCCTGATTCAGATTCTGTGTCTCCCTCTCTCTCTGCCCCTCCCCCGCTCATGCTCTGTCTCTCTCTCTCAAAAGTAAATAAACATCTCCTTAGGTTCTAGTGGGATGAGTCTATTTCAAAGTTTTTAATTTTGGTGGGCATCTGGGTGCCCGCTGTCAACACAGAGCCTGCTTCAGATCCTCTGTCCCCCTTTCTCTGACCCTTCCCCACTCGTGCACGCGCTCTCTCTCTCTCTCTCTCTCTCTCTCTCTCTCTCTCTCTCAAAAATAAACAGTTTTAAAAAGTTTTTAATTTTTTAGAACTTCCATTTTGGAATAATTCCAGACAATAAACAAATAAGTAAATGAATAAATACATATATTTTAAAAAGGGGAAAAAAAAAAGGAATACCAGATACTCTTTACTCCTACATTTCATAGTACAGTCATCACAACCAGGAAGTTAACATAGGTATAATATTATCTGCAGAATTTTGTCAGATTTTGCCAGTTGTTCCGCTGTCTTTTTTCTGGTTTAGTATGCAATCCAGGATCACATGTTATCCTATCCTTTTTTTCTCTGTGACATTTTCTCAGTCTTTGTCTTTCATGACCTTAACAATTCTGAAGAGTTACATTGTAGGACATCTCTCAGTTTGGATTTGTCTATTTTCTTATGAAATTCAAGTTAATACATTTTTAGCAAGAATACCACAGGTGTTGGGGCACCTGGGCGGCTTAGTCGGTTAAGTGTCTGACTTCTGCTCAGGTCATGATCTCATCATTTGTGAGTTCAAGCCCTGCATTGGGCTCTGCGCTGAGAATCTCCGCTTGAGATTCTCTCCCTCTCTCTGCCCCTACTCCACTTGCTCTCTCTCTCTCTCTCTCTCAAAATAAATAAACTTAAAAAAAAAAAAAACCACAGGTGATGTGGGGTCTTTCCATTACTACTGATGTTAACTTAGACCATTTGGGTAAGGTGGTGTTTCTCTACTATAAAGTTGCTATTTTAGGTATAATTAACTTAATAATTAACTAATTAGTAAGTGTCTTATAGGGCATACTTTGAGATTATATAAATGTTCTGCTTCTCAGTATACCCTTTTCACTTAATTATAGCATTCACTGATGATTCTTCTAACAGTTACTACTGTGGGGTTTGTGTAATGGTAATTCTCTATTTCTGTCATTCTTTACGTATTTGTTAGAATTCTTTTATGAGAAAGAACCATCCCTTCTCCCTTATAAAACTCTGATTTCATAACGATAATTCCAATTCCGGTTCAGTATCACAGTTCTCCAGCTTTACCCCAATCTGAATTATAGTTCCTTTCCCTAACAGTGAAAATCTTAGGTCTCATTATCCGCAATGTATTTACTTATTTGCTCAGTCCTAGAGTATACATAAAGTAGTTTCAGAATTGTTTGTTCATACCCCTGTGAAAAACTAGAGTACAGTACTTCAGGACAGTTCTTTTTGTTATCAGCCTGTGAGTATGTAATCAAAATTCTGTGTTCCAAAGTTACCTAGGTTAGTTCTTCACCACCTCATCGACTCTTGAATATGTTGTTATTCGCTCTGTAGAAAAAGTGGAGAACACAAGTTAAAGAAAAGAGTTAACATTTCCAATAAACTCTGTCCTGCTGTTATTCTTTTTCTCAGTGTTCTTTATCAAGTTGAAGAGGTTCCATTTATTCCTACTTTGCTGAGAGTTTTTATCATAAACATGTGTTGGATTTTGTCCAGTGTTTTTTCTGCGTCTAATGATAGGACTATGTGATTTTTTTTCTTCTTTAGCCTGTTGATGTCATGGAGTACATAAATGGTTTTTGAAAGTTGAACCTGGCCTGCATACCTGGAATAAAGCCCAATTGGTTACGGTGCATAATTTTTTTTCATGTTTATTGATTTATTTTGAGACAGTGAATGAGAGTGTGTGTATAGCGGGAGATGGGCAGAGAGAGAATCCCACGCAGGCTCTGCACTGTCAGCTCAGAGCTCCACGCAGGGCTGGATCTCACAAACTGTGAGATCATGACTTGAACCCAAATCAAGAGTTGGTCGCTTGGGGCATCTAGGTGGCTCAGTCAGTTAAGCATCTGACTTCGGCTCAGGTCATGATCCCGAGGTTTGTGGGTTTGAGCCCGGTGTCTGGCTCTGTGCTGACAGCTTGGAGCTTGGAGCCTGCTCCCTGCTTGTGTGCATTCTCTCCCTCCCTCTCTCTCTCTCTCTCTCTCTCTCTCTCAAAAATAAACTTAAAAAAAAAAAGAGAGAGACACTTAACTGACTGAGCCACCCAGGTGCCCCAGTATAATTCTTTTTATGCGTAGTTTGTTTTGATTTGATGTTACTCTGTTGAGGATTTTGCATTATCATGGAGATAATTGATCCGTGGTTCTTGTAGTGTCTTTGTCTGATTTTGGTAATGGGTGTTGCCTGCTACATAGAATGAGTTAGCAAGTATTCTTTCTACTTCTATCTTCTGGAAGAGATTGTAGAAAGTTAGTGTAATTTCTTTCTTAAATGTTTGGTTGGCTTCATCAGTGAACCCATCTGGGCTTGGTGCTTTCAATTTTGGAAGATTATTAATTAACCAATTTCTTTAATAGATATAGGTCTATCCAGATTGTCTTTTCCTTTTTTTTTTTTCTTTTAATGTTTATTTATTTATTTACTTACTTACTTATTTTGAGCAGGAGTGCATGTGATGAGCATGAGTGGGGAGAGGCAAGAGAGAGTCCCAGGTTCTGCGTAGTCAGCGCGGAGCCTGACAGGGTGCTCGAACCCACCAACCGTGAGATCATGATCTGAGCCAAATCAAGAGTCAGATGCTTAACCTACTGAGCTGCCTGTCTTTTCCTTTTTGTATGAGTTTTGGCAGATTGGGTTTTTTTTGAGAATTAGACTTTTTCATCTAGGTTATCAATTTTGTTGGGCATACAATTATTCATAACATTCCTTTATTATTTTAATGTTCAGGAAGTCAGCAGTGATGGCCCCTATTTCATTTTTAAAGTTTTATTTAACTGGGGCACCTGGGTGGCTCAGTCGGTTGAGCGAATGACTTCGGCTCAGGTCATGACCCCCCGCTCTTTGAGTTCCAGCCCTACATCGGGCTCTGTGCTGACAGCTCAGAGCCTGGAGCCTGCTTCAGATTCTGTGTCTCCCTCTCTCTCTGGACCTCCCCCATTCATGCTCTGTCTCAAAAATAAATAAACGTTAAAAGTTTTATTTAAGTGATCTCTATACCCAGTGTGGGGCTTGAACTTAACCCTGAGATCAAGAGTCACATGCTCTTCCTACATATCCAGCCAGGCGCCCCTCTGCTCTAATTTTTATCATTTCTTTTCTTCTGCTTACTTTGGGTTTAATTTGTTTTTCTTTTTCTAGTTTCCTGAAGGTGGAAGCTTAGGTTATTCATTTTAGATATTCCCTTTTTTCTATTATGTGCATTCAGTGCTTTACATTTCCCTCTAAGCACAACTTTCACTGCATCCCACAAATTTGGTTGTGTTTACAATTTCAGTTAGTTTAAAAAAAAAAATTCTTGAGAGATTACTTCTTTCCCCCTGTGTTATTTAGAAATGTGTTGTTTAATCTCCAAGTGTTGGGAGATTATACCTGTGTTTGTTGTTGATTTTTATTTTAATTCTTTTGTGGTCTGAGGCATACATTGTATAATTTTCTATGTTAAATTTGTTAAGGTGTGCTTTAGGGCCCAGAATGTTCCATATGAGCTTGAGAAGAATGTGTACCTTCTCTTGTTAGATGACCTATTCTGTAAATACTGATTAGACTACTGCCGTTATTTTGATGTTTGCCTTTCCCGATTTTTCTGTGCACATATCATCTGTGATCACTATATTTACAAAGTAGGATAGTCTTGTGCATATGATTTATAATCTTTTTATTTCAAGTATTGTGAACATATTTTCTTGTCATTAAATACATTTTTATCACATCATTTTTGTTGGCGATATAATGCTCCATGGTTTAGATCACCATGATTTAACTAGTTCTTCATTTGACATTTTGAGGACTTTATTTTTATTAAATAATCCTGTCATGAATACCCCCATAGCTAAATAGTCACACATCCTTCATTACTTAAGTGAATTTCCTCTAGGTAAACTTATCAGATTAAGCAGTAAACATGTTTTATGACTTGTTCAATGTAGTCAGACTGCCATCTAGAAGTTTCCTGATTTATTCTTCTATCAGCAATGTTTGATTGTACCTGTCCTCCCTGCATCCCAACCAGTGCCAAGCATTAATAACAATATTTATACTGCTTAGTGGTACATGGGTATTTATTATTGTATTCTCTGATTTTGTGTGTGTGTGTTAGAAACATTTCATATCTGGCCATTTGCAGCAACGCGTATGGAACTGGATGGTATTATACTAAGAGAAATAAGTCAGGCAGAGAAAGACAGATACCATATGTTTTCACTCATATGTGGATCCTGAGAAACTTAACAGAAGACCATGGGGGAGGGTACGGGGGGAGCGGAGAAAAAAGTTAACAGAGAGGGAGGGAGGCAAACCACAAGAGACTCTTAAATAACTGAGAACAGGGGCGCCCGGGTGGCTCAGTCAGTTGAGCGTCTGACTTCGGCTCAGGTCATGATCTCGCAGTTTGTGAGTTTGAGCCCCGTGTTGGGCTCTGTGCTGACAGCTCAGAGCCTGGAGCCCGTTTCAGATTCTGTGTCTCCCTCTCTGCCCCTCCCCTGCTCATGCTCTGTCTCTCAAAAATGAATAAACGTTAATAAGAATCTTAAAAAAAAAAATACTGAGAACAAACTGAGGGTTGATGGGGGGTGGGGGAGAAGGGAAAGTGGGTGATGGGTATTGAGGGCACCTGTTGGGATGAGCACTGGGTGTTATATGGAAACCAATTTGACAATAAATTTTATTAAAAAAAGAACATTTCATATCTTTTAAAAATGTTGCCAGTGTTGGGGTACCTGGGTGGCTCAGTCAGTTAAGTGTCTAGCTCTTGGTTTCAGCTCAGGTCATGATCTCACAGTTTGTGAGTTTGAGCCCTGCATCAGGCTCTGCATTGACAGCATGGAGCCTGCTTGGGATTCTCTCCCTCTATATCTGCCCCTCACCTGCACGTACACCCTCCCTCCCTCCCTCCCTCCCTCCCTCCCTCTCTCTGTCCCTCTCTCCCTCCCTCCCTCCATCCCTCCCTCTCTTTCTCTCTCAAAATAAATAAGTAAACTTTTAAAAAAAGTAAAAATAAGAAAAAGAATGTTGCCAGTGTAGCAAAGGGAATGATTTGATTTTCCTGTCTTAGGTTGTTAGTGAGATAGAACATTTTTACATTTGATTACTAGTTATTTGTATTTCTTTTATAAGTTGTTGGTTCTTGATACATATTCAGCTAAAAGAGAAAAGGCAGAACATCTTAGTTACTGTGTCTAGTCTTAAGGTAAATACGTAGGGAACATCTGCTAGACTTTTTTGAAATGCTGAAAATTAGTATATTACCTGAATATGAGATAGGGTTACCTAAGAACTTACCCCTCAGAAAAGATTTTTTTTTTTTTTTTTTTTTTTAAAGATCTTACAAAGTCTTTGCTGTTCTGGAGTCTTCCCAATTCTTTTGAGTCACAAAGTATTATTTGAGGACAATATATTAATCACCCACTTAAGCCCATTCTAATTTTAGATTCTGATGTTTTAAAGAAGTAAAGAAATTTTAAAATTTCAGTGATGATTCTGAGGTTATAATCACACAGAATGTTGGATAACTTTTTTTTTTAAGTTTATTTGTTTTGAGAGAGAGTGTGAGTGGGGGAGAGGCAGAGAAAGAGGGAGCAGCATATCTGAAGCAGGCTCTATGCTGACAGCAGAAAGCCATATGTGGGGCTCAAACTCAAGAACCACAAGATCATGACCTGAGCTGAAGTCAGACACTTAACTGGCTGAGGCATCCAGGCGCCCCTTGGATAACATTTTTAATAAAAGAAGTATTCAGGGAGCGCCTGGGTGGCTTAGTTGGTTGGGCATCTGATTTCGGCTCAGGTCATGATCTCACAGCTTGTGAGTTCGAACCCGACGTCGGGCTCTGTGCTGACAGCTCAGAGCCTGGATCCTGCTTCAGATTCTTTCTCTCTCTCTGCCCTTCCCTTGTTCGTGTTTGGTCTCAAAAATAAATAAACACCAAAAAATTTTTTGAAAAAAAAATGAAGTATTCAAATTTACTTACAGGGCCAACAAAAGAATTGACTATTGCTATCATAATTTTACGCCAAAAGGTACTGTGGCTTAGGATAAACTTTCTTACAATGACATTATTCTCAGATTCCAAGTGGTACACCTTAAGCATGTTCGATGGCAATTAAAATGATGTGCTCTAGTGGCACCTAAGTGGCTCAGTGGGTTAAGTGTCTGACTTCTGATTTCAGCTCAGGTCATGATCTCACGGTTATGAGATCAAACCCTGTTTCGAGTTCTGCACTAGGCATGGAGCCTGCTTAAGATTTATTCATTTTCTCTCTCTCTCTCTCTCTCAAAAATAAATAAATAATTTAAAAATGATGTGCTCTAGGAAATTGCTAGATGACCTAAAATGGCACTATCAGTGAGGGAACTGCAGCATATAAGGAGCTTGAATAAAATAGAAGGGTACACATGGAAAGGCCAATGTCTTGAAATCATTATTCCTTTTCTTTCTTTGTCTCTCTCTCTTTCTGTATTACATACATACAGAAAAGAACATAGATCATAAGCATTACTGTTCAGTGAATAATCACAAATTGTATATACCTATTGTTTCAGTTTGGGCTGCTGTTACAAAATAACCATAGACGTGGTGGTTTATACAGTAGAAATTTGTTTTTCGTTGTTCTGGAGGCTGGAAAGTCCAAGATCAAGGTGCCAGCCAATTCATTTCCCTGTGAAGGCCCTCTTCCTGGCTTGCAGATGGATGTCTTCTTGGTGTATCCTCACATGGTAGAGAAAGATGATCTCTGTCTCTTATCTCTTAGAGTAATAATTCCATTCATGAAGACTCCACCTTCATGACCCAATTACCTCCCAAAGGTGCCACTTCCAGATACCATCAGATAGGGGGTTAGGACTTCAGTATATAAATTGAAACGGTGGGGGAGGGTGGTTCACAAACATTCTATCCATAACACCTGTTACTACCGCCCAGGTTAATAAACAAAATGTTGTGTTATATGTAGAAGTCCCTCCTGCCTCTCCTGGCTGTTTTCCTTTCTACCCCTACCAGAGGTAGTCGCCGTTGTAAGTTATAATACTGAAGAGTCCTTTTACTTGGTTTTGAGCCTTATGTATATGGAATCACACAGGATCTATTCTTCTACCTGACTTTTTTGTTTAGTATTATTTTTAAATTCATCTTCTGTATAGCTGGGTTCATTTTTTGTTGTTATACAGTCTTACAGTGTAAGAGTATATCACAGGATCCCTGGGTGGCTCAGTCATTTAAGCATCCATTTCTTGATCTCATCTCAGGTCTTGATCTTAGGGTCATTAGTTCAAGCCCCATGTTGGGCTCTTTGCTGGGCATGAAGCCTACTTAAAAAAAAAAAAAGAGAGAGGGAGAAAGTATATTACAGTTTATTCATTACTTCTGTTAAAGGACATGTAAGGTTGGAGGTGTTATTATTTCAAAATTAATTATCTTGGTGAATAGGTATACTCATTTCTCTTAATATAAACCCGTGAGTAGACTTGCTAGATTTTGTGTGTTATCTCCAATCCGTAACCCAGTAGTTTAAATTTTCATTGATTGGGGCACCTGGGTATCTCAGTCAGTTAAGTGTCTGACTTAAGCTCAGGTCATGATCTCATGGTTCGTAGGTTCGAGCACTGCATCGGGTTCTGTGCTGACAGCTCAGAGCCTGGAGCCTGCTTCAGATTCTGTGTCTCCCTCTCTCTCTGCCCGTCCCCTGCTTGCACTCTATCTCCCTCTCTCAAAATAATAAGTAAACATTAAAAATAATAGTAATAAACTTCCATTGATTGCTGCCTAGATATAATCATTCAGTAGCTATTGATCCCCCACTATGTTTATATGTCTGCCATTGTGTAGGTATTGGGGGTATAGTCATAATTATGACTATATTTTATAATATAAATGTATAAAACTAAGTTAAGAAATTAAGTGTAAGTGGATGTTTGTCTATTTCATTCATATCCCTGAAAATTCATTCATTCAAGATCAGTCAGATTGCTTTTTGGCCGTCTGTTTGTTGGAAAAATAAGTGTTCCTTTCTAGTTTTCTCTAATTTTCAGTTATGTGGTTATTAGGAACCAGAGCTTTGGGCAAAAATAGGGGCACAGTAAGGAGGATGCGTGTGTCAGTGATGTGCATGGTTAGAGGAGGCTAGCTGGAGGCAGATGCTCCCTGAGAGGCTGTGGGGTGGGGGCAGGTTAAGTGGGCCAGGGTATGGCAGAGAGGGAGGAACGAAATAACTGAATGGCTTTGTTCTGGCAATAGTCTTGTGGCCCTGAAAGCTTTTTTTGTTTGTTTTTTAACTGAGGTTTAATCTACATACTATAAAATTAGCCCTCTTAAAGTATACTACTTAGGAGTTTTTAGTACATTCACAAGGTTATGCAACCGTAACCACTGTGTAATTTCTGAACATTTTTATTTATTTCAAAAAGAAACCCTGTACCCATTATCAGTCACTTTCCATTTCTTTCCACTCTCCCCTACCCATGATCTAAATGTCCATGAGTCTACTTTCTGTCTCTATACATTTGCCTACTCAAGATGTTTCATATAGGTGGGATCATACACTTTTTTGACTGTCTTCTTTCACTTAGCATCATGTTTTCAAAGTTCATCCATTTTGCTGTATGAATTAGTACCTCATCTCTTTTTATGGTTGAGTATATTCCATTGTATGGATGTAACACATTTTCTTTATCTGTTAATTCATTGATGGACATTAGGTTATTTCCACTTTGGGATACACACACACACACACACACACACACACATATACATATATATAAAATGCTACTATGAACATTCATCTACACGCTTTTGTCTGGGCATGGGTTTTTCAAGTTTCTTGTATATGTATCTAGGACTAGAAATGCTAAAGCTTTTGTTTGTTTTTTTCAGGAGCTTTCTCCAAATGAATAGCTCATTAGATCCTGTATTAGAGTGGTGTAGTATTGAAAACATGGAACACTCACAGTTCCAGTGGCCAGGTTTCATTTTTATTTTGTACATTCATATTGTCATTTTGAATTCTCCTTTGGGCTCTTTTGTTTGTTTGTTTGTTTTTTACTGGATGTCTCAGGGTACTTGCTGCCCTGGATGTGGGTCTGTCTTTGTTATTTAGGTTTTGAGCATATCCAGGATTTGCAGTTGACACTTTAAGAGCTAATTTTCTTTCCATTCCTTATAGATTCTCCTGCAACTATTAAATTGCACATTTATTGTTTCTGTCTATGTATCTAATAATGCTTATGTTGTCTAGCTCCTGAGGTATTTATTTTAAAGTTATAGGGTAAAGGTCTCTTTTTTCTTTGACTTGATTCTTGGGTAATGTGAATCTACACCAATACAGGATATGTTTGGCTCCTACAATCTGGAGGAGCGCCAACTCAGAGACATATTTCTGTTTGTTCCTATCAAGGTTCCAGGGTCAGGAGCTCTCTTTAAGATCAGGGAACATTATATTGGCCACCTTGCCTAGAAGAATGCTTCTGTGGCTCTTCTAAGTGCTTAAATGAAGAGGCTCTCCATTGTCAGGCATTTGCTTAGGTATTTTAAAGATAGTACCAGACCCCTGAGAAATATGGAATAAAGAAGTAAACCGCTAAACCAGACAAAGTACCCAGATAATGACTGGCAAAGATCTATGTACAATAAAGCAAATGCCACCAGATATAATTGGACATCTCTAGATTGAAAGGTTCGTGAGGGCATGGACCATTTCTTTTCTTTTTTTCACCTTCTTTTTCCTTCACTACCCAAATGGTTTGTAGCTATACCTGGCAACATATGATGTGTTAAATAAATATTTGTTAACTGGATTAATAAATTTTCAATAGTTTCTGACTCCATATTCCTTCTTTATAAGCTCTTAGCAATCTTTTTAGTTCCTGCATAATGTAGAAGGCTCTTGTCCTTCCAACATGAGCAGCCTCTTGACTTGCCAGATTCTGGTACTTCTATTAGCTTTCTGCCCTATAATCTTTGATAGCAGATAGTAATATGCGGTTTCTGTTTTTGCCAGAGGTAGCCACATCTTGTTTGTTACAGCTTCCAATCTCCTGTCTGATTCTTGTCCTCATACTCTGGGGAGTAGTGAAAGAAACAACTTAGAAAGTGCAAGGTAGGTTATCAAGAGCCTTGCATTTAATCTTTAATTTGAAGGGGCGCCTGGGTGGCGCAGTCGGTTAAGCGTCCGACTTCAGCTCAGGTCACGATCTTGCGGTCTGTGAGTTCGAGCCCCGCGTCAGGCTCTGGGCTGATGGCTCAGAGCCTGGAGCCTGCTTCCGATTCTGTGTCTCCTTCTCTCTCTGCCCCTCCCCCTTCATGCTCTGTCTCTCTCTGTCTCAAAAATAAATAAACGTTAAAAAAAAATTAAAAAAATAAATAAATCTTTAATTTGAAGACATGGGAGAGCCACAAAAATGCAACAAAATCAAGATTACGCTATAGGGAAACTCTTCTTGGGTAGTATATGGTCTTGACTAGACGGGAGAAACTGCAGAGAAGGCCTTAGGATCTAGGGCAGCAGTTGAAATGTGAAGAGGTGATGGTTTGCACTAAGGGCTGACAGCAGCTATGTAAGGGAAAAGTTAGGTTTGAAAGGCCTTTTGCACAAAGAATCTCTAATGTCTGTTAACACTGAATATTGGACAGAAAGGCAAAAAGAGGGCAGATTCAAAGGGCCACTCAGGGGGCGCCTGGGTGGCGCAGTCGGTTAAGCGTCCGACTTCAGCCAGGTCACGATCTCGCGGTGCGGGAGTTCGAGCCCCGAGTCGGGCTCTGGGCTGATGGCTCAGAGCCTGGAGCCTGTTTCCGATTCTGTGTCTCCCTCTCTCTCTGCCCCTCCCCGGTTCATGCTCTGTCTCTCTCTGTCCCAAATAAATAAATAAACGTTGAAAAAAAAATTAAAAAAAAAAAAAAAAAAAAAAACAAAGGGCCACTCAGGTTAGAAGAATGGTAGTACCTTAAACAGAAATAAAGCATGTGGAAAAGGAAGGCATTTGGGAGGCAGGGATGAAGATGAGTGTTTTAGATATATTGAGCGTGAGGTGACATCAGAACCTTATAAGACTGAAGCATAGCAGAAAAATCGTGAGGTTTTTCCATTGCCATGTTTTGTTCCACTACGTAACTAGTTTATTCTACAGCTTTCTCTTTATTTCATAATCTTATGTTTTTTGAGCAAAATACCTACCTCTGTCTATCCCAGGTAATTTCTTTATTTTTTAAATTTTTATCCCGTGTGTGTGTGTGTGTGTGTGTGCGTGTGTGTGCACATGTGCGCACAAGTGCTGGAGGGGGACACGGGGTGGAGTGGGGGGAGAGAGAGGGAGGAAGGGAGGGAACATGAGTCTTGAGTAGGCTCCATGCTCAGTATGGAGCCTGACGCAAGGCTCGATCCCACAACCCTGGGATCATGATGGAGCCAAAATCAAGAGTCAGATGCTCAACCAACTGAGCCACCCAGGCACCCTGTCACCCTATCACCAGTAATTTCTAAAAGCATCTGTACCAATTAGGATTAGATTGGCTTAAATGAGTTTCTTTCTTTCTAATGTAAATGAAGTCTAAGCTATCCAGGCTTTCTTCTGTGGTTTCATGGTCCTCAGAGACCCAGACTCCTTCAGTCATGTAGCCCTATCATCCTCAACATATGACCACTTTAAGATGGTTTTTTTCTTTTTAGTATAGTTTTTTATTAAATATCTACATGCCATAGAAATTAATTGAAAACTACCGAAGAAAGTGCAAAATCACTTAATAACTGGTTTTTTGCACCTCGGTCTGTATGAGAAACTCTTATAAGCAAGAAGAAGGTATCTACTAAGTACTTATTACAATACTTACTGCACTGAGCACTTTTGAGAACAAGAAGAAATTCTTTAACTCTGAAGACTGTTTTATATCTTGTTCATAGATTTGTTAAGCCAAAGTGATGGCTTCAAGATGGCTGCTTGAGTGCTAGCCACCACTTTGACTTGCCAACCAATAGGAAAGAAGCAGGAATGAAAGTGGACATGCCCCCCCCTTCCCCTTTAAGAATACTGCCTGGACTTTGCACACACTATTATTTATGTCCAGGTGATTAGAATTTAGTCATGGCCACACTTAACTGAAGGGAGCTCTGGGAGACTTTATTTCAGGTAACCATGTGCTCAGTTGAAAATCAAGGGTTTGCTTCCAAGGAAAAGGAAGCAAATAGGCATTGGGAGACTCCTTGAAGTCTCTTAATTATCCAGAGTAAGAACCAAACTCCAAATTCTTCCAGGTTACAGAATTTTGTTTCTCCAAACCTTAATTATCCTTATAATAATAAAAAATATATTAAATAATAAAATATATTTAATAAATTTAATTTAAAATGTACATTTCTGTTCTTGTATTCTTTTTTTTTTTTTTTTTTTTTTTTTTTTTAATGTTTATTCATCTTTGAGAGGGAGACAGAGCGAGAGGGAGACAGAATCCAAAGCAGACTCCAGGTACCGAGCTGTCAGCCCAGAGCCCGACACGGGGCTGGAACTCAACAAACCGTGAGATCATGACCTGAGCCACACACTTAACCAACTAAGCCACCCAGGCGCCACTCTGTTCTTGTACTCTTTAAAAAACATGTAGACTTGGGGCACCTAGTCTATGTGCTCAGTCAGTTAAGTGTCTGACTCTTGCTTTTGGCTCAGGTCATGATCTCACCGTTTGCGAGTTCAAGCCCCACATTGGGCTCTGTGCTGAGTGCAGAGCCTGCTTGGGATTCTCTCTCTCCATCTCTACCCCTTCCCTGCTCAAGCTCACGCTCTCTCTCTCTCAAACTAAATAAATAATCTTTAAAAAATTTTTTAAAAACCCACATAGACTGATAGCTAGTAGCTATAGCATATGCTACGGAATAGACCATTGTTGGAATCAATGTCTAAAGTTTGAATTTAAAAAAAAAAAGAGTTTGAGGGGAGGGTGGGTGATGGGTATTGAGGGCACCTTTTGGGATGAGCACAGGTGTTGTATGGAAACCAATTTGACAATAAACATATATTGGGGAAAAAAAAGTTTGAATGTAAGATCGGTAGATCCAGAAGCTAGAAAAGTTGCAGTGTGATAAAAACCATGTTTTACCTTGGCAGCTTTGGATGTAGTTTTTCTACATGAGTTCTTCTGAGTCTTAGATTTATTATAAATATACAGGATTAAAGAGGATAGAAGCAGAATGCCTCTGAAAGCACCAGCATTTCTGCTAGGCCTTTCTTAGCAAGAAGAAGAGTATATGTTGATCTTAACTTATTTCTGGGCTTTTTTACTTTTCTTAAGTGTAGTCCTCTCTGGGTCACATCCAACTTTGCCTATTATATGTGCTGCTCACAGTGCACTTTATACCTGGTGAACCATCAGCACGGTTGACCTCTGAGCATAAACTTTCTCATTTCCTTCTGTCTGTCTTCACTTCCAGCAGTGTCGAAGAACTCTTTCCATTCTGTAATTTTCCTCTAAGAATTTCAGATAGAGATATGGTTTCCCATTTGTTTATTGTCTTTGTGCTTTAAAACATAATCTCCACGAGAGCATCATTAGGTTTTGTTCACTACTGAACTAGTCTAGTCACCACCATGCCTAGTCAGCTGTGAGAAAATATTTTTGTGGATTAAGAATACATATCCTATTCTGGTTAATGTTTTTTGGGGATGAGGAGGTGGTAGGGAAAGGATAAAGGCATTTTTTAAATCTACAAACCTCTAGAAGTCTTCCCACAAGAAGAAATAATCTCAGTACATTGAGTTGAAGTCTTTTGGAGAGGAGCCAGCCACGTGTTATAATGTTGACCATCTTCTTGAACCTCAGATTGGTTTGTATTGCTTAACACATCACTTTTCAACGGGCCAGAACATGAAGTTGGAACTATCTTAGAAAATCTAGGTGTGCAGGCTATTGTGTGTAATAGAAACCTCAAGATGCTTCCGTTTTTTGTTTTTTTTTTTCTTTTCCTAAAGAAGATCTTTTACTGAGACCTATTTAAAACATTTCAGTCTTTAATTCAAATAAACTTCAACTCAGCTGAATGGCTAATCTAGGTAAAGGCTTCATCGTGACAAGAATACACCCCACCCAAAACAATAATAATAATAATAATTCCCAGGGCATCTGGGTGGCTCAGTCGGTTAAGCGTCCGACTTCAGCTCAGGTCATGATCTCGCGGTCTGTGATTTCGAGCCCTGCGTCGGGCTCTGGGCTGATGGCTCAGAGCCTGGAGCTTGCTTCCGATTCTGTGTCTCCCTCTCTCTCTGCCCCTCCCCTGTTTATGCTCTGTCTCTGTCTCAAAAATAAATAAACGTTAAAAAAATAATAATTTAAAAAAAAATAATTCCCCACCTACAAAGACATTAAAGTAGGTTCCTGACTAAAGAGGCCTCCTAACGCTGCTCAAGGATGGCCCTTTTTAAATATTTCTTTCCCAGTTTTTATTTATTTTTTCTTTTTTTCTTTTTTAATGTTTATTTTTGAGAGAGAGTGCACGAGCAGGGGAAGGGCAGAGAGAGAGAGGGAGACACAGAATCCAAAGCAGTCTCCAGGCTCTGAGCTGTCAGCACAGAGCCGATATGGGGCTCGAACTTATGAACTGTGAGATCATGACCTGAGCTGAAGTCAGATGCTTAACTGACTGAGCTGCCCAGGCGCCGCCCCCCCCACCCTCCCCGCTTTTTTTTGTTTTAATGTTTATTTCTTTTGAGAGAGAAAGCATGCATGCAAGCAGGGGAGGGACGGAGAGATTGAGAGAGAATCCCAAGCAGGCTCCATGTTCAGCGCAGAGTCTGACATGGGGCTCAGTCTCACAACTGACCTGAGTTGAAATCAAGAGTCAGACACTTAACCAGCTGAACCACCCAGGGGCCCCTCTTCCCAGTTTTTCTTATAAAAAAGAGAAATTTTCAATTATATGATCACTTGGTTAATTTTGACAACCTTTATTTATTTTTAAATGTTTATTTTGAGAGAGAGAGAGCATGTAAGCGTGAGAGGACCAGAAAGAGAGGAAGAGAGAGAATCCCAAGCAGGCTTCATATTCAACTCAGAGCTGTATGTGAGGTTCTTTCCTACACCCATGAGATCATGACCTGAGCCAAAACCAAGAGTCAGAAAGCCCAACCTACTGAGCCACCCAGGCGCCCCAATTTTGATCTCCTTTAAACAGGTATAAAGGATGCCTTTTATTTATTTATTTTTTTAATGTTTATTTATTCTTGAGAGAGAGACAGTGCATGAGTGGGAGAGGGGCAGAGAGAGAGGGAGACATAGAATCTGAAGAAGGCTTCAGGCTCTGAACTATTAGTACAGAGTTGGACGCTTAACCGACTGAGCCACCCAAGCTCCCCAGGATGCCTTTTAATACACTGGATAGTATATTTTAGCTCTGAGGGTGTTTAAAGGTGTTCAAGGGTTAAGGCTGTATTAGATTCTCAGAGCATACAAGTCTGATCAGGGAGAGTTTCTTGATTGCTGAGAGCTCTGCCTTTGTAGCACTTGGCAGCAACTCTAGCTGAGACATTGTTAGAGACCTCTTGGGTTTGTGTTCTCTCAAATTCATAGATTACCTGAGATTTCTGCCCTGTGCAGAGATCATTCCCTCATTCTCAGTGTGTACCTGCTGCAGTAGCAGCTATTATATAGCTCAGTAAATGTTGCTTCCTCAGTGGTCTAACTTGTTTTTTTTGTTGTTGTTGTTGTTTTTTTATGTTTATTTATTTTTGAGACAGAGACAGAGCATGAACGGGGGAGGGCCAGAGAGAGGGAGACACAAAATCTGAAGCAGGCTCCAGGCTCTGAGCTGCCAGCACAGAGCCCGACGCGGGGCTCGAACTCACAAGCTATGAGATCGTGACCTGAGCCGAAGTCGGACGCTTAACCAACTGAGCCACCCAGGCGCCCCAAACTCAGTGGTCTAATTTGACTTGAGCTTGCCTTACATGTGAAAAGCCACCCCTCGTTTTTATTACGAACTGAAGTGAAGTTTGATAATTCTGTTATTTGCAAGTGAAAATGAGTAGACCGAAAAGGATTAGGCACTTAATCATTTGTCCCGTTGGACCTTTTCTGACGCAGAGCTTCCATTCTTAGTCTTATAGCAGCTGTCAAGAGTGGCATTGGGTCTGTAGCGCTTTTTTTTTTTTTTTTTTAATTTTTTTTTTTTTTCAACGTTTATTTTTTTATTTTTGGGACAGAGAGAGACAGAGCATGAACGGGGGAGGGGCAGAGAGAGAGGGAGACACAGAATCGGAAACAGGCTCCAGGCTCTGAGCCATCAGCCCAGAGCCCGACGCGGGGCTCGAACTCCCGGACCACGAGATCGTGACCTGGCTGAAGTTGGACGCTTAACCGACTGCGCCACCCAGGCGCCCCCTTTTTTTTTTTAATTGTTTGTTTGTTGTTGTTGTTGTTTTCTTTAGTAATCTCTATACCCAACATGGGTCTGGCTCAAACTCACAGTCCCAAGATCAGGAGTCGCATATTATTCCAGCTGAGCCAGCCTGATTCTGTACCTTGGATCTGTAGCTTTTTGCCTAAGAAAAAAAGAATGGTGGGTGTTTACCGACCTAAAGTGGCAATTGAACATTGTGTATTCACAAGTCTGACACTGTATTTTATTCATCTTTTCAGGACATTGTTTCTGCAGAAAGTATGTCAGCAGGGCTTTCTGAAATGTCTGAGCAAGGACACTGAAAGCAAAGAGACTAATAGAGACAGTCTTCAAGAAGCTAAGGTTCTTGGGTGGGAGGTAGCAGTAGAAATAATGTTTTCAATGGGAGGCCGGAAGAAGAGCTGCTGGCTCTTTGGGGGATACCTGGGAAACACTGTAGCCTTCATGGTCGCCTCAGGGTGTGATCTGCAGTGTCTTAAGACTTGTGGGCCGGGGCGCCTGGGTGGCGCAGTCGGTTAAGCGTCCGACTTCACCCAGGTCACGATCTCGCGGTCCGTGAGTTCGAGCCCCGCGTCGGGCTCTGGGCTGATGGCTCAGAGCCTGGAACCTGTTTCCGATTCTGTGTCTCCCTCTCTCTCTGCCCCTCCCCCGTTCATGCTCTGTCTCTCTCTGTCCCAAAAATAAATAAACGTTGGAAAAAAAAAAAAAAAAAAAAAAGACTTGTGGGCCTCTCTTGGCTTTTCCTTCCACCTCCCAGCATGAGCTCTGCATACAGAAAAAGAAATGAGAAGTGTTTTGATTATGTCACTCAGTAAACAAAATAAGAAACTTTACATTTACCACAATGATTTTAGAAACTCCCTTTTACTTCCCCTACAGTGACTTGATTTAGAGCCCTAGACATTGAAGCATAACTATATGTTTAATTTAGGGTCCACTTTTTGCAGAGAAATGAGCAGGGGGGGGTTGAGCAATAGTCATCTCAGGATATGAAAGAGTGTTTATATATATAGTGTTCTGTTATTCAGCAGTGTGGGGAGAAAATGTCCCTAACTGCAGTAGGCAGAGAGCCCCTCTTTTATCTGGGACTAAAACCTCTGCTCTGCATACCTCACAATTTTTTTAGGGTTAATTGAGAAAATTGTTAGGAAGGAACAATCTGTATCTTGTTTCTGTATCTGTTCTACTTTATGAGTACTTTGATTTCATCACAATGCAATTGAAACCAAGTGAGAAAAAAAAGTGAAGGTTATAGAAACCTGAATTCTGAAGGGAATTCTGAGGATTATCAATAAGATCTGTTCCAATGTGATCTTCTACTTCCATTAAGAATTTTTTGGAAATAAGTTATTGATTAACCAGGGAAATTGTTTAAGTAGACTGAGGTCCTTATCAACATTGAATGAAATAATTACTTTAAAACATACACAATTCTAACAAAATGAAATTTTCAAAAATGTTTGCAGTTTAGTGGTTCACAATTATTCAGTTATTGTAAGTACCAGTTGCTGGATCTAGTAATAATTTCTTTAGAGCAATATGTTTGTGGTGAAGGAGTTTGCTGAGTGCCCCATCCATCTACCTGGTCTCAGCCTCTGCCAGGAGCCTCACCTTCTCCCAAGGAAAGAAAAGACTTTTGGCTGTTTTGATTATTTACTTATTTGCTTACTCATGTATTTGTTTTTATTTTGCATCTTTGTTTTTGACCCAGATGACTCTTAGGATAGGAGAGTTTTGTGGATCCCTTGGTAAGGAAGTCTTCCTTAAGTCTTCTGAGGAGCTAAGTTGTTGAATTACCTCCAAGACCGTAGATTACTGGTTTTCTTTCATAATTACAAGAGGCGTTTTCTAGAAGAACTGGGATCTTAAAAATACACCAAAGACTGGGGGGTGCCTGGGTGGCCCAGCCTGATTCTTGATTTCGGCTCGGGTCATGATCCAAGGGTCATGGGATCGAGCCCCGTGTTGGGCTCCTTGTGGAGCATGGAGCCTGCTTGAAATTCTCTCTCTCTCTCTCTCTCTCTCTCTCTCTCTCACTCTCTCTCTCTCTCTCACTCTCTCACCCCCCCTCTCTGTCTCTCTCTTTCTCTGTCTCCCTCTCCCTCCCGCCCCATGCCCCTGTTCCCCACCCATGCGCGCTCTCTCTCTCTCTCTCTCTCTCTCTCTTTATTTAAAAAAAAAAAAAAAAGCACCAAAGACTATCAGGGAATGGTGATGAAGGAGGTGGAATATGTTTTTAGCACCAGATACTTTTGCAATAATCAAGTTGCTCTATGTCAGGGCCTGGTCGAGAGTGTATTGTATTCCTGGTACAGAGTTCATCTTGAGACCCTGACTTTGCTGAGCCTGGTGGATTGGGCTGAGTGAAACACAGGCCAGCCATATTGCTTCAGAGAGCACAAATAAGGTTTTAGCAAGATGCTGGTTGTGTCCTCTTAGGAAATGATAAACTGGTCTGGTAGTGAAATGTAGATTTTAGGAAGCGTTTTAGAAAAAAAAATTGTGCTTACATCTAGACAAGAAAAGATATCAAGATGAAGTAGCAGCTGAGACTGCAATGTCTTCTTGCCCCTCAACTTTTTAGAAAAAACTTTTAATTTTTAAAGGTTTTATTTTTGTTTAAATAATCTCTGCACACAATGTGGGCTTCAGACTAACGCCCCTGAGATCAAGAGTCACATGCCCTACTTACTGAGCCAGCCAGGCACCCCAATCTTGTCCCTCAACTTTAAATTGGACCCTGAAGTGGGATTCTGTTTCCAGTGGAGATCCATCAGGGCCTCATCTCCTGGCTGCTCAGTGGGGCACTTAGACCCTGTTCTTTGAAAAGCCAGTGTAACAGAGGGTATGGAGATCACTGGACAGAACTCCTACAGAGTTGTCACAGAGCATTTCTTCTTTGAATTTCTACCTCTACTTACCTCCTTCCTCCCTTTCCTCCTTCTGTCTCATTTTGGTTTTGGCCTTTGGAAATACTAAGTTTTATAAAATGTTTGAACTAGAGCATATCCTTGCACTAGAAAAATTGATCCTGTCTGCTTTGCAAAAGATTTCTATAAAAACTACACTTTTATACTAAGGGGAATGACATACATCTGTTTTTAAACCGTTTTGTTCCTCTTGCTGTATTCTTTCTGTGGGACCATTTGATTGCTAGGTGGTTGAAACTGCTGGTAGCAGCTACTTACTACCAACTGTCTTTGTCTTAGGCTTGTGCCTAAAGTAATTGTAGTGCTTTAAGAACGTAAAGACCACTTGAGCAGGCCACTTGGGGGGGGGGGGGTTGGCAACACAGTCAGGAAGCAGGGTCTTTACGACAGTCTCTCTAGAAAGTCCCTACGGGGCCATTGCCTGCAAATTTCTTTAGACTTTATGCATCTTTTCATCAGAAGCCACCTTTCATGTGTCAACTATTATAAGATGGCTGACTCCCTGGAAGCTTAAAAACAAAGAAAAACAGTATGGCAAAAAGAAAACCCGACTTTTGGTTCTATATGTGTTGCTAACTAGCTCTGTAACCTTGGGCAAGCTGTTCCATGTATCCCAGCCATTCTTTCCCATGTGGAAATAAATTCTATATATGCCCTACTTGTGAGGATTGAGCAAGGTGACATTTATGAAGAATGCCTTTGTAAACTGTAATTGCCTTGTGAATAAAGATTACTATCTCTGATAAACAGTACCAGTTCTCAGCCACCAGTAACCTGATTTTCTCATCCTGTGTTTGGAAGAAGCACAAATCTACGAGGAGGGATTGCTGATGTTTCAGTGTGAGTTGTACACAAGGCTCACATACTTTCTCCCTGCCTTTTGATCCTGTCTCACTCCACGCTTTAACGGGATACGAGTTCTCCTGCACAGCCGCCATGCTGTCAGTACAGTGTGACTAGGACTGCACTTGTGTTGGAGATCTTCAACACACATGCCGAGCTGCTGGCCAGAAATGTTCTTCCCCTTCCCATGTGCTCTTGTACCTCCCCAGTACCTTAAGAATTCTTGGGGCTTGGTTATAAGCCAGGTGAACCATGTGGTAGATTCTTATTTAATTCTCTGACCCAAGTCCTTTCCACAGGTTGACAGTCACAAAATGAAGTTATGAATGAAGTCTCTGGGAGCAGCAGCTGAAAAAGGAAATGGAAATGATTGTGTTGAGTTCAGCAGCCCTCAGACCCAGAGTGTGCTCTTGTCTAGTGTCCCCGAGGTGGAGAATAAGGACTTGCTTTACTCTCCAGGAGTGCAGTTGTCTCTAGCTTCCTTCAGCTTCACGTTAAAACCCCTTGAGATTATAGTTAAGAACATCTCTAGATGACTTTGTCAAGTGAGGGCTTTGGTCTTAGAGAATTTTAGCAGGTTTTAATCTAATTTAAGCCCAGTCTAACACTACTGAGAAAGGAGGTGTCTTTGGTTTTACTTTCAAATGTAAAATTTGGCATTTCCTCTTCTTTGGGAGCCAGACATGGTTAGTTAGACTCGTGGTCTTCATGGTACCTTTGCCTGAGTAGCTTAATAATTAAAACTCAGTAATTCAAATGATGAATAAAAGCCCTAATGTGTGAAGATGGTAGATGATAGACAATTAAAAGTAGACAACCAAAAAGTGATGAAATCATTTTTAATGACTTATTATTTTTTACTTATTAATATTTAAATTTTTACTAACTCAACTCCCCACAGCTTGCTTCCTTAGGAGACACTGGCAGATTTGTACGCAGTCTGAAGAAAGGGCCTGGCCACAGGATAGGGAGGGGTATAGTGTATATCACACCTGTGCTTGGTATATTTGGGCAGACTAAGTGTGATAGCAGCTGGGGAATCAATCCTAGATAAACCTGATTGTTCTCATTCACATGATTTCTGTGTCTGTTTATTCTTATTAAAACAATTGGCTGTTCTTCAATAGTGATGTTAAAACCATTTCATATTCTTTAGCAGTGGTCTCCTCTGGCAGCTTTATGTCTTGCCGTGTGCAGGTTGAAAAGAAAGAGTCGTCCTAGCTGTAGAGGACTCTGAGGAATTGGGAATCATTGCCTTTGTAACACATGAGGTGAAGGCAGTCTTCCTAAAGTTGATATGCTAATAGTGCTCCTGGCAGGAGGAGTTTCCTACCCTGGACAGAAAGTCATCCGTGATTCCTGGAGTCACATGTTTGTTACCCTGGAAGTATAAAGGCTCTTTGCCTTAGAAATTCCTGAATCTACTGATGCCTCAAGTGGTAAAATCAAAATTTGCAATTGACTGTATTCACAGTAGTGCCTTGTTCTGCAGCACCGTTCACTCTTCGAATGGCAACCCACACATTTTGTGGATTGGGTGTACAGATGCACACTACGACAGCAGTACCTCCCTCCGGAGCCACTGTGTGCTAAGCACTTCAGTCTTCCAGGGATGGTTGGATCCATTTAGTCTTTTGTTCATTCCCCAAGTGCTTAAGTTCCTTTTCTATACCAAGTACTGCACTTGGTACGATAATAAAAGGCCAGCAGGATTTAGCCTGGACACTAAGATCTGGCCCAGCAATTGACAACTAACATTAAGTGCTATCATGAAGATATAGGTTCTGATGTGTGGTGACCATTTCCTGTGAAAGCTTTAGTCTTTTAGTAGATTGAAATGGGTTGTGAAATATTATATTAACCTGTCAAGCAAATGAGGTGAAGCGAGTGGCATTTTGACCTTGTCTAGTCTCACCTGCTGATTCTAGTCCTTTTTTAGCACTTAGGAGTTGAAATACATTTATTGAGCCCTCACTGTATTCCATTCTAAGCTCTTTACATGTATTAATTTACTTAATCTTCATAACCACCTTATGAAATAGGTACTGTTATCCCTACTTTACAAATGAGGAAACTAAAGAACATGGAAATTAAGGTCCTTGTTAAAGGTCATGAGGTAGAGGCAGGATTCAGATTTAGGGAACCTGATCCAGAGTCCATATTCTTAAATGATGTGATACACTGCCTCTGGGTGGAAGGGTACCATCTTGACCAACCTCCTGTATGGGTAGAGCTTGGCAGAGTGATAGTTCCCTGACCCTCTGTGCCTGCAGAGTTTTGCTCTTTCCTGGATTGGTTTCTGAGAGCAGATTGCGTGTGCCTAATACAGAACAAGAGTTGATGAATGCTGCAGGAGGTCCCTTATCTACAGCCCCACATGTGAATCTGGCTCTACCTTTCACCATCTGGATGACCTTGACTCTGAGCATGTTTCCTCATCTGTAAAGTGGAGATAATGTTATTTTATGGGATCATTTAGGGGATTAAATAAAATAACATACTTAACAGTTCCTGGCTCTGAGTAAATGCCTAATAAACGTTAGCAAATTTTTATTGCCATCATCCTCTAACCTTGAGAACGAGCCAAGAAACAATTTCTCAGAGACCAGATTCTAGGACCTAGGTAGGTGGGCAGGTTTCCTTTGGTTTTGACAAGACAATAATTTTATTCTATGTATTTCTCTTGACTCTTTTGGTGTGAAAAGCAGAGAGGTAAAGCATTATTTGACAGATGTATGGATTCAAGCAAGAAACTGAGGTCCAATTGCAAAGAAATGCCTTGTAGAACTCAGAGCCCTGTCTGAGGAGACACAGAGGACCCTAGAGGGCGGAGAATGAACACAGCGCAGGGGCTAGTTCCAGAGTCGCATTCTCGGTTAGTTCACTTACCAGTGTGGGTGAGGGTCTCTTGTCAGTAGGCAGAGATTTTTTTCCTCTACTCTAACACGTGTCTGCTGGCTAGTGTTTATTAAAACTTAACTTTTTCTTAATATGAAATAGAATTTGTGACTTTTCTAAAATGCAGAGGCAAAGGAACTCTGTTAACTGCAGGCTTACTGATCCCCTTTCCCCACCTGTTCCTGTGCCAGACTTCCCCAAAGTGCTTATTTGCCAATGGTTGCTCCTCAGATCTCATGGCTAGCTCACTCCATAGGCTCCAAGCCAGAGTGATGCTGCTGCCACCACTGCCGCCAACACCTCTGCTGCCACCACCAGCCATTCAGGTTCCTGCCATAAGGATGTGACCTGCCGTGAAGCTTTCACCTTTCTCCTTTCTGCCTGTCATTGGGGTTGTGCCTCTTTTCCTGGTGCTTTTGCCATGCGGCCAGTGTTCCAAAGAAAGTTTTCAGGCACCAAAGTTAAGAGCCCTACCTACCTCTCCCAAGGAGATTTTTGAGTTAGCCATGGAAAAGAAGACAATTGAGAGGGCTCCTGTGCCTCTGTGCTGCAGAAGGAAGAGTTTGCTTCTTGATAGTGTGCTAGCGCCAAGCCAGGTGGGGGAGACTTGCTGGGATTCATGTGAAAGTGCACTACATGACCTCTGGAGAAGTAGACTGGGCCTATCCTGCCCAAGGACAGCACCCTGACCCACAGGAGCCAAGGCCGAAGACTGATATCACCTTCTGCCACGCCCTTTCCTTAAGCTTAAGCTTAAGCTTGCTCTGCCACACTGCCCCAAGTCTGTGGCTTAAAACAGCCATTTCCTTTTGTTGATGAATAGGCCACTCTTTGTAAAATGTTTCAGCTTGGGGACTGGAAAGGCGGTCTGTGCCTTCCTGTCTCTCTGTTTCTCTGAGGGTTGACGTTGATGGCTTCTGTCTTTGTCTTCACAGGGAACTCTAATGATCCATGACAAAGAGGTCATCCTTGAGTATATATCAGGCCCGGACTTTTGGTACTGCAAACGGGTAAGTGCCTGGAACTCTGTTCCTTAGAAGTAAAGATCCAGCATCATAGCTCCTCCGTGTCTCCAGGAGTGCTATCTGGTAGTATGCATTGCTGAGCACTGAGCTCTTCTGCCTTAGTTCAGATGAACTGAGGGTCAGAGCAAGGTCAGCCACCATTCCTGCTTCCCAGGCTGCTGTCTGTGGCCATAGAGGGTTCTGGGTCTATTGGCCTGTTGGAGGCACCTTCTCAAGGGACATATGCCATGCTTTTCTATTGATGATGAACTGAAAGCAGTGCCTTGACTTTCAACCTCTCCTTGGTTACCCTTCCTGGGGGTGGTTACAGGGGAATTAGTGTTTTGAAAGGCTGGTTCTGTGGGAGTTATATATTTTTTGGATATTAAAAGGTTTCCAAGGATATGGAACTTTAGGTACTGTGGCATCATACCTCTGTTAAACTCTAATATTCTTCTTGAAAGGCATATTTAAAGATTTTAGGCCATACTCTTCTTAGAAGTCTAGCCAGATTGTAAATGAGCATGAAAATAAAATTTGTCATTTTTCATTGCTGCTTAGTTTCAAAAATAATTGTGAAAAATTTACAAAGTTTCAGGGTGTCTGGGTGCCTCAGTCAGTTAAGCAGCCAACTCTTGATTTTGGCTCAGATCACAATCTCACGGTTTGTGAGTTGGAGCCCTACATCGGGCTCTGTGCTAACAGTGCAGAGCCGGCTTGGGATTCTCTCTCTCTCCTGCTCTCATGTGCATGTGCACTCTCTCTTTCTCTCTCTCTTTCTCAAAATGAATAAACTTTTTTAAAAAGTTACAAAGTTCCTGAACCAGGATTCATTAAAAAGTTCATTATAGAACTTGGTAAAATTCAGTAAAAACTTTAGTTTGACATTTTGTTAATCTCAGTGAAATATAATTTGAATAGCTGTGGTTGTCATCGACCAAAGTATCATATTTCATGATATACTACTTTATGGTGTCATTTTATGAAAACATTTAACTTTTTCAAAAATTGTGATAAAATACACATTAAATTTATCATTTTAACCATTTTAAAACATATAATTCAGTGGCATTAAGTACATTCACAATGTTGTACAACCGTCAACACTATCTAGTTCTAGAACTTTTTCCATAACCTCAGAAAGAAACCCTGTATCTATTAGCAGTCACTCCTCATTCTCTTTTTCCTCACTTCCTAGGAAACCACTAATCTACTTTCTAGCTCTGTGGATTTGCCTATTCCAGATATTTCATCTAAGTGGAATCATATAATATGTGGTCTTTTGTGTCTGCCTTCAAACTCAGCATGTTGTCAAGGTTTATCCATGCTGTGGATCAGTACCTCATTCATTTCTAGGCCGAATAATTATTATCTGGCTATACCACATTTTGTTTATCCATTCATCAGTTTATGGACATTTGGGTTGTTTCCACATCTTGTCTATTGTGAATAAGACTGCTGTGAATATTCATTCATGTGCAGGTTTTTGCTTGAACACACATTTTCAGTTATTTGGGTATATACCCAGGAATTGTCAGGTCATATGTTACTTTTATGTTTTAACTCTTTGAGGAATCAACAAACTGTTTTCTATAGACGGCATCTGCACCATTTTACATGCCCACCCTCAATAAATGAGAGTTCCAATTTCTGCACAGTTCTTGCCAACATTTGTAATTTTTAATCCCCTTTTTAAAAAAGATTATTTTTAAGTAATTTCTACACCCAAAGTGGGGCTCTAAATCACAACCCCAAGATCAAGAGTCAGACACTCTACCAACTGAGCCTGCCAGGCACCCCAACCCTTATTTGATAAACAGCCATCCTGGTTGGTGTGAAATAATATCTCATGATTTTAACTTGCGTTTCCCTGTGACTAATGATGTTGAGCATCTTTTTTATGTGCTTATTGCCACTTATATATCTTCTTTGGAGAAATGTTTATTCAAGTCCTTTGCCCATTTTTAATGAGTTGTCTTTTTGTTATTAAGTTGTGAAAGTTATTTATATATTTTGGATATAAAACCCTTATCAGATATGTGATTTGCAAATATGTTCTCCCATCCTGTGTGTTGTCTTTGACTTTCTATTTTTTTTTTATTATTTATTTATTATTTTTTTTATTTATTCATGAGAGAGAGTGCAGACAAGCAGGAGCAAGGGAGAGGGACAGAGGGAGAGAGAGAATCTTAAGCAGGCTCCACACTCAGCACAGAGCCTGATGCGTGGCTTGATCATGGGTGTCCTGGGAAGCTGAAGTCAAGAGTTGGATGCTCAACTGACTGAGCCACCCAGATGCCCCTGTCTTTCCCTTTCTTATAGTGTTTTTTGCATAAAAATTGTGATAAAGTCTAGTTCAGCTGTTTTTTCTTTTGTTGTTTGTCTTTTGGTATCATGAAACCATTGTCAAATCCAAGGTGATGAAGATTTACCCCTGTTTTCTTCTGAGAATTTTATAGTTTTGGCTTTTATATTTAGATGTTTCATCTGTTTTGAGTTAATTTTTGTTCATGCTGTGCAGCTTCATTCTTTGGCATGTGGGTATCCAGTCGTCCCAGCAGCATTTATTTAATCACAATTCTTTTCCTATTGAGTGGTCTTGCACTCTTGTTGGAAATCAGTCGACAGGGGTCTATAGGTTGATTTCTATCGACACTCAATTTTATTCTTTTGATCTATATTTTTTTCCTTATGCTAGTACCATGCTGTTTTGATTATTTTAGCTCTGTAGTAAATTTTGGAATTGATAAGTATGTCCTTCAGCTTTGTTCCTTTTTTTCTTTTTTTTTTTAGAGTTAGAGAAAGCACATGAGCAGGGAAGGGGCGGAGCAGGCGGGGTGGACAGAGGATCTGAAGCAGACCCTACTCTGACAGAGAGCCCGATGTAGCACTTGAACTCATGAGCCATGAGATCATGACCTGGGCCAAAGCTGGACGCTTAACCAGTTGAGCCACCCAGGCACCCGATCTTTGTTCTTTCTTAAAATTGTTTTGGCTAGGGGCACCTGGGTGGCTCAGTTAAGCAGCCAACTCTTTTTTTTTTTTTTTTTCCAACGTTTATTTATTTTTTGGGACAGAGAGAGACAGAGCATGAACCGGGGGAGGGGCAGAGAGAGAGGGAGACACAGAATCGGAAACAGGCTCCAGGCTCTGAGCCATCAGCCCAGAGCCCGACGCGGGGCTCGAACTCACGGACCGCGAGATCGTGACCTGGCTGAAGTCGGACGCTCAACCGACTGCGCCACCCAGGCGCCCCAAGCAGCCAACTCTTAATTTCAGCTCAGGTCATGATCTCACAGTTTGTGAATTTGAGCCCTGTGTCGGGCTCTGCGCTGACAGTGCGGCACCTGCTGGAATTCTCTATCTCCTCTCTCTGCCCCTCTCCCACTCATGATTTTTCTCACTCTCTCTCCCTCTCTCTGTCTCAAATAAATAAACATTAAAAAAATTAAGTAAAATTGTTTTGGCTATTCAGGATCTTTTGTAATTCCACATAAATTTAAAGAAAAACTTTTCCATTTTTGCAAAAAAAAAAAAAAAAAGCATTAGGATATTGATAACATTTAACATTTTAATAGTGATTACCTCTACATTTTGAGATTACGGGTGATTCCTCCCTCTTTTATACTTTCTTAATCAGCTATAATGCACAAGTATTATTTCTTTTATAATCAGAGTTGGAGGAAGCTAGCATTAAAGGGGCAATTTTGAACTCTATTTTCTGTTAACTAGCAGAAAACAGATGTTGATATCTGATGTCAAAATTATATAGCTGTTGCCAAAACTATTGCTTGAAAGAGCAGAGTGGCTTGGTTACATTGTCCCCTAAGATGACAAGCCACTTTCTTAGCTGTTTCAGGAGTACTTTGTAATTTCTGCGCTGTTTTGGAAGGGTTGAGGGATCAACCCTGCATATGTGACCTTTGTCCTTATGTGGAGTGCACCAACTTTAAAAACAATATTTAGGGGCGCCTGGGTGGCTCAGTCGGTTAAGCGTCCGACTTCAGGTCACGATCTCGTGGTCCGTGAGTTCGAGCCCCGTGTCGGGCTCTGGGCTGATGGCTCAGAGCCTGGAGCCTGCTTCCGATTCTGTGTCTCCCTCTCTCTCTGCCCCTCCCCCGTTCATGCTCTGTCTCTCTCTGTCTCAAAAATAAAACGTTAAAAAAAATTTTTTTTTTTTTAAATAAAAACAATATTTATAGCAGTATGATTTATAATGGCCCAGGAGTGGAAACAACTGAATGTCCATAACTGATGAATGGATAGACAGACAACATGTGGTACAGCCATATAGTGGAATGCTATTTGGCAATTGAATGAAGTACTGAAACATGTTACAACATGGATGAACTTTGGAAACACTATGCCAGACACAAAAGACATTATATTGTACTATTCCATGGGACTGGTGAGAATGGGGCCAATGAAGACATTCTAAAGTTAGACTGTAGTGATGGTTGCACTCCCACATATACTGGAAATTATGGGACATGTGAAACAGGTGAAGGTTATGGTACTTAAAAAAACCAAGGTGACTGGGGGGGTGGGTGGGAGGTTAGGCTTCTGACCTACCACTGACATCTCTTCTGTAATAACAAGCAGCCTCCAAATCCTAGTGACTTAAATTGATATACATATTCTTTTTTAAATTTTTTTAATGTTTGTTTTATTTTTGAGAGAGACCGAGCGTGAACAGGAGAGAGGTAGAGACAGAGACACAGAATCTGAAACAGGCTCCAGGCTCTGAGCTGTCAGCACAGAGCCCAATGTGGGGCTCGAACTCATCAACTGCGAGATCATGATCAGAGCTGAAGTCAGACGCTTAACTGACTGAGCCACCCAGGCGCCCCACATATTCTTACTTTGAATTACATGTTTGGAGCTATGGGTCATTATTTCAGTTCTCCACAGCCTCTCTTTCTGGGATGCAGGTGGATGGAACAGTCCCAATGTGGTATTGCTCTCCCCGTGGCTGAGGGAGAGAATGAGAGGCTCGTTCTCACAAAGCGATGACTCTCAGAGCTTCTGCCAGGCCCACTCACACTGTTGGCCAAAGGTGACAATAGAGAGGGGAGGGCAGTCATGTTGCAGAGAGGTACCACAGTCACTTGACAGTAGACAGGGGCTCTGACACAGAGACGGGAACAACAAAGTAATCAATTATAATGACTTTACTCGAGTTACTTACCCTCTCCAAGCCTGTTTCATCTTCTACAAAATGAGGAGATAATAGTTGTCCAAATCATTTAAGTGACGATGTTTGAAACAGGCCTGGTACCTGGTGTGTGCTGTTTACTCACTAGTTTCTGCTTCTGTGATTATTGTTCTCTCCTCCATCTGGCATTCCTTACTTGCCCTACAAGGCCCTGCTCAAATAGCAGCATTTTCTTCATGGTTCCTGCTCTTTGGTTTCCTGCCAGTCAACTCTCTGTCCTCATACTACTTAGAAGCTCATTGGCAAAAGTTCAGGGTCTTTGGGGTTGGGCGATGTGCTTAACTTTTTATTCATAGGTTCAGACAAGAAGAACTACATTCACATTGCTTCAGTACGTTCCTTCTGTTTTGTTGCCCTTTTTTAAAATCAGTGTTTGACTAAGGGGAATTGATAAATGAATTCTCAGTTCCAGCCAAGCCTGGTTGGGGCTGTCATAAGCAGTTCAGAATGAAATGTTGGATGCAGACTGTGAATGGCAATGGGTTTGAGGCAGTAGTATCCTATAAACCATTTGACAACCAGTTTTCTTTTCTTTTGTTTTTTTTTTTTTAATTTTTAAAAATTGTCTTAATGTTTATTTAGTTTTTTGACAGAGAGGAAGCTGAGGATGGGCAGAGACAGAGAGGGATAGAGAAATCCCAAGCAGGTTCCATGCTGTCAGCACAGAGCCTGATGCGGTGCTCGAACTCATGAACTGTGTGAGATCAGGACCTGAGCCGAAACCAAGAGTCGGATGCTTAACCGACTGAGCCACCCAAGCGTCCCTAACAGTCCAATTTTCTTAGTTAAATTTATTTCCTATAGAAGTCTTTGTTCTGGGCAAAAGCATTTGGGGCTGCTCCAGAGCTAGGTGCCCTGTTGGAACGCAGCTCTCAAACAGCAGCTCACCAGATTCTGTCTGCCTGCTCTGGTGAATGGGGGGGACGTCAGATTTGTTAGGCTTTATGGTGACCTGGGATATGGTTTATTTCTTTCACGTTTGGCAGGTACTGTTGTGTTCAATATACATAAGATTTTTAAAAATGCCTTGGGTCAAATTTAAAGTCTTTCCCTTTCCCATGCAGTGTAAGGCCAGCGTAGCTGGGTACCGATCTTCATGTTCACTCTGCAAGTGCCCAAGGGAAGGTGAGTGGTGGCAGAGGTGGTGGTGGTGGCTTCTGTTTTGTGTACTGAGCAAAACAAACTTCATGTTCTCTTTGACTTTAAAGAGTGGTCATCCCTAAATACAAGTTGATCTGTAAAGCTCTTCAAAGTGCATTGTGATCTCTGCCCTCATGTGACCTGTTTCTGAATGGTACTGGATGTCAGAGTTCCGCCAGGGGAAAGAGCTGGGTTTGCAGGATCCTCACACTGAGGGGGCTAAGTGAGCAGCTGATTAGAGGTCAGTAGTAGTGCTGTTTAGAGTACAGTTAAGGATGTTAAGTTGAGAAAGAGTCCACGCAGCTTTAGTCCATGTGACCCTTACCCCCACTGCTTTGAAGTTACTGCGAATCATTTTTATCGAAATGCTGTTCTTATTTACACTCTACCTAAACATTTCAGAATCTTCAACAGAAAAATATTTGTTAAGATAACAGTAAAAATATGAACAAGAGAAAATAGGATTGAGAGTATATGTTGTTTTTATAGAAGGATAAACCTAATAGCTTCTCAGTCCCTGAACTTTAAAGTAAATCTCTGCAGAGAACCTTTAGTTAGACAACCTCCAGGAGTCTGTCAAGGGCATCTGTAACAACAGTCCTAGAGTGGTGACTGTTATGTGCCTTTTTCTGATATTACCCCTTCAGGAGAGCTAGGGCGTGACCATAAAATACAGTTCAGTGTATGGATCCAGGTAGCCTTCTGAAGGACCTGTTGGTTCCAAGTTTAGAACTTAAATGCCTCAAAGAGTTTCTTAGCTGGGATTTTGAGCTGTAGTGGAGAGTTTGCTCCCTAGTGAGGACTGTGAATCAGCTGTTCTGAAAATCTTTTAAGGAAGGCCCTACATGCTGTAGAGACCAAACCAACCTCTGAGAAGGTGAGTAAATGAGATTTTTAAACTTGTATTACTTCAGATTAGGCAAAATTGTGTTTTTTCCCTCAAGAAAGATTTCTTTCTCCATATATTCTAACAAATGAAAGGATGGTTTATAAAAATCCTTGGGTACCATACCACCAAGAGGGCTGAGACGACTTTAACCTGGAAACATGTAAAGCAGGTATTCGCTAATTGCCTGTCACTGCTATTAAGCAGTCTATATTGCTCCTATAGAATGTCTTTTTTTGAGCCACATGACTTTCTGTGAACCCTCCAAGACTGAATTAATTACAAAACTATGCTCCTAGTTAATTGGACTAATTGTCCTGCTATAGAAAGAGATTTGAAGTGAATCAGTTACATTTTGAAGGACATTTGCTCATTATAATTATTTGCATGTGAATGAGCCATATTCAGGTAGGTCTGTTAACTTCCTAGAGAAGAGGGGGCCCACCCATGGTCTTGGTGAATTGGAAGCAGCTTTCATAGTATCATAACACTGGAAGAAGCAAGGCTCCTAGACATAAACATTTGGAAAATATGTTTCTACCAAACTTCTGGCAATAATCATATCTTTGGTAATTTTGTTGCCAAATGTATTCTTATCATTGGTTTTAGTATTCAGGCCTGGAGTCTCATGAAGGATTTCTTATATTTAAATGTTTGGAAAGTAATAGAGAACTCATAAGATGAAATTTTTTCAATAATTGAGTGGTTTCTTTGAAGTATAACATATGCGGACTCATTAGCCTTGTTTAAAATCTGTTAGAGGGCTTTTTTACAGGTATTTCTAAGACTGTTAAAAGCATTCCAATATGAGTATTTGGTGGCAGGTAAGGAGGAATCACAGCAGTAGTGTTTTTTGGATGAAACCTGCTGGAGATTCTCTTTCTGTTTCTGTTCCTCTAGTGACAGAGGCCAAGCAAGAATTAGTAACCTATCCTCAGCCTCAGAAAACATCCATACCAGCAGCATCAGAAAAACAACCCAACCAGTCTCCAAGGTCAGGTGATAAAGAATCTGAACCTAAAAAGCGGGAAGAAGGACAAGAACCACGCTTGGGACATCAAAAGAGAGAAGCAGAAAGATACCTGCCTCCTTCTCGAAGGGAAGGGCTTACCTTCCGAAGAGACCGAGAGAAGGAGCCATGGTCTGGGGAGACACGCCAGGATGGGGAGAGCAAAAGTAAGTGGTTTGTCAGGGGGTGTACTAGATTTTGACTACCTCAGTTGGAATTTAGATGGTCTGTTTTGTGGTTGGGGACCAGCTCTTTCCCACACCCTATTAAAACTGCTCACCTTATGGTGGAGGCTCTTGCTTTCTGCAGGCCTTGCCATACCAGTCAAAGGAATCTATATCCTCCAAATAGCAAGTTGCTATTCAAATTTCTGAGTATTGGTGAAGAAACGTTTGAAGTATATGACCAACGTTGTTTTATAGAATCAACCTTGCTAGAGCAGAATGGCATCTGTAGTATAAAAAGAACAATCAAGGGCACCTGGGTGGCTCAGTCAATTAAAGCTTTCGACCTCAGCTCAGGTCGTGATCTCACAGTTCAGGAGTCAGAGCCTCGCATCTGGCTTTCTGCTGTCAGGACAGAGCCCACTTCAGATCCTTTGTCCCCCTTTCTCTCTGCCCCTCCCCTGCTCACGTGTGTGTGCATGGGTGCACATGCGCGCTCTGTCTCTCAAAAACAAACATTTTTAGGGGCACCTGGATGGCTCAATCAGTTAAGTGTCCAACTTCGGCTCAGTCGTGATCAAGTTCATGGGTTTGAGCCCCGCATCGGGCTCTGTGCTGACAGCTCAGAACCTGGAACCTGCTTCGGATTCTGTGTGTGTGGGTGTCTCTCTCTCTCTCTCTGTCCCTCTTCTGCTCATGCTCTCTCTCTCTCAAAAAATGAAATGAAACAAACATTTTTTTAAAAAGACAATCAGGCTCTGAGGGCTTTGAAAATTAACCTTTCTCTTTCTTTGCTCCTTTCCCATTTGTGCATGGTTCGTTCAGCAATCATGCTAAAACGCATCTATCGGTCTACTCCACCTGAGGTCATAGTGGAAGTGCTAGAGCCCTACGTCCGCCTTACTACTGCCAATGTCCGTATCATCAAGAACAGAACCGGCCCCATGGGCCACACTTACGGCTTTATTGACCTTGACTCCCATGCGGTAAGTTTCCTCTGCTTTGGAATAGCCAAGGGACAGCTAGCTATAGAATCCTTAAGGATATTTGAGGGGCTTCCTTATCGTTGGAATACTCATGTGCTATCTGGCATCACAACCCCCCTTGTTCTTTCCTTTGGGTTTAATGCTCACTCAGATGAAGGGACTATCCTTTTAAAGTTAGAATTCTTGAGTGTTTTTCCAAATCTGGTTTTGTTTTATGGCATTTACAATGTCCAATTAAAATAACATGAGAACTGGGGTGCCTGGGTGGCTCAGTCAGTTAAGTGTCTGACTCTTGATTTTGGCTCAGGTCATGATCTCCCAGATCGTAAGTTCAAGCCCTGCATCAGCACAAAGCCTGCTTGGGAGTCTGTCTCTCGCTCTCTGCCCCTTCCCTGTTCACGTGCGCCCACTGGCGCACTCTGGATGGATGGATGGATGGATAGATAGATAGATAGATAGATAGATAGATTGATTCCTCACAAGTAACTACGTTCTTTTGTTACCTATGTGCTGAACCTTTCAAGATTTAGTGAATTTTCTTGTTTCTGAAATTTGTTTTGCTTAGCCATAGATGGTCTTATATTTGATGGTAATAGGACAGTTCGCTCTTTTCCTCAAAATGTTGCTTTAATAGATTCTTGTGGCTTGAATTTTTAGTTGTTGGGCTTTCTATCTAATATTGTGAAGGTAGTAATGAAAATCATTGGTATTTCTTAGATTTCATGCTCAGAAATCATAAGGGACTTTGTAAACTGGATCTGATGCAATGACAATTGCAGAAGAGAATTTGAATTTGAATTTCTGACATCAATACCAGAGAAACTGGTGTCTACTGTGACCACTATTCTGATCAACACTTCATCAAGACTTGCCTGTTTTTGCCAGTGTGCTCTTACTATTACAGTTATGACCAGAACATAATGTTCAGTACATTTTTCTTTTGAGAAGGAAAATCCATGTTCAGTTCTCTTTCAAAGGACATGGCCTTTTCTCTCTCCCTGTGCTGAAATGTATCTTTGGTTCCCCAGGAAGCTCTTCGTGTAGTGAAGATCTTACAGAACCTTGATCCGCCATTTAGTATCGATGGGAAGATGGTAGCTGTAAACTTAGCCACTGGAAAACGAAGGTAAGGCAGAGGAGTGGGCCTCCTTTGTGATTCCCCTACTCAGGTTTTTGGGAGGAAACTGATAAAAGGCAGAGATAGTAAGACATAGTATCTTCTGATATGGGTTGCTTCAGATACGTATGCGTGTTTTCTTTTTCTGAAGCTTGCCTTATTCTGACTCTAGATTTTTTTTTTCTCCCCCTTAAATAGCACTACTAGATACTTTAGTCCCTTTCCTCTTCACTTCCTGGTATCTTTGGGTCTCAAATGATGATACTGTCTTGGATGTGCAGAAAAATCTTGATTTATCCTTGCCCCTTGGAATCCTAAGAAAATGATGTCCTGACGCCCCACTTCCCTGGCCCTGTTCATATACTCCCACAGTACTAGGAAACGTAATTCCTCTTTACTCCTATATTTATCTTGCCCCAGGAGCGGTAACTGGGAAGTGGCTGCGTTGGAGAGGCAGGCTTACAGGGATGGAGCAGATCTTGCTCTAGCACCCTCACTTCCTTTGCTCTTTTGCTTCAGCAGTGGCTTTGTAGGAGCCTCCATACTGCCAGGCCTGCTTGCTGTCTGGGTTGGTAGCTTTCCCTGCAAAATGGGGGAAAGAACGTTTCTTGGCAAATCTGTAGGCAGTCCTCAGGGATTTTTTTGGTAGCAGACTCAAGACCTGTTGCATTATTTGTTACAGAAATGATTCTGGGGACCATTCTGACCACATGCACTACTATCAGGTAGGTGTCAGCAGTTGGGGAGTACTCTGAGAGCTATCAGAAGTTCCATAATTTTAACTTGCCTTTCTGTGATAGGGTAAAAAGTATTTCCGAGATAGGAGAGGAGGAGGCAGAAATTCAGACTGGTCTTCAGATACAAATCGACAAGGACAACAGTGTAAGTGACTTGTTTTATTTCTTTTGGTCTTTTTGGCTTGACTACTCATTAACTGAAATCTTTGTAGTCACAAAGTTAGCAAGAGATACTGTTGACTGGGGTGCTCCTTCAGAGAGAGCACCATCTATGGGTTCTGCACCTGTTTGGGTTGGCCAACCCCATTCTTGGGTTGTTCTTGGTAAGTTCCCAGCAAGGGCTTCACTGGGCAAAGACTAACTAACATTGGCTTGGTTTTGTTCCCACTAGCATCATCTGACTGCTACATATATGATTCTGCTACTGGCTACTATTATGACCCTTTGGCAGGCACTTATTATGACCCCAACACTCAGGTGAGTTTTTGGTTGGTTTCCTTGGTCACTGATTCTTTGGAGAAAAGTACCTGTAATTTGTTACTGTGAAGATTTTATTCCCTGATTTTCTGGTTGCTCATTACATGAAAAGTGACAATGTTGAAATTTATAGAAGTTTCACTATTTCTCCATTCCTGGCAGCTGCTCAAGACATTCCATTGTCTGTACCTCATGTCTAGTCGGGTGTCTTTTAGAGTCCACATGTTATATCATGTTGTGTTTATTGAGTTGTGTTCATTCAGGATTTAAAGATGGTGACCTTTCTGTTAACTGTTGCCTATATGGAAAAGCAATGCTTTGTGGCATTATAGGTAAGAACAGTGCTGCTCTTGGAAAAATGGACAGTGAGTGGTCTGGATGTTTCCTGGCCCCTGGAGAGAGTTTCTAGATTGTTTGATGTGGTCTCTTCTTAGGCTTGTGAGGAAGAGAGCCATTCTTTCCCCTAGAAGGAAACTTGCTCCTTAGACCTAGAATTAACTGAGAAAGTGAGACATTCTGCAGACTTAACAGTTTGTAACCGTATCGCAGCAAGAAGTCTATGTGCCCCAGGACCCTGGGTCACCTGAAGAAGAGGAGATCAAGGAAAAGAAATCCACCATTCAAGGAAAGTCAAGTAGCAAGAAGGAGGCGTCTAAAAGAGATGGCAAGGAGAAAAAAGACCGAGGAGTGACAAGGGTAAGAGGGCTTTTGAATCTGCTCTTTACCAGATAATTACAGATTCAAATAAAGGAGTCCTAGAGGAAATCTGGGGTTGAAGAGACAAGTGACCAAAAAAATGCCAGTAATCCACTTGTCTTTTTATAAGCAGTGGGTAACTCTTTCACAATCATAAAAATCATGGCTGGTAGAACAAAGTGGCTGAGTTCAAATCCTAACACCTG
Organism: Puma concolor; assembly: GCF_028749965.1. Lineage (NCBI taxonomy): Eukaryota > Metazoa > Chordata > Mammalia > Carnivora > Felidae > Puma > Puma concolor. The sequence continues at coordinate 152,773,322 of NC_141668.1, read as the reverse complement.
GGCTCCGCACAGTTTCACTCTCCTGTTCCCCCTCTCCAGTGCTTGATGTTTCTGTAGGTGTAATTGTGGTAAGGCTACCAGTTTGTGTTCTCTGCTCAGTTTATATTTGATCGTAAGTAGCTTTTCCCTGGTTCTATAATACTCTTTATTATGTTAATGCCTGTATGGTAAAAAAACTCACAGTAAAACTGTACCATCATTTTCTTCATCGTTCCTGCATAATTTGTCTCTTCTTTTTAGTCTTATTCTGTTGTAATATGCATCATTTAGTTAGTATTTTATTTCTCCTTCTAAATTACTTCCTTAGGATAAATTTTCAAAATGGAAGATGTTGAACATTTTTGTGTCTCCTGACATAGAGCCAGATTAGTTTCAAAAGAATTCTATTGATTTGCCCTGGCACCAGTTAAGCATTAGTGAAAATGATGAATTTGCTTGTGGTTCAATTCATAACTTGCCTTTTTTTCCCCCTTCTAATACTGCTCGTTGTTTATCTAGAGATACAGGCAGAGAGAGAAAGTATGTGTGTGTTTCTGAGAACCTAGACTTCTGCTTTGCCACTTATTCTAACAGTATTCCCAATCATTTGTAAAATGAGGATATTAATGCCTATCCTGGAGGGTTGTAGTAAAGACTAAGGATGACAGTGCATAAAAATGCCTCATCTGGTTCCTGACATATAGTGACCACTCCATATGCACTGAATGTTATGTTTTTAAAGGCTTTTTTATTTTGAAAGCATTATAGCAACATTACAGATACTTCACAAATTAGGAGGTTTGGAAAATCTGACTAATTTCAACAGGGTTAACTGTTAACCAGCTTTTATGAGTATCATAAGAATCATCATGGGTTTGGTCAGTTTCAGGAAAATGCCAGTGAGGGGACAGCCCCCCCAGAGGACGTCTTTAAGAAGCCCCTGCCTCCCACTGTGAAGAAAGAAGAGAGTCCTCCACCAGTAAGACTAAGCCAAGGCCCTGGGCTGAGAGGCTGGGGCTGGTTCCATATGAGAAAGGAAGTTCAGAGGCTGATGCCTCACTTTGGTGTTGGTCCTTTTGTTCTCTCTGTCTCACAAACAAGGACTTTTCTTGAATATGAACATGAGATAAATGTTCCTATCTGCTAATAGGGATATAACTGGAGAATCAGAGGCAGTTATCTGTCCTCTTTCTTTGTACCCTGTGCCATTCCCACCAGACCAAGGGAGGACCTGGCCCTTTTTAAGTTATAATCTTGGTCTTGTTAATTCTTTTCTAAATGACCCAGGAAACCCATTTCCCTGGCTCCATTTTTCCCTGCCTTTTTGGTGCTGCATAAGAATCGCAGGTGGGGAATGCATGCATGGTCATTTTGACAGTTTGCCTGCCTGGCCAAAGTGAACAGTTCTAAACTTGGTACCCATTTTTTTTAGATGCATTAAAGTGATGGTCTCCTCCAATTGCAGATGATTCTGGTTAAATGTAAATATATAACAATAGTGGCCATGCTTTATTTTTATTTTGATTGATCATAGGCCACTGACCATGCGTCATTATTTCATAGTTCCTATAAACTACTGGTAAATATTCTTTGCCTGCACCGTATTACTAGTACAGTTCATTGTAGCATCAGTCCTATCCATGCCTTTGCCTTTGCCTTTGCGTCACTCAGGAGCTGTCTACCTGAGAGCTTATCCTTCATTTGCTTTTTTTTTTTTTTTCAACGTTTATTTATTTTGGGGACAGAGAGAGACAGAGCATGAACGGGGGAGGGGCAGAGAGAGAGGGAGACACAGAATAGGAAACAGGCTCCAGGCTCCGAGCCATCAGCCCAGAGCCCGACGCGGGGCTCGACCTCACGGACCGCGAGATTGTGACCTGGCCAAAGTCGGACGCTTAACCGACTGCGCCACCCAGGCGCCCCCATGTGCTTTTTTAATCCTCCTCCTAAATCCCTTTTGCTATAGCCTTACTATAGCCTTAATAAAGTTTATCTTTCCTTTTCTGCATGGGTTACAGTGACTTGGGGGTTGTTGCTATCTCTTCCTCTTTGTAACTCGTAACTTCCATGTTTATGTCAGTTCCCCTTTCCCTTCTTTCTTTTCACTGTTTGTTGCTAGAGTCACCTCTAACGGAACCTTTCTGGTTTTATCTCAGTGATCAAGGAGAAAAATCAAGCTTAAACCATGTTGCCTTCCATCTGGGAAGGAGCAGTGCGGTCAGTGGGCCTATTTTGAGCCCACTGTTTATTATTCAAACTAAAAGAAGAAATGAGATATACCCATATTGGAATATTCAGAAAACAGGCCCCACAATATAGATTGAAGTTAGTCTTAATCTCTGGCCTTCTCTTTCCAGCCTAAGGTGATAAACCCACTCATTGGCCTCCTGGGTGAATATGGAGGAGACAGTGACTACGAGGAGGAAGAAGAGGAGGAACAGACCCCTCCTCCACAGCCCCGCACAGCACAGCCCCCACAAAGGGAGGAACTGACCAAGAAGGAGAACGAAGAAGATAAACTCACTGACTGGAATAAACTGGCTTGTCTGCTCTGCAGAAGGCAGTTTCCCAACAAAGAAGTTCTGATCAAACACCAGCAGCTCTCAGACCTGCACAAGGTATGGGGAAGGGACTCTGACCTTTCAGACTTTGGACTCTTACTATCAATGAGCATCAGAGCCCAATTTCAAAATGAATTGTTCCTCCACCTTTTGTTACGAGTTGCTCTGCATTAAGGCTGTGCTCACCTTCCAAAACCTCACTTTGTAGACCCAAGGCAAGCAGCATGGCTGGGACTGGGACACCAAACACGGAGGCTGCACTGAAGACAGGAGGAGAGGGGGTCGTGGAGTAGGAAACTAACTGGCTGAGTTTCTCATCTTAGCTCTTCCATTAAGCTAACAATTGGACCTCAGATAAGCCCCTTCTCTTCTGTGATACTTGGTGCCTTCACCTGGTTCTGTCTAGCTCTGATACTGTGCAATTTTCCCCAAAGGTGGGTCACATTCTGCCACCTCTTCATGTGGTAAAACACCTATAAATCATGGCACGACATCTGTTGTTGGGGTGCTAAACTGACATACACTGGCCCTCCCCTGCAGTCTTCCCATTTAGATGTACTGACCAAGGAGCCAAATTCTGGACAAAGAAAGCCCATAGACAGATCCGTGTTTTCAGTATAGGGTGATTTATTTCACACTCCTTCTCTAGCAGATTTGCTAGAGTCAGTGAGGAGATTGGATTTCAACTTTCCCTTAGTATAAAACCCAAAGTCTTATGTAGCTAAAAGCTGAGAAACTTTGCTTTTGGTAATAGGCACACCTCTTCTCCCAGCTGCCTCAGTGGAGGCTCTGCAGAGTTTCTATGGGGGTGAGAGGCTCCTGACACTCCCTGCAACAGATTACTTCCCAAGTCCCTTTGCCCTTCTAGAATTCTGAGTCATGAGACTGACACATTTAAATTCCAGCTCTCTGGGGGTTCTTGGCTGGCTCAGTTGGGTAGAGCATGTGACTTTTGATCTTGGGGTCGTGAGTCCAAGCCATATTGGGCATAATTTTTTAAAAAAATAAAAGGATAAATAATTTTTTAAAAAATAAAAATAAATTTAAGCTGTCTAATGAAAATGATATTAAATGTCTAATGTCAGGAAAGAGGAGCCAGAAGTCTGGTGAACTGACTCTGGGACCGTGGAAAGTGGACTGTAGTACTTTTTCCTTTCCTTGCAGTGATCCAGTGCAAAGAATCCCCTGTCCATACAAGAGATGCTCTGGACACCTCAAGTTTCTTATATGTGCCCAAGGATATTGTGTAGTAGAGCCATGCTTAAGACGTGGGGGACCCTCAAGGAATACAGGACTCTCAGAGCAGTCTGTTTGTTCTTTTAGGAGCTTGGGTTCTCCTTTTCATATTTCTCTGAGGGTTTGAAAAAGTGAATAGTGCCTGAGAATGGTGGTGGGGGGCAGGTGGTATTAGAGCATTTGTTGGCATTTCATTTTCTTTACTGGTGTGCTCAGATTCCCCTCTGTCATAATTTTTACCATATAACCCAGATTTGTGTTTTCTAGGTTTTGGAGAGTAGTAGAGTAAGGTCTCTCGTGCCACACCACATAACTAATCTGTGTGACAAGCCAGCAGTTGAACTTGGGGTCTCATTGGTGAGCCTAAAGCCAGTCTAGCTAAGAATTGTTGCTTGCAGGGTAGACTGATCATTCAGGAGAGTTGGTCAGTGAAAGGAGCCACAGTCCTAAAGCAGCTATTGGGAAAGGCCTAGAAACACTTTCTAGGGCCACTTTTTCTAGACCTGTACTCCTAGAACTTTTTCTCTTCTCAGCAAAACCTGGAAATCCATCGGAAGATAAAACAGTCTGAGCAGGAACTAGCCTATCTAGAAAGGAGGGAACAGGAGGTAAGCTTTGGTGACCTGTTACTCCCTTGACCCCAACCCTTTATACTTTCTGGTGTGGAATTTGTAGGCTGTGCTGAAGACACAGAATGAAGAGGCCCTAAAAGATGGTATATACATTTATCAGAACTCCTCAAACTGGGAGTGGCTCAGTCGCTTGAATGTCGACTCTTCGTTTTGGCTCAGGTCATGATCTCGTGATCTGTGGGCTTGAGCCCCGCATCAGGCTCTGTGCTAACAGCTCTGAGCCTGGAGCCTGTTTCAGATTCTGTCTCCCTCTCTCTCTGCCCCTCCCCCACTCACGCTCTGTCTCTCTCTCTCTCTCTCTCTCTCTCTCTCTCTCTCTCTCTGTCTCTCTCTCCCCCCCCTCAAAAATAAATACTAAAAAAAAAAAAAACCTCCTCAAACTACATTAAAATGGGTGCAGTTCATTGTTTATAAATTCTATCTTAATCTATTTTTTAAAAGTGGTGTTAGTTTAGGGTCTCCAGATAGGTCAAATAAATAGCATTTCTTTCCTGCACAGCTTTTTTTTTTTTTAAGTATTTTTTTTTTATTTTAACGTTTATTTATTTTTGAGACAGAGAGAGACAGAGCATGAACACGGGAGGGGCAGAGAGAGAGGGAGACACAGAATCTGAAACAGGCTCCAGGCTCTGAGCTGTCAGCGCAGAGCCCGACGCGGGGCTCGAACTCACGGACCGTGAGATCATGACCTGAGCCGAAGTCGGACGCTTAACCGACCAAGCCACCCAGGCGCCCCCCTGCACAGCTTTTAAAATCAATGAAGGAGTGTTGGATAGGGCTGCTGAAATGACATCTTTTACTATTAGAGGCTAGGTTGGAGGAAGTAGTTTAGTTTAGAGCTAAATGGACTTGCTGCCTAGATCACATAATTAGGCAGACTCACCTACACAGCCGCAGGCTTCACTGACCGGGCCAGGTCTTATGTGACCATTAGGAATCCTCCTTTGGAGTTCTACTGGAGAGCACCTCCTCCTCAGAAGAGGAAAACACAGCTGTGAGTCAAGCACAGTAGCTCATTCTTCTCAAATTTACCAGTTGGAGGAGCCACTGCTTCTCAAGAAGAGTATTTAAAGTAGCAAGAGATTCCAGGAGTTACCAGTTGAACTCCCTTCACATTAGAAGGAATATCAGGAGAGGCGCCTGGGTGGCTCAGTCGGTTAAGCGACCGACTTCGGCTCAGGTCATCATCTCACGGTCCGTGGGTTCGAGCCCCACGGCGGGCTCTGTGCTGACAGCTCAGAGCCTGGATCCTGTTTCAGATTCTGTGTCTCCCTCTCTCTGACCCTCCCCCGTTCATGCTCTGTCTCTCTCTGTCTCAAAAATAAATAAACATTTTTTAAAAAATTAAAAAAAAAAAAAAAAAAAAAGAAGGAATATCAGGAGTAAAGTGAAGCTTCCCCACTACCCAACCCCCTTAGATGGAAATCTCAGATCTTTTATTCTGCTGACCAACAGGGAAGGTTTAAAGAAAGAGGAAATGATCGCAGGGAAAAGCTCCAATCTTTTGACTCTCCAGAAAGGAAGCGAATTAAATACTCCAGGGAAACTGACAGGTAAGCCGGGAACTTTTCACTCAGCCTAGGCCACAAGGCCTAATGGTGAAACCATCTTTCTCCAGCTGTGCTGCTCTTTTTCTTTTAGGGGTAACTGAGGTTAGTGGGAGCAGGTTCTGTCTGAACTCCTTGAGCATAAGGTTCACTCCAGCCTCTGACCACCTGGCTTTACTCGGGAAATATGTATGTTTGCATGGAAGATGCCTGGCTGCTTAGCTGCTTGAAGCCAGGGCTGGAGTGGCCATGGCTGGTAACTCTTTCTCTCATCAGTAATGCTATGCCTCCTATGGACCTGATAAGAACGTCACTGTCTCGGGCTTTTTCTCTAGGGAACCTCCATTCTCACACATAGGCACTGAATGGATAGTCGGCTGCTGATAGATGTACATGATCTCTAGATTCATGTGCTTGTTTCTAGTCAGATAGTCCTGAGTCGTGAGCCCAGAGTTATGTAGAATTTGTTGATAACCCATTGTGTACAGGTACTGCACTAAGCGCCAGGAATATTCAGGTGGACAAGACATATATTATCCTTGACCAACTGAACATAGGACAAGGAAGGTTTAGGTGATGCTGTGTCTTGTACGGCAGACATAGAAATCCAGTGGAGAAGGAACGGGCATTTCAGTTGGAGAAAACTGCATACACTGTGGATGAAAGTAGCTTGATGGAGGGACGCCTGGGTGCCTTAGTTGGTTAAGTGGCCAACTTCAGCTCAGGTCATGATCTCGCAGTTTGTGGGTTCGAGCCATGCATCGGGCTCTGTGCTGACAGCTCAGAGCCTGGAGCCTCTTCGGATTCTTTATCTCCCTCTCTCTCTGCTCCCCACCTCCACTCCTGCTCTGTCTCTCCACCTCTCAAAAGTAAATAAACATTTTAAAAATTAAAAAAAAAAAAAAGAAAGCTTGATGGAACTGGACACTGGGGCTATATGGCTGAGTGACAGGAGATGAGGCTGGCTCAGTAGACAGAGGCCAGTTCATGAAGTTCATACTCCTTGAACACCATGCTAAGACTTTGCCTTAGGGCTGTGGGAGGTTATGAAATGATTTTAAGCAAGGCATTGTTCTGGTGAGACTTGAACAGGTATATGTGTTGGTAGGTGAAAGAGCTAATAGCCAGGGTAGGTTATGAACATGGGAATGGGGAAGATCACTGATGGAGAAAGGCCCCAGAGAAGAGTTGATGTGGTCTGGGGCTCTGGCATTCCACTTATTTGCTGACCACCCACAGTAAGAGATTTATTTAATCATGGCCCAATAATCATGTGTGTGTAAGTACCTGAAAAAGAAATCTTCATGGAAAATACTTCCTAGGGGCACCTGGGTGGCTCAGTCAAGTGGCCTACTCTTGATTTTGGCTCAGGTCATGGTCTCATGGTTCATGAATTCGAGCCCCCGTGTCAGGCTCCATGGTGATACTGTGGAGCCTGCTTGGGATTCTCTTTTTCCCTCCCTCCCTGACCGACCCTCTCTCTCTCTCTCTCTCTCTCTCTCTCTCTCTCTCTCTCTCTCTCTCTCTCAAAATAAATTTTAAATAAACTTTAATAAAAAAATATTTCTTTACTGTATGTAATAAAACTCTGATATTTTTATTCTAGTTTTTTCTGTTTGCGTTCTTAGGAAATGCTAAGGAAGGACCACTTAATCAATGTAACCCCCTATTAGGTCATTCTCCACAATTTGAAATATACTGGACTAAGGCAATGGTAAAGGGGTCCATTAGGAGAAGGAAGAGCACCTTAGCTCTGAGTTAGTTGGGCTGGGTGCAGGAGGACACCCTTTTGTATTCTGGCACCAATCATACCACATTCTACAGGTTCTCTTCCTTCTTAGTCTTCTCCCCTGCTTCTCTTGGTTTTCTGGGAAATTCCAGATCTTCTCCAGGACTCTGCCCTCAATACTTTTATTCTTGCTGCTCCACCCTCTTGACCTGGACTGTCTGAGGTACCCAAAACCTCAGCCATCACTAACAGGCTAACAGGTCCTGTGACTCCATCCCAAGGCCGTTCAGGTTTCTGGGTGCAAAATTACCCTTTGTATTTACCTCCTGGGTTCTTTTAGAGACCTCTTAGGGTCTTCACATTAAACAATTACTCAGTATTGTATCATATATCATACTCCAGCCCTGCTAAACCTGCTGTGTTCCTTTTTCGGAGTAGTAACGTCACTGCATCCTGGTCTACCTGGTCTGACCCAGTCTTACTCCTTTATCCCCTGTGTTGTTACTGGCCACATCCCTAATTAAGCTTTGTCCCCCTTTCTAGCTCACCTCCAAACTAGACTCCTTACTCTAAATCTCTGTTCTTCAATCCTCAGTGTACTCTCTACCCTGCCACCAAAACCATCTTTATGAACAGAAATCTCTAAAACACACTTTTTTTGTGAAGGTATACCTTGCTTAGAGGGAGGCCTAGAGTTCAGGTGTTGTGTTGTTTTGTTTTGTTTTGTTTTGTTTTTTGTTTTTACCTGAAGGATGCAGTCCAGAGTCATGATTGAGCATGACGTTCAAGGCTACTTCTCCTCTCCTGGACAAATTGTATTCTTTCACTTCTTACTTGTGGCCTCCTTTCCTCTCATGCTTTTGGTCCGTTCAGATGTGCCTTCTTGTTGAAATTCATCATTTTTGGTGATACACCTTCAGAGTTTGTGTTTTCTCTGCTGTTTCCATAGGAGATATCTCCTGGTGCCACATCCATGGCTGAGCTCTTCAATGTGTTATAAGCATCTGTGGACATATTATCCTCCTTATATCCTTCCCCATGAACAGGGTCAGGTCTTGGTCATCTCTGTACATCCCCAGGACAAACCCTGTTGCATAGACAATAGACACAAAAATATTGTTTAAAATACTTAAGAGGAAGCAAATCTGAATCAAGAGGACAGAGGTTTCTATTAGGCTCACAAATGGTCACTTTGAAAGTGTTGGTGTCTAAGTATTTCTGCTGCTTTTACAGTGATCGTAAACCTGTTGGTAAAGAAGGTATTGACAGTAGCAACAAAGGAGGCTGTGTCCAACAGACCACTGGCTGGAGGAAGGGGGCAGGCCTTGGATATGGCCATCCTGGATTGGCTTCAGCAGAGGAGGTGAAATGGTTTCCATCTTGTTGGGGGTGGCGTGAACCTGGAATATACTTTCTCTCACTTTGGCTTGGAGCTGTCTTTGCCTTTTAGCTAGGCTTTCTCCACTGCTGGTGAAGGACACAAGAGCTGAAGGAGCCCATCAGTCTTGATTACTGGATTCTAACTAGGCATTCTGGGCCCTTTGTAGTTTGGTTGGGAGTGGGAATGGGGCTCATCTTACTCTTACATGGAGTAAGATGGAAAGTATGGGAATCAGGCAGTTTGAGACTGACAGATCGTGTGGTGAAAAGAACCAGGGAACCCATAATAAAAAGTACAGAAGCATCTCTGAGAGGCATTGTCATCAGAGGAGTTAAAATGGCTACAATTTAAGGAGCATGAAGTTAGTTCTGTTCCCATGAAGGGCTTTGCCCCTCACATTTCAGAAAGAGAAGAGAGAAAAGGTGATAGGAGGGAACATTGCCCATTTTGTGTTGGTTTGGTTCCCCTCTGAAACACCAGCTATAGGAGATAGGAGACTGGTTTCCCCTATGTCTGGTATTGAATCCTGTATCCTGAGGCCATAGCTCCACTGCCCTCCTTATTCATCTTGGGTGTTTTTTTTTTTTATTAATTAAACATTCTAAAAAATTCTCCTATATCCTGTTCTTTACTGGTCCAGAAATGCTTGTGATCAAAGGCCAGCCCTGAGGCTAATTAATTCATAGAGCTCACTTCATTGTTTGTCTTTGTGTTACAGACTGAAGGCCGGATGAGGGGGCCCAGTGTAGGGGCTCCAGGAAGAACCAGCAAGAGACAGTCCAACGAGACTTACCGAGACGCTGTGCGAAGAGTCATGTTTGCTCGGTATAAAGAACTAGATTAAAGAATGGAGGAGAGGCAAGTCCCATAGGACACAACCTCCTTCTTGTTTTGTTTGTCCGTCTCCTTTTGTTTTGTTACTGTTCTTGCTGCTAGAACTTTTTTAAATAAACTTTTTTTCAATGTGATTTTTTTGGTTGTTACATTTTTCTCCCATAGATGGGTGGGGGTGGGGCTTATGGTAGGAGAGAGAGTGTGCCTTGGTGCAGCCCATTTGAGGTGACATTTAAATGGCAGCAAGTACTACCATGAGCCCTGGGACATGGCCTGCTGTCAGTGTGAGTGGAGGCGTTGCTGTGACCTTTGAACTGTAACTTGTGTAAGTACTGTCAGGTTTTTAAAGTTACTTTCTGTATCTATTTAGTGGAAATAGCACCTCATTAAGTCCTCTTCTGACTTCCCTATTTTTGGGATAGGGGCAGTGTGACAGTTCTTTTTCTGGGGACCTGCTGGGTGCTCAGTGCATCACAGGTACGATGACCACAATGAGTTGGCATAGTAAGAATTATCACTGGGACGCCTGGGTGGCTCAGTCGATTAAACCTCTGTCTCTTGATTTCAGTTCAGGTAACGATCTCATAGTTCTTGAGATCAAGCCCTACATCTGGCTGTATGCTAGGAGATTCTCTCCCTTTCTCTCTACCCCTCCCCTGCTCACTCTCTCTCTGAAAATAAATAAATAAACTTTAAAAAAAAAAAAAAAAAAAAAAAAACTCTTCTATGGGAGGTCTACATGGTGCCGCTGGAGCCACCACCGTATCTCTAGTGATCCCTGAGAAGTTCCAGCACATTTTGTGAGTACTCAACACCAATATCGATGGGTGGCAGAAAATAGCCTTTGCCATCCCTGCAGTTAAGGGTGTGGGGCTCATGATATTCTCATGTGGTGTTGAGGAAAGCAGACATCGATCTCACCAAGAGGGTTGGAGAGCTCACTGAAGATCAGTGAAATGTGTAATCACCATTATGCAGAATCCACACCAGTATAAGATCCCAGACTGGTTTTTGAACAGACAAAAGGATGTGGAGGCTGGAAAATAACAGCCAGGAAAAAGAATTGTCACTACCCTCCAACCGCTATCCCAGATTTTCTTTCCCTCCATGGCTAAAACTCTCCAAAGAGGTATCTTTGGACACCTCTTTTTTTTTTTTTTTTTTTTAACGTTTATTATTAAGAGACAGAGCATGAGCATGGGAGGGGCAGAGAGAGGGGGAGACAGAATCCAAAGCAGGCTCCAGGCTCTGAGCCATCAGCACAGAGCCCAATGCAGGATTCAAACTCATAAACCATGAGATCATGACCTGAGCCAAAATAGGACGCTCACCTGACTGAGCCACCCAGTTGCCCCTAAGAATGTTTTAAGAGCCTACTCTGCTTGTCACTGGGGCTTATAGCAAGGTCAGTGTTGGTCTTTGTGCCCGTGGGAATCAGTGTACTGAGGAAGATTGACACTGAGCGATTACTGACATGATGAGAGAATGAGTACAGCAAGCTATTGATAGCATCTTCCCTGAAGAAAGTGTTTAAGCTCAGACCTCAGACTTCGCCTGGTTTTGTTTTCTAGCTTTATTTTGCCACTTTAAGGGAAATACTGCTATTGGAAATAAGGTGTAAAGTATTCCATATATTTTTAAGGCAGTACTTTGGGTATTGATCAAAAGTAGTAATGGGTGTGAAAGGTGTGTCTGTGACCCTACGATGTCTCTGGGCAGTTCCCTGAGCCTTTGATCAGGATGCCAGCTACATAAGGGCAAGATCTTGGGTAATTTTCTTTACTACTCTATTCCTAGGGTCTAACAACAGTAGGCACCCAATAGATGAGAGAATAATGCCTCATGAATAATACTAGTTGAATCCAGTTTTGATTGCATATCTCTGTCAGTTTATCAAAGCCCATCTCTTGACAAAAGAAATCAGTTTCTTGGTATAGGCAAGAGTTCTCACATAAGTCTACTTATTCTGGAGTAGCCTGAGATCAAAATATGTTAACTAGTTTTTTTCTTTTGCCAAGTTGTGGAGAATTAAGGAAAAAAAGATAAGATTATTTCATTAAGGTAACTTTGTTTTTCATATTTACTTAATTTATTTTGAGAGAGGGAGGGAGTGTGCATGTGTTTGAACAGAGGAGGAGCAGAGAGAGAGAATCCCAAGCAGGCCCCATGTTGTCAGCGCAGAGCCTGACGCAGGGCTCAATCCCACAAACTGTAAGATCATGACCTGAGCAGAAACCAGGAGTCAGATGCTCAGCTGACTGAGCCACCCAAGTACCCTGAGAACTGTTGTTTTGTTTTGTTTTGTTTTGTTTACTTCAGAACATTAGGAAAAGCAGTCTTAAAGGACTTTGCTCTATATTGAACATATGTGGCTTTATTTAAAACAAGAAATGGGTGCCTGGCTGGCTCATTTGGAGCATGCAACTTGATCTCAGGTTGTGGGTTTGAGCCCCATGTTGGGTGTGGAGATTATTTAAGAATAAAATCTTAAACAATAACTATTGACTTTGTTTCTTTATTAGCTGGGAACTTGTTAAACTTTTCCAGACCCACATCAGCTGCCAGACAGGCCGTTGGGGGCACTGCTCTGGAGCTCAAATGGGCAGTGTCCACAAAAAAGATCAGCTACCAGAGAATTTGGGAGGGTGGCACTTCCTTCTGGATGGAGTCCATCTTTTTTTTCTAGGCAACTTCTTCAAGTTTAAGGATGATTATGTGCCATTTATGAACAGCCATACAGCTTTTATGGCAGGTAATGAGCCCAATCCAGCAAGCACCTCAGGGATACTCAGAAGTGCTTGTTGAACTGCTTTGGGAACAAGGCAGTCAAGTGCTAGTGGCCATTAAGTCTAGCAGGTTCTGGAATCTTGGCATCTACATCATCCATTTTGGGGTTTACCTTTCTCTATGTTTAACTTTTATATCTTCTTTTTTTAAGTAGGCTCCACACCCAGCGTGGAGCCTAATGCGGGGCTTGAACCCACAACCCTGAGATAGAAACCTGAGCTGAGATCAAGAATCAGGCACTTAACCTCCTGAGCCACCCAAGTGCCCCTATGTTTAACTTTTAAATTTCATTGAACACGTATTTGAGTCCCGTGGTCACATACTTTTACTTTTATCTGGTGATGGAAGTTTTACATACATCTACTCTTCCCCTGTGACTTTGACACTATATATAAATACATACATACGTGTGAAAAGGTGTGTGTGTGTGTGTAGATACTGCGATGATCTGCATGTGTCCCCACCCCTCACCAAATTCATACATTGAAATCCTAACCCCCAAAGGTAATGGTATTAGTAGGTGAGGACTTTGCAAAATGATTAAGTTCATGAAGATGGAGTCATTACATATGGGATTAGTGCTCTTGTAAAAGAGATCCCACAGAGCTTCCTAGTCCCTTCTACCATGTGAGGATACAACAAGAAGTCTGCGACCCAGAAAAGGACCTTCATTTGACCATGCTGGCCCCTGCTTGGACTTCCCAGCCTCCAGAACTGTTGAAAAATAATTTTTTGTTGTTTATAAGCTACCCAGTCTGTGGTATTTATAGCAGCCTGAACCAAGACAGACAGACAGACAGATAGATAGATAGATAGATAGATAGATAGATAGATAAAGAGGAGAGAGGAAGAAGGAAAGAAAGCTATGTTACCCATTGTTCCAAAATCAGAAATTTCTACCTTTCCATCTGTTGTTGGGTTTTTTGATTAACCAGAGTTTCCAGATAACCCATAGTTAAAACATGTTTAAAGAATGTGTTTCCGGGGCGCCTGGGTGGCTCAGTCGGTTAAGCAGCTGATTTCAGCTCAGGTCATGATCTCACGGTCCGTGAGTTCGAGCCCCGCGTCGGGCTCTGTGCTGACAGCTCAGCGCCTGGATGGAGCCTGTTTCAGATTCTGTGTCTCCCTCTCTCTGACCCTCCCCCGTTCATGCTCTGTCTCTCTCTGTCTCAAAAATAAATAAACGTTAAAAAATAAAAAAAATTAAAAAAAAACATGTTTCCTAGATGCTTTTCCACGAAAAAGATTTTACAGTATATTTGAAGCTTCTGGCTTGGAATCTACTCACCAACATCCTTTTACTTACTCTTTGAAGATCTCTTATCCAAAGAACATGGGTGCAGTTTTCTATAACCGATATCTGCCTTGTCATGGTCTAACTTTTAATACTTTTTTAAAAGTAATCTCCACACCCAATGTGGAACTCAAACCTACAAACCAGAAATTAAGAATCACATTCTCCACTGACTGAGTCAGCCAGGTGCCCCTAATTTTTCATGTGTGTATATGTGACCTGAAAAAAACAGTTCCACTAAAATATCTCTATAAATAATGCCAAAGGGCAAATTATGCTAACTAAATGGCACTGGAATACCACCGTCTCTCTGACCAGTCCCAGGCCAAAATACCTCTTTTAATTACCCAAGAACCCTTGCCTTATTCCACCCCAAATATTACACATTTGGCTTTGGTAGTGGATTTATTTGTTCACTCAACAAATATCTATTGTGTACATACCATGTACCAGGTATCAGTAGAGACACTGGGGATAGGTACAGTAGTGAATGAACTAAACAGACACAAGTCCCTGCCCTTCTGGAGCTTTGGTAGCTGAGGGCATGGACTCTGAAATCAAGTTTATTAATTCAAATCCCAGTTCCACTACTATTAACTCTGTGTGACCTACTCTCTCAGACAAGGTTACTGATGATGGCTTTGACTAGGTGAACAGCAGTTGAAGCAGTCTAGAAGTGGTCAGATGCTAAATTTACATTTTGAAGATAGTCAACAGGATTTACTAATAGATTGGGTGCAAGGGAGAAAAGACATAGATGACTGACTCCAGGGTTTTTGTCCTGAGTAACTGGAAGTAAGGAGTTGCCATTTATGAGTTGAGAAGGGCTGTGAAGGGGATGATGGTGAGTTTTGACTGTAATTTTGAGATGCTATTAGACATCCAACTACTAACTGTTAAATTAACCCTGGAAAATGACTTTCAGGAGCCTGTGCCTTGGATTGGAGAATATCAATCAAATGACACTCTGAAGATCTGCCTTCAAGAATTCTCTTAATTTCAGAGTGCCTGGCTGGCTCAGTCAGAAGAGCATATGACTCTTGACCTCAGGGCTGTGAGTTCAGCCCCATGTTGGATATAGAGATTACTTCTAAAGAAAAAAAAATTTTTAAAGAATTCTTTTAACTTCCACAAACCTCATTTTCCTCACCTGCAAACTGGGTTTAATAACCATCTCATAGATTATAAAAATGAAAATAGGTATTTCTAAAGCACTTAGCCCAAACAATCTAGAGTCCAATAATGCAATAGTCGGTCAACTAACCTTAGTTCTCTTAAAACTGGGTTACACGTGACGTTTTACATCGTGTCCGTGAACACAAACTGTACTCTTTTAAGGCTTTTGTAACAAGGGCAAAGAATTACCAATAAAGGTAAGAGTTCTAATCTGGGTCTGCAAATGGCAGATTGGCAACTCCGCCCTTGGTTTTGAAAAACAACAACAACAACAACGAAATGCGCAGGAAATTAACACAGGGCGTGAGTGACAGGATGCCTTAGCGACCACACTTCCCAGCAGTCTACGCGCAGTCAGACACCGTCGCGGATTGGACGCCACCTCAAGAGGCTGGTGGTGCGGGGGAGGGGACAGGCGCGAGGTACTGTGGGTAGGAGACGGCCGTCGGCCGAGGCGCCATTTTGTGAGGCAGCCGTACCCTGTTGGAGATTCTGGGGCACAAAACCGCTACTTCTGCCACTTCGGTCTCTCCTGGGGGTAAGTGCGGCAGCCACCCGTAAAGACCGGCAGTTCATGCTTTTGAGGCAAGCCTCGTGCAGCTTCTCTGACAGCCGCGGGCGGCGGCCGATCAGTCCCAGCCGCATCTCTAGAGTAGCTACCCGAAGCATTGGAGGGCCGCGCCCCTGCTCGCCGCCTGCGCTGTCAGCTCTCGGAGGGCGTCCTCCCGCCCAACCTGAGGCCCACTTTTTTTCGGGCGCTTGACTGTACCCCTGCCGGAACGCATTTCCAACTCCCCACCCAGCTGAATGTGGAGCCATCGCCTGTCCTTTGGGTACTTCTCGGGGGTGTCCGGCAGTTTTTAGCCGCCATCGCCCCGCAGCTGCAGTTGAATCCGCCTATCCAGGAGGAGGTTCGGTGAAGGCTGATCTGCGGGCTGGGAGCCTCTTGGGGTTCGGGAGGGGCATGTGCAGGCAGAAAGGGAAAGCCGGACGCCGGAGTGGGTCGCGCAGGCAGTGGCGCCGCCATCTCGGCTGCAACACCCCACGGAGGTGGGTCCAGGCGCTGCCGGAGACACAAGGGGCGGCATCTGAGATTCTGCTCAGGACCTTATTTCTCCCAGGTGGTTCTCTTCCATTTATTAATTCAGCAAATGTTCGTTGAGCGCCTGCTCCGGAACAGGCGCCAGGGACGGCTGTAACTAGTTTCTCAGACCTCGCACGCATCGAACGCGGTCTAGCTGTGTGATGTTTTATTACCACCAGGGCGCTGCGGGGCCTAGTTGGTCGCCTCAAGGGCTTGTGGTGGTTATTGTTGCTGAGGAATTAAGTCGTGTCGAGGTTTGCTCTTGTCTTACTGAAATATGAAATAGCTTTGGATCAGCCGTTACGTTATAAATGGAGTAGATTTCAGTCAGCACGGCATTCTGGCTTCTAAAATGTTTCAACTTTTCATCAGAAAATACTGAATTTCATGTTGCTGCTTGTATTAATAAAGACACTTTGATTAATGTTTTGAAAAGGTCAACTACCCCGTTGGAGTTGCTTTGATTAGAACACAGGGAGCTGATTGCATCTCTGCCTTTTTTGCTTTGTAATCCTAAAGTAGGGGAAGGGAAGGAGTTTTTTTCCTGTATTCTTTTATGAGTTTGTTATCAAATAGAAAATCTAATATTTTAAAGTATGCCTTATCTTCCTGCTGTGCTCATTTCAGTAAAACCTTAGTGTGATTTTAGTATTGACAGTTGATTCCCACCTCCCTCCTCTCCTACCTCCCCGCCGCCACCTTGTATAATCACTGTTAATAATTTGATGTAATTCCAACCTCAGCAGTGTCCTAGCTTATGGAATGATGGCCTTAAGTGATCTCTCAAATTTTCAGTGATCAGTCTCTCTTATTTCCTAGAAAAAAACAAAATTTGAACCTTTTGGAGCAGAGTGCTACATCTTCAGTAGGACAATGGGTTCAGACAAACGGTAAGTTACTAGCGTACCTGTCTTTGTTCACAACATTTCATTGGGAAACTGAACTACTTGTTAAAAATTGATTGTTTATCAAACAAATGTAAGGGACTATTTTGTGCCAGGCATTGCTGTTAGCCCCTTCATGAGCCTTGCTCTCACAAGCAGGTGGCTTAGTGAAAGAATTGAAGTACTGTGTGAACTCTGCTATATAAAAGAAGTCGAGGGTGCTGCTAGAACACATAGGAAGCATGTGTTTTCCTGGAGACATCTAGGAAAGCTTCCTGGAGAAAGTAATCTTTAAGGTGAAGCCTGAGGATAAGTAAGAATAAAGGAGGGCAGGGTGGAGTGGTTCACTGAGAGTTCCCAGTGTGGAAAACAGCCTGTGCAAAAGCCAGAAGAGATCATACAGTCTGCCACTTTACATAGTACCCGGCTGTAGCAAGCAATCAGTGAATGCCAGTTCTTGTTACTGTCCACTCCATAGCAAGATGATCCAGATTTATAGAAGCTCTGGACTATGGATTACATGAAAAATAAATGAATTGAAAAATTGCTAAAGAATTAGTAGAAAATTAAGATGACAGCATTTGGCTGCTCTGTCATCTGGGGATTCTCCCACCCAGACCATTTGATTTGAATACTCGACTTTTACTTATTCATTCCTCCTCAGTATTCAGGCTGGTCCCAGTGGTAGATCAAATCAAATTAACAGCCCAAAGAGACTCAGGAAAAGTTCTTGTCACGTGATGTCATTGTTCTAATGCTGTGTTAGCAGTCTGTGATTCCAAATTACTTACTAAACTAACATTTACCCTTTTAGGGTTTCCAGTCCCTGTAGTTCACATCATGAAGTAGTCCTAGATTACTTGTTCTGTTGGTTTCTTTTTAGTAAATTTGTATTCTCTAAATGAGGCACTTCTAAGCCTTTCCTTTGTCTTACCCTCACACGGTTTTATGAACCTGATAAACAGTTTATGAAAAAACTAGATCTTTGGTCAAATGGGATTAAGCCTCTTGTTATTAGATTTTCCTGTGAGACCTAACGCTGCCGAGTAACCAAAAATAAACCAGATGTTCTAGGAAATGATGTTCTCTGCTGGTGCTAGTTAGTAACAAATGAACTTGGTTAACTGCCTGATAAGGAAAAAAAAAACAAAAAACAAAAACTAATTTAATTCATCCAGGTTGTTGGTCCATTTCCCAGTAGTGTGATACCCTGGAGAGTGGATGAGTCAGAACACTCTCTCCTTTGAAATTGGGTGAAATGCTAAAAATTGCTTTCTTCCTATTTTTGATCACTAAGATCTGAATCAGGGATGGAAGGGGTGATACGTGTGTAGACTACAGGCTTGGGAATACGCAGGATAAACTTGGACAACCTGACCTTTGTAAAAAAATATTAAACCCAGACATTTGATATCCATATTTTCAGATTTAGCATTATCTCCTGAAAGTTATTTTTTCCTTTAAGGAATTTAGATGTTTTTCCTAGTAGTTGTCTTTATAAACTAGAATTTGGTGATCACATTTTGAGGGATACTTTAAACTATTTGGGTATCTTATAAACTGAGCTGTAGGGGTATGTGTTTTCTACCATGTTTTCTAAAGGTATAAAATGTGATTTACTTTAGAGTAAATGAAAATTGTTTTCCCTGGCAGAGTGAGTAGAACAGAGCGTAGTGGAAGGTACGGTTCCATCATAGACAGGGATGACCGGGATGAGCGTGAATCCAGAAGCAGGCGGAGGGACTCAGATTACAAAAGATCTAGTGATGATCGGAGGGGCGACAGATACGACGACTACCGAGACTATGATAGCCCAGAGGTGAGTGGTCAGCAATTGGTGTGAAATAGTTAGATTATGAATTGTATGCACAAAGCCTTTAAGATTCTGGAAATGAAATAAGTATACCAAGTGTAGAACTCTCTGTTGAATATTATATTCAAATTCTATTATTCTGAAATCTGTTGAGATAACTCTAACCCTCAAAGACAGCTGAGCCTCTGGTAATAGAAATTACTGGCCAGGATTTACATAGGGCTCACTGTGCACCAGGCACTCTTTTGAGCACTTGACTTACATGAACTCGTGTAGGTCTCATTACAACTTACGGTACATGTCTTCCCATTTTAAAGATGAAGCAATTGGAGCGTAATAATATACCAACACTGTGCCTCAGATGCTATTTCTGAAAGTTGTAGTTTCAGTCACCGTAGTTTTTTTCTCATTTCTCTTCTATATGTAAATAGAGCTTTGTTTAGAAGTAATTGTGTTGCCCATATAATTATGCAGGGCTTTTTTTTTTCATGCATACAATCTTCATATTGTGACAGGTCATGTAGTATTTCACTGTGTGTTAGTGTACTGTACAGTGAGTTGTTAAACCGTTCTTCCTGAACTAATGGTTATGGCCCTTCTTTTTTTGTTGTTTTTTTTGTTTGTTTTGGTTTTTGTGTTTGTTTTAGAAACACTACAGTGAACATCATCATAGAGTTCCAGTATCCTCTCTCTTGTTCCTAAAGATAAATTCCTAGGGCCTGGATCAAAGAATATAAACCCAGTGTGATTTTAATTGTAATTTTATTTATTATAAATCAGAGAGAACGCGAAAGAAGGAACAGTGACCGATCCGAAGATGGCTACCATTCAGATGGTGACTATGGCGAGCATGACTACAGGCATGACATCAGTGATGAGAGGGAGAGCAAGACCATCATGCTGCGCGGGCTTCCCATCACCATCACAGAGAGCGATGTAAGGGGAGACAGCAGTTATAATGAGCAGTCCAGTAGGCACAACCGATTTGGAACTTCTGCCATTTTTTGTGCTATTGTTTTATCTCAAGCTAACATCTCAGCTAGTGAAGTATATTTCTGTCTTTAGGATGGAGTTCTTTCAACTTGGTTCAGAAGTTAATTACCATTTATATTTAGACTTTGAAGCTCAACGTAGAGGAGGTCTTATTCCTTCAATAGCCCTTAGAAGGTAGTTTTTTATTTTTATTTTTATTGGATTGGTTACTTACTCAGTGAGGATGTATCAGCAAAAACATTTTCTTCATGATCTGGCCACCTTTGATTTGATGAAAATTATACTATCCGTTTGAGACCTAAGAACGCTGTTGAAAAGGAAGGCCATTACTTGGCTCCCCACTCCTAGAACTGGCCAACAAGGGCCTTGGTATACTGGGCGCTATCTGACTTTCACTGGCATCTCTGGCCCTCACCCATTCCTTCTAGCCACATCCACCACCTGCCTCCCCTGCAGGCCACTTCAAATATGTTCATTGTTCTACCAGTGTGCCTTTTTCTGCTTGAAGTCTCCATTATGTGAAGCCTTCCCTGATCTACTAGGCAGACTGGTGTTAGAAGAGGTCCTGTTGAAAGAGGTTCTGCAGAATGTCCTGGTGGGGGGAAAAAGAAAGAAAGAAAAAGGGCTGCCTGGCTGGCTCAGTTGGTAGGGCATGCTACTACTGAACTTGGGGTTGTGAGTTCAAGCCCCATGTTGGGAGTAGAGGTTATTATTACTTAAAGTTTACTTACTTATTTTGAGAGCGAGAGCAGGCATAAGCAGAGGAGGGGCAGAGAGAGGAGAGAGAGAATCCCAAGCAGACTCTGTACTGTCAGCTTGGAGCCTGACTCGGGGCTGGAACTCCTGATCCTGAGATCATGACATGAGCTGAAACCAAGAGTCAGACTCTTAACCAACTGAGCCACCCAGGTGTCCCTGGAGTAGAAATTTTTTTTTTTTTTAATGTTTGTTAATTTTTGAGAAAGAGACAAAGAGAGACAGAGTGCGAGCCAGGGAGGGACAGAGAGGGAGACAGAATCCGAAGCAGGCTCCAGGCTCCAGGCTCCAATCTGTCAGCACTGAGCCCGAGGTGGGGCTCGAACCCATGAACCGTGAGATCATGACCTGATCTGAAGTCGGACAGATCTGAGCCACCCAGGTGCCCCCCCCCTTTTTCTTAATGTCTCTGGAGGTTTAAGGGAGGTTTTATTAGTGGAGGATAAAGAAGGGTTCCAGGGAGATCTTAGTTGAACTGATTCTTGAGGGATAGAAAGAAATGTTTGGGTTTGGTGGAGAACTGGGGGAAAGGTGTAGACTGCACTTCTAGGCAGTAGGGTAACATAAGCACGCCTGGAAATAGATTCTGAATTTAGTCAAGGCATTGAACCAGGTTGATTTGGCTGATGTTAAAGGCTTTTGGCAGGGGTGAGGGATGTGGGAAGGTGCTGTTGAGGCCAGGCTCTGGAATCTTTAAAAGCCCAGCTAAGTATAAAGTTACTGGGGCACCTGGGTAGCTCAGTTGGTGTAAACACTAGAGCTTCTGACTCTTGATTTCAGCTCAGGTCATGATTTCATGCTCAGCATGGAGCCTGCTTGAGATTCTTTCTTCCTCTGTTCCTCTTGCCCGCTTGTGCACGCACAGTCTCTCTCTCTCTCTCTCTCTAATAAAATTAAAAAAAAAAAAAAAAGGTACTAAGGGCTTTTCCTAGTAGCAAAAGCTATGCAAGTTAGAATGTTGGAGGAAAGAATGGTAGTGGGTAGACAGGGAAGGCAGAGATGAGCACAGGTAGGGGCAACGGTGGGCATGTAGAATAAGATGAAGGAAATGCAGGAGTCCATTTAGGAAAGTTTGCTTGTTTAGCAGGTTGTTCCCTTGAGTAGTCTGCTGACCTGTGATCCTGGGAGTCTGCAGAGGAAGTGAGTAGCATGGAGAAGCAGTGCTCTAGCTGACTTGGGGAACCTCCCTGCTGGCAGTGAAACAAGATTGTAATGCTTTTGTATTTCAGGCTTCTTCAGGGAAATAGAATCGCCTACCATAAGAAGGCTGGTTTTCAAAGTAGAATTTCTCAGGCCCCCAAATTATGTAGTATTCTTAGCAGATTCATTTGTTGAGGTTTTAAAACATTTTAAAATTATAGTATTTAATCTCCTGGACTTCAGTTTATCATTTTCATTATTGTTTATCTTTTTTTGTTTAGCCCTCCCTCCCCCTGACTGACATGAACTCTTACAATAACTATCTTTAGTTACTATGTTACTATATGTTACTGTTACCACTGCTTTTGTAGTAACTATCTTTAGTTATTCTGATGACCAGTTAGTTATTACTAAGCATGGACCTGAGTCACATGGTGGGGTCTGGCTCTGTGTAGAACTTCTACTCTGTGGAAAAAATAGACATAGTCGATTCTCTTTCTTTGGGGTGGTTATCGTCGGTTTATAAAGTCATTGCAAATAGAATACAGAATACTGAACTATCACTCCTAGAGAAGATACAAAGTTAGGTTCCTGTGAGCCTCTGGTCACAACATTTTCATCAACAGATCAATACATAACCTTGTTTTAGGTGCATTTTGGTTTAGAGATACCTTATTTAATATATATTGTTGATTCATAAACCTTGAACTCACATCTAGCCACACTATAACTTGTACCTGAATGAAGCTTGTCTTACATACATATTTTTTCTGTAAGGGACATCATAGCCTTCTTGCATTCAGGAACACTAGACAGAAACTCCAGCACTACATTTGGAGAGCCATTTTATTCTTTATTTTAAATTTTTTTATTGTTTTATTTTAAAGCACAAGTGGGGGGATGGCAGAGAGAGAGAGGGAGAATTTTAAGCAGGCTTCACTCTCAGCTCAGAGCCCAACACAGCACTTGGTCCCATGACCCTAAGATCATGACCTGACCCAAAATTAAGGGTTGATGCTCAACTGACTGAGTCACCCAGGTGCCCCTGGAGGGCCATTTTAGATAGTGAAATCACCAGGGCGCCTGGCTGGCTCAGTTGGTAGAACATGTGACTCTTAATATCAGGGGTTGTGAGTTCAAGCCTCATGTTGGGTACAGAGATTACTTCAAAACAAAACAACTAGGTAGATATATGGATAGTGAAATCAACCAAAGGTACAAAAATGTGATAACTTGGCACTAAATAGATAGTGAAAAAGATACTTGCTTACATTATGAAAGCTGAAACCAGGCAAAACATCACCCCGGCCTGGGACCGGTGCATCAAGTGACTCAAACCTTTCCTTCTCCTGCATATGTCCACAGATGACTTGGAAGTGCCAAAAGTATTGATTTGGAGTTACAAATTTCAGTGAATGGGCAAATTTGCAAACACAGAATGCACAAATAATGAGGATCGATAGTGTATAATCAATCCCATAGCCTTTGCACGTAATTATGGAAAGTTGGAGACTTTGTCTCACAAATTTGGCCCTGGTTTTTTTTTCCTAGGAGTATTGCTACCTGGCATGGTTGATAAAGAGATTAGGGTATTTCATTGCCTTTTGTAGTAAGGGCTTGGTCTGACATCAGTAACAAACCTTCTAGCCCAAATTCATTTTTCTAGGCCCAGTTATTGCTTGACCTATTAGGAGCCTAGGAATGTTATGAGCTTTGTTAGTTTTCACCACTAATGTAAATATAAGAAAATTATTTCTTTCGTATTGTGCAAAAAATGTTTGAGAGAGTTCCTTGTGTTTTTGGCTATTGATTCTTGATCATATACTTCAGAGGACAATAGCACATTCTTTGCCTCTTCTAAATTTCGTTTTCTTTCTGGTGCTTTAAACAAAGGACAGCAAAGTGATACTAGAGGAGAGAAGCTTGCAGGACAGCATCCCGTGGGCAAGACTGTTTATAACATAAATACTTGTACCTCAGGGAAATCCCCAGGCAGCATATAAAGAATGCGTTTGAGGAAAAAAAAAAAGTGCGTTTGAGGCTGTTCTAATGCATTTCATTTCTGTGAGAAGCGTTCCCTTTTTTCCATGTTTAAAATAATTGCATTTTGGTGATAGAAGTTAAAAACTTGGCTGATTAAAGCAGTTGATGCAGTTCTTGGTCCTTGAATTTTCTTTGATGTGGAATAGTTTGTGGCTGAAGCTTTAACTATAAACGTGTAAAACTCTGCAGATTCGGGAAATGATGGAGTCCTTTGAAGGCCCTCAGCCTGCGGATGTGAGGCTGATGAAGAGGAAAACAGGTGAGAGCTTGCTTAGTTCCGGCGGTTCTGGCTCTCTTCCCCATTCCCACCTCAGCCCCTAAAGACCATCCTGATTCCCCCAGTCTTCAAGCACATGAATTCAGAATGAAAGGTTTGCCATGGCTAAGGAATGTGACTCTTTGAAAACGATATTAGAGAGCACCTGAGGACCTTTTTAAAAACTTTGTTTTTAGGGGCTTTTTTTTTCCTTCGGTAAGTAGTGATTTATAAACTCCTTGTTTGACTGTTTGTAGTCGGTTGCATGGTTACTTTTTAAGCGTGGAATCAAATCGAGTGGCACTTAGTTCAGGCGGCTTGGTTCCTTGCCATGGCAAAGTATCAAGAAGATCCCCAAGTCAAGTCACATTTGTAAAGCTGCTTCCCAATTGGCTTTGTCACGCAGTGTTGAAGCAGTGGGAGAGAGATTCACCTGTTATAAAGGAACTGACTAACACGAGTATCCCGTCTATATCTGAATGCTGTCTCTAGGTGTAAGCCGTGGTTTCGCCTTCGTGGAGTTTTATCACTTGCAAGATGCTACCAGCTGGATGGAAGCCAATCAGGTTGCTTCACTCACCAAGTCTAGATATTCATGAAAATGGAACAAGTCTGTACAATTTAAAAAAAAAAAAGGTTGAAGGAGTGGTTTGTTCCAAAGGAGTGATTTTTTTTTAAAGAAAAGCTTTGTATATATTAAAATTGATATTATTAGAATAAATAACAGCAGCAAGGACTGCATTGCAGAATGTGCTCTGCCTTTAAACATGGCTGCCTGGCAGGACTTTGTTAATCACTGAATACCTGTCTGGTGATTACCAAAACATCTTAATGTTCCCTTTTCCCCTACTGATTATGTTCCTATTCATTATGTCCATTGAGAGTAATCTTAAAATACCCACTCTCGATTCGACAGTAAAGAGAATATAGTAGAAGTCTACTACTGGCATTTTGTAAGTGATTCCTTATTTCTACTTGGAGACCGTAAGCCTCCTGGAGGCATAACTGTTCGTTTGGGTCTTCAGGACTATTTAAGGACCTCTGTGGAATTTATGAACAATAAGTCTGATGAGATTAGCCTGGGAGCTAGTGTCCTGCTGCTGTCTAATCTAGTTAAACTGGCATTAACGTTCTAATCTCCCTGAGAATGCCTTTTAAAGTCCGTTGAAAGCAAATCATTGATGGTTCTTTGATGTAGCATTAACTGAAGTGTTCTACAGTTTGTCAAGAAAACGTTCAGTACTTGGCACTTCAGTAACATTTTTTGCCAGAACTCCATAGCACAGTGTTGAATGCCTTAACCAGATGCGTTCTGAGAAGTTTGCTTAACTCATTATGTTGCTTTTCTGCAGCATTTTATTTGTCACCCATAAATAAGAGTTACATTCTTTAGTAATATAACAAGACTCACTAATGAGGGTATCATTTTGATTGATTTGTTAGATTTTTAAGCCTCTCATTTTCTTAACCCAGAGGTGACAGCCTGATCTTAACAAAAGTGAAGCTTCATTTCATACCATGGACATCATACTAGTAAATATAGAATATAAACACAAGCTTCATGTGAGTCTGCTTTCTTGATGTGACAGCATCTTTTGATGCAGTGGAGGTATCAGAATGACTTGCCTGGGAGTTTAAAACTCCAAAGAAATTAAAACCCACAAGACATTTAAAAAGATCTCCACAATTTTAATGTATACAAAGCTAAGTTACTGTGTAATATTTCATTACAGT
Organism: Puma concolor; assembly: GCF_028749965.1. Taxonomy (NCBI): domain Eukaryota; kingdom Metazoa; phylum Chordata; class Mammalia; order Carnivora; family Felidae; genus Puma; species Puma concolor. The sequence continues at coordinate 152,747,463 of NC_141668.1, read as the reverse complement.
TCAAATTCACTCCAGAAATAAAAGGCTAATAGGATTAGGGACTCAGTGATAGTTTGGAGTCTCCCCCAGCACACACCCCTCCTACTGGGATGATCTGTTGACATATCTCCCAGCTTCATTTTTGTTTCTGTACAACACAGTGAGTGGATGGCCCTTCAGCTTTTTCCTTCTTGGCCAGACATGCAGTCTTGCCTTTAGATAATGCAGAGACAACATTCACAGCATGTCTTAACTCTTCCAGGATTTGCAAGAACCAAATTGCTCAACAGTATGTATATTTAGAGGGGTTAGACTCCTTTTAAAAATTTGGATATCTAACCTCCTACTAATTCTGTTCTGATATTGTCAGAACATCCCATTCCCTCCCCCCTCCTGCCCCCCCCCCAATAAAAAAAAGAAGAAGAAGAAAAGATGCTCCTGTTAAATGAAGGCTCTTTGGGGGCAGGTGCTGGATATACATACTCTTGGCTAGACTGATTGAGCTTGGAGTTTTGACCTTCAAAGTTGATTCCCTTTTAGTCACATGGTTGACCTGAAGGGTAAGGTGGTGTATGCATTTATAAACTCTTCCGACCCCCCTGAAGAAACTTCATTGGCCTCCTGGTTACTCATCCTGAAGAGAGTACCATGTATTTCAGTGAAAAACACATCCATCACTTAGGACGTGACATGGTTTCAGTTGGCAGGAAGAAATCTCATTTAGCTGCTTTAGAGTGGATGGCATTCAGAATAGGCCCTCCTAAGAAAAAGTTGTAACCAGATTCCCTTTAAAAATGAGCTCCCCTCCCCTCGTCCCCCAGAGGACAGACACATGCTGAAGCAGGAGTTTGGGGAAAGGGAAACTAGAAAGGCTTTTACTTTACATAAGGACGGGGGACTGGGGGAAAAGTGAAGCGAAGCCCAAGGACACCATGCTGAGGCTAAAGTAGGCAATCTCAGAACTGGGAGAGTTGTGTCTTCTGCTTTTTGAAATAGACTGTCACTCTCGGGCAGCCTGGCAATGCTGAATGTTAGGACTTCTGTCTCTGCTGGAGACACGGCCTGGTGCATGTCAGCGGTTAGAGTTTGGCAGCTTTCTCAGCACTCCCTGACTCCGTTTACCTTTACTCCGCATCCCATTCTCTTACTGCCTATCTGAAGGATTGGATGGGCAGAGTATAGGTGGCGGTGGTTGGTCCTCCCCGTATGTTGTCCATTTAATTCCAGAGCACTGATTTTTCCGAAGTGTGCTCTGCCCTGGGAAAATGGACACATGTTCCTCACAATGGGAATAACTAGTTACTTCTTTTTTTACAGAAAAAGCTAGTGATTCAAGGAAAGCACATTGCGATGCATTATAGCAATCCCAGACCTAAGTTTGAAGATTGGCTTTGTAACAAGGTAAGCATGTGTTCTTCCCAGATAGACCAAACTCCTTCAAGTTTTGTTTTCTCTTTGTCTGTCTGAACAAGGAAGCTAGAAAGTATACAATCACCAGCTTTTATCATAGGGTGATTTTCCTGGTTCATGACTTTCTTTTCATCCTCCTGTGCAGGTACTAGAATCCCTAGAACAATAGAGATTTTTTTAAGATCCAGGTTCTTGGACACCTGGGTGGGTCCGTCAGTTAAGCCTCCAGCTTCAGCTCAGATCATAATCTCAAGGTTCACAAGTTTGAGCCCCAGTTGGGCTCGTACTGACAGCTCAGATTCTGTGTCTTCTCTCTGTCTTCCCCTCCCCTGCTCACACTGTCTGTCTCTCTCTTTCAAAAATAAACGTTGAAAAAAAAAAAAAGATCCAGGTTTGGGGTTGCCTGGGTGGCTCAGTTGGTTGAGCGTCTGACTCTTGATTTTAGCCCAGGTCATGATCTCACAGTTCGTGGGTTCGAGCCCTGCATCAGCCTCTGTGCTGACAGCGTGGAGCCTGGTTGGGATTCTCTCTCTGCCTCTCCTTCACTCATGCTCCCTTGCTCTGACTTCAAAATAAGTAAATAAATATTTGGGGGGTTGGGGGGAGATCCAGGTTCTAAGCTCAGTGTTTCAATTAGGATTTTAGGTTTGTTCCACTTTACTGTTTCTTGATTTCTAGAGCTCTCAACTTGTGGCATAGTCCTTAATTACATTAACAAAATCCTTCTGACTCTGCTCAAGTTATGTAAGATCCGTTATGGTTCTGTCAGGGCACCTGGCTGGCTCATTCGATAGAGCATGCACCTCCTGATCTCAGAGTCGTAAGTTCAAGCCCCACATTGGGCATACAGCTTACTTAAAGAAAAAATAATAATACTAAAAAGAAATTTAAAAGCAGAAATATTGTACTCCTGTCAGCATTGCACCATTTGAGCTTGCCATTCTGAGAGTATTCCGATTCATTGTTCTTCACGTCTACTGTTTCCAGAAGGGGGCTTGACAGTATTCCATTCACATCTTGCTTGTGTGTATAGAGTGGTCCATATAGTGAGTGCTCTTCTGATTGAAGAACACACTTTGCCACTCTTTGCTGTAGGGTTTTTGGGTGAACTTAAACTTTCCCTCAACTTGATAAATAGGGAATTCTACTTCAAACTATGTCAAGATTTGTTTTTCTTGTTAGAATTCACATACTGAAACATTTTACATTTAAAATTTTTAGGTGAATGCCCTTTTGTCTTGGTTACATGTTATCACTCTCTGCTTTTTTATTTGCTTACTGGGACTTGTCCATGGCCCTGTAGCCCCTAACCCACCTCATCACTAGTAAGCCTGGCCTACTGTGAGAAATAATTACAGAGAAAACTTTTTTTCTTCCAGTGCTGCCTTAACAATTTCAGGAAAAGACTAAAATGCTTCCGGTGTGGAGCGGACAAGTTTGGTAAGCCCAAACTCAGCTATTTGGAATATGCATTGCAAACCTGACTAATTAGGGGGCACCTGGGTGGCTTAGTTAATTGAGTGTCCAACTCTTGGTTTGGGCTCAGGTCATGATCTCATAGTTCATGGGTTTGAGCCCCAAGTTAGGCTCCATGATGATAGCGCACCCCTGCATGCACACTATTTCTCAAAAATAAACTTAAAATTAACAAACCAAAAACCTGACTAATTAGGTTGTCTGTGGTATAGATTGTAAAGCATTTCAGGAAGTCATGTATCTTCTGTAAACTTGCTTACCTTGTGTTAGGGAGATGCTTCTGATGACTGTGTGTGCAGAGAGTTCCTTTATTTTCCAAAATTAAGTCTGCTCACCTGGTTTGCATTTTGAATCTGTTTTTCTGTAGTACCAAGGTAGTGTCAGTCCTCTCCGGCCCAGTTTCTGCATTCCACATGTATCATGTCAAAATTAATGATGTTTTATTATAGCCACAGATGGTTTAAAAAGAAAAAAATAGCTACTACATTTGCTTACAATTAAAACTTCGGGGTTTGAATGTATTTCTTTACTAAAAAAAATACTGGTTTATTATTTGTTTGTCTTCAGTAACTGACTCCCCCTGTCTCCTCCCCTTCTTGTAGACTCTGAACAGGAAGTGCCCCCTGGAACCACAGAATCTGTTCAGTCTGTGGATTACTACTGTGATAGTAAGTTCCAGTATATTCTTGGCCTTTATGGTATTACTTGACCTCAGTTGGAAGTTTTTGTGCTCTTACACTTTTTTAATGACCAACATTAGCTTTAGTTTATCCCATGAAAGATTGGTTTTTAGAATCTTCTCCATGTCAAAGTACAAGATATACTAGGAACCTCCCAAATGGATTTATGTGTTTGTACTTGAGCCTGCCTTCAAAAGCATTGGTGGTGGTAATGCACATACATGTTATTTGTCTCTTTTCACCTCCAGCAATCATACTTCGAAACATAGCCCCGCACACTGTGGTGGATTCCATCATGACAGCGCTGTCTCCCTATGCATCCTTAGCTGTCAATAACATTCGCCTCATAAAAGATAAACAGACCCAGCAGAACAGAGGCTTCGCATTTGTGCAGCTGTCCTCTGCAATGGTGAGCTCACTGAATCTTTTCTTTTAAGAGAAACTGGGCTTGGAGCACCTGGGTGGCTCAGTCAGTTAGGCAGCCGACACTGAGCATGGAGCCTGCTCAAGATTGTCTCTCCCTCTGCCTCTCTCCTCTGTTCATGTTCTCTCTAGAATAAAATTAAATAAACTGGGCTTTAAGAGACAAATGTGGTTCATCTAAAAGTAGTACTCTCTGTAAGGCTCCTGGAACCCAAAGTTCAAGACTACGTAATGATAGTTATTGTAGTGCTAAATTAGAGGACCAGTTACTTTGATAAGTGGTAAAAATAATGCGTATACCTGTGAATGATTGGCAGAACTGAAGTTTTGAGCCACACTTTAATTTTTCCTTCTTGCTTTGTTTTAGATTGATTTAGCATTTACTCCTTTAATAATATGGAATGCCTTCATGTGCTGGAGGAAAGAGGGCTGTATTTTTTCCTTGAGGTTTCGTGTGTACAAACAATTATGAATTACTGTTCTTTTTTAATAGAAAGCTGTATTTGTTTGAATGGGGTAGGTGGTAGGGAGAGATTTTAAATTATAGGACAAAATGGTCTTTCTTGATCTTCTCCTTCAGGATGCCTCTCAGCTTCTTCAGATATTACAGAGTCTCCATCCTCCTTTGAAAATTGACGGCAAAACTATTGGGGTTGATTTTGCGAAAAGTGCCAGAAAGTGAGTAACTTCATTGTCCTTATTTCAAACTGCCGTATTTGCACACTTGCCCAGGGATGCTTTGCTGACTGTACCCTAAGCCCATGTTCTCCTCCCTGAGACACAATCCTCCCTGGTTGCCAAGGTCAGGAGGGAGTCAGCTGTCTTTCTTAAAACATATTCTTTCCTGTCCTGAGGAACCAGTTGCTGGAAAACTACAAAGCAGGACAGAGGCAGACATGGCAGTTGGGTTGAGAATATGTGCTATGCAAACAGCTTCAAGGTGGTGCAAACCCATCTGGAAATAATCTTTTCCTTCCAGAAGCTTCGTATAGAGAAAGCTTTAGTCTAGAGATATACATGTCCCATTTGAAGTGTCATTACTCATCCAGCAGATACCTTACTAGATGGCAGGATACAGAGTAAAATGGTGACACTACAGAGACATTTGCCCACTGAGGAATTGGCCCATGGAGACCCCTTTCTGCCCTGAAATGAGGCCTTGCTAGCATTTGAGAGTTCCCGACAAAGGCTAGAGTGAATTGATGTTTCCTTGACAGTATGGGAGCATGGATAGGAAGCATACTGAGATAGAATCACATGCTTGGATTTTTGTGGTTTCAGAGACTTGGTCCTCCCAGATGGTAACCGGGTCAGCGCCTTCTCTGTGGCTAGTACAGCCATTGCTGCAGCTCAGTGGTCATCCACCCAGGTAAGATAGATATTTTTTGTCAAAGTAGTGTGTTGGTGCCCAAATTCACAGAAGTAGTCTTAGAAGCTCTCTAAGGACAGTATAAGGGAGTACTTCCTGGCTTCTTTCCTTGGTGTCTACTAAACTCACCTGTGTGTCCTCTTCTTTTGACATGCTGTAGTCTCAGAGTGGTGAAGGAGGCAGTGTTGACTACAGTTACCTGCAGCCAGGCCAAGATGGCTATGCCCAATACGCTCAGGTAGGTAGATTTGACCAACATCCACCTTCTCTCCAGAGCATGTCTGAGAACAGCAGCTTTTAACAGTGCACTTTTCTTCAGTACTCACAGGATTACCAACAGTTTTATCAACAACAAACTGGAGGATTGGAATCTGATGCGTCATCTGCATCAGGTAGTAAACTTCATCTGTTTTACCTTTTGTTTAAGTAGCTGTGGTTGAGGAGATAGAACTAGATGTCCTTGGCGCTTGGAGGGCTCAGTTGCTTAAGCGTCTGACTCTTGATTTTCCGGTCGTTAGATTGAGTCCTGCAATGGGTTCTGTGCTGTTAGCACAGATCCTACTTGGGATTCTCTCTCTTTGCCCCTCCCCTGTGTGTACTTGCTCACCCACGTGCGCACGCGCTCTCTCTCTCTCTCTCAAAACAAATAAATGTAAAAAAAATAATAATTAGATGTTTTAACTAGACCCCAAGCCAGGAGTCCATTTCCCTGCAAGGTGGGGGTGGGGGGTGGTGCACATTCAGTGCTGTCTCCATGTGCGTAAGGTTCTGAGGAAGATTAGAAGTACTTGAGTCGCTGAGAGTGTGAAACCCATGTTGTGATGAGTATTTGTTCTTGGAATTCAGCTTTGTATCTCCCCTGTGTTGTTTGGAATCATGGGTGCCCACATAGGTTCAAATGAGCAGGGAGGGTATGGCCCTAGATTCTGGTGACCAGAAATCAATCGCAAGGGTCATTATAAGAAGGCCTTGCTTTACTTTTTGTTGTAGAATTCTAAAAGTCTTATGGGTAAATCTTTTCTCAACCCCAGATATGGATTCCTCTTCCTTTTTTTCAGTTGTCATACAGAATATTTAACTTTGTGACATTCTAGTAGGATTATAAAAATGAAAATGTCATAGGTTCCAGGATGCTTAGTAGGAATTAAGAACTGATACATCAGGGCACCTGAGGCTCAGTTGGTTGACCGTCAGACTCTTCATTTTGGTTCAGGTCATGATCCCACAGTCATGAGATAAAGCTCTACATCAGGCTCTGCACTGAGCGTGGAATCTGCTTAAGATTCTTTCTGCCTTTGTCCCCACCCCCGCTCGTATGTGCACATACATTCTCACTTGTTCTCTCTAAAAATTACAAAATAGGGGCACCTGGGTGTCTCGGTCACTTAAGCATCCGACTATGGCTCAGGGCATAATCTTGTGGTTCATGGGTTCAAGCCCCACATTGGGCTGTGTGCTGACAGCTCAGAGCCAGGAGACTGCTTTGGATTCTGTGTCTCCCTCGCTCTTTGCCCCTCCCCCACTCATTCTCTGTCTTTATCTCTCCAAAAAGGTATATAATAATAATGATGATAAATAAGTAACTGACCTCACGACAGAAGGCTAGTTTGGGTATTACAGATAAAGATATTTGGCTTTGAGTTCATTGCCTTGGCCCTTTCTAACCCTGCATGCATCATTTATCATCAGGCACAGCAGTGACCACCACCTCAGCGGCTGTAGTGTCCCAGAGTCCCCAGCTGTATAATCAGACCTCCAATCCGCCTGGCTCTCCGGTAATCCTGTTATCCTAAATACAGAACTGGTGACTGTTGGGGAAACTTTATTTTGTTGTACACGTATTATCCTTTCCTGCTGTATGAGCCAGGATTGAATAATACACAGACATTCCGACCTTACTTCTCTGTTTGGTAGTATTAGATAATGAAATAATTTGGAGTGTGTATTTAAAACCTAAGATTCCAAACAAGGGGTATTTATACATTCTGCATGCTTCGACTTGACCTTTAGGAAGAAAGTTGTCAGCATGTGTTTTGCTCAAGGATTGCCTTAGATCATTGCTACAATGTGTCTGTCAGGGGAGCCCTTCCTCCTGGATGGATGATTGCAGTGATTTAGTTCTCTTAAGAGGCTTTACAGTTGAAATTATATTGAAGCTGCTGTTCTTTCCAGACTGAGGAAGCACAGCCTAGCACTAGCACAAGTACACAGGCCCCAGCCGCTTCCCCCACTGGTGTAGTTCCTGGTACCAAATATGGTAAGCCAAACCTCATGGGGCTGTTAACAGTTGGAAGGTCCTAGTTGTTGTCTGTGTCTAGTAAGAGTTCCTCTCCCTTTGTGGGTGTCAGAGGGACACTTGGGGATATGAGAGAAGACGACCATTAAGGCCTGCTGCATCTCCGTGGCTTAGAATTTGAAGTAAAGCCAGTTTCTTTATCTGGAATGACCGTGTGCTGGATTTTGTTTTTGCAGCAGTGCCTGACACATCCACTTACCAGTATGATGAGTCTTCAGGATATTATTATGATCCGACAACAGGGCTGTACTATGACCCCAACTCACAGGTAAATGCAGTTTTCCTCCCCAGCGTCACTAGAAATATCTTTGTTTCACTTAGTCTGTCTATGAGGCATGAAATGAAATACCTTCTGCAAAGGAGCAAGTGACCCAGATTAGTTTTAAGTTCTTCAGAACCACCAAGATGTAATTTCTATTTTAGTATTTTAATTTTTAAAGGTTAAAAAAAGATGTTTTCAGGTACAACGTACATACAGAAAAATACACAAGGGGCGCCTGGGTGGCTCAGTTAAGCATCCAATTCTTGATTTCAGCTCATGATTTCACAGTTCGTGAGTTCGAGCCCCAGCCTTCTTGGGATCCTCTCCCTCTCTCTGCCCCTCCCCCATTCATGTGCACTCACTCTCTCTGTCCCTCTCTCTCTCCCTCCCTCTCTCTCAAAAATAAACAAACTTCAAACAATAGAAGAAAAATATACAGAGCTGAAGTGTACTTTTTTTTGAATGTTCATATGTATACACATTCATATATATCAGCACTGAGAGGAGAAAACATTCCTGGCATGCTGAAGGTTCCCTTATGCCCCTTGTCAGTCAGTACCCATCCCCTTCAGTAACCACTAGTCAGACTTCTAGTACTACCGTGGATTAGGTTGTCAAGTTATTATAGGTGGTTGTTAGTCATTATGTAAAGACCTAGATTGAAGTTTCAAATTGTGGTTTCTCTTCCTATGTATTTTTTAAAACTGAGATGAAATTCACATGACATAAAATTCACTTTTTTTTTTTTTTTTTTTAAGATTTTATTTTTGCATAGGGGCGCCTGGGTGGCTCAGTCGGTAAGCATCCGACTTTGGCTCAGGTCATGATCTCGCAGTTTGTGAGTTTGAGCCCCACGTAAGGCTCTGTGCTGACAGCTTGGAGCCTGGAGCCTGCTTGGGATTCTGTGTCTCCCTCCCTCTCTGTCCCTCCCTCCCCCGCTTGTGCTCTGTCTCCCAAAAGTAAATAAGCATTAAAAAATAATTTTTTTCAAAAAAATTTATTTTTGCATAAACCTAGCGTGGGGCTCGAATTCACAACCCATGAAATCAAGAGTCTCATGCTCTACTGACTGAGCTAGCCAAATACCCTTAAAGTTTACCCATTTTAACCATTTAGAATGTATAATTTGAATATACTGGCAATGTTGTGCTACTATCACCACTACAAAACATTTTTTAAATTTATTTTTAGTAATCTCTGTACCCAACATAGGGCTCAGACTCATGACCTTGAGATGAAGAGTTGCATGCTGCTACTGACTGAGCCAGGCACCCCTTAAAGTTTATTTGTTTGTTTGTGTGTTTGTGTATTTATTTTGGTAATCCAAAATACTTTCATTGCCCCAAAAAGAAACTGTGTACCCATTAACAATCACTCCTTTGTCCCTCCTTACCCCAGTGACCACTATTTTCTTTCTGTCTCTACAAATTTGTCTCTTCCAAGCATTTCATATAAATGAAGTCAGATGACATGTGACCTGTTGGTGTCCAGCCTCTTTTACTTAACATCCTGATGTTTTCTTGAGGGTAGAAATTAGCAGATCTGTGGGGTGATGTTTTATTTTTAGTAGTGGTAGATTATTTTGAAGAGGGAAGGCAACACTAACACTCCATAAATAAACAATTACTTATGACCAGGAGCTGTATATATAGAATAGGAAAATAAGTGCTTTTAACAGGTACTTGGTATTGAGAGCTTGTGGTTTCTGAGAAAGAGGTGTGAAGCAATGAGGGACCCACCTGAGCAAGCCAAGCCTTGCGTGGTTCTTCCGCTCCTCTTGCTTGGTGAAGAGGTGAAGTCTGACCATTATCCAAGCAGTTCTTAGTGGCCATGTTTTTGTTGTGACTTCTGCGTCTGACCCATACCACCTTCCCTAGAAGAGACATGACAGATGTCTCTCCTGGGTCCCTGCTGAGTGAGTAGAGCGAATGACTAAGGAAGAAAGAAGTGGAGAGATAGGTGCTACCTATCTCCCATTGCAGTTCATTCGACATACATCAGATCTGGTCTTCCAGGCTCCCAAACTGGCTTTTTACAACCCTGTGTTTGGTTACCTGGGTTTCCAAAGGGTTTTGATGGTTGGACCCAGTAATGAGCTGTTAACTGGTTGTCACAGAGGATGTGTGATTTAAAAACTCTTTCTGAACAAGGGGAGTCTGGCTGGCTCATTTGCCAGAGCATGCGACTCTTGATCTCAGGGTTGTGAGTTTGAGCCTCACGTTGGGTATAGAGATTACTTAAAAAATAAAATCTTGAAAAAAAAAAAAAAAACCTCCCGCTGAACCACTTGTTCTGGCCTCCTGGTTTGTGTAAACAGTCTATGGAAAGGAGTGAGACACATTGCTCTTCGGGTGCCCTCCAGGCCCACGGATTAGATTAATGGTATTACACTGTTGAGAAACCATATTCTACTTTTGTCTAAGAAGTTCCGTACCTCTTCACTGGCCAGTTCATCATCCTCACCACACCAACACATACAGCAGCTTCTCTCTGAGCAGGAGATACTACTGCTCAGCAACATGTTTTATGTTTATATGTTGAATTTTTTTTGACAAAGCAATTTTGTGTGCCTTTTTGACAAAATGATCCTTTAATGGTTTGACAAAGCAGAAAGTCTGCATTAATTGTGCTTTGTTTCTAGTACTACTACAATTCCTTGACCCAGCAGTACCTTTACTGGGATGGAGAGAAAGAGACGTATGTGCCAGCTGCGGAGTCCACCTCCCACCAGCAGACGGGCCTACCTCCTGCAAAAGAAGGGAAGGAGAAGAAGGAGAAACCCAAGAGCAAAACAGCCCAGCAGGTGAAATAATGACCCAGCCAGGGGACTTCAAGGTCTTTCTGGGGTATTGGGCTTAGTTTTTTTTTTCTTTTCTTTTCTTTTTTTTTTTTTTTTTTTTTGAGTTCTGGCCTCTCTGTCAGCTTTATTTGGATTCTCAAAAGCTGGGCCACACGTTTAATTTACATTAAGTTCATAAAGCATTTTTAATTTTTTAGTTGTTTGTCAGTTGCCCATATACATACTTAGAAGGAAGTATATTTGGGAACACTGCACAGGCTTTCAAGCAGTATTCGTTAATGATTTTGATTGTATGCAATAGTGTGTCATGAAGAGATTTGTAGGTAGAAGTAAGGGCAAAGGGGGTTTTGTTCCAGAGCACGTGATTGAGGTGAGATCCTTAATGGCTTCTTACTGTGGCACAGGGGCTGACTATTGTCTAAACTCACATATCTAAATGGTTTTTTTCATGGTTATTTGTCATTAGATCGCTAAAGACATGGAACGCTGGGCTAAGAGTTTAAACAAGCAGAAAGAAAATTTTAAAAACAGTTTTCAACCTGTTAATTCCTTGAGGGAAGAAGAGAGGAGAGAGTCTGCTGCAGCAGATGCTGGCTTTGCTCTTTTTGAGAAAAAGGTAACAGTAGCAGGAATGAACATACTTCTTCATGGGAACTTCAGTAAAACTTGAGGCTTATGACTTGTTTCTCTGTTTCCCAGGGAGCCTTAGCTGAAAGGCAGCAGCTCATTCCAGAATTGGTGCGAAATGGAGACGAGGAGAATCCCCTCAAAGTAAGGAAGGACCACCAGTGTTTTAAGGCCATTTTTGTGGTTTGTGTCTTCCTGTGATTCTCAGCTTCATCTTGGCTAATGTGATTCCTACTTAAAACTGGATGTGGTCACTGTTGGTGGGTATTGAAAAGCTTCTGCACATAGAATCCATGTCTAGGGCTTTATTTTCTGGGTGAAAGCCAGTGAGATGGAGCATTGAATGAAGCCTGAATTTGAATTCCTAAGCTCAGTTGAGTTTTATTGCATTTGTAAATAGAGGGTTTTAACAGTTTGGAAAGAGAAAATTAAGACAATAAAAAGTGTTTTACTTGATAGATACTGGTCTGGGTGGGCCATTACCCTGATCTGTCGTATTTGGGGTTTTCATCTATAATGAGTAGTTTGAAAACAACCATCCAGGAACTTTTCCTGGGCCCCAGGAGTTTGGTGCCAGCAGGCTGTCAGGCCCAGCACTTGAGGACCTGACTGTTCTGTACAGCCGGATAAATGCAATTTCACTGTTGAAGTATGGCATGGGACATTGGGAGTTCTCACACATCTTGGATTACACGTTGCTTTATCCAGATACATAGTCATCACTGCTTCCTGCTGTACATTTCCAATGACCCACCCTTTTGTCCCCAGAGGGGTCTGGTTGCTGCCTACAGTGGTGACAGTGACAATGAAGAGGAGCTCGTAGAGAGACTTGAGAGTGAGGAAGAAAAGCTGGCCGACTGGAAGAAGATGGCCTGCCTGCTTTGCCGGCGCCAGTTCCCTAACAGAGACGCCCTGGTCAGGCACCAGCAGCTCTCAGACCTTCACAAGGTGGCCATGATTCTCTGAGCTGATAAGAGGCAGGGAGGGGAGGCAATGAGGCAATATGGGTGCCCTGATGTTGAGTGAATGCCTTTCAGAAGACTGTTCTGATGGTAGTCTGTTCTACATCATAGAGTGGCAAAGAGCATGGCAGCTCCATATACACCAGGCTCTGGTTTTCATGCTGTAGTGCGTCGATTGGGCTTTGACTCTTAGACTAAATAGGTGTTGATAATGTTATTTCAAATGAGGATGGTCCGAATTCTTACTACGTCTGTCAAATCTCTTGTACAGCAAAACATGGATATCTACCGACGATCCAGACTGAGTGAGCAGGAGCTGGAAGCCTTGGAGCTAAGGGAGAGAGAGGTGATTGAGGGTCACTGTGCCACTAGAAGGAGTATCTTGTATTTGCTTTTAGAATTTATTTGTAGCACTTAATTCCAGGTCCCAGGGGCAAGGTAGGATTTGTCATACCACATGTCACCCGGCCATTGTGGCTCATGTCAGGTTATAGGTGCTTTGTGAGCACTCTGCACCCTCTCTTTATGAGGATGGACAGAAGCACATCCTCAAGGTTGCTCACAACTTGTGAATGCCAAATACTTACTGGTGAAGTATACTGGATTTTAGTAAAGAGAAGGTGATCTCTTCTGGCCTGCAACGAGGGAGGCTTCAAATTAGGCCCAGAGGATATCAGGGCATAAGACAGACGCAGTGATACAGAAGGAAGTAGTGGGCAGGACTGGGTTTGGGGTGAAGGCAGCAAAAGCAGGTGAGGCCAATAATGGACAGGCATTTGATGGTTCATGAGGCAAGTTGAGGGCCAGCCAGGCTTTAAAAAGAAATTGAGGGGGGCGCCTGGGTGGCTTGGTCGGTTAAGCGTCCAACTTCGGCTCAGGTCATGATCTCACAGTCTGTGAGTTCGAGCCCCGCATCGGGTTCTGTGCTGACAGCTCAGAACCTGGAGCCTGTTTCAGATTCTGTGTCTCCCTCTCTCTCTGCACCTCCCCTGTTCATGCTCTGTCTCTCTCCGTCTCAAAAATAAATAATAGTTAAAAAAAAAATTAAAAAAAAAAAAAAGAAATTGAGGGCCGTTGGTTAGAAATCAACCAGTGGGCAAGTTACTTGAAATTTTTCACCACGTGATAATTTTGCAGTTCGACTATCTGTAATTAGGGGTTTTGCTTTTGTTATTTTCCACTGTTTGTGGTGCCATCTGTCCCTGGAGATGGGCCTGTCCCAAGTGGTAAGGGGAATGGCATCTCTGCCCTGCTCTTCCTCTAGGACCCTGGGAGATGTACCCACGGCCTAGCAGGTGTGTTGAAGAGCTTGACAGGTGACGGCTAATTAAATAAAATTCCTTGTTGGAGATGTAGGTGGGCCCCAGGTTCCACACACAGTTAATCCCTACAAACCGACCATTTTCTCAATACGTTTTTTTTAAGTTTATTCATTTTTTTGAGAGAGGGTGTGCGTACACGAGCAGAGAGAGAGAGAATCCCAAGCAGTCTCCATGGCTCCACGCCGTCAGCACAGAGCACGACGCCAGGCTTGATCCCATGAACCCGTGAGATCATGACATGAGCCAAAATGAAGAATCAGACGCTCAACCAACTGAGCCACCCGGGGGTCCCCAAATGTACCATTTTCGGTATTGAGTGCAGTAAGGGGGAAAAAACAAAGGTGTTAGGTGTTTCAGACCACTCAAAAAGGCCAAACTCCAGACTAAGGAAGTGTCTGAGGGTGGTAATCACAAAGTCTAGGTGCATTAGGTTGTTGCAGCTTCAAGTCTGAATGTCTTTAACAGCGTTTTTTCTCGCACGTAGATGAAATACCGAGATCGAGCCGCAGAAAGACGGGAGAAATACGGCATTCCAGAACCTCCAGAGCCCAAGCGCAAGAAGCAATTTGATGCTGGCACTGTGTATGTGTTGTGTACCTTTTCCACTTCATTAGCAGGGGCTGTGGCTGTGTTAAGTAACTGTGTGTTTGCCACTGGCAGGAATTACGAGCAGCCCACCAAAGATGGCATTGACCACAGTAACATTGGCAACAAGATGCTGCAAGCCATGGGTTGGCGGGAAGGTTCAGGTTTGGGAAGAAAGTGTCAAGGCATCACAGCTCCCATCGAGGTAAGCAGTGAGATTGGGCTTCTGTGGTTTGCAGGTTTATTTTGGTGATGAGATGAGGTCAAAGCACCCAGACAGCCTGGGACCCAGGGACCAGCTTTACCTTTACCATAAAAGGCCATCTCCTCTGGCAAGCCCAATGGAGTCTGGTTCCTGGCCGCCCTCCTTTATGTCACTCTTCTTTTAAGATGTCATTTGAGAGGAATGGGTGTGGTACCCTACTTGATTTTTCTGGTCTTTAGTTTTCTTGGGTAAAAGCTGTCTTGAGAACTGTATATTCCTATGTCCTGTTAGAAACAGCCCCTTACTGAACACTAATTCATCCAGATAGCTTAGATTAGGTTTTTTTCAAGGTACACTGTGGTTTAATTTCTTAATCACCATGTAGGTGATCTTGGTTATGTATAAAACAAGTTACAATTTAGTAGGATTTTTATCCATGATAAGAAATTTTTTTAGTTGCTCAAAGCTCAGATTGAGATGTAATCTCAGGGTCAGGAGTCCCCCAGCCACTGGCCTTCTAGACAAGAGCGCCACCAGGGACTGTTCCTTCTCTAACCTGGCAGCCCAGCTTAGGTCAGACTCCTACAGGCCATGTTTATCTTGTGCAAGCCAGTTCTGCCATCGGGGTGTCCTGCTACAATCTGCCCATGATTACCAGACCTTCCTAGGCTTCAGTGGAGTATTTTGGGGCCCTTAATAGGTACAGAAGCCTGCTGAGCAGGCACTGGGGGACAGGGTTGGGGGATGTGTCTCCATCTGCCTGTGTTCCCTAGCACATTTTATTCCTTCAGTCCTTAACCCTACTCCAGGTCTCCAAAACTTCCTCTCTTCTGTCCCCTGGTGGGTGGTCCTTTTCAGTTGGGAGTCTGCTGGATGAGCAGGGGTTGAAGCGGTCCACACCCTACCTGCCCTCTGCTGACAGAAATTCTGTTCCCCTAGGCTCAAGTCCGGCTAAAAGGAGCTGGCCTAGGAGCCAAAGGCAGTGCATACGGACTGTCGGGTGCGGATTCCTACAAAGATGCTGTCCGGAAGGCCATGTTTGCTCGGTTCACGGAGATGGAGTGAGGTTCAGAGAGAGAGGGAGGGCAGGAAAGATGATGAGCTCCTCGGAGCACAAGGAGTGGTCCATCTCCTGAATTCACTCTTAGCGCCTGTCTCTTTAAGGGCATGCCTTGTGCTGTTAATAGTTTTTAGGGCGAACCACTCCATTCTACAAGGTTCTCCCACTTAAAGGAGTTCCCCTTATATGGGCTGTCTGGTGAATGGCCTTCCTTCCTGCCAGAGGGCTTGTGAGCTGGCCAAGGGGACAGTGAGTCTTTTATACTTCAGTGTACATAGTGTAATGTAGTGTGTTTTACATGTGTAGCCCATGTCGTGGTCCGTCAGCGCCTCTCATTGCTAGGGGGTGTTGAGATGCCCTAGGTGGTATGTGACACCAAAGCCACCTCTGTCATTTGTTGTGCTGTCTTTTCTTGGCAAAAGCCTTGTGTATATTTGTATATTACACATTTGTACAGAATTTTGGAAGATTTTCAGTCTAGTTGCCAAATCTGGCTCCTTTACAAAAGAAATACCTTGAAAAATGAGTGTCTGCGTCTCTTTATTCTTGGGTGACCAGGTGTGCAGAGCGTGTCTAAGCCAGTCAAGCCTGTTGGTGAGGTAAGTGTGTTAAAAGTTATTTATAAGTAGTATTTTATGCTGTTTTCCTTTCCCCAACCTTGCTCAGATTCTTAAGTTCAAGAGTTTGCTAACATGCTTTAAAATTCTTCATGGAAACTCAGTCATATCTGAGTCAGCTTTTCCACTTGCAGTTTCTAAAGACCAAAGTGAGTATGAGCACTTGTGTTTCCCAGTTGCCACAGATTGTATTCCAGCATGCAGCATTGGGCTGTTACTGCTCTACTGGGGTACAGGGGCTGAGGAGGAGGCCCTGTCCCCCGCCCCCCACTGCACTCCACTTGCCTTCTGTCCTCACGTCAGGTGCTGGGGACCTGTGTTCAGTGTGTTGCAGGGTTTACCATTATCTGAATGGGTCATCCCATCCTTGTCATCTTGCCCAGCAAAGACCGCGCCTGATGAGGGCAGGAAGCATGCCTGTGTCTGAGAGGCTGCTCCAGGACCCGATGTGGTGATGGGGATCCACGCTGCCAGGCTGGCTGAACTGAGCACACGGGCTCCATGTTTTGCATGTTGTTGGGGGAGGACTTCGCAAAGCTAGAGTACCATTGCTTTTGTGGGCGGTCACGTTTTCTCTTCAGGCAGGTCTGGCCCTTGTAAAAGGATGAAAAGTGCTCAGGTGGCACTTGAAGGTATATGGGCCCTCAGCCTAGCCTCCCCAGGGATGCTTTGGAAGAAATTGAGGCAAATACAGAAGCCGCACACTTGGCTTCAGGGTAGCGCTTGGGAACCTTACAAAAATGGGTCCAGCCTACAGATTCCTGCCTTCCAGGGTCAGCCTTGGGGAGCAGAGACCAGCCCCACCTCCAGAGCCCTCATGCATCATGGATGTGCTGCTGCTGCTGCTCTTTGCACCTGGGAAGCAGTCACAAGCAACCTAGTTAGGCACATCCTGACAGCCAGCCTGGAAGGTTCTTCCAGGTGAACACACACATCCTGAGATTGGGAAGCTCTTAATTACACACACCAACTCCTCAAAGTTTGAATGGAAGCCTCTATCCTGGGTAAGCCATCTTGAGCCCATATTGGCTGCCGCACATCAAGAAGGGCACTGTCCCATACTACTGCATACTACTTGGTGCAGGTACCATTTTCAGCTGCTCTGGGTTCCCACAAAGACTGCTCTGGACCATGGCATCTTTCAGCTTTGTGTGGACTTTCCCACAAAAGTGAAGTCTGTGTCCTTAACAGCTGGAGGCAGCCCCTCAAAGAAGGTGGAGGCCCCCTCTCCCACTTCTAGCCTGCCATACAGGCATACCTGTCACCAGCATACCCATTCAGGTGATGACAGCCTTCACCTTGCTTCTGAACCCACGAGCCCATTTCTTGAAGTTTGACAGGCTGTACATACCTTTGGCTCTGGTCTCATGCAAGGCCAAATTTGAGAGCTCCTGGGGACTGAATGGCTCTCATCCCCAAGGACCTGAGACTGAAACCCCAAGGGCCTAGGTATCCCCCCCCCCCCCCCCACACACACACACACACCCGCATCAGCCCATCATGGTCTGCTCCAACCCCAAGCCAAGAGATCTTTGTGCTGCGCTGCCCTGCTCACAGAGTTGCTGCCCCTCCCCGTTCCTGATGGGGTGCTGTGAGGGCAGTGCAAACATCCTGATCAGGGAAACCCAAATTCCAAATTTGCAGGGTCTCTTACTGAACTGGAGGGATCCTCCAGGGATCCCAAGTCTAGCCTGCCCTTGGCTGGGACAACTGCTACAATATTCAGGCTTTGAGGGCCATCCAGGAGCAGCTGTCATGGCCATGCATCAAACAAGTTTCAAAGCCCAGATGAGCAGCCAGGCCTGAGCTAAGCTCCCCAGGCATGCACAGTCTGCCCGGGGCGTCTCAAGGGCACCCAGAGCCCAGCCACTTACCAACCTGATGCCGAGGGATGAGTTCTCAGGGACAGGTGGGGTGTGAGGGGGAGAAGGCCCTGGAGAAGGGCACTTTGCTGCTGGCGGCCACCAGGTGGCAGCACTCCATCATCTATCGTTCCAGGCTGGTTTTGGGGGGGGTTCTCCCCAAGTTCTGAGGTGTCAGAGGATCCAGGGCCTCTTCCAGGTCTTTGAGATTCAGGGAAGACCTGACTAGAACTCTGGCCTTGAAACTGTGTGGAGCTAGGCAGGCAACAAGTTTTCAGACCCTGCAGGTTCTTGAAGGTCCCCCTACCCCCCTGTTCCCACCAGTTAGAATTGTTGCCCAGACGTGGGAAATGGGCCAGGCTGGTCCCATGCACAATGAGTGCTTCAGTCTCAGCAATTCTTTTCCAACCCAGGTAAATAATTTCTGCGGTCGATAAAATGCATTTCTGCCTCTCATGCTCCCTTTACCCATCAGCCTGATTATTGACTCAGAAATACTCTCTTGGCAGAGCCCAAAACAGATCCACAGCCAGGGGAAATTGGGGCAAGCTTGCCCAGGGATCTTGGCTGAAGGCAGGGGGTACCCACGCACCCTCACCCAGCCTCCCAAAGATGAATGGGAGGGGGGAGCTTTCCAGCAGGAGGCACAAATCAAGGGTAGGGCTCTCCCGTCTCGCTTAGTCCCCTGCACTGCTTTCATCTGGTTTAAAGAAAAAACAGGCTCAAAGCAGAACAGCTGCTGGAGGTTACCAAACTGGCAAGTGCTGAGCCTGGGTTACAAGCTAGGTGCCCCAGCCCCAGGGCAGAAGGAACTTAACAAAGATGGGTCCTTGGCTGCAGACACAGGGTCAGGCTCAGGTTTGGGCAGGATTATCGGAGGAGCTGGGCCTTGGGACTCCCCCACCACCACCACAACACCCTGGGGAGAGAGAAGACAGGGAGACACAGAGAAAAAAAGACAACTGCAGACAAAGCGAGGCCTAGAGGATGCTGGGAAGAGGAGCAGGAAAGGTCTGCGCTGTTGCAAAGGGCGGGAGGAGCCTGCAGGGGCAAGATAACGTGGGGGTAGGGGTGGCTGGGTCTGGGGGAGTCAGTTCCGCTCCACACCCTGGTCTCAGCCGCCCAGATAAGACAGCTGAGCAGCAGTGGTGAATTCTACATGCTGCATGGGGGAGGTGAGGCCACAGCAGGCAGAGAGAGAGGAGGGGCCTGGAGGCCTGGCCCAGACCCCCACTTTCTTGCCAGACTGAAAGGCCCCCAAGAGCCTGGCGCACCCAGGCTGGCTCCCAGCTCCAAGCAGGCAGCACCACCCTTGAGTCCGGCTGGACAGGAGCTATTTGAGAATGATTCATGGATGTAATTAAGTGTCCCCCCATAATCCCTCAGCTCAGGCCCTGATGGGGGTGGTGCAGATGTGGGAGCCCAGCCTGCTGTGCAAGGGTTGTGTTCAGTGCAGAGCGCCCCAGGATGCCCATCTGTGGAGCCTAGAGCAAGGCAGGGCTGGGCCCAAATCCTGGGGGCACCAGGGTGGGGGGCTTCCTCTTTCTCTTTCTGCTCGACTCCTTGGGCCAAGAGTCAGCCTCTGTACTCACAAGCATTCAGCAAGAGTGCGCATGCACATGCTCGCACAGGCCCAGACAGTCATCCAGCAGCAGCAGCAGGCGTTCAGCAGCAGCTCTATGATGCATGTGGGGTAGGACACTCAGATGCCTGCAGACCCCAACACCCCACACACACGTGTATGAAGCGTACCTTCATACAAGCTCACACATACCTCTCTCCCTGACCACCCGTACGTGGGCAGGCCAGGTCCAGTCGGGAAACTCATCCCTGCACACCCTTACAGCCTGTTCTGGTCCAAGGGGGTGGAAATCAAACTGCCTACCCCTGAAGGAAGGATGCCTGGGGTGGCAGCCAGGTGGGAGCAGGCTGTCAGAGCACAGGCACACCCTTGTGCATGAATGCACTCACTCTGGCTCCCTCCTCCCCAGGTGGGAGGATTTGGGGGTTTTCACCCTGAACAGGCTCTTGAGTTCACTTAGCAGAGTCCACTGCTCAGCTCTAAGGTTGAGAGGTAGAGCTGAAGTGGAAGGAGAGGCTGATGAAGGTGGCATAATGCTCCTGAAATAGATTGGCTCAAAGCTCAGAACCTTCCCTCCTAATACCTGCAGCCACACCTAGTGGGAAGGGGAGGAAGCAGCCTTCTCAAACAAACTGGTTAACTGGGGCTCAGAGATGGGCAGCAGCAAACCCTGGCTAATAGAGTTCATTAACAGCTCGTGGAAACCCAGGGCTCCTGCCCCTAGTCATGCCCCTAGTCATTCCCATGATTTGGTGTCCTATCCCACCGAAGACTGGGCTCTGCTATCCTCTCAGACAGGGAGACCCTAGAACCAGGTTGGCTCTGCTACTCCCCACCAGCACCCCTTCAGGCTTTGGGTCCCCAGAATCCACTGGGCCCTGCCTCCTCCCTCAGACAAGGATCTCGAAGGACTGGATAGACTGCCTTCTCCCCTTGGACTAGGCACCCCAGCACTAGCATGGTGAGGCCTCTCCTCTAAATCTAGGAGCCCCCAGCTTGAGCCCCTCAGGCTCTACCAGACTCCCGATGCAAAACGTGAGCAGCTACCACACGCCGCTGTCGCCCCCCCAACCCAGATTTTTCTGGTTCTTATTAATGTAAATGAAATCTGCTCCGAGCAAGCGTCCTTAATGGAAAGCGTTCCTGGAATTTGTGCACACGTGGTGGAGGGGGGGGGGGTGCACCCTGAGATTAACTCTTGTGCAGCCAGACGGAGACGCATGAGGCTGCAGTGACCCTCTGGCCTCAGGCTGGGGTGGGGCTTGGGGGAACTGGGATAGTCACTCAGTTCCTCCCAGAAATGCATCCCCACAACATCAAGGGTGGCAGAGCACCTTATGTATTCTACCCTTGGCCCTGGGACAGCTGGGCAGGTCGAGAGGTTTCTCAGAGCCCGAGGAAGGTGGCCTTGACAGGAAACGGGCGTCTTTGATCAGGGAGGGGTCCAGCCAAAGAGACTGGAGGGACAAGGAGGCTGAGAAGGTGGGCGGCTGACATTTCCAAAGCCCATCCTGCCCTCATCTGGCTCTCTTCCTGAGTTGGGAGCCTGGACCCATGCAACAAGACCCCTTCTCTTTGAACCTTCCCACCCTGCAGGGAGACTTCACCTCTTTGTTGCCCCCCATCCCTTCTCCGCTTCTTGGTCCTGAGCTAGATATCTTCCCAACTGGGGGTGGGGGGCAAAGGGGAGTTGGAGAACTCAGAGTGGGCACCCAGGAACGGTTGCTTGTGAGGTTGGGGGCAGAGAGAAGCCCTGGCCTGGAGCCCACAACGCGCCCTGCCCGGCTCCCGCCCCCAAATCTGGATGCTTGTTCTGGCACAGCCCTCAGCCGTCCCCAGTGGAGCTGTGTTTTACTGCCTTTCGTGGCCAGGACAGGGATGTCTGTTTCATTGGCGGGGGTAGGGGAAGAGTCTAAGATTTCAATTTCTCCCAGGTGTGGCTCAGTCTGGAGGATGCCTTGGGGAGGCTGGCTGAGGGGCCAGCACCTGGGGGAGGGGGTGGTAGTGGGGGGGGTGGTAGGGGCTCAGGAGGGGTTTCTGGAAGGGGAGGAGGCCACAGAGGGGGTCTCAGAGAGGGAATGGGGGCTCCAAGGGGGAGCGGATTGGAAGGGTGGGGACTCAGGAAGGGGGGCAATTCAGAGTGGGACCGGCTTCAACGGGGGACAATAGGCTGGCAATCCTCCCTCCCACCCACACCTGTCAGGCAGGCTGGGGGAGGGAGACTGACCCACTTAGCTGCCTCCCCTCCCAGGCTTCCACTAATGAGCGCTCTGGGCTTTGGGAGGCAGCCTTCCCCCCCAGGCTGTGCCTGAGGCTGTCCCTTCCCCCACAGCCCCTCATTATCTACTGGGGGTGCTCACTGGTTCAGTCTGCCCCCCCTTATCTGCAGCTGTGTCTGCCTGCAGCAGCGAGGAGAAGACTCCGGGCCCCAAAATATGCCCTCTCTGCCCCTGGCTCCCTACACCCCCAGGGCTGGGGAGACAAAGGCTCCCTGCTCCCTGCTGTGCAGCTCGGCTCCAGCTCCGAGCAGAGGGCTTTGATTCCACCTGTGGGTCCCACTAGCATGCCAATGAGGGAGGCAGGGGGGTGGCTGCGCAGCACACAGGCTATCAGGCTATCGGGGACTGAGTGCGGGCTCCACCCCTAGGATGGGGAGTCCGCTCTGCTCACCAGAGCCCCTGTGGCCAGAGTCCCACTTGGCAAGGAGACGGGCACATAATGGGGGCATGGGGGGCTCCCAAATGTGTGGAGAACACAGCTCTGGAGGATGGAGAGGCGGGAGTAGCCTTTTGGGGTCACACTTCCGGAAAAACTCAGTTCCAGGAGGCAGGTGTGGGGTCAGGAGAGATGGTGGGGGAGAGGTCTATATGGGGCACAGCTCCATGCGGATGGACAGTATTCAGGGAGCACAGTTCTGCAGGTGTGAGAATGTGTAGGAGCACGAATCTGGGAGGATGATGGTGGGAGCATCACTTCAAAGGATGTGGTTCAGAAGCACGGATCTGGAGGATTGTGGGGAGAATTCAGAGAGCAAGAGCACAGTCAGGGGGCTGATGTGGCGGGGTGGGGGGCGGGGAGTACAGTTCTCAAGAACACTCAGACTACAGTCTAGGGAGGAGGCTGCCAGGTCTCCCCTGGTCTTGGCCTCTTCTGACTCCTCCCCCACATTCCTGGGGTGCATGAGGAGGTCTGGTTGCTGGAGCATGCCCAAGTCCCCCCAGACTCCCCCTGACTCTGTCCCGCTGTCCATCTGTCCTCCCCTCCCCAAGGATTCCAAGGCCCAGGTGGCACACTCCCCTCATGGCACCCTCATTAGGAAAGGGCTTTGAGATCCTTCTGAAGCATCTGCCCCCCCACCTCCCCCTCCAAGCCAGCTGCAGGCTCTGGCCCCTAGAGCCTGATAAATATTTATGACAAGATAAGCAGGATCTGCCAGGTCCCAGCCCAAACCATTGTCCTGGGAACCAGAGAGGGGAGGCAGGGTCAAAACTTGAGTTTCTCAGGGCAGAGCTGGGTCTCCAGGTTCTGGGTAGGGGCAGGTCTGAAGGATAGGCTCCCAGACTCTATACCAGTGAGGGGGCTGGGATAAGACCTTGCTCAGAATTCAGAGGTGAGTGAGGAAGTTTCTTCCAAGGTGCCATACTGGCCAAGGACAGTCCCCCCAGCCCTGGCAGGTCTTGTATGAGGGCATGGGTACATACTTGAGACACATTGAATTCCTGATCTGGAGTGGACAGGATGGTTCCCTGTCCAGCACTGTACCCAGGGCTGGGTTGAACCCACATTTAGGGTCAGTCCTTAGCTCAGCCTGAAATTCAGCAGCCCTGAAATTAAAAAAGAAACATCAGGGACACCTGGGAGGCTCGGTTGGGCGTCTGATTCTTGATTTCAACTCAGGTCATGATCTCACGTTTCATGGGTCGGAGCCCTACATCCACAGTGCGGAACCTGCTTGGAATTCTCTCTTCGTCCCTCTCTGCCCTTCCTTCGCATGCGCACTCTCTCTCTAAATAATTTTTTTAATGTTTATTTATTTTTGAGAGAGAGACAGAGAGTGAGTGGCAGAGGGGCACAGAGGGAGGGAGACACAGAATCCAAGCAGGCTCCAGGCTCTGAGCTGTCAGCACAGGGCTCAAACTCACAAACCTTAAGATCATGACCTGAACTGAAGTCAGATGCTCAACCGACTGAGCCAACCAGGCACCCCTTAAAAAAAAAAAAAAAAAAAAAAAAAAAAAAAAGGAAACTTCAGGGGCACCTGGGTGGCTCAGTCAGTTAAGCATCCAACTTTGGTTCAGGTCATTATCTCACTGTTCATGAGTTTGAGCCCCACATTGGGTTCTTGGATCCTCCGTCTCTCTCTCTGGCCCTCCTCAGCTGGTTCTCTCTCTCTCTCAAAAAATAAATAATAATAATAAGGGAACATCAGTAATGGTGAATCCAGTGAGACTCTGACCCAGGGAGCGGGGTCACCCATAGATTCTAAATGTGCCCACAGGGTGCAGTTCCACAAGGCCACCCACTCAGTTCTGCCAAGCTGAGCTAAGCCCTGGTGATGAAGGGGTGGGGGACCTGAGATAGCAGTCCCCACACCTCTCAGTCTCTAGTTGCTGCCTAGTGGGCCCTAGATCTTTGTCCTTCTGGCTCACTGATGCTGAGAGCCTAGCTGCCATGGGCCGAGCCCTCTGGGAGAAAGGCCAGGCTTCTTTTGCTGTGAGGCAGAGGCTGAGGTGGACTGGCCCAGGCTGGGGTCCTCAGATCCTGGACTGGCCTCTTGCACATGGCCTGAGATGCCTGGGGCAGTGGCAACTGTGCCCTATTTCGCATGGCCCAGGGTGAGGGTGGGGATGGAGACTGATGCATTCTTGGCCTGGAGGCAGTTGAGGGTCCCTGCTCTGAAGAGGGCTCAGCCACTTTGGGGCAAGTGCCAGGAAGTCAGAGGTCCTGAGTCTCCCTGGGCCAGCTCCACTGTGCCATCAGTCCCTGTGTGTGCCCATGTGTGTGAGTGAGAGGCGTGGCCTGGGGGCACCCCCCCCCCCATCAGGGTCGGTGCCCCCACCCTCCCAGCCATCACTCCAGCTAAGCGTCAGAGCTACCTTTGCCCCTTGTGATGAATGAGCTTCCTCCCCACAGCCTGGCCAAGTTGGGGTGCACAGGGCCTTCACCAGGATGGTTTTTTGTGTTTAGCGGGATTGCTATTGCCATACCTCGAAATTTGTTAACCTAGAGTAACTTGCGCTAGTGGAAAGGCAGGATCCTGTGGGCGCTGCCCTGGGCTGGATCTCCCCTCCCAGGGCTCCATGGAGGCCCCTCTGGCTCAGCCCTCCTACCTGTGAGAGGGGCAATTGGATTGGGGCCCCTGTCTGAAGCACTAACTTGCCCTTGCCCTGGCAGAGCTGGTGAAAGAATGCTTCCCTTTCACCAGTGCTGAGCAGCCACCCAGAAGAGCAGGCCAAGGCAGCCTTGAGGGAGGGCAGGAGGCCTCAGAGTGCCCTGGGTTCTTTCCTACTTCGCCAGAGTCAGGAGGCATCTCTTACCTGCCTGAGGGCTGCTTTCTCCTCCATTCTCCACCCACCCCAGGGAGTCCCAGGGGCGCCACAGCCTCCCTGGTGCTCCAATGACTCTGAACTCTTGTGCCCAGGCCATGCTCTTGAGGAAGGGTCTGGAAATCTAGATTGTGACAAGCCTGCTTGAGGCTAGCAGGCTGGAAAGGTAGATACCCCCCACCTCCTTTGCTGACTGTCCCTCGCATGTGCACACACACACACACACACACACACACACACACACCTGCTCACAGAGCCACATCTCCAAGGCCACAGGCGGCTCACATAATCTCTTGGCTACACTAATGCATTAATGGAAAAGCCGAGATGCTCCCAGGTGTGTCTAACATGCATCTTATGGCGTCACTGGGATCCCCAGAGACTGACTCTGATGGTAGGATATCAGGCCATGGGGCCCGTGAGCCTGAATGTCCAGCCCCTTGCATGGAGCCTGTGAGTGTGAGAGGGTCAGTTAGGGGGCCCAGTGGCTGCACAAGTCAGTCCTGAGTCTTTACCAGGACCTGTTGCATATGACCGACTGGGCTTCTGGCTGCCAGGCTCTCCTGGGCCTCCTGACAGTGTCCTCGGTGGTGACTGAACGGGAGTCTTTCTGTCCCTCCCTGGATCTTCACACTCAACCAGGGTCCCAGTGATAAGTCTAGAGGCCCAGAGGCTGTAGGCTCCTGGAGGACAGGACTACCACCTTGAGGAGCCATCATCCAGCTATGTGCGGTCATATTCCAGGTGTGTGTAACTGTCCTCCGGGTATCACACAGTTGTCCTTCAGGCCTCACAGAGCTGATTCCTGTCTGTGTGCTTCTCTTTCTCAGGACCAGTAACTATAATGGTGACTCTCAGACTTCCATTTCCTGAGGTTAGGGGCTGACTTGGATGATCTCCAAGCCCCAGGCCCTGCCCAGTTTGGTGCCCAGTTAAGCAGGCTCAGGGTCCCACTGGGGGCTCCTAGGCTGGAGCCATGTGAGATAGGGGGTGGGTGGTGGGGGCTAGGAGATTTCTCCCAACAATCTGTTCTCTGATCCCATGACTAGCTTTCTGGCCCCTGGAATGGGATGGGGGTGGGGGTGATCCCAGGCTGGATATCACCCCCAACTGCTCTAACTCAGGCCCAGCCTCCTTTGCCTACCCCCTCCGGCCACATCCCAAATCCCCAATCCCAGCAGCAGACCTTGGTGTTTGCCTGTTGCCATGACAATGGGATGCACCTTTCTGTTACCATGGCAACCAGCCAGGGGTTTTTAAAATTCAGTTGAGGTAATTTCCACCCCTCAATCCTCATCCTCAGACACCTCATTCTTCTTTTTTCTTCTCTGAATCTTAGAAGGTTGCAGGCGGCGGGGGGGGGGGGGGGGGGGGGGTGCAGGGGGGGGAGGGGACACAGCCACCAGCCAGAGGTGGAGGGTTAGAGGGGCTGGTAGGAAGACTCAGGCCCCATTCCTCCCTGACTACCCCACCCAGACTGGACCCCGAAGAACAGGGCAGCCTCTTCCGCCTTCCCTCTCCAGGCCCAGGTCTGTGGTGAGAAGAACAGGGTTTTGCATGATTGGACGAGCAAAGGCCAGCTCACCTGGAAAGCCTGGGTGAGGATGCAGCCTGTGTGGCCATGTGCCTATGCAGGAGCAGGGAGAGTCAGCAGAGACCCTCCTGGACCTGTGTCCCTAAGGCTCATCTGAGAATCTCAAGGCACCAGGGCCCAGACCCCAGGACAATAGGGGCAGATGTTGTTTATACTGTATCCTGGTGCTAAGGAGCTTAGCTTAGTGGAACCCTGGGCCAGATTTGGGCAGAGGGCATCTGAGAAGGATGGAGCGAAGGGGATGCAGATACTGTCCAGTACCTGCCTCTCCCCCTCCCTACTAGGGTCCTCTCTCTCTAGGCACCTGCTTCATTAGTCTGGTCACTGTAAATCCATGAGGCCCAACATCCGCTTCCTATCTCCACCTGCCTACTGGCTGGGAGAAGAGAAGCCCTACTGGGCTCCAGGATGGACTGAGCAGAGTAGACTGGGTCTAAGGGATAATGGGGCTCCAAGTCCCATGCACTGTGTGACCTTGCCTCATCTTCATGTAACTCTTTCACACCTTGACTTGTGTCTGCAGCAGGCTTGTGCTCCCACAGGTGGGCCCCCCAAAAGAAGAGTTTTCAAGGAGGAAGAAGTTGGGGAGAGCCCTGCAACAGGGGTACCCCCACCTCCCCTGTTCTCTCCGTAGGCCTGTTCTTCCACCCCATCAGTCAGTTTGGGGGAGACCCCCCCCCCCGAGGATTGATGCAAAGTGACACCATAACTCCATCAGCCTGGGGCTTGGTTCTCAAAGCCAGGGACTTCCAGGGCCATCAGTTTGGTGCTAAGGCAGAAGGGAAGTCACTTCTGGTTTCCCAGTCCCTAGGGCTCAAGGGCCAAGATCCCATAGCAGCAGCCCTCCTGGGGGCACAAATGGGCAAACTGACCTTAGGGGGCTACAAAGAACCCCTAGATTGAGGCCCAGGCTGTCTGAGGCCCTGCCCACTCCTGCTCCTCCCTCACTCAAGGCAGGAAACTCCCAGAGACAAGAAGGTTTGTTTGGGTAAGGATTGCCCTCACCAAACTCCTTTTTTTTTTTTTTTTTTTTTAGTTTTTTTAAGTTTATTTATTTATTTTGAGAGAGAGCAACCGAGCAGGGGATGGGCAAAGAGAGAGGGAAAGAGAGAATCCCAAGCAGGCCCCATCCTGTCAGCACTGAGCTCGATGTGGCACTTGAACTCACGAACCGTGAGATCATGACTTGATCAAAACCAAGAGTCGGACGCTTAACTGAGCCACCCAGGCGCCCCACTCAGCAATTTCCTTTATTAAATAGCAGTTCCAGGGGCGCCTGGCTGGCTCAGTCTGTAGAGCTTGTGATTCTTGTTCTCAGGGTTGTGAGTTTGAGCCCCACGTTGAACATACAGATTATTAAAAAAAAAAAAAAAAAAAAAATAGCCGTCCCAGCCTGAGTCCACTCCACTTGAGGGAGGGGCTCCTGATGCCCTTCCCACCAAGGACCCATAAGACGTTCACAGAGTCCTCAAGTACTGAACACCTGGGTCTGTGGCCCCTCATGTGCAGGATAATAAAGTCTGTATTTGAAACTTTTCATGAGTTATTATTCCCACCAGACCTGTAGGCTCCATTGGCCCAGACAAAGTCACAGAGTTCTCCATGGCAGGTATGGTTATCTCTTTTCTGTTCTGCCAGCTGGTGGGAGGGCTGGGGGAGGAAAGGTTAAACCAGAGACTTCTGGGAAGGGGTTATGGCCACCCCCCACCCATCTGCCCAAAGTTTCTTTAATCCCTACTACTCCTAGGCTCCCAGACCAGGGAAGCCCCAGGCCAGTCTGGGAAAGAGGGAGACCAGACCAAGCCCTAGGTGAGACCGGGGATGTCCTAGGTGGGAACACCCTGTTCCCTGAGCCTTCCCCATGCTCAGTTGCTAGGCACCTGTGAGTATCCCTGTTTATCTCCCAGTCACCTCTTCTCTACTGGCACGACCCTTCCCAGGGTTATGAAACCCAGGGAAGGACAGACCTCTTCTCTCCCCCTAGCAATCTGTGGCTCTGAACCATACTTCAGCTCCGTCAGGGCCTCCACACTTAAGACCCCGAGGATGAACTACTGGGGAGCAGGCCTGCCAGAGGTTTCTCATGTGGGCAGCAGGTGGCTGGCTGGCAGGCCTCACTGATGGGGGCTTGGCATCTGGGCACTTTCCAGCTGGGTAGACCCTCCAGGAGGGTCTGCTGGCTCTGGTGGGCTTGTATATCACTGGGGTCCCATCTGGAGTCAGAGGAGGGTGCAGGATAGAGGCAGACCAGCAGGGCAATGCAAAGCTGATGCAAGCCTTCTGCAGGGGCAGGACTAGTGTCAGCAGGATGGGAACATAGACCACCTCATTCTGGGACACCTGAGAGCCTAGATTCTGGGCACCATGGAGACTCCTGGCACCTTCTCTCCTCTAGGGCCAGAGCCAGCACCCTGTCTCTCACACCCTGTGTGCACACGTCATGCAGTGAACAGGCCTCCTATTGCGCTGCTGGTATCCCTGGACCAGCCTGATACATGAACATCAAGAAACACCAAGTTGTTCTGCCTCAGTGGAGAGGGGATCCCTGGGGGTCCAGGACCAGGAATCAGGGCCCAGAAGCCTGCCTCCCCAGAGGGCATTTAAAAGAGAAGTTGGGGAAATGCCAGCGATTGTTTATAGCCTGTGTGATATGCCAGCCCGAACCCAGAAGGCATGCCCTCATTCTCTTGCCAGCCACCTGCCAGCCAAAGGGTAGGCATCCTGCTCTAGAGCTGGGAGACCCCAAAGGTCCAGAGAGAGCAGGAGACTTGTCTGAAGTCCCACAGCTCATGAGTCGCATTGACCTGGAAGCTAGATGGTGGGGGAAGGGACAATACCTCCTAACCCAGGGCACAACGTCGTGGGGCAGGGCCACTGGGATGGGAACACTTGATTGCCAGAGCAGGGCTCTCAGCCCAGGACAAGGGTGGACAGGCCTGGTCAACAGGAAAGGGTGGTTAAACAGGCCTCCTGGTAGGGCAATGAAGAGTCCAGTTCCCCTGCATGGAGCTAAGGTGTCTGACGGTCTGTAGGGGTGGGTGTAAGGGTGGTTGCTAAGGAGTAGAGGAAACAAATTGACTTGTCAGCTGTGTAGGCGACTCAGCCACAGGGCAGGGAGCAGATTAGAGCCTGGAGTACGGGGGGCACTGGGTATCATTGAGGCTCATCCCCACAGCTGGTTAAGCAGACTGGAGATTGGAAGCTTAAGAAGCCCTCCCGCCCGGGGCGCCTGGGTGACTCAGTTGGTTGAGTGTCCAACTTCAACTCAGGTCATGATCTTGCGGTTTGTGAGTTCAAGCCCCACATCGGGCTCTGTGCTGACAGCTCAGAGCCTGGAGCCTGCTTCAGATTGTGTCTCCCTCTCTGCTCCACCACCTGTTTGCACTCTGTCTCTCTCTCTCTCACAAAAATAAACATAAGAAAAAAATTATTTAGAAAAAAAAGAAGCCCTCCCACCCACCTACCTGATGACAGTACTCTCCATGGAGTCCCTTCAGGAAGCACCCTTGACCCCTGACCCCAACAGACCATCCTCTCCTGATGCTGTGACAACCCATCCTTGGCTTCTCTGGGGCCCAGGGGCATGGCACTTACTTCCTTAATCCCAGGCCTGACTTCTTTTAGGAAGATTCTGAGCTCTGGGCAGGCAGAAACCATATCTGGCTAATGTCCGCCCACCACTAGGGCTGAGAAAGAGAGGGGCACACAGGCTATTCCATATTCAAGGCAATGAATGGTTTAAAAAAATTTTTTTTAAGTTTATTTATTTTGAGAGCACAGGAGGGGCAGAGAGAGAGGGAGAAAGAAAATCCCAGGCAGGCTCTGTGCTATCAGCCTGAGATCATGACCTGAGCCAAAACCAAGAGTTGGACCCATAACTGACTGAGCCACCCAGGTGACCCGAGGCAGTAAATGATTTTGCCTTAAAGTCTTAGAAATGTACTGTACCCTGTGGTCAGTCAGTCAGTTGACTGAGCTGTTACCCAATGCTGCCAGGAACTGGGGACCCAGTGTGACTGAGACAAATGTGGTCTCCATCCTCCCAGAGTTCAAAGTCTCATGGGTAAGGAGGACAAAGCAGAGTGGTTCAGCCTGTGATGAGGGCCACAGGAGACATGGGTTGCCAAGGAAGAGGGACTAGGGTATCTTCTTGGAGGAGAAGTATCTGAACTGAGCTGGCCAGGCCCAGCGTCTCTCTCCAGTCTACAGCCCAAGGCGGGAGGTATGTCAGGACCCAGGCAGAACCCTTCATGGCTGGAGCTGTCTTGACAGGCCTTCCCTCAGATAGGTCTCAGGGGAGGGATATGGGAGGGGAGGTCAGAAGGGAGTGCAGAGAGCACCTCTTGTCCACATGGAGAGCCTGGGAGACATGGAGCTAGGATAAGTCACTACCTGTCAGTTACCTGAAGGACAGGCCAACTCGGATCTCCTGGCAGCCAGCTCCACTGATCGATCAGACTGGAGACTGATAACCCAACCCGGAAGTGACCAGGGAACATTCAGGCCTGGAACACTGGGGAGCACACTGTGGGGATACTTGCAACCTTGGCTTTGTCTGGAATCAGCTGTGTTCCTTCCCAGGAGGCACAGCACAGCTATTGTAGCCGGCACCTCATTCCCCAGGGATGGGTTTGCCTCCCCCAGGGCCTGCCAGGATGACCCCTGATGCACTAGCCAGGCATATATCTGCCCCCCTCCCACAGACACAGGGGTCCGGTTTACCACATCTGGACGGGTGAAGCTGATTTTCATCAGCCTCCAAAACAGAGCTAGCCTTCTTCCTGGGAAACCATCTGTCCAGCTCAAGTCACCTGAAATGGGCATCAACATCTGAACAAACAGCACTGGAAGCAGGTTGCGGGGTGGTGGTGGGAGGCAGGCAGCCCACCCAGCCCAGCTCTGGAGCTCACATGAATTCCCACCACTGTCCATTGCCCCAAGCTTGCCTGACCATGGCCACATGGACCTCCAACTCCTCAGCCCCATGGCTGCCCACTGCTTGCCCATATCCTGCCAGGCTGAGCTCTCCCAGACCCTCCCCAGACAACCTGTCTTCTCTTCCTGGCAAAGGAGTGGCCTTTGCTTCCCTCCTGGAGAACTCCTCCCATAACCCTCCACTCCTGGCCACTGGGCCAGTAGAGCTGGGCTGTCCTTCCCAGCCCCTACCACTGCCCCAAGGCCAAGGACAAGCTGACACATAGTGGGTGCTTGGGAAGCATTGTTGCCCCATAGTTATGACTCTGGGGTGGGTGCTTCCAGGGATGATCCCTGACCAATTTGGACTAACTGTTCTTCCTGTTCCTCCAGTCCATGTGGCTTTACCAGGCCCTGGAGGATTGACCTGGACTCAGAGCTGGGCCCCGGGGCAGGAACTGTCCCTCTGAGGTCCACACTCAGCCTAGCTGTCCCTGTCCCTGCTCACCTGGGGAAAGGAGGAACTGCTATGACCACTCCCCATCCCCCTCACATCTGGCACTGGCCTGTGGAGAAAGAGCAGACTCTCTGGGTCGCAGAGCTCAGCAGATGATAATCCCCCCAATTGTGGGGTGTGGGGCTGCTATGGACACAGGATCTGGGCGAACCCTGTCGGGCACACCTCAGAAGGCTTCAGCCTCCACTTTGCCTGCTGCCTGGGGCTGGGGCTGGGGGCGGGGTAAGGGTGGGGGTGGGGGGTGGTTTGTATCGACCCTTAATGCATCTTTCTCCCCAGAGGGACTGTCGTGCTCTCTGTCTCCTGATGGGGACTTCCAGATAGTGCAGGGGTGGGGCTGTGGGTCCTGGGCTCTGCAAGGACCCAAGGGCCCACAGGCATTCCCAATGGCCATACTATACCCTTGTGATGAGACCTTGAGCCAATGGGGAGTATGAGGTGTGCCAGCCCCTTCCTCTGGGGACTCTAAAAAAGCAGTAAGTGCATCCCCCCAAAGTTCATTTCCCATTTCCTGTAGGTTGGCTCTCAACCTGACAGGCGTCCCCTCTCACCTCCCAATCACCGCTCCTCCCGCCCCTTCCCCTCCCCTCTCCCCACTTTCTATTCCTTCCCCCTCCCCCCTACCTAATCAGAATGCCCCTACCCCCACAGATTGGCTTCCCTCACTGCGTCTCATTTCCACCGCAGCAGCGAGAAGGGGAGGCCATCACCCCTGCCCCCTGCCTCCCCACAGTCTCTGTCCTCTCTCCCCTCCACCCTTCAGGAAGCCCCCACCCCATCCTGAAATACCCCGCCCTTCTGTTCCCTCCTCCCCAACCTGGGATTCGGTGTCCCAGGCCCCCACCCTCAGCAAACTTGGCTCCTTTCAGCTCCCCTCCCTCGCGGGCAGAGGCAGGGCGTTCAAGTCCATTTAATCTTGGCAGAATGCAATTTCCTGCTTCAGGGAGCTGGCGGGTTTAGGAGGCTTAATGAGGGGGGAGGGGGGAGACGGGGAAGAAGGAGGCTGAGCCGGGCTAGGAGATGGAGACAGAGTCCCTGAGAGGGGTGGTCCAGGAAGCCTGGGGATGTGTGTGTCTGGGGGTTGCCTGGGGGGGTCTTTGGGATCACACAGAGGTCAGCTCTTCAGCTTCAGGCTCCCACTGATAGGTCAGAGGCCTTTTTGTAAACCACCCCACCCCCAGCTAGGTGGGGTGGAAATGGGGGGAGGGGAGGGGCCTCAAAGTGGCCTGCCCTCATCAAAATGGGGAGGGTCGGGTGTGTGTGTGTGTGTGTGTGTGCGCGCGCGCGCGCGTGCGCGCCCGCGCGCGCACGCTCTGTTCATGAGGCACCTATCTGCTTGGCCAACGCGGTGGTGGGGGTGCAGGTCCAAGTGTGCAGATGGGAGGGGTGTCCCGGGGAAAATGTGCAGCTGGGAGGAATTCTAAGTGGATTGTACACTCTGGTTGTGTCCTGTGGAAAGTGCAGCTGGCAGGTCCCAGACCCCCAGGTGGGGGAGTGGGCAGCCAGTCTGGAATTTCAGTCCCCAATAGGATGCTTATCTGGATACAGCCACCAACAAGGCAGAGAAGATAAGGCACAAAGGGGCCTCTCAGCAGCCGGAAGCCCCACACCTGGTGGGGGCAGGGCAGCCAAGAGGCCTGCCTGACACCCAGAAAGACAACGCCCCGGAGAGACCCAAGCTGGGCATCTTCTGAGCGCCCCTGCCCTGCAACCCCATTTGGTCTTTTCTCCCCATCCTCTCCATTTCCCCTGACCTGGTTCAGCAGATCTGCCTCCTGGAGAAGCTCTTGGAGGAGCCACAAGCCATCAGACAGGGAGTCCCCAGGCAGGGCTGGGGGCGGGGGTGGGGGGTGGGTAGCACAGGACCCTTCCTCAGCCCACAGGAAGCAGGCAAGGGGATGGGTAGAGGGTCTCTCAGGGAAAAGCAGGCAGCTGGCATCCTCCAGGTGCAGTGCCCCACATGGGGAAGCTCTAAGGGCCTTTGGGGAGCCAAAGAGGGAGTATGGAGCAGGTTTCAGGGCTCTGGAAGGCAGGGCTAAGACTGCCAGAGGCACCTCTAAGCCACCCTGCAGTTTGTGCTGGGATTTCTTATTTATGGGGGCCTGGGAGGAAGGCCCATAGAGACAACGGAGGGCTGAAGCTGGGCAAGGCCCTCCTCTTCTGGGCCTCAGTTTCACCATTTGTGAACAAGGGCGCTGGGATAGGGTCTCTGAGGAGTAGCCCATGGCTCCTTGGAAGCAGATGGGCCTCACCCCAGCCTCCATTGCAGGTGTGCTTGAATGGCAGCCCGGTGGTGGAGAGGACACCAGGATGCTGGGGAGGGTAGAGGCGTGTGAGGGACACATCCTGTGGTCTTGTGCCCTTCTGGAAGCCTCGAGGCCCTCCCAACCCCCCAACCCTCATGACAGCAGTATGTTCTCCAGAGGAGGTGTCCTGTCCCTTTGGGGAAGATAACTCATAATCTGCCAATAGACTGTGCTCAGAGCCAGTGAAGGCCCCACAGGCTGGGCGTCTCCAGGAGCCCCCTGCCCCAGCCCCTTGTGTAGGGTTGCCTTAGCTCCTTGCTCCCCTGCTTCCCCTTCTGACTAGCCTGCCGGTTCCCTGGGACCAGCTTTCAACGTTTATTTATTTTTTGGGGGACAGAGAGAGACAGAGCATGAACGGGGGAGGGGCAGAGAGAGAGGGAGACACAGAATCGGAAACAGGCTCCAGGCTCCGAGCCATCAGCCCAGAGCCTGACGCGGGGCTCGAACTCACGGACCGCGAGATCATGACCTGGCTGAAGTCGGACGCTTAACCGACTGTGCCACCCAGGCGCCCCCCCCCCCCCCCCCCCCCGGGACCAGCTTTCACTCACCACTTTTCATCTGGCTGAGACCTCCCCAAGGACTATGCCAGGGCCCACATCTCCCCTTCCTCTGCATCTTTGTTGATCTCAGCCCCAGGCCCTCCTGGCTCTTGTAAGCATTGGTCAAAATAGAGCTCCTAGGCCACTGCTCCTCCCCCTGCCCCCACCCCTGCCCCACGCCCATCTCTAGTAGATTCTGACAGTGTGTGAGTCCCACTCCAGACAGCTCCACAATCTGGCCTCTAGGACGCAGTCTGGCAGGTCACACCTCCAGGCTCTTGCCCATGTTGTTCTCTCATCCTTCAAGCTGGGAGATTTCTAACGGGTCCTTTGAAGGTCGGTGGCAGCGTCACCTCCTCTACACAGCCTTCCTTGAGTCACCCTCCAACCCTCTGGGTACCCTACACGTATCCACCAGGAGACCCCCGCTGACCTGGGGCTTCATCACCATGCCAACTTCTAGTTTTTAAATGTTTGGAGGAATTGTGGGCTGGACGCTGGGGTCATGGCTGAGGTGGAGCAGGCCTGTTTAAGGAGAAGGCAGGTGCGTGGTCCACGAGTTCCAGGCGGCTGCTCTGCCAGCACTGCATTCCCACGGCAACCTGCATGTAGGTCCTCTTCCAGGGAGGACAGCGAGGCCATCTTTGTGGTGAAGGCTCGAGTGGGTTCTGGGTGTCTGACAAGCAGGGGCAGCGGCAGGATACGGGGTCAAGGTGCCCCATCCTGAGCAGACCCTTATGCTGGCTGAGAGAGCAAACACCTAACCACTGTCTCCCACGCAGAGCAGTTCAGGTGAGCCCTCGTGCTCCCAGTGATGGTGCCTGGGTCTCTCTGTCATCCACTGGGGAGAGACGATGAGTCATAACAAAGATGACATGAGCAGAGTGTGTCCTACATATTAGATATCGCTCCCAGCAATCTGCTCTTGGTAGCAGCACCCAGGCGGGGTTGAGAGGGTGGTAGGGGGAGGGACTTGCTCTCATGTCCCAGATGAGGAAACTTGGTCTCAGAGAATGGGTGGCTAAATGCACACGGGTAGGTCAGAACCGCATGCATGCAGCCAGGCTCGGACTCAAGGGGTCCTTGGTGGGGCCAGTGGGCACCTTCCCATGCATGCATGTGTATGCATATATATCGCATCGCAGTCTCGCTGCCCTAATGTTTGAGTAGGTAGGAGGAGGCACGGTGAAATCAGAGCTCAGTGGCCCTGACTGCATCTGCCCATGTTCCCACCTCCACAGAAGCTCTCAGGGCTGCACAGACAGCAAGGCCGGAGCTGCACGGCTTCTGCCACAGCCCAGGCTGCACCCTGGTTTCCACGCTTCTGTGGGACCCAAGCTTGTCTAGATGACAGGACAAGGACTCCTTTCCCTCCTGGAGTCCATCTCCCAGACCTTATGGGGCCTTTCCAAGATGTAGGGTCTGGGTGAGGCCTGGGCCCTGCAGGGACTTGAGCCCCCCCAACAGTGTGCTATTAAGGTTTCCCGAGGTGGCCCCCACCCCTCAGTCCCAGGCCTATAAGCCTAGGCTACAAGCCTTGGAGACACTTTTGTTGAAATTTCAGGTCACACCGGAGTAGAGAACTAGCAGTAGGGGATGGGAATTTGGTGGCTTCCTTACCCAGTGAGCAGGAACTCAGTGGCAATCTGGCCCATTTGGCCATCTTCTCAGAACTAGCCCTGCACCTTTAGGCCAGTGAAGACTCCACCAGACCCTCTGGAGTTCATGTCCCAGAACGAGGATGAGATGTGTAGAGATGTCAGCCTCTGTGGCCTAGTACTTGGCACAGGCTTGGGCACACATGATGTCTGCAGAATGAATGAATGAATGAATGAATAACATTTGACCAAGACACAAGCAGAGTGAGAGGCTCTCTCCTAGAAGCTCAGAAGACAGACTAGCTGGGCAAACAGGGGAGGCTTCTTTGGGGAGACAGAATTTGAACCAGGCCAGAAGGACTAGGAGAGCCTCCTCAGGGAGACAGAAAAGACATTCCTCGTGGGAATGTAGCCTGGACAAGGGCTCGGGAGCAACATGGTACTATGTGTGATGAGCTGATGACCCTCCAGGAACCCTGCAGTGACCTGAGGAACAGTATGGCCCGTGGGGACCTGGCTACCAGGCACCAAGAAGGAGACACCTCTAACCAACAGGCAAACTGGGCCCTGCTGGTTCTGCCTCAGACTTTCTGTGGGACCCTTTCAGGGCCCTCATTCTCTCCCATTTGTCAAGTGATGCCTTTGCCTGAGATCTGGCCTAGGAGAGGGTGAGGGGTTCCTGACATGGGAAGGTATAAAGACACCATCCTGGAGCCCTGTGGGGAGAATATAAGGGTACAGATGTGTTCTCTAGAACCCAAGACCTACAGGATGGGAGGCAGTGCCCTTGGTTAACAAGTGACAGAGGGAGTAGGCACTGGTACTTCCCAGGAGAGCTGGGAGCCCCCCACAACAAACCCCATCGTGAGAAAACACTGGGTCCAGGGGAGCAGATGAGGAGGGGATGGTACTCAGGAGCATTCAGCAATCAGAATTTCTTATTTATTTATTTATTTATTTATTTATTTATTTATTTATTTTTAAGTAAACTATACCCCCAATGTGGGGCTCAAACTCATGACCCAGAGTTGCATGCTCTACCAACTGAGCCAGCCAGGTACCCCAGCAATCAGAATTTCTCCCAAATCTCGTTTGGGGACTCTTGTGCCTTGTGCCCCCACCAGCTCAGCCCTTATCTCCTCCTCCGGGCCCCTTCCCCAACTGAAGATCCCGGGACGATGGGGACCTAGCCTGGACCACCTTGTGTCCACAAGGCTGCAGAACTTGACATCTGAGTAAGCCAAGAATCCAGGACTGGGTCCCCTCTCTGGGTGACTAAAATAGCGGGAAGAAACACTGGTGTTGGGGCGCCTGGGTGGCTTAGTTGGTTAAGCGACTCTGGATTTCCGCTCAGCTCATGATCTCACAGTTCATGGGATTGAGCCCTGTGTTGGGCTCTGGGCTGACAGTGTGGATCCTGCTTGGGATTGTCTCTCTCCCCCTCTCTCTGCTCCTCCCCTACTCACGTGCACACTCTTGTACTCTCTCTCTCTCAAAATAAATAAATAAACTTAAAAAAGAAAAAGAAACACCAGTGTTATCCAGAGAATGGGCCCCAGCCAACCTTACTTGACCCAGCCCGGGGAATAGGGCCCCTCATAGCCTAGCCTGGGCCCAACCAGACTCCTGACTGGAACACAGGGGCTTCCTGAGGCTCTGTGTTGACCCAGGGTTTTGGGTTGTTGCCTCAGATCCCATCTTTGGGCCACCCCAAGCGACAAGACCCCTCTCAGGCTGGGGTACAGATGTTCTTGGCTGGGAGAGACCAATTTTGGGGGGTACTCAAGTGTTGTGGCAGCTGCAGAGAGGGTGGAGGGATACCTGAGATGGCCCTCAGTTCAGGGAGGGAAGTGAAGACGGAGGGTCTGTGGAACTCGGCCCTCAGGGGAATCAGATGCAGGCTAGATCTGGGAGCTATAGATCAGCCCTCCCCACATGCCTGGCTCTGCCCCCAGAATAAGTGCCCTAAGGCAGAAGGAGCTAGCAGAAAAGACTTGGAGTTTCCTTTTGGCTCCAGCCACCCAGCTCTCTAGGTGCCTCCTCTCCCCTATAGGCAGGAGTTGGATGCACAGAGGGAAGAGTGAGAAGGCAGCCTGTGGCTGAGGGTGGTGTGGGAAAACCACAGTGAGGAGTTGGTGGAAGAAGTTGGGGTACCTTAGGCTAGAAGACAGGAATGGGGGCACTTCAGGAGAGGACAAGGGCCTGGGCATGCTGTGGGCCTCAGTTTCCTCTCAGGGATTGCAAGGTACCCAGAAATCGGTAGGGAGGGGGAGGGCAACTGCCTCCTTTTGGGAAGGCAGTGTCCCTCTGTGCTCCTGACCAACATCCTCAGGAGTCAGAGCCTGTCGGGGCTAGGCTGACTGGGGATATGGCTTAAGCCCCAGAGACTCTTCTCTCTGAGCCCTGGGGCCATGACTGAAGTAGAGGGGGCACACAATAGGTCCTCAGATAGGCTGTGGACACAAGAATGCATCAGGAGGCAAGAACAAGGTCCCTGAAGCTAGTCTGGAGGAGCTAGAGACAGGCAGGGCAGAGGGTGGAGTGTGGATTTCTGATCTCTCCCCGCACAGGCCCTGCTCCCTCCCTTCCTCCATATATCACCCCCTTTACCTCTCCAACTAGGCTGGTGCCTGCTCCTTCCTTCTGGCAGCAAACAGGAGCTTTGCAGAAACTTGTCCTCGAGTTAAAACTTCAACCACTGTCTCAGGAGAGGGGTGCAGGGAGTCTGGCCAGCCGGGCCACACGTGGAGAGTATACAGGCAGGGAAGGAGGCCTCTCTCCCCACCTCAAAATCCCAGGTCATACCCTATGGATGAGCTCCAAGGGAAAGATGAGGGAACTCTGGCTGAGTTTGAGGACAGCCAGCAGCACTCCCAGTGATACAGCCAGGCTCCTGCCCTCCCTCCAAGATGCCCTCAGCTTGCTTTTTTTTGGCTTCCCAGGAGCCAAAGGAATCCTTTAAAATTTTAAATCCTTTAAAATGCCATGCCTCATAACCCTCAGGCCAGTCCTACTCTTTCCTCAATCTGAGACTGCACCTCAACATTCAAGGGGGCGTTAGTCTGGAGTCCCCAGACAAGCTTGCCCCCGCCCCCTGCTCCTCAAAGTCTCAGTATTCTCTTCTATTAAATGGGTACACAATGATGTTCTGGCCAAGGTGAGTCAGGGGCTTGATCCTTCCTAAGACTCCGCGGGTAGCACAGGTGGAGCCCCCAGTTTTTAGGTGCAGGTCCAGAGGTCAGGTAGAGCCAAGGTGTCCACTCTGTCTAATTATGTTTGGAAATCAAACCCTCACGGGACAGGAAAGCACCCTATCCTGGGGTAGGGAGCATGAACTCAGCTTTGTCACCCTGCCAACCACACACAGAGAGCAGAGAAACTCATCGTTGTGGATGGAGTACTTAGCAAGCACTGGGCTGGCCAGGGAAGACCAGGCTCCCCTCCACTTACATTAGCCCTGCTGCCCCACCCTCCTCCAAGGCACAGAGGCCATGTGCTGTGAAAGGGAAATAGTCCACAAGTAGTAAACTTCTTGGCCAATCCCAACGCCTTGCCGTGCAGAACAGTGCTGGTCAAGGTCCTCCATTTCCTGGTGTTCTGTCCTTAGATCTCTGGTCTGAGGGTCCGGACAGTGACCTCACATCGCAGCCCTTCCTCAGGGAAAACTTGGAGCCAGGCTTAGGGAAGAAGGCCAGGATGGCAGGGTGCCCAGTGTCTGCCCACCAACCCCTCCCCCTTCGAGGGGGGGGGCTGCCTTCATCTGGGCCCCACTTCCCTGCAGAGAATGAGGGACTAGGGGAGGCCACACGGTGACTGTCACGGAAGGGACATTCCCCAGTCATTTGGAACTAAGTAAGTCCAGATCCCAGCTTGCAGGCCTTGCTGCAGGACCCTCCTTGGGCCTCCCTCCCCCAGGACTGTGGCCACACAGACACATGGATGGGGTGTGTGCAGCAGATGTGAGCCTGAGAGGCAGCCAGAAACCCCACGGATCAGAGCCCATCACCATCATCTTTGTCGGGGGCTGCCCGGGTCCCCCCTAGCTCTGAGGCATAGCTCTGCCTAAGGGGCTATACCTGACCCTCTGGAGTCTCACAGCTGGAGCTTCACTGACTTTTAAGTCAAGGCAGAGTCTACCCCGAGTCCCTGCTGCTGCTGCTTGAGATACTCTCTTCCCAGCTCAGCTCTTCAGTAAAGGACGAAACAGCAAATGGGCACCCATCCCTGCCCCATCCTCAGCTCCAGGTGAGTGTGAGAAGACGGCCCCAGATGAGGGTAAAAAGCAGCTCCCAGTCTCTGATCAGAGGGCCCTGGGCTCAGCTCTTTCCCATTCAGGGGTGGTGGTGGTCAGCTATTACCTGAGCAGAGACCTGAAGGAGGTAAGCCATGAAAGTCTGTTGGCGGGGCACCCAGGCATAGGGAAAAGTCACTGTTGGAGCCCTGAGTCTGGAGTGGTGTGAGAGGAGGCATGAAGAGACTGTGGCCAAGAGCAGGGGAACAGGAGTCAGAAGTCGGGAAGGGGCTGAGGGGGCTGGCCACTGTAAGGACATGGCTTTGACTCGCGACAAAGTAGGAGCCTTTGAGAGCTTTAGGCAAAAGAGAGACCTGACCCGGCTTCCATTTTAACAGGGTCTCTGTGGATCCTGGTTGACTAGATTGTAGGAGTCAAGAGCAGAAGATAGGAGCCCAGGAAGGAGACACGTGTACTTGTCAGGAAAGGGACAAGTTTGGCCATGGAGGTGGTGGCTGCATAGGCAATGGCTGCAGAGCTGGTGACCAGGGAGAAGGTGGGCAGCGTTCATCTGATATTTTAAGATGATGTTGCAAGTATTTGCCGATGGTTTGAATGTGGATGTGACAGGGAGTCCAGGCTGGTTCTATGGCTTTTTGGCCTGTGTAGCTGGAAAGATGGCGCTGCCCCAAATGAGTTGGGCAAAGCCAAGGAGTGGTTGGTGGGCGCTCACAGGTGGACTCCAGATCCAAGGTCTTTTCCACACGGACCCTATCTCTTAAGCCAGGCTCCACTCCCCCCACCCCCACCCAGTGGCTGGGGCTACCCGACAGTTACTGACTCAGCGTTCAGCACTCTCAGTAAAGGCCTCTGCTATGAGGGCAGAGGAAACACTGAATTCCCAACGCAATTCTTAGAGAGGAGGCCTCTCTGGAGCCAGATAAGGATTGAGCTCTAGGCCCAAGACCTGGACTCTCCGGCAGGGGCTGGGCAGGCCCGAGTGGGTGAGGGATGACTATCTGGCTTCTGTCTAAACAGGATATGCTCAGGCTGACCGATGGTCATGGGTCACTTGGCAGCCAGCCGAGCCTGGGCCCACCCAACCCCCACCTCCCTCACCACACACACACACACACACACACACACACACACACACACACACAAATACATACACTGGATGAAGGTAGTAAAGTAACATGTGGGGATCTTGGAGCCCTGTGTCCCCCTCTCTTGTTCACTCTGAACTCAGAGAGACCTGGGTCCCAGGCAGCATCTCCTAGGGGCTGACTGGGGATGCAGGACCCACAGAGGCCCAAGGAAATTCCTGACTCAGCCATGGGGATTGACGTCCTGGGAGGCCTGATGGCTCTAGAAGGAAATAAGAAAGCAATGCCAGGTATAGGGGAACAGCATGTGCAAAGACCTAGAGATGCGATAGTGTAGAGCTTCTGCCTGCAGGGCAGGGGAGGATGAGGCAGCCTCCAGAAAGTAGGCTGCAACCTTGTGCAGAAGGGGACAGTGTTTGAGGGTGAAGGAGGTGGCCAAGGGCTCTGGTCTAGAGGAAACTCAGTCGACAGTGGTGCTGAAATCTGGGAAGAACATTCCTGGTAGAGGGGACAGCAGCAGAAAAAGCCTAGAGGAGGCTTTGGGAAGCAGCCAGGGAGGTGGGTTGTTCCAGGTTTTGATGGGCTCTGAGCCAGCCCCTGAGACTGGCTGGGCAGGAGGAGGCTGAGCTGAACCCCATCCTGAGCCTGGGCTGCAGGGACTCCTCACTGCCCCCCTCCCAGTGCTGCCTAAGCAACGCCCTGCACCCCCCTCCTGGGGGCCCCCTTTCCAACACTCCCTGTCTCTGAGATCCAGTTCCGGGAGGCGGTGAGGGCTGGGCCAGAGATCAGGCTGCGCCTGGGGCAGGAGAGATGAGAAAACCAGAAAGTGGGGAAACCTGAGCCAGCAACGCTGGGGCTGGGCGGGCCAGGGCTTGCTCAGCCTGCTAGGCCCGGGAAACAGGTTCCCCCGAGACTGGGCCAGAGGAGGGGGTGCTGGGTTAGTTGCCACCTTCATCCAGGGGGCATGGTGGGTCCCTGAGGCCCAGGCCTCTCACATCTCCCCTTCCGGATGCTGAGGCTGGAAGGGCAGAAAATCTCTCAAGGTTACCCAGTATAGCAGGCTTCTCTCACCCCACTTGAGGTAGATTGGACAAAGGCAGACAGGATAGACAGAGAGGATGGACAGGCAGCAGGAGGCCCAGGGCTGCCTTTCAGTCCCCCACAGCACAGTCTGGAAGAGTCAGAAGGAAAAGAAACAGGCATGAGTGCGAGCAGAAACAAAGGCTGGGCCAGGTTGAAAAGCTGGGAGTGTTTGGGGGAAAAACTCCAAAGTGCTCCTGCCTGCTGCCAGCACCATCACCCCGGGTGGGGACTGGGACAAAGGGGGCCAGTTCCTTCCCAGTTGTAACCTCTGTTGGTGGGCTCTGTAGCATCTCAGAAGCCCTGGGAGACTGAGCCATGAGCCCAAGGCTACACATTCAGGATGTCACCCCAAGGGTCTATCTTGTAGGTACTCAGAGCCCGTTTGAAAGGGAGAGGGGGCTACTCCGGGAGGGGGACCTTAGAGGGGTCTCTATGTCTCTATGTCTGCCCTTACCTCGTGTATCCAGACTGGAACCAGGATGGGCCATGGGGGAGCTGGAGAAGAAGCATACCTGAGATCTGAGTGTCCCACAGAAGAGGGAAGGAGGCCCAGC
Organism: Puma concolor; assembly: GCF_028749965.1. Lineage (NCBI taxonomy): Eukaryota > Metazoa > Chordata > Mammalia > Carnivora > Felidae > Puma > Puma concolor. Next base: position 152,703,955 of record NC_141668.1, on the reverse strand, counting down.
AGGGGGAAGTCAGCCTGGCCTGGCTGTCTCACTTCAGGTGACCCCACAGGGCATCCAAGGTGGCTCTCAGGTAGAGCTAGAAGCTGAGTAGCTTTTGGAGAGGAAGACAGAAGGACTGTGAGTGGCAGGGAAAGTGTTTGGTGGGGGCAGCTAGTCTAGAGGAGCTAGGTGGTAGGACCAGGAGTTGGCTCCCGGCCTCTTGGCTCTTGGCTCCTGTTCGCTCTTGGATCTGGTGTTGCAGGGATTTGCTCTCTTATTCATTCAATAAAGATTTATTAAGCTCCGTTAGTGTTGCGCCGGGCTCCAGAACTTATTGCCAGCCCCCGAGCGCCTGTCTGGGTTGCAGGCCCTTGGCTCCATGTGGGCCCCGGGGCCTGGTCCTTCCGTCTTGGAGCCTTCCAATAACTCCTGAAAAGGCCACCTTTTTCTGACACCACAGCATAGTGGTTACACACCTTATCCTGCTTCTCCCAGGGTCCTCTTCCTCATCTCTACAATGGGGACGGACTGATGGCAGAACCTGCTTCTCAGAGGGATTGTGAAGTGCCTGGGGGTAAATAATCATAAACTCTGCTGGCAGCGTGCAGGGCCTCCCAATGTGGCATCTGGGGCTGGGCTCAAGGCGTCTTTAGACCCCTAAATTGAAGGTAAATTGTAGGAGGGTCTACTGTATTCCTTCCAATAATGCATATTTTATATGTATAATAATATATATCATGATACAAGATGGCCAACCCAGCATGGAACCAGGCAGGGGTGCTGTGTGGATTCACTGCTGCAATGATTGCTTTTATTTATATCTATTACTCAGCCTTCTCAGATTGTTAGGAGAGAACTGGCATTCCATTGTGTGAGGTGGGCTCAGCTATAGGTCTCTTCCCTCTCCTTGTGTGCCCCCCCCACCCCCTCAGAAGGACTCCATGTACTATGTCCATTCTGTGGGTCTAAGTGGAGCTCCATGGAAAAGTCGATTGAGTTTCTTTTCTTCCCAACCCAGCACCCTGGAATCTTTGGCAAGTCCTAACAGTTCTGCTTTAGTGACCATGATGATGATGATGCTGGGGGTGGTGACAGCGATGGCCAGGCTATGAGAACACCAGGGAAGCTGGGCATGGGGGTGGGGGAGTGTGTAAGGGATGGTGTTGGAAACCACAGTGATGGTGGTGCAGAGTGGTGGTGGCCTTGGGATGACCCTGGTACAGAGGAGTAGGGGTGAGGAGGGACAATTATCACAGTATTTTAAATGAGACGTAACAGACAGTAGGGGTGCAGACACTGTCACTGCAGCCACCATAACTCCAGGCTGGTGTTTCCTTGCTTCAAATGGTCTCTGCCTGAAATATGTGAGCCAGCACTCCAAATTGGGGACAGGAGACCCTCACTTGGGTTCTTATCCCACTCCACTCTACATTCACAGTCAACCAGTCAGTAGATCAGAGAGAGAGATGCCTTCTCCAAGGGGTCTTATTAGCCAGGAAGAGAAGGGGGGAGGAGGAAGAGGGAGAAGGGGAGGAAGAAGAAGGAGGGGAAGAGAAAAGAGGAAGAAAAGAAGGAAAAATAGGGGAAAGGGAAGAGGGTGAAGAGGAGGGGAAGGCAGAGCAAGAGATAGGAGAGAGGGGAAGAGAAAGGAGGGGGGGCAAGAGAAAGAACAGGAGAGGGAAGAGGGAGAAAAGGAGAGAGGAGAGAAGAGGAAGAGGAGGGAATAGAAGAGGGAGAAGGGAAAGAAGGGAGGAGAGCACAAAGAGGGCCCATGCCCCTTGGGACCTCAGCAAAGTGCATGGGGTAGGGCTCAGACTGTGGTCCTGGCTGGTGAGGCCATGGCCTTGGGGGTTGGGTTGGGTGTCTGGTCCCTTCCTGGGATCAGGGTAGGCCTCTGGCTCAGTTGCTGGGTCCTGGGGTCATCACGAGGCCATTTGAAAGCAAATGTCCCTTTTAGGAGAGGAGGCCCACTCAGCCTATCTGGCTTCTCTAGGAGTATGGAACTATAAGGGATGGATGCATCGGGCTGCTGGCTTGAAATAGGGCTGGACGTTGGGGAATCACAGGGAGCCCTTGAGTGAGTGGACAGAGCCGTGAGGCTGGGTTGCTGACCTGGCCTGGACTGGAGGCAGCGAGCAGGTCCAGCGATGCCAGTCGTCCCAGGGGCTGCACCGCCACCTGCTGAGCGGCTGGGGCAGTCCTGGGTCCTAAGCTGCGGGACTCACGCGCGGGGCCAGGCGCGGCCCGCAGCAAGTGGGAAGGAGTGACACGGCAGGGGGTGAGCAGGTGAGCGCAGGCTCCGTGCTCCCCGGCGCGCCCGCCCTTCCCGCCAGGGAGTTGAGTGCCCGAGTAAACACCAGACACGGCGTGCACGGTGTATCCACGGAGAGACAAAGCCAGGGCGGGGCGGGGGCGCCGCCCGCGAAGCCAGGGCGGGGGCGCGGGGTGCAGATTAGTCTCCCCTGGCGCGGGCTGCCCCACAGCCCGGGAGCCCCGGGCCCAGCCCGCGGACAGGTGGAGCGGGGGCGGGGCGGCGGCCGGGCGGGTCCCGCCCCGGGGGTGGGGCCGGGCGGGGCGGGCGGGGCGGGGCCGCGCTATGCAAATGTCGCCCACGGGCGGCCAATTGCCGGCGCTCCCCGCGCGGCTCCGAGCGCCCCGTCCCGCCGGCGGCCGCGAGACCAGAGAGAGCGAGCGAGCGAACGGCCGCGGTCCGGCGATCCCCGAGTGCAGCACAGGGCCAGGGCGCGTCGCGAGGAGCGGCGCAGCCCAGCGCGGCCGCCCGGCCCCAGTTCAGCAAGCAGGCGAGCACCACCGGGCCGAGCCAAGCGCAGCTCCCCTAAGCCGAGCGCGCGCCGTCGCCCGCGCCCCGCGCCGGGGAATGCGCCCTCGGCGCGCCGGCCAGGGGGCGCCCGCAGCCCACCCGGGGGGAGGCGGCCCCGAGCGCCCCTGAGCCTTCCCATGGCCCGGGCTGGGGCCCGGGGCCTCGGCTGCTGACGCGCCCGAAGCCCACAGAACCCGTTAAAACCCGGGCCGCGGCGTCGACCCCGGCTCAGGCACAGCGGCGAGAGGGCGCGGGCAGGGCCATGGCCCCGGGGGGCCGCTAGCGCCGGCCGGCCCAACCGGGAGCCGCTCTGCCGCCGCCCCCGCCGCCCGGGAGCCCAGGCCCCGCCGCCGCGGAGGAGGTGAGTGCGGCGGGAACCGGGAGGGAGCGGGCAGGGTGTCGGGCCACCCCGCGATCCCTCTGGGACCTGGGGCATTGCAACTCTGCGGAAGTGTCCGGGGCGCGGGGATCGGAGAGGCTGCGGGCTTCCCGAGGATGCAGGGGAGATAGGACTGGAGTGGGCGCCGTACCTGTCCGGGCTGCCTGTCCCCTTATCATCGGTGCGACATAGAGATGTATGGTCGGTGTGTCCTGCGGGGTCACCAGTGTGCAAAGCAACTTTTTAATCATAAGATTCTGAGTGGGTGGGTGCTCCCAAGCACCCCCCACGTTCCTGGAGCAGATACCCCTTCTCCTGGGTCAGCTCTTTCCCACTAACGCCTCAGGCAGCGTTCTTCCCCTTAGGTGTGCCTGTTCTGCCTCAGTGTCCTGATCCAGATCATCTGCTGTAAGGGAAGCGCTGTACTGGCAGACCCCACGTGGAGGGTCCCCCAGATCAGCAAGGCAGGAGGACCTCCAGCCCTGAAGCTTTTCTCTGAACCCTGTGCTAGCCCCTTGACCCCCAGCTGCCAGCTTGGGTTTGCTTTTCCAGCACGGAATCTTGCTTGAATTAGGGACCTGGTTGTGGGCTGTAGGTGACGTAGGAGAGCCTGTTAAGCCCTCCCATTTGGGCAGGCTGGGGCCCCAGTGGTGAAATGGGCAGGGGACACTAGGAGCTTGGTGGGCTCGCCTAGAGCAAGTGGGACCAGAGAGTGTCAAGGTAGCCCAGGAGTGAGGCAGGGCTGGCAGGATGGGTCAGCTGGAGCTAAGGCTGAGGGGCTGGCTGCTTAAATAACTTACAGTTCTTGAGATAACTGTGTTGAGAACACCAGCCCATGAACACCTGGGGGAGGGGGATTACCTGAAGGCACTGGTGTGTCCACCCTGGAGCTGGGCCAGGTTGTGGGTTACAGTTCTCCTGAATTCACCCAGGTTGTTTCCCAGAAGCCCCTGTCCTAGTTGCAGAGACCGGGGAAACTGTATTCAGGGGTTGGGAGGCTCATCCCAGCCCAGGGAGTCGGATAGAGCTGGGGCCTTTTCTGAGGCTGCCCAGGAAGTGTGCCTAAACCCATAGGGTAAGGTGTGCTGGAAGGCAAGGGCACCAGGCAAGCCTACCCCTGCTGCTTGCTGCCCCTCATTTCTGAAGGAGCCAAGCCCGGAAGTGCTAGGGTTGGGGGAGAGAAGGCCAGCAGCCTAGCCTCAGTGCCCCCCATGCTCTGTCAGGCATACCTTGAGGGGGAGGATGAAACTGAGCCCAGGTGACCTTGACTGGGAAACCCCTGACCATGAAAGGGGGGTTTCAATCCCAGCTGTGGCGGTGTAGCTCTGCTTCCTGGTCCATGGGTGTTGGGGGAGGGGGAAGCCAAGGAGCCAGATAGGATCTGTGGCCTGCTTGGGGGTAGAGGGGATATCTTAGGGCTGGGGTGCTGTTAATAATTCCATCCCGTGTTCCCCCGCAGCCCCTGCTCCTGCCTCCCTTCCATCCAGGCAGTTCTCAGCTCTGAGGAGCTAACCTCCCTTCTCTGAGGCAAGCTGCTCACTGCCCCCCACCCCCCACCTCACTCTAAGCCTGAGAGGTCTGGATCAGGCCAGACGGTTCGACCACCTAGCCCCCTGCGCTACCCCCAAGTGCCTCCAGACCCCCTTGTCTGGCCGCCCCTTCTCTGCACCCCTTGCCAGCCCCAGCTCCTCGGTTCTTTGTTCGAACGTCTCTCCTCCGTCCCTCCCTCTCTCCTCCCTCTCTCCTCCTCCCTCCCGCCTGCCTCCCTCCCTTGCTCCCTCCCGCCAGGCTTCTTTCCTTCTTTCTCTGCTCTCCTCCTGGTGGGCTCCCAGGTGGCGGTGGCTGTTCCTTCTCTGTCCACCCACCTGGTTCACCTGACTGGGGGCTTCTCTGAGGCCGAGGCTAAGTGGAATACATCTAGGGGCTGGCAGAGGGGAAGCAGCTGTGGAAGTGCCCTCCCCTTCCTTCTCTCTGTCCCTGTCTTCCTCTTCTTCCTTCCCTCTTCTCTTCTCTTTTCCATCCCTCATGCGGCCAAAGAGGGAGCCTGGACTTGGGTCTGAAGCCCCAGCAGACTTGATCATCCCCCATTCACTCCTTTAAAAGGCCAGGGCATTGTGAGAGGTCCCTGTAGGGGCCCAGTGGGGCAAACCCCTCCACCTTCCTGGATACCTTGGGGGCTCTAATGCTGTCCTTGGTGACCCTGCCCTTGTTACCACCACAACGGATGCAGAAGAAATGAGGTTATTGGGGTGTGGGGGGGGGGATGTGAGTTAACCTGAGCCCCCTGATACATAGGAGCAAAGGTTTCTGAGGGACCCAGACTGTATCTTGCCCTCCCCAAGCCAGGACAGTGTTCCCCAGCTTCCTTGAGCCCCACCCCACTAGCAGGTCAAGTTCTTGAGCAAACACATGCTTGTGAGGACGTGTGTGGGCATGCAAGTGTGGACGTGTGTATATCCACAACTGTTAGTGGGGGCCTCCCAGGTGTATCGGAGGGTGATGGTGGCTGTACAGCCCTTTCTCCTACCTGCCCCCTCTCACCAGAGCCTGCTATTCAGTCAGCACCAGCTTTGTGCCCCAACAGACTGGGGGAGGGGCTGGTTCTGTTCTCCCCTCCCCCAGCCAGTCTCCCGAGGAGGGAACTTCTGTGATGGGTGGGGGATCTTGAAGCAACTTGAGAGGTGCGTCAGGCACTCTGGAGAGGGTGTTCCCACAGAGGGCACCACCTGGGGAATGGGCCAGGAGGCCTGAAGCTGCACTTCCTGTCTGAAGAACCACCAGTGGTTTGCCCTGGTAGGAGAGGCAAGGGCTCCGGGGCTCCGGGAGAGGTGGGTCTAGGGAGGCCTCAGGGTCTGTTGAGTGGAGCCTGACAGATGTGGATCCTGGGCCTTGCCTCAGCATATGGCAGCCAGTGCAGGGGATTAACAGGCCACAATACCTGTCACCCTACTCCAGGGTCCTAGAAATGGGCCTAGGGTCTTGCCTCCCATGGGAAAAGAGAATAGACAGGGCAGACCTGGAGGATGGGGCTCACACTGTCATTCTTGGTGCCCCCACCCCCAGTGTATCTGGGTAGGGGGGGTTGGGAATTGGCGCTGGGTTTTGCCGGGAGGGAGCAATATGTTCTGACAACTGGTGCTGGGCTGCGTTTACCCAACAGCCAGCCTGCCTGGGGAGACAATATTTGAAAAACATAGTATCAAAACTTGGACCTGCTGGGATATGGGGGTTCTGAGGACACCGAGGTTGGCTCAGACCCCGCCCCAGGCCTGTTGGCCATCCCAGCTCCACTTTCTTTGCTCTCTAGAGGCAGAACTGGAACTCACCTGGCAGCAAGTCCTTCTGTACATCTTACCTGGATCCCTCCTGCTGTGATTTCAGATTTTGCCTCCCCTTTTCTAGCTGCTGTCTCTCCCACTTTGGGCTGCCTGTGTGTGTCTCACTTATCCTCCACTCTCTCCCATGCCTCTACCCCAGTAATCAGGTTCAATTTCCCTGTACTGGGAGGATAGGTTTGGCTGGAGCAGGCAGGACTGGATCCATCTCTTCCTCCAATCCTTGAGGTGGGCGAGGGAAGGAGCAGCCCATTTGGCTGGGGGTGGGCACAAAAGAGAGAGCCTGCTGGGAACTGGAAGGGACTGTAAGATTGCCTGCTTCAGCAGGACCCTGTGAATGGAATTCAGGATGCTGGGGCGGGGGGCATTGTTTGAGTCTCCAGTGGCCCCTGTTAGCTCTGGTGACCCCAGGCTGCACCTGGTTGTTTGGTCTTCAGGCCCATTGGCTACACCTTCCCAGACAAAGGCAGGTACAAAAAAGTATATCAAGTTTGCACACTGGGGCTTTCATGGTCCCAGGCTGAGGGTGTGAGCAAGGAGAGTTGGTAGGGGAGGACGCCCCTATCTGCCTTATACATTTTGATCTTGGTTCCCCCTTCCCAGGTGTCCAGACAGCCGAGCCTGCTTCCTGGGCCCTAGGCCCCTCCCACAATGCCTGTTGCTGGTCTTCTCCTTTGGGCTTCCCTACTGACCGGGGCCTGGCCAGCCACCCCCACCCAGGACCACCTCCCAGCCACGCCCCGGGTCCGGCTCTCATTCAAAGGTAAGAGGCTGCCTTGCCCTGGCATCCTCATCCTCTGTCCACAGAGCTTGGCCCGATGCTGAGGAGACAGGGAAGACAAGGCAAAAAAGACATATTGTGCAGCCACATGGGTCACCCTGGTTGTGTGGGTGGGGAGGGGAAGGACAATGGTAACTTGCCAGGAAAGGCTGGAGAACGGGCCACGTAGACATTTCAGAGAAGTCTCTCGAGTCTGGGCCCCTTCTGGAGGCAGAATGTGGGGTCTCAGGCTGGGTGGCCTAGGGTCTGCAGAGTGTCTTCCTCTGTGTGATAGATAATTGGGGAGAGAGAGATGCCACTTCCTCCAAACTTGTGGAAGCCCTTCCTTGCCACAGCTCTGTGTCTGGTCCTGCCCTGGATGGTCCCTGGGGTGGAAGGGCAGATAGTCAGGCAGACACAGGCCTCAGGAAGCTGGAGAGGCAGGACCTACTCTGCTGGGGTGTGGGTCTCTAGATGGGAGAGGTTCCCAGGAATCAGGGAGGGTCTGTTGGCTGTGAGGGGAGGGCAGGCTACCTGGCGAGTTCAAGGAGAACACATGGTAAGAGACAGGTCTGAGCTCCTGAGATCCCCAATGAACACGTTGCTTTGGAAGTCACTGGAAGGTTTTAATGATGGGTTGGGGTCTGCAGAGTGAGAGGTTCCCCAGCTTCATTGCCTTTGTACCTCACCCACTGGCAGTGAATACACATGGCACACACTCAGGGTGTCCAAATGGCTCACTCACGAGCCACTTCCTCAAAGGTCTGTGTGACCAGAAGATTCTCCCCTCCGCCTGGGAAAAGGGGTGGCAGCCATGCTGGGATCTGGGGGATCTGGGGTCACTGCTGAGTTCTCCTCTGGCCCAAGGTCACTGTGTCCAGTGGGCTGCCCTGGGTGGGGCCCACTCAGCCCTGGCTGGCCAGATTTCCGGGCACACATATTGGGGTGAAAGGCTGGGCTGACTTTTCCTTCCTCAGGTTTGGCCGAGATCCAGCCTCCACCTCACCATGTTCCCACGTCCCCATGTCCCCAGCAGAGCCCCTCCCTTGTCCTTATCCCACCATGTGAGTCAATGGGGGGAATGAGGAGTGCATTTCTGAAGATGCACCTGGAAGAAGATCAGTGTGGGGCCTGTGGAATGGGCTGAGGGTGATGCTTTTGGTTGTAAGAGTACCCCTTGCCCCCAGGCCTGGGAAGGGGAGAGATTTATTCTGCTGTTACCTCCATGCTTCCCTGGTGGATTTCCTTAGAGCAGATTAATAAATCTTGAAGGGGCCTGGCCCCCCCTCACTCCCTTCCCAGCCCAGGGTGCCGGCAGGGGGAGCAGAGCATCCCCTCCCCCCACCAGGGCAAGGGGGGTGGGGGCTTGTCTTCATACCTCTGGGACCCTAGAACCCAGACATACACCCTGGGTAGTATTTTTGTCATCACCCTGGAGACCTATGAGGGGAAGCAAGAGAGATAAGACTTAGGGAGTTCCTCTATATGCTCCTTTTAAACCTTCTTAGACCTCCAGAGACAAAGGGCCAAAGACTTTTGTTCCTGTTTTCCAGAGAGAGAAACCGAGGCTCAGGCAAGGGCAGGGCCAAGGTCGGGCAGGAGGCAGAGGCGAGGCCAGAAATAGAACCCTGGTGTCCTGGCCTTGCTGACGCCCACATTGGTCAGGTCGATTCCTTCTCAATTAGCTCTGAAGCCGACACCCGCAGTGACTAAAAGCCCAGCTTGCTGGCAGCCAGCCTATGGTGCTGACTGCTGTGGCAGCCTGGGGTGGGGCCATAGGGTGCCTGGGGCCACCCTATCCCAGGTCTCTGTGCCCTCACACACACAGGCTTCCCGGCCCTGGATGACTTTCCCCATTCCCCACTTACCTCATGTCCTAGTTGTATGCTTAAAAATCACTTAATTTAGCAGATACTTGAGTCCCTACTCTGTGCCAGGCCCCCATGCTGAGTACCAAGGGGTCTGCAGTGAACAAGTCTCAATCAGACTGGCTGAAAAGATAATGGACATCCAGTTGGTCAGTGCCACCTGGGAACCCAGCGCTTACTGTGTACCAGGCCCTATGTATCCACCCCCCATGCTGGACCGTCTCAGCACAGTCATGTACACAAAGTGGCCCTTGGTGAAGAGTAGGTCCTCACTAAGCATTTACAGAGAATGGATACCATCGGCCATAGAAACTGGGATCTCACAGCCAGGCCAGGGACTAGAAAAGGGGTTGGGGGGGGGCGGTGAGGGCTTCTTCTCCCAGGCATACCTGAGGTTCATAGAGAGGGTTGCTCTCAGAAGCGCTGGTGGTCACTTTGGCTCTATGCCTCAGTTTCTCCTTCTGTGCCTTGCCTGGATATAGCAGTTGGCATACCAGGCCCCAGGGACTCAATCTAGGCCCTCCCCCCACCTCCCCCCCCCCCCCCCCCCCGCCCTTGGTCTTGCTGCAGTTGGGAGGTGCTAGTTCCGGCCTGGTTGGGCCAGACCCTCCCGAGCCGGAGGTGCTGGCATGAGGGGCCACACTGCCCAGGGCAGCTAAAGGAACAAAGGCAGGAACTGGACCAGCCTTGGGCTTGCTGCCTGTGCATTTGCCTGGGCACCCCAGCCAGGCCAAAAGCTGAGAAAGTGTAAGGGAGAAGGGGCCCAAGGTTCAGTTAGAGTCCAGGTAGGGGGGGCTTCTATGGCCCATCTCCTGAGCTTCCATTAGCAACACAGCCAAGGTCAGGCAGAAGTGAGGGGTCAAGTGGGGAAGATTTCCAGGAGAGATGAGGTGTCCTCTGAGAGCTCATGGACGCTTGGGACCAGAGAGCCTGGACAGCAGGACCCTTTCCTCCACCCATCCTTGTCTGGAGTCCCCTTAACCCCAGAGTCCCTGGCCAAGCCTAGGAGAAAAAGCTTTCCCTTCCCCCATCCTGAGATGACCCAAGCCAGGGGGCACCACCTCCCTCTGCAGCAGGGAGGTGTGAGTGCCCTGCCAGGTCCTTTGTTCAGCTTGGGGAATGTTTACTTTATCCCAGGAAGCCACCCCCACAATATGCAGCTGCCTGCTGCCTGGGCTGGCTTTGGCCAGGACACGGGGGCCAAGAGGTGTTTGGTGGAGGAAAAGGGTCCTTCCTGTGATGACATGAGGTGGCTGGGCTACTGGGGAAACCAAGGCAGGAGTAGGGAGATAGAGCAGAAGAGTCAGGAAAGATGAAAATAATAGAAGTAACAGTAGGTACCCATGATGATAACCATGTGGTGGTGTCTCCAAGGCCTGAGAGGGCTCTCCATGGGTTTTCTGTGAGGTTTCCTGTCACTCAGCAACAGCAGAGCCTGGCTCTGTCTGATGTCTGAGCTTGTCTCAGGACCGAGAGAGTGAAGGGTGGATTGGGGGAAGCAGGTATAGCCCTCTTCCATGAGCTAGGGACAGGGCTCCAGGATCCTGCAGTGCTGGCCTTAGCCTTCCCAGCCTCATTTCCTAAGGAGAGGGTTGAGGTTGCACTGGGCAGGCTTCTCATACCCTCTGCTTACAGAAGCAACAACACTTGGGTTTGCTTATTTCCTGTAAATCCAGCCCTCCGTCATCCCAGTCCACTACTGATCAGAGTCCCCTAGGAAGCTGTCTCCTTTTGGAGAAGGAAAACAAGGGTCCAGGAGAGGAAAGGGCTCCTGTGTTCAGAGTAGCCCTGGAGTTTGGATCTTCTCTAATTCCAGGCATAACTGGCTTGCTCTGTGGGGAATGACACTCTGTAGGTGGAGGGTGAGTGGGTAGGTGCTGGTCACTGCCTATGCACCCACCCCAGCCCAGCCTCTGAGCCTCTGGGGCTAATGGCCCAGAATAGTGCCACTACTTACGTCATCTGCATGTGGCATCAGAGAACCAGAGTGGCCAGGTCTCCTTGTTAGGAAATGATGAGATTGGAGGTTAGGAGAGGTCATAGCCCGTTTACTTCACCCAAGGGGGGGATGAAGAGTGGGTGAATATGGGTTCAAGTGGAAGTGCCTTTAGCCCTGATGGAGCATTGCCCCACCCCCAGGCCTGACTGCACAGTGAGGAGTGGGGGATGTGCCCTTGCCTCCCCAGGGGCTCCCTGGCCAGCCAAAGGAGGCTAGAAGATTCAGAACACAGAAGAGGAGGTGTTGGGGAGAGGCCAGAGGTGGCACCAGGGAACTGGGTAGAGGTCAGGTGTTTCTGATAGCTACAGTGGGATTTGGAGCTAGCAAACTGGGGAGGGGCCGGTATTCCAGATGAGCCAGGAGGAGGGAGGTAGGAAGACCCAAAGCGTGAACTTGAGCCCAGATTCCTGCATTTAGGCTCTCAGTTTTCCAGGAAATGGGAACTGCCTTACTCCTGAGAGGGGACTTGGAAGTGGCCACTTCGGGAGTTGGGAGGTCCTGGAGGCTGGCTGCCCCTCAGCTGGCCAGCAATTGGCGTGTGGAGAGAATGGAGTAGGTCCTGGTACTTGCTGAGAACCTGTCTCAGGCCCAGCCTGAGTCAGCCAGTTCAGGGCTGGGGGCCTTCAGCTGTGGTCCTTCCAGGTCCAGCCAAGCCTCAAACGGGACCGCCACTAGCTGGGCCTCAGCAGCACAGGCCTTGTCTCTGGTTCCCTGGCATGACGCCCGCCCCTCCCTCTCTGGCTCCAGCTTCCCTTGGCACTGAGTGAGGAGCTGGTGCATGCTCAAGGAGTAAATCATGTTCCTTGGCAGCCCCCGCTGCTTCGTAATCGTAAAGAATTTAAAGAGAAACCGCCAAGATAAAAATCTCATTCTGGCCCATAAAGGTATCTTTCACTCTGTGGCTTTGGAGGCAGTGGCCTTAGAGTGGGCTCCTGGTTGTCTGCACCTGTATGTATGCACCTCCAACCCTGTGACCCCTCCAGGGGTGGCGGGGGGCCCAGAGGTTGTCTTCAGAGCCATGGGTACTTGGCCCCTGACCCCTGGGAGACCTCCAGCTCCTTCCATGGGACTTAAATTTGGTAGAATTCGAAGGTGGTGGTGGTTGAGAGGGCTGTCCCTGAAGGCAGACAAGCCTGCCTTCTACCTTTGTCAGCTGTGTGACCTCGGGCAGGTGGCTTAGCCTCTCCAGGATGTGGCTCCCCCTGTGTAAGGTGGGGACCACAGTGGCTCAGTGCAGGCAGCATCCTGAAGGCTTAGGCTGCTTTGCTTGCATCCTGGCCGTGGATAGATCTTGAGTAGTGAGCCTCTCTGTGTCCCTGCTGCATTGTCTGTAAAGTGGGGATAAGAATGGTTTTGGCCTCACTGGGAGGCCTCACGTGGGAGGATTAACTTTGTGAATGCAGTTATGGCTCCTGTGAAGGAAGTCTCGGGACTTCCTAACTAGGAGCTATGCTGAGGGTGGCAGAGGGGTGAGGGCTGGTCCTGGGGGAGGCCCAAGGAGTTCTGCACTACTTCACCTCTCCCTCGAGATTTCTAACCTTTGGTGAAGGTGACAGTGTTTGGAAAGGACTGCAGAAGTTACCCTGAGCCCTGTTCTGGGAGTGGGGTCAGGCAGAAATAGGATGCCACTATCATGGGCATCCGGTCAGGCTTCCTGGAGGAGGCTGCATCTCAACAGGGTCAGGGAGACTGTGGGAGGGAAGAGCAGGAAGCAGAGGTGAGGTGTGTGTGCCATAATACCTGGGGGAAGGGCAAGATACTGGACGGAGTCCTGCTCTTGCTGCTTTGACATAGCGTTTGTACTTGTTCCTTGTGGTTTTTAAGCTCTTTGTTCCTCATGGCAAAGGCACCAAATACATATGGTGAGGAAAATCCAATGAGAGAGGTGCACTGGGTAGGGCATGCCTTGGAGGGAGCTCCCCACACTGAGATGAGCTCCCCACTCTGTTTGGGACCCATGAGCAGCCACAGTGACCCCTCTCTGAGCACTGTTATGGCTCCTACAGCTTGTGTTAGGGGTGACTGGACCCCTTGCTCACTTGGGCATCTGTACCACTGGGCTGAGAGCATGGTTGCCTGGCCTGGCCTGGTACTGTCCTGGGAATTTGAGCCCCGTCTCAAGGGAGCCCTTGGAGTTTTGGAGAAGCAGAGAAGATTCCTGCTGCATTTTTCTTAGAAATAGCAAGAGGGCCTTTGCCAGAGGCCTGGATGCCAGAAGGCTCCGGTCTGAATCCAAAGCTCAGCTCACGTGGGTGCCTGAGCTTGGCAGGCCTGTAGCCACCACTTCCCACCCCGCCACCACTCCACCCCTCCCCCACTACTGCTCTCCCCCCTCAACATACCCCAGGCTGTTTAGCAGTCTCAGGGAGGGTGGAGGCCTCCTGGGTTCCAGACCCTGACCACTGGTCCTGACCCAGCAACGAATGGGCCTGGGTGGTGGCTGCTGGCCTAGGATCCAGGAGGCCTGCCTGTGGGGGAGGGAGGCCTCAGCTAGGCTGACTTGTGGCGTTCTCACCGGGGCTGCTGGCAAGTACGGGTATCTGCTGCATCTCTGTAGGGCAGGGACAGCCCCAAAGCAACAGGCCCCTCCAGGGACCAGGAAGTCTTTGGGGTGAGAGGCCTCAGCTCCAGATCCCCCTTCCCCCACTCTTCTTCCTTCCTTCCTCCCTCCCCCCATCCCCCCCCCTTGCCTCCACCCCTCCCATCCCCACCCTGACCCCCTCCTTGGCTTCCTACCCGGACGTGCTCTTTCCTCTGAGGTCTCTGCACCCAGCCAAGAGCCATGTTTCTTTCCACTTAGGGCTTGGTGCTGATGCTCTCATTTCCCTCCAAGGGCAGCGTCCACTGCCTGTGTACTTGCCGGTCGGCCAGCATGGTGGGTCCCTTTGGGTCAGACGCTACAACTGGCTGAGGAACAACTAGAACTCAGGGGCCCTGTGGGCTCCTGCAACACCCAGGGGGCCTCTGCCCAGGGCGGCCTGTGCTATCGCTGTCGCTGTCGTTTGTTTTGTTTAACACCCTCCTGTCCCAGCACCAGGCTTGTGTGGAGAACTCACTGCCCTCCTGGACTGGTGACCAGCTGAGTCCTGTTTGGTCTCCCAATTCTGTCCTATTGCATCCCCTAAGGCTGACCCTAAGTACACATCTGTCTGTTCAATGCCTCAGTTTCCCCATCTGAATGTTGGGAAGGAGACTGAGACTGTCCGGACATCCTGGGACTCTCTGGGTGGGTGACATGAAGGGCTTGTAGGGACCCCAGGAGTCCAAGGAGGGCAACAGAGGTGGAGGCTGGGTGCAGGGCAGGGGGAGGGTCTTGACACCCACTAGCCTGTCAGTCCCATCCTGGCCTGTCCGTCTGGTTGATTTATCGGAGTAAATGAGCCATGGAGAGTTTGTTGTCTTTTGCAGTCACAGGGAGGAGGTGGCGGGGGAGGGGGGGAAGGAGTGAGGGGTTTCCGGGCTAGGTCTGGAATGTGGGAGGCGGGGTGGGCCCCTGAGGCCAGTGGAGCTGGAGGCCCGATCCACTCTCCCCACCTGAGAAATGGATCAGTGCGACCCCTCCCCACAGGGCCAACTGTCTTCCCAACCCCCTTCATGCTTCTTGGGGCACATTCCTGTGTGAGCTGCTTGCCTGGCCCAGGCTGCTGTCTCCTACCCCATGCACAGGGGCTGCCTGGTCCCTGCAGGCCAGCTTTGCCCCTGCACTGTGTCCTTTCCAAACAGGGGTAGAGCTCTGAGCTCTGCCTGGCTGGTAAATGCCCGAAGGTGTCCTCGTAGGCATCTGCACATGCTGTTAAGGGTCCTACATGGACCTACAAGGGTCCTCCTGGCTCCGTCACCAGCCCAGACCCAGATGATCAGGTGCCATGGGGGTGGGCAGGGATCACTGGAGCACCTAGGCTAGAGAGCTCCCTACCTGCTGGGACAAAACAGTCGAAAGTTATTGGACATCCTCGTGGGAGAGAGGTGTAGAAAACCCTGGGTTTCCAGCTGGCGTGTGTGCCAGGGTATGACCCTGCTGCATCTTCCCTCCTGGCTTTTCCTGGGTCAGGTTGAGCTGTGCCCCCAGCCTGTCCTCTCCTGGGCGGAGTAGGCGGGCACTGGGGCGGAACGGGCGTGGGAATAGCATGGCTGAGCCTGCTGGCCCCAGGCTCCAGCCCTCAGCCCCCAGCCCCCAGCCCCCAAAATGGGAGGGAAGCCTACAGTGGAGCTTTAGCCCAGCTGGGTGGCTCCAGCTTGGCTCTGGCTTGGTGTTTACTGAAGAGCTGGGATGTTTACAGTAGCCCTTAAGAGGGGCCCCCTAGTTCCAGAGGATTTCCCAACTTGAGGGTCCCACTGGGGCTCTTCAGACTTCACCACCTTCCCACACCCCTGGGGTAGCATTTCAGAGTATAGGGACTGCAGCCATCCCTACCCTCACCAGGACTGGGCCAGTGTCACAGCACCTGTCCCTCTGCCCTCCACCCTGGTCTTGTGTCCCTTTCCCCTGGAGGAGCCGACATTCCCAGGAAGTGGCTGCTCTAGATGGTGAAATACGGTAACTGGGTCCCTAGTTCAGACTTTTAAATTAAATTCAATCAGAGCAGTTATTGAATATAAACACACCGAGTCATTTACATGTTAATTATGTTGAATGGACTACAAGGCCATAATTAGTTGCTAATTGGGTGAGAGCGGCTGTAATTGGTTTTGTTGGCACCGACCTGGCTCACCTGCCTGGGGGGAAGGGGGGGTGAGTGTGGATGGCTCCTGGGGAGGCCTCTGGGTGTCCAATATGGAAAGCCTGGCTCAGGATTGGGTTGGAGGGGACAGATATTAAGGGGTTTGGGGCCAGAGGAACTGGAACCTACCCCCCAGGGAAGAGGCAGCTTAAACCCTGGGTCTGGTTTCTAGGGATTCCCATTCAGAACATTCCCCGGATAGAAAAGGGACTGAGACAGCAAGCCCCTGGATCAGCTGTGACAGTCTCCCCTGTCCAGCTCCATGTGGGACCTGACCCTGAACTAATAGTAAATGCCCAAGAGAGTCCATGGGAGGGAGCACAAGACAGATGTCATCCTGGTATATATCCCTGCAGATGCTGGGGCCCTGAGTTGGCCTGGCCAGTGTTTAGGTTTTGGCTTTGGGGTATTAATGAGGTGGGTGTGCTAAGCGGGGGGGGGGGGGGGGGGGGGGCAGGGGGGTGGGGGGGGAGTGAGGGGGAGGGAAGGTGCATGGAAAGGCTTCAGGGGCTGCCCTGCCCCCAGCTCAGTCTGGCTGGGGCTCCCAGGGTTGTAAGGCTGCGGCCAGGGACTGAGGCCTTCCGGCTGGCCGCTCATTAAAAGAGGATTAGGCTGGGAGCCAGGGGGCCAGCCCAGCCCCCAGGCCTTCCTCTGGGGCCCCTCACAGCTTTGGGGGGGTCATAAGGGGCTGGGGGCCACCCCTCCCTAGAGCCCCCTGGGGCATCCAGTACGGACTGTCTAGGCCCTGCCACTCCTTCTGCCGCCAGTGCTGACATCTCGTCCACCTCAGTTTCGTTCCTTGGAAGGGCAGGAGGATAAAGCACTGACAGAGACCCTGGCCAGCACCCCCACCTCTCACCCCCAACCTCATTTTTCTTTAGCTCAGGGATTAGGGCTGCTCTGGCCCACATGAGGTCAGAGGTCAGGGCTGGGCTTCAGGAACCCTCTATCACCCCCAGTACTCAAGCACAGCCAGGGGAGGTGACACTGTCAGTCAGGACCTGCTGCTTTGTGAGGCTGTAACCAAGGGGGCGGGGTACCACCTCCACTCCAGGACCCCCTTTTTACAGCAGCCCCTGCCTCACTGACAACAGAGCCCGTGTCCTAGAGACGGGTAGCAGGGGTCGGCAGCAGGGGTCAGGGCCGCCCACTTGGGGTCTTCGGGTGAGGGCTGCAGACACACCTCCTTAGTGCTGTCCACACCCACCACATCCTTTAAAGTGAGGCATCGGCTGCTTCCAGTAGGGAGGAAACAGAGACCCCCAAGGCTAAACCCCTATGGACTAAGAATGTTCCTGCCTCTGGACGTTTGCCAGGCCATTCTGGGCCAGGACCTTGAGTGTCTAATGGCCATGGGGAAGTTCTAGAGGCTGG
The DNA here is from genome assembly GCF_028749965.1 of Puma concolor. Taxonomy (NCBI): domain Eukaryota; kingdom Metazoa; phylum Chordata; class Mammalia; order Carnivora; family Felidae; genus Puma; species Puma concolor. The sequence goes on along the minus strand of NC_141668.1, from coordinate 152,686,719 downwards.
GAACGACTGCGGAAATGAGGTGTCTGATGCCAGAAAAGGCTCTTCCTTCCCAATGACGGGAAAAGCCTTCCCGGATGTCGCCCCACCCGACCTGTGCCCAGCCTGGGTGAGGGTATGGGGGTGGGGTGCCCTTCCCAGGAGGCATTATCTGGGCACACCATACTCTCTCCCCAAGGTCAAAGCTTATCCAGACTTGAGTTCTGACATCCACAGAACCTTTGATTGTGCCCCAGCCCTCCCTCAGTAGTGCCATGGAGATGGGGGAGAGGTGACACTCCTGCTGTCAGAGCTGGGCCTGGGATAAGTGGAGCAGAGGAGAGGACAGGCCTGAGGACATGGCAAGGCCAGGTCAACACCGACCCCCACAACAGATGCCCCCTTGGACCCCCAGTTCCCCTTGGCCCAAGTCTCTGCTCCTTAGTGGGGCTGGGGGCCAGGAGGATCTAGCCCTGCTGATGCTACAGGTGTCAGAGCAGGAAACCCAGGACTACTGGCCCACTTCCTGCTCTGTCCCAGGCTTCTTGGAAGAATGAAGGCCTCCAGCTCCTTTGCCCTATGGCAGGTTAGAGAAGGGGGATAGGATACTAGTTTCACTTCTCACCCTATGTCTTGAGGTGAGCACCACTCTCCTCTGGGCCTCAGTCTTCCCGTCTGGAGTTGGGGTACAGGGCTGTCATGGGGACTTTTGTTTTAATTCTTTCCTACAATCTGACATGAGTGAGATGAGCACTGCAGCCATGGACTGCTATGTCCACAGCCCTATACCCAGTTTACTCTAGGGACCTGGAAAAGTCATCCTTCTCCACCTCAGTTTTCCTTTCTGTAAGCTGGGTTTAGGTGGATGATTCAGGGTTTAACTCTGCTCCTGAGTTGGGGGTGGGGTGGAGACAGGCTAGAGTTAGGGGAAGGCTGGGGCTGAGTCAACAGGAAGCCCCTTCCTGCCCCATGGCCTTCTCTGCTCCTCAACCAGCACTAGGAAATGGTATAGCCGGGATGTCCTCCAAGAGATGGTGACATCTGGGAGCCAGCTTGCATGGGGAAAGAACTTGGGACCACATCCCATTCTCCTGTCCCCACCAAGGCAGAGACACCCCATGAAAGATGGTAGGGGGGAAGTCCCAAGAAATACTCTGCTGTCAGCATTTCCCGGAGTTCGAAGCAAGACCCTCACCTTCAGGGATCACCTTGAGTGTCAGTATTAGGAGGGCTCAAGAGATGGTCTAGATAGGAAAATGAGGACAGAGTGCCTTGACTGGGGTCATGAAGCCCACGCCAAAGTCAAAGATTCCTGACCTTTGGTCCCACCCCTTTCCCACCCCACATGGCCTCATGGGGGCTCCCCCTCAAAGTTTCCACAGTGACCAAAACATCATGTCCTGTGACAACAGAGCCATTGACGCCATATCCCATGGCCACTGGGAGGGGTCCCTGGGGTCCTGAGTCACATGCCCTGTTGACGGAGGGAGAGTTACCTTCAGGCCTTGCCCTCCCAGTGGGTAGTGCTCACCACCAGGACTGGCTTTGCCTGGGCCTGCATCTCCTTTAGCCCCAAGGACCATGGGCCTGGGTGGGAATCCTATCCCTATGTGCTTGGTCCTGTCACTTCTCTTCTCTGTGCCTTGCTGTGCACATCTGTAAATCAGATGTTGTCAGCTCAGGGTTTTGCACATAATAGGTGCTTGATGAGTAAATGGGAGGCTCCCTCCAGCCCCACCTCCACCCAGGGGTTAGGGAGCAGGGACTGCAGGTTTAGGAGGAAGGATGTCAGATCATAGGGAGTCTCCTGCTCCCCATGTAGGTCTGCTGAATGAATGGTCTCTCCCCTGCCTTTTTCACAGAAGGGGATGGAGCCTGGAGTGCTGGGGCTCTGAGTTGTGGAGGGTTACTTGGACTTGGGGCTTGGGTACTAGATCACAGAAGGGGGTTCCAAATTACAGAGACCCAAGACTGGGCAGGGATGGAGGGTAGATGTCCCTGGGGCTAGGTATTTGGAGCTTACTTTACCCTAGGTAGGGAAAAGTAGGTACACACTTGAACCCCTGCCTCCCTCTCCTCCATTGCCCCCCAAATGCCCCCTAACCCAGTAGAACGGGTAAGGGGTACAACAAAGACCGTGCCCCCAGCCAGGGTATAAATAACCCCTGGCGGGCTGTCCCAGCCTGGGGGGGCTCCGCTGGCAGCCCCACTTCCTCTCTGGCTGCTTCCTGGCCCTGGGGGTGGGGGAGTGTTTACTTTCCTGTTGTCACTATGGCTGGGTGGCCAGGCAGGGGACTCCAAGTGGCCCAACAACAGGTGCAGGACAGGTGCCCAGGCTGCCCTGCCTAGGACTTCAGAGGCACCGCCGGACAGGCGGGTGAAGCCGTAGCCAGGCAGGGATCGGCCCTTTGATCCCTTGGCGTCCCTGCGTCCCAGCGGTTGGCCAAGGTCATCACCTGTATTCTCTCATTGCCACATAGGGCCGGGCAGGGCAAGGCCTTTGCTTGCCCCCCCCACCCCAGCCCCTCAGATGTAATTCTGGGTCTGCTGTGGGAGTCCCCTGGCTCCCAGCCCACTTCCCACGCCCATCTCAGCACATCCTGGAGCTCCTGTCCGAAGCTGCTCTCAGGCACAGCCCCTCCAGCTCCACTTCAGGGTCCTAGCACACAGCAGGGGTCATGGTCAGCCAGGCCAGTCCGAGACAGCTGCCTGAGTCAAGGTCGACTTTGACTGATGGGATGAGGCCACCTGCTGGTCCCATCTTCGGATGGCATCTAGGGCCTCGGATCTCAGCTGTTCTCCCTTTCCAGAACTCCCCCTTGATTGCCTCACCTGGGAAATGGGTTACCAGCTGTGATGTGGGAAGATAGTATATGTATGAACGCCTTCATGAGTGCCTCATCTGGTGCAGGACATGTGTGTGCACACGTGCGTGCCTGGGCCACGTGCACACATGCATGTGCTCTTCTGTGTGCCACCATCTCAAGCCTCCTGTGCTGGTGAATATTTGTCACCTTCACTATAATCTTTCCTCTCCTGCTGAGCTAAAAATAGCTGGGAGTGGGTGGAGGAGGGGCTTGACAAGAAGACCCCTTGGCTGTCCCCATCCCAGAGGAAGGTTCCCAAGTTTTCTAGAGTCCTGTGTTTGTCATTGGCCTGTCACTGGCCAAGTTCCTTCCTGTCCTTCATCCCTAGAAATGAGGACTTTCCCCCAGCAGTCTGGGGATGGGAGGGCCAGGGCTGCCAGACTCATGCAGAAGAGAAATGAAGGACTCAACGGGACCCTGCCCCCAGGCTTGGGACACTAGTGCTAGGGGGAGGGCTTCTTTCCCAGGAAAGACTATTCCTGGCTGGTTCAAAGTGGCCTGAAAATTCCACCTGCAGCAGCCCAGTGGGATCTGGGGGAAACCCAAGTTCTGTTGGACAGTATAGCTCCAGCAGGGCTTTTCAGTGTCCTGGCTAACCAGCTTCAGACAAGGTGGGGACCATGGTGTGTGTCAGCTTGGCCTTCTGTCTGGTGGGCAGCTGGGGTGAGGACAGGGCATCCCAATCTGTGCCAGCGTCTGCAGGCTGTCCTGGATGCACCTGCCCCCCACCCCCAATGCCCCAGCTCGTTAACCCTTTTAGGCCCCTGTGGAAAGCAGGCCCCACCCTGAGTGTGGGAGCATTAACCCCCAGCTGAGCAAAGACTTTGATGCTATCACGTGCCCTGGTCCACGCCCACTGGCTTTCATTGGGACCCAGAGACTGGCTGGGGCTGCCCATGAGTCAGGGCTTTAGCTCTGGGTGTGGCTCTTTCGCTGGCCTGCCCACCTGTCCCACTTTCTCCTCTCAGCATCTCAGGGACTAGAGAGGGAGCTCCATAAGCTCTAGAGGGGAAGCTAGGGGTTTAAGACGATTGTGTGGTAGGGGTCCCCCCCCATCAAAGGGGACATGTCTGGCTGGTCCCCAAGGATCCTAACTGCTGCCCTGACCTCCACCCACAGAACTTAAGGCCACAGGCACTGCCCACTTCTTCAACTTCCTGCTCAACACAACCGACTACCGAATCCTGCTCAAAGACGAGGACCATGACCGCATGTACGTGGGCAGCAAAGACTATGTGCTGTCCCTGGACCTCCATGACATCAACCGCGAGCCCCTCATTGTAAGGGCCAGCCCCGGTGCCAGGTTGGGGGGATGAGGAACATGGGGCCCCAGGGCTGCACCCTCTGATCCCTGTCTCTGGCAGATCCACTGGGCAGCTTCCCCACAGCGCATTGAGGAGTGCGTGCTCTCAGGCAAGGATGGCAATGTGAGTGCAGAGAGGTCTACAGGTGGCATGGGGGGGCGTGGGGGCAGGTGACCTCAGGGAGGTAGTGGGGCCAGTAAGGCATCTGGGCACCTCCTTGGCTTTCCCTCTGGCCCCAGGGTGAGTGCGGGAACTTCGTCAGGCTCATCCAGCCCTGGAACCGAACACACCTGTATGTGTGTGGGACCGGCGCCTACAACCCCATGTGCACCTATGTAAACCGTGGCCGCCGTGCCCAGGTAAGCCGTGCCCACCCTGGCCCTGTGCTGCCCCATTAGTGGCCACGTGCCAGGGTTCTGATGGGAGGATGAGCTTGAGCCCCAGCCCTACTACTTTCCAGCCCTGTGACCTTGGGTGAGTGACTTCTTTCACTTCTCAGAGCCTCGGTTTCCTCACCTGAAGATGGGGCTAATAGCTGCCTTTCTCACAGGTCGGTGTGAGGAGGAGGCAGTGAGCTAACGCTCCCAAGGCTCTTAGCACTGTGCCTGGCATATAGTAAGCGCTCGCTCCATACGTGCAACAGTTCTCCTGGCTGTGCCTGTGGACCGTGCCCCTGCAGCCAAGCCAGAGGGCCTGGCAGGGCCTCGGCATCAGGAGGCTGGACACCTGGGTCAGCTTCTGCCACACGGCCTGGGGGAGAGCTGCCCCTTCCCCAGCTCTGCCCCACCCTGCCCGCTTCTGCCTTTTTCCATTTCCATGTGGGCATGTATGTAAGCTGGTGTGACCTTGTAGGACAATTGTGAGAGTGATTGGACTTAGGGACACGTGTGTGCAGGTGCTCGACAAGCTGTGTGTATGTGTGCACGCACAGGCACATATGTGTACTCTGGGGGTCCGGGTGCTCGCGTGTGTTCCTGGCATGTGTGGTGTGAGAGGCTGGCAGCCCGGGCCCGCTCCCCCAGCCCCTGCCACCCCTGGCTCTAACCCCTGTTCCTCATCTTCTCAGGCCACGCCCTGGACCCAGATGCAGGTGGTCAAAGGCCGAGGCAGCAGAGCCACGGATGGTGCCCTCCGCCCGACGCCCACAGCCCCACGCCAGGTGGGACTCATCCCTCCAGGCCCTTGCCGGGCAGCACTGCCTCTGAACTGAACTCACCCTGGGCCTGGCCTTCCAGCCAGGAACCTGCACCCCAGGCCAGTCTCCCCAGGGTCTTCCCTGTACTCTGGGAACCCCATCCCACTCCTTCCCTGGCAGTGCCCCCAGGCTCTGAAGGCATTCCCAGCTGGATTCATGTCAGCCTCAGTGAGCCCCTACAGGCAAGAGATCATGAAGGACCAGGTAGGGAAGACAGCCTGAGGACAGCAGTGCCTCAGCCCTCAACATATGTGTGTAGACGTGCATGAGCATCTGCCAACATACGCTTGGGCACGTGTTGTGCATTCTCAAACTCACACCTTAGGTAGCATCCAGAGTCAGAACGTGCCACATGTATGCAGTCTGCCATATTACTCTCAGGTGTCCATGCCCCATGCCTCCGTGGGTCGTGGGTTAACACAGATGTCCCACATACTCCCATGCTTGGGACTCTGCTCCCTTGGGGTGGAAGGGACAGAACTGTCTGTCCACTAGTCACAACTCAGGACTGGGCTGGGGGGCCTGGGGCTGGGCAGGGGCGGGCAGGGGGGCAGGGGCTGCCAGTGAATGATAGAGCAAGTGGTCACTTGAGCAGGTGTGTCTGTGATGGGGAGTGCTGAAAAGTGGGGCCGTTCAGACTGCACGTGTGCCCAGGGTGTGAACGGTGGGTTCCGTGTGCTGACAGTGATGCGTGCCAAGCTGTGTGTGCAGCCCCATGCGTGCAGAAAGTCATGTGTGCAGAGTGTAACTGGAAGCGGGCCTGTGTACACCTTCCCATCACCATCCCTGCCACCTGCTGCCACCTCCTTCCTGCCTCTGTGCCTCTCTCTTTTCCCTCCCTTTGTCCCACGAGCTCATCCTGGTCCCAGTGCCTTCAACAACCTTTCTCCTAGCATCTTCAGGGCTGGGCTGGGAGGCATGGGGGGCTTTGTGAATCCCATGTGGTCTGGGCTGGACCCCTCAACTCCTTGCCCACTGTGGAGACATGGGGAACTGGGGGCTCTGTTGAGGGGCAGAGGAAAGGCTATGGCCTATTATTCTGTCCTGAGGACCACAGGTAGGACATAAAGCCTGGGGACACGGTACCCTCAAAGCCTTCTGGCCTGGTGAGACCTGGCAACAAAGGTCAGGACCAAAGGCCTTTGGTCAGTACCTCCTGCCCTGGTCAGGCGGTCAGCCTCATCTTGGCCAAGGACAGGCAGCCACAGCTCAGGTCAAGCCCAAGGGGGCCCTGACCAGAGTCATCCTGAACCAGTTGGCATGGAGGGGCTTCAGCCCCTGATTCCCAGGTCTTATCTGAGACCAGGAAGTAGCTCCCTTGGAACATGCAGCGTGGCCCTGCCCTGGGAGATCTGGCTGGACAGTTAAAACACAAGGATATCTGGGGAGTGAAGGGGTGGCTTCAGGGTGTCCCTCGGGGCCTGCTCTCACCCTGGGAGCCTGATGACCCTTGCCCTCCCCAGCTGTGGGACCAGCTTGGACGATGCTGAGCTCCCCTCTGCCCTGCAGGATTACATCTTCTACCTGGAGCCCGAGAGACTCGAGTCAGGGAAGGGCAAGTGTCCGTACGACCCCAAGCTGGACACGGCCTCAGCCCTCATCAGTGAGTGCCTCCACCCCACCCTGGTTCTACAACCTAAGTGCGTGGCCTCTGCCTCTGGAATGGGGGTCATGGCACCAACACTTACCTCAGGGCAGAGACCATGACCATGCCATCCCTGAACCCTCCCATGGGGCCCTACCTGTCAGGGGGAGGGTTATAGACCAGATCCCAGTGTGAGCTGAGGGGTAGAGACTAGTGGTGTGAGCCTCTCTCCAGAGTGGGGGGCCAGATCCTACCCTAAAATAGTGTCCATGCAAAGGCCAGACCCCTCCCAGCCACAGGCCACCTAAGAGAGAAGAGAAGCTTGGTCTGTACTGGAGAGGTATGAGGGGAGTGGTTCCCTATACATTCTTGGTTTGTCTGGGAGGCTGGGAGAGCCCCACAAGGAAGCACGGATGGAGAGTCGTGGCCCTCTGACCAGCGGGGGGGGGGGCAGGTTTGTGTCAGGTCTGGCCCAGGAGAGTTGGGAGAATGTTCTCTGAGGAGGGGTCCTGCCTGGGACCTCATGAGTAGCTGCTGCCCCTACCGCCAGGTTGGGTGAGCCCACCAGGCCCCTGGTCCCTGTACTCTGCCTGTTTTCTGGCTGCCCGACCCAGTCTGCCTCTCAGAGCAACTGCTGAGCACTGTGCCACCTCCAAGCTTGGGAAGGGTCTTGGGGTGGGGGTGGGAGACATTATCCTCCCCATCTTGGTGAGTGAAAACGTCAGCCTGATGGCAGAGCCCTGACCAGGGAGTCTGATGGGGGAAGGCAGGGCCTGCCCTGGGCAAGTCTAGAGCCAGCATGGGTACTAAATCTGCAAATTTTCAGGTATTTTGTGAGCTAGCTCTTATTAAACACAGTTATTACTAAAAATTAAATTATATAATTTACAAATAAATTACCTTGAAACAAAGGTAAAAATACTCAAAACTCATTACTTCCAAATTATTTTACTACATTTTATCATTATCTTTGTTCTTGAGGTTATTTGCATCTGTTGTATTTGTGGGGTAGAAATACTATATCATAGTGTTGGCAGCTCTCCCCGGCTCCACTGTCAGTGACCCCAAGTTAGTAGCTTGAAATCAGCCATGGTGGGAGTATTTACACTACAGAAATTGGCTCTCACTACTAATCAGAGCTAATTGCTGCTAATCCCAACCCTCGCAGAGCCAGGTTTTTTTTTTTTTTTTTTTAAATGTTTATTTATTTTGGAGGCGCTTGGGTGGCTCAGCTGGTTAAGCGTCCAACTTTGGCTCAAGTCATGATCTCATGGTTCTTGAGTTCAAGACCCACGTTGGGCTCCCTGATATCAGTGCAGAACCTGCTTTGGATCCTCTGTCTCCCTTTCTCTGCCACTTCCCAGCTCGTACTCTCTCCCTCTCTCTCAAAAATAAATAAACATTTTTTAAATAAATAAATAAATGTATGTATGTTTATTTATTTATTTTTTTTTTTTTTGAGAGAGAGGGGGACAGTGGACCTGAAGCCAGCTCTGCGCTGACAGCAGTGAGCCTGAAGCGGGGCTCGAATTCACAGTGAGATCATTACCTGAGCCGAAGTTGGATGCTTAATTGCTCAGCCACTCAATTGACTGAGCCACCCAGGCAATCCTCAGAGCCAGTTGTTAAACGTTTACCAGGACCCCGCTGATGAGACAGTCATGCCCAGGGGAGCCTGAGGGGAAGATCGGATCCTGCTCTGAAGGCCATTTGCGCTGTACCCTGGTCCTAACAAAGGGATCCCCTAACTGACCCACCTGTCCACCCACAGATGAGGAGCTCTATGCTGGTGTGTACATCGACTTCATGGGCACCGATGCAGCCATCTTCCGCACGCTGGGAAAGCAGACGGCCATGCGCACAGACCAGTACAACTCTCGGTGGCTGAATGGTGAGGGCAGCTTACAAGACCCTGGGTGGGCAGCACATCTAGGATGGGGCAAGATCTTCAAGAGGCACTCATGGGGGGTCTGGCGGGGGATGGGGAAGAGCGGGGGCTGTTCCTGTACTTGTCCTGGGATTCTGTTGGGGAAAGAGGCCTTGTTGGAGGAGCACTTGCCCAGCTGACCACTGCCTACCTACAGACCCTTCATTCATCCACGCTGAGCTCATCCCTGACAGCGCCGAGCGCAACGACGACAAGCTCTACTTCTTCTTCCGCGAGCGATCGGCAGAGGCGCCGCAGAGCCCCGCCGTGTATGCCCGCATTGGGCGCATCTGCCTGGTATGCGCTGGCAGGGTCCCATCTCCCCGCCTCCCAACCCAGTGCCAGCTCCAGCAGCCCTACTCCAGCAGGGGGTGAGAGCTGATCTGACCCTGCTCCCTGTCTGTCCCCAGAATGATGACGGTGGCCATTGCTGCCTGGTCAATAAGTGGAGCACGTTCCTGAAGGCACGACTGGTGTGCTCTGTGCCCGGCGAGGATGGCATTGAGACTCACTTCGATGAGCTCCGTGAGTAACCAGCAGGCAGGCTGGGTCCTGTGGCTTCTGTGGGAGGGGTGGGGGCTGGATGGGTGGTCAGGGCACCTTTGGTGGGCCCCCTGGGCAGGAGTGGGCAAGGCCCTGGGACTCCTGGCTAATGCACCCTCCCAGTGTCTTCTCCCTCTGCCCGCAGAGGATGTGTTTGTCCAGCAGACACAGGATGTGAGGAACCCAGTCATTTATGCTGTCTTTACCTCCTCGGGGTGAGGCTGGGGCCGGGGCTGGCTGTGGCAGGGTGTGGCTGGACTGGGGGATTATATGACTTGTGGAGGACCCCTGCCTGGTGGCAGGCTGTGGGGTGGGGGCAGGCTGGGAAGGGGCCCTGGGCCGAGGGTCTGCCCTGCCCACAGCAGCCTCCTGCCCTGCCCGCAGCTCCGTGTTCCGAGGCTCTGCTGTGTGTGTCTACTCCATGGCTGATATCCGCATGGTCTTCAACGGGCCCTTTGCCCACAAAGAGGGCCCCAACTACCAGTGGATGCCATTCTCAGGGAAGATGCCCTACCCACGGCCTGGCACGGTGAGGACCCCAGTCATTCCACCTTTCCCTTTTCTATGAGGACTGCTTTGGGTTAGCCCCTTTGTAGACATGGGCCCCACTATCATGGAGCTCCTGGCCAGGTGGGGGAGGCAGAGCATACAAACAAATCAATCTACCATGTATCCATTCAAATAAAGCTGACATTTAAAACAAAACAAAACAGGCGCCTGGCTGGCTCAGTTAGTAGAGCATGCGACTCTTAATTTTGAGGTCATGAGTTTGAGCCTCATGTTGGGCATAGAGCTTACTTAAAAAAATAAATAAAATGAGGGGCGCCTGGGTGGCTCAGTCGGTTAAGCGGCCGACTTCAGCTCAGGTCACAATCTCACACTCCGTGAGTTCGAGCCCCGCGTCGGGCTCTGTGCTGACCGCTCAGAGCCTGGAGCCTGTTTCAGATTCCGTGTCTCCCTCTCTCTGTGACCCTCCCCCGTTCATGCTCTGTCTCTCTCTGTCTCAAAAATAAATAAACATTAAAAAAAAAATTAAAAATAAATAAATAAATAAATAAATAAATAAATAAATAAATAAATAAAATGAAACGAAATACCACTTACACAGTGTCAGGCTGTGAAGAACCCAGCCAGGACCCTGAAACAAAGATGACAGCCGGGTGTGGCAGGCTGCTTGGAGGGGGTGCTGTTTGGGAGCCAAGACAAAGCTGGAGGGCAGGCTGGAGTTGGCATAGGTGGCTAATTGTAGCCAGGGAGATGAGGGTGGGCAAGGTCCAGCCTGCAGGGCCTCTGAGGCGGTGGGAGGTGACTCACTTAATCTTGGTGTGATGTGGGCCTCTGCAGGAGTCTAAGCAGGAGAACCGCATGATCTGTTGTGGCTCTGTGGGGGCAGGGCTGGGATGGGGGAGCTGGTCTGAGCAGAGGCCAGGGAAGGCTTCCCCCAATGGTGAACTTGGAGGCCAGAAGGATGGGCTGGAGTTGAGCAGGGGTGCAGGGCAGGCCGAGGGAAAAGTACCAATGAAGGGCAGAGCATGTGTAGGGTGTTAAAGGAACTGGGAGCTGTAGTCCCTTGAGGAGGGGTGGGTTGGGGTGAGGGGCAGATTGGAGGAAGGAGACAACAGGGTGGGGAGTGAGGACGTGGAAAAGGAGTGGTCAGCTCTGCCTAATGCCACAAGGTCCTGGTGCATGAGGCCAGGGATGTGGCTGTGGAATTTGGTTGTGTGGGACCTTGGGACCTCTGCTAGAGCAGGATCTGCAGAGGGGCTGGGTGAGGGGGAAAATCCTGGATGGGAGCTCTGAGGAGCAGAGCAGGTGGATGTGATGGGGACAGACAAAGGAGAGGCCTCTCCTGAAGTTAAGGGCTCCAGCAAGCCCCACCCGGGCCTGACGCTCATCACCTGCCTGCAGTGCCCTGGCGGAACCTTCACACCATCCATGAAGTCCACCAAGGACTACCCTGATGAAGTGATCAATTTCATGCGCAGCCACCCACTCATGTACCAGGCTGTGTACCCTCTGCAGCGGCGGCCCCTGGTCGTCCGCACAGGCGCTCCCTATCGGCTCACCACTGTCGCCGTGGACCAGGTGGATGCAGCCGATGGGCGCTATGAGGTGCTTTTCCTGGGCACAGGTACCCACTGCTGCTCCCGGTCCCTCCCACGCTGGGCCCGGTGGGTGGAGGGTGCTGATCTATGGGGCTGGGACCTACCTTGCTAGGGGTTGCCACAAGCTTGCCAAGGTCAACTCTGCTACCTTCATCCTTTGGAGCCTAGATAACTGAGAAAAGAAACCCCATCACCATCCCCAACCCCCCAGGGGCTGGGAGAGCAGGGAAACTGGGCATCTGGGGACCCGTGAATGGTCAGGAAAGAGGGGACAGGTGGCAGACACCTCTAGGATATGTGGGTCCAGATACTGACATACATGCTCTCGTGTGCACATGCACAGGTGTGCCCATCCCAGTTCCAGTCCCTCAACACGGAAATGCCTCCAGCATCCTATGCTCAGCAGTGCCCAAACTGAGGGTCTGGGGTGGGAGGGGCAGACCCTGGCCGTGACCCCCTCCCCCATTATCTTGGGCCCCTGACATCCAGGGGAACTTCTTCAACCTTGGCACAGAGCTCCTGCTCCACTGCCCTTGGGGGTTGGGGCCCTGGTGGGGGAAGGGGCTGAGGCTGGTACCCCTTCCCCAGTGTCCTCAGCCCCACTGAGGCCCTGCCCGGCCCGTTCCAGACCGCGGGACAGTGCAGAAGGTCATCGTGTTGCCCAAGGATGACCAGGAGATGGAGGAGCTAATGCTGGAGGAGGTGGAGGTCTTCAAGGTGGGTATGACACCCAGAACTGTTCATCTCACCCTGGCCCTCCTTGGTATCAGCTTCTGACTTCAGACTTCAGACCTCTTGGTCAGGGCAAGGAGGGCATCCCCAGGGCCCCAAACTAATCCCTATCTTTTTCAGGACCCAGCACCTGTTAAGACCATGACCATCTCTTCCAAGAGGGTGAGTTTTGGTGAGGTGGGCTGGGGGTAGGGACAGAGCCTGTTCTCCCTTGGGGTCCTGCCCTTGGCATAGGGATGGGGAAACTGAGGCATGGAACGTGATGGGGGCTGGCTGTGGGAAGGCAACTGACAAGCCCCTACCCCTGCTCTCAGCAACAACTGTACGTGGCCTCAGCTGTGGGTGTCACACACCTGAGCCTGCACCGCTGCCAGGCATATGGGGCTGCCTGTGCCGACTGCTGCCTCGCCCGGGACCCCTACTGTGCCTGGGATGGCCAGGCCTGTTCCCGCTACACAGCGTCTTCCAAGAGGTGTGGACCCCCAGGCCCTTGGAATTTTAGTCACTGGACCCAGGGCCCTGTCCTGGGGGTTTGGTGGTGGATATATTACCCTAGGGGAGTTTATGGATGGGATTCCTGCCTGGAGTCTTGGGGGTACAGGGGCCTGGGGGGGGGTGGCAAACTTGCTTGAGAATACTTGCTGAGGCGCTATCCTCATCTAGGCGGAGCCGCCGGCAGGATGTCCGGCATGGGAACCCCATCAGGCAGTGTCGCGGGTTCAACTCCAACGGTGAGTGTGCTGTGACTCACCACTGGGCACTCCTCACAGTGTGGAACCCTGTGAGGCCCATGGAGCTGCTCCCAGGGAAGGATTCTCACGTGGTCCATGGGCGTAAGGGGGCTTGGGATTTTAGAGATGGGATGTCCCTAGCCACTCCCTCAAGAAGTGGGTGCCCGATAGTGCAGCCCTGCCTTTATACAGGGTGGATGTCCCTGTATATGCCCCTTGCACCTGCCTCTGGCCACCCTACAGTCTGCCCAGAGGCAATGCTGCTTTCATGCAGCGCCCCCTTGTTCCACAGCCAACAAGAATACCGTGGAGTCCGTGCAGTACGGTGTGGCTGGGAGTGCAGCCTTCCTCGAATGCCAGCCTCGCTCACCCCAGGCCACAGTTAAGTGGCTGTTCCAGCGAGATCCCAGTGACCGGCGCCGTGAGGTGATTTCTTGTACCCCACAGCCCCCACCGCGGATGTGGGAGTCCCCTGTGCAGTAGAAATTCCCTGTGGGTGAAATGTGATATAGGAGCTGACCCAGAGCAGCCCCCATTCTAAGAAAGCCCTTCCAAGTTCCCTTCCCTGTGTGGGAATCATTCAGGTGAATCTAGTTATATGGAAACTCTGGGATTTCCGCATTATATGGAAACCGCTTAATGCCTATTTACATGAAAATTCCATGTGTGTGCTCCATTGGAAGTATACCTCATTATATGGAAATGTCATGTGGTTGAACTCTAGTATATGGGAATTCTGTGGGGTAGCCCTCATTTTATGGAAATGCCTTCCATGCATCTCTCCTTACGTGGAAATTCTATATGGATACGCCAGTTCCCATTAAAAAGAAATTCTTTGTGATTGCTCCAAAATTCTCTTGTTGTACAGAAATCCCCTTATGATCCTGAAATGGAAATGTGTGTGGATGCCTATTCAGATGTTATGTGGAAAACTACTGTGGGATTTTCTTGGTATATGGAAATTCCACATGAGAGCCCCTCCATGGAATGGGCACAGAAGGGGTCTGCTCTGGGAGCTGGCTAGGCAGCCGAGTGGTCACACAACCCCTGAGCCCCCACTCCCTGCCCCTGCAGATTCGTGCGGAGGACCGCTTCCTGCGCACAGAGCAGGGCTTGCTGCTTCGCGCCCTGCAGCTCAGTGACCGTGGCCTCTACTCCTGCACTGCCACCGAGAACAACTTCAAGCATGTCGTCACACGGGTACAGCTGCACGTCCTGGGTCAGGATGCCGTCCATGCTGCCCTCTTCCCACCGCCAGCTGTGAGCGCCCCACCACTGCCAGGCGCCGGCCCCCCCACACCCTCTTACCAGGAGCTGGCCCAACTGCTGGCCCAGCCGGAAGTGGGCCTCATCCACCAGTACTGCCAGGGCTACTGGCGCCATGTGCCCCCAAGCCCCAGGGAGGCCCCGGGGGCACCCAGGCCTCCTGAACCCCAGGACCAGAAAAAGCCCCGGAACCGCCGTCACCACCCTCCAGACACATGAGGCCAGCTGTCTGAGCCCTGAAATGGGCCAGCCTAGGCCTTGTCCCTTTTAATATAAAAGATATATATATATATATATATATATAAAATATCTATATTCTATACACACCCTGCCCCTGCAAAGACAGTATTTATTGGTGGGTTGTATATAGCCTGCCTCAGCGGCAGCACCGTCCAAAACTTAGACCCATGCTGGTCAGAGACGGCAGGAAACAGAGCCCACTTAACCAGGCCCAGCCAGTTGGCAGGGCCAGGCCAGGACCACACAGTCCCCAGACTCAGCTGGGAGTCTACATGCTCAACAGCCATCGCCGGGATCTACAGGACACAAGGAGGGAGCAAGCTCTACCCGGACAGGGAACAGACTGCACACCTTTGCCAGTGTGTGCTATCAGCCTGTGCCACTGGCATAGACGTGGATTTGAGGACTGCTTTGGAGACTGGGAGCGGGGGTGGGGGGCTCAGATGCACTCAGAGAAGGGAAGAAGGGGCCGACACAGGAGGCCGGCCCCTGCCTGGGAGGGGGCACTCAGTCAAGGCCAGCCCCTTCCCGGGTATTTATTCTCTATTTATTGGGGACAGGAGCAGAGGAGCCCTGCCTGGGTGGGGTGCGCTTCCAGCCCCTCCTTCCCTCCCTGCCTGACCACTCTACCTCCTCTTCCCTTTTTCTGGGCCACTGTGACTTGGGGGCTGGGAGAATAGCAGAGGGGCAGGTTCAGGTAGGGTCAAGGGGAGAGGGGGCTATGGTGGAGGCCTGGGGCCTTCAGGGGCTCCCCAGGGCTCCCTTCTGCCCACCACTTCAGATGATGGGTGTAAATAGCTCTTAGGGGCTTCGGGGTAGGTGGGTAGGGGCTCCTGGTGGCCCTCGGCTGCCCAGGCCACAGCCACCCTTGCGTTCCATCTTGCTAATAAACACTGGCTCTGGGACTGGACTTTGGCTTTTCTCCTTGGCGGGGGAGGGAGGATGGGGGTTCAGCCCATGCCCAGATCCTGTCCTTCCTGCCCCCCTTTATGTGGTCTGACCATCATTCCCACACCTCTCTTGCAAGCTCAGCTTCCATTCGTTTGTTCACAGGTTTGACCGTTTGTTCAACACTGCTTTCTTTTTTTTTTTTTTTAATTTTTTTTTTTTTCAACGTTTATTTATTTTTGGGACAGAGAGAGACAGAGCATGAACGGGGGAGGGGCAGAGAGAGAGGGAGACACAGAACCAGAAACAGGCTCCAGGCTCCGAGCCATCAGCCCAGAGCCCGACGCGGGGCTCGAACCCACGGACTGCGAGATCGTGACCTGGCTGAAGTCGGACGCTCAACCGACTGCGCCACCCAGGCGCCCCTCAACACTGCTTTCTTACCTGCCTTTGAGGTGGGCTTTGTGCCAGGCTCTAAGGGCTAAGAATTGGCAAGACAAAGCCACAGCCCTCACAGTCTGGCTGCCCCTGCCCTGAGAATTGACAAAATTCCCATCCTTCCTGCTTCCTTCCAGCCAGCTCTCAGCAGAGGGCCTGGCATGAGCAAATGTCCAGAGGTGGTGAAGACCAGGACAGGTGGGGTGCCTCTGGAGAGGAGGAAGTGGGGCCGGGGGCCCTGGGCCAAATTGAATGAGTCAAGACCTGGCAGGGGAAGCTAAGAGCTGGGAAGGCCCATGGGTCCAGCAGGGCTTACAGCCATACCTGGCAGGCAAGGGGAGTCAGGTGGGGACTGGGAGGCAGCGAATGGCCCCACTTTAAATAAACCCAATAGGCAGAAACCAGATTTGTGCTGGTCCAACAAACCTGGGCTCCTGCACTGCCCCAAATCCCTGCCAGAGCCCACTTACAATGTGGCGGGTAGGGGATGGGTAGAAGCTGGAAGCTGAAAGTGGCACAGATAATCGGTTGTTCTTGGACAGACCCCACCCACCCACCCCATAGAGTAGATGTGAAGCCATCAGCCTCTGGTAGGAGCCAGTATCCATTTCCCACATGTTTAGGGACAGTCTCTAACACTCAGGATCTGAGGCCCTGGCACCCCCTCATGGTCTCTTGGGTCTGCAGCAGAGTTGAGTACTGAAAGGCAGGTAGGTGTCCCAGAGGAGTCCAGCCAGGAGGCTCAGGGTCTCTGGAGGGAGCCTTGAGAGCCTAGGGTTTGGGTCTTTATATAGGAGGTGGGAAATCTCCAGAGCCTGGGAACTCAACACGTTAGGCTCAGTTGAACCTCTTCCACTTAGCAGTACTTCTTGTGCCATCTGAACCTGAATACAGAATCTAGGCCCCCTAAGCTGAGGCAGGCATGCCCTACAGATGCCCTTAGGCAAATCCTAGAACACACACAAGGAACAGATCAGGAGAAGGATGGGAGATGAGTTCCACTCCTCCTTGCCCCTGGGAGCACCAGACCTGCTCTGGGAATAGCAGACATGTGACAACAGGCCTGCAAAACATTCTCTGGAAGAGCCCGGCCATCTCTGCAAGTCAGGGATCTTGTTGCAGTCAAATACACATGTACACATAGGCACAGGCACATGCAAGTATGCACACATACACATGTAGAAATGCACATGTGCACAGGCACGTGCTTACATAAGCACAGGCAAAAATAGGCATGTGCATGCTAATGCATGCACTGCTCATGTACAAGCATCCATACATCCATACACAAATACACAAATGCACATGTTAATCCACATAAGCACAGCAAAGTACACATAGAAGCACATGTGCACATAAGGAAAAACAAAACCATGTCTACACACATGCACACATGTACAAAGGCATGCGTAGGCATACATGTACTCAATGGCACAAACAGGCACATGTGTACACACAAGTATACATACGGACAAATGTGTCATGTCACTGCTTTGGTTGATGCCAGCAAAGGATAGCCGCACACACACCCAGGCACACACAGTGGACATGTACGCCCCCACCCCAAGTCTGTTGGAATCATGGAGTTATGTAGAGGCCCTGCCCAGGTGAGATCCAGCCCTCAGTACCAGGCAAATGCAATTCCCTGCTTTCCTTCTTGACTCTCTGCAGAGCATGGAACCCTGGTCTGGAGTCACCCAGCCCTTCTCAACCACTTCCTTCTATGTGACCGTCTGAGCCTCTACTTCGTCATCAGTAAAATGGGGCTGATGATGTAGGTACCCATTCACCGGGGACCATGTGAGCTTACAAAATAAGGAGCAGCACTGAGTCCAGGGCTGGGCAGGGGCAGGTGCTCCATGCTTGCTTCTCCCTCTACTCCCTGTTGCCAGCCCCACCCCAACTGTCCCCACCCTAGGGACTCAAGGTCCTATTCTCCCCCTTCTAAGCTTGCACCCTATGGAACACAACTCCCTGCTCTGGCTCACGGGCTGGACTGTCCCCAGGATCTCTCTTAGAGGGTTGGGGCAGGAAGAGAGGGGTGCAGAGTCAGCAGTTGAGAGATTGGGGCCATGCCATCCTGATTAGAAGGGCTGGGGGCTGAGCTGGATTCACCTGTCCTTGTCTCTCATTGGCTCTTGGGAACCCCTGGCCCCTAAATCCCACTAAGCAGCCCCACCAGGGCCTGCACAGGTCTGTGGGGGGGCCAGTTGATTGCCAGTCTTGGGGCCAGAAGGGTGTCTGAGGAGGCCTGAGGCTGGCCTGAGCCTGGCTCTGGGGATCCCCTCCATCTAGAGGAACCAACTAACCACCCTGTTCACCTGCTGCCGGGACCATGGGGGCTGGGGCCAGCGCCGAGGAGAAGCACTCAAGGGAGCTGGAAAAGAAGCTAAAAGAAGATGCCGAGAAGGATGCTCGAACCGTGAAACTGCTGCTTCTGGGTACGGGTGTGGGCCCAGGTGGGGCCACTGCCACCAGGTCAGAGGCCTGGGGGGTCAGCAGATAGCCCTTCTGTGAAATAGGGGTGACTTGGGAAGCAGAATGACCTTGAGACAGGTCAGGAAACAGAATGGGAGCCCTGGCCAGGCAAGGCTGGGTCTAATAGGTGATACCCCAACTCCCCAAGGCTGGGTATCCCTTGGAACCCCTCTCCAGAGGGCCCTCCCTCAGCTCCCTCCCCTCTGGAGAAGTCCTGTTAGGCAGGCATCAGAAACCAGGGGCTTTCTTGGGAGCGCCGAAATAGGGCTGCTCCCTTGGGAAGACAGTAACCAGTCCACCTGGGAGTGGGCATCCCCTAGGACTGCCCAAGTCCACAGACAATGGTCCTCAGATTCCAGAGCTTTGTTGTTGGCAGACCTAAAGAGGGTGCAGAGGTACTAAGGCCTGGTGAAGAATAGATAAAATCATGTCCATGGTTTCATGGATAGTGAGGAGAGGTGGGGGGACGCGGTACCTCCAGGTCACTACCTCCTCACATGTGGAAGAAGGAGCTGCTTTGAAAAGGCAGTGTACGTTCCACCCAGGCTCTCCAGGGTCCTGTCAGGCAGCTGGATGTGGGCAAAGGGACCAGGCCAGAGCACCCTAGGGAAGACATAAAGGCTAAGCCAGAAATCTCATTAACTGTGCCCAAAGCCCTGGCGAGAGCAAGCTCAGAGGGGCTGTCAGCTCTGTGTTCTCCCCCACTCAAAGGTGCTAATTCTCTCTGAGCCTCTGAGACACTCCCCTCCCCACACCAGGTGAAAAGCAGGGGTTGACCTGGCTCAAATAATCCCCTGCATACAGTACCAGAACTCTCCACAAAGTGGCGCTCCAGGTTTTCTTTATTTTGGTCTCAGACTCCTCAAGAAAGTGAATACCAGGGGTCTTGGAGGTTTCAACGCACAACTGAGGTCTTTGCCCCCGTCTGTCACTTCTGACATTTACAAATGTTTTTCCTCAAAGGTGTCAGGACCTTACTTTGGGGGGTGGGGGAGAAACAGGTAGAACTGGGGGGGAGGGGGGGCGGGTTGGACTGGTGCCTTGAGTATGCCTGGTCCCACCTTCTGCCCTTGGTTGCCAGGGGAGTGATGTGGGGAGGTGTGGCCAGTGCAGCTCTGAGGCGGGGCTTCCCTTCCAGGTGCCGGTGAGTCCGGGAAGAGCACCATTGTCAAGCAGATGAAGTGAGTGCCCTTGCCCTTTCTGAGGCCTCTGGGGGTGGGCGTGTCCACGGGGCCTGTCCTTTCCCACCAGTCCACCTGACCCTGACTTGGCTTGCCCTGGCCATAGGATTATCCACCAGGATGGGTACTCTCTGGAAGAGTGCCTCGAGTTCATTGCCATCATCTACGGCAACACACTGCAGTCCATCCTCGCCATCGTGCGTGCCATGACCACGCTCAACATCCAGTATGGAGACTCTGCGCGCCAGGTGTGCAGGGAGACTGGCTGAGCGGGGCCTCCGGGGGCTCAAGACTGGGCTCAAGTCCACGGTCATCTCCAACCACTTCCACCCTGCCCTCAGGACGACGCCCGGAAGCTGATGCACATGGCAGACACCATCGAGGAAGGCACGATGCCCAAGGAGATGTCAGACATCATCCAGCGGCTGTGGAAGGACTCGGGTATCCAGGCCTGTTTCGAACGCGCCTCTGAGTACCAACTCAACGACTCGGCGGGCTAGTGAGAGCGCAGGCGGGGCTCTGGGGGTGCGGGCAGGGCCCTACCACACCCCTTCACCCAACCCACCCACACTCCGCGGTCTCCCGCAGCTACCTCTCCGACCTGGAGCGCCTGGTAACCCCGGGCTACGTGCCCACTGAGCAGGACGTGCTGCGCTCGCGTGTCAAGACCACGGGTATCATTGAGACACAGTTCTCCTTCAAGGACCTCCACTTCCGGTACGACCCGGCGAGCCCTCACCCTTGCTCTCGCTCTAGGGGTCTGGCCCTGAGTGCAGCTCCCCAAGGCCCCGACAGGTCCCGGAGACCCCATCCCTACGAGAGCCCTTGTTCCTTCTATGATACCCTGCCCGCAGAAAGGCTCGGGCCCTCCACATGCCAGTCCCATCCGAATGCCGCCCAGTCAGCATTAGGAGGCCAGGGGATACCTGTGGGCGCGTTCAGGGGGCTCGATGCGCACGGGTTCAGGTCCCAATTGTCCCATAGGATGTTCGATGTGGGTGGGCAGCGCTCTGAGCGCAAGAAGTGGATCCATTGCTTCGAGGGTGTAACCTGTATCATCTTCATCGCGGCACTGAGCGCCTACGACATGGTGCTGGTGGAGGACGACGAAGTGGTGAGTGCCAAGCAAGGCCTGAGACAGAAAGCCAGAGACGGTGCTGCAGGAGCGGGGAGCGTCTGAGAGGGGACATTCGTTCCAGAACAGTCTGAATGAGGACTCAAGACAGCTAGCAGCCCCGCTGAGGGGGGTAGTGGAGGGGAGGTGACTTGGAGCTGTCTGAGCTGGATGGCTCCGGGTGGCCCAGAGCCTGTGGGCCGCGGCCGCGCAGGGCAGCTGCCCGTGCCCCACTACCGGTGCCCGACAGCTTCTGCCCTCCTCAGAACCGCATGCACGAGAGCCTGCACCTGTTCAACAGCATCTGCAACCACCGCTATTTCGCTACCACGTCCATTGTGCTCTTCCTCAACAAGAAAGACGTTTTCTCAGAGAAGATAAAAAAGGCGCATCTCAGCATCTGCTTCCCTGATTACGACGGTGAGAGCCGCACCCCCTCGCCTGGCCGCCAGGCGGCGCCCCAACCCCATGATGTGGGCCTGAGCTTCTGCCGTCGCAGGAAGGACTGCGGACATGGAGTGAGCACATTCCCCTTCCCTTCCAGGGCCCAACACGTACGAGGACGCGGGCAACTACATCAAGGTGCAGTTCCTGGAGCTCAACATGCGACGCGACGTGAAGGAGATCTATTCCCACATGACTTGCGCTACCGACACACAGAACGTCAAGTTTGTCTTCGATGCTGTCACCGATATCATCATCAAGGAGAACCTCAAAGATTGCGGACTCTTTTGAGGTGGGTTCCTGGCAGTCTGGGATGCTCCCCTGTCTTGCCCCTTGGTCTCAATATCTAATTACACGGCCTCCCCAGCTCCTCACCCCACCTCACTACAACAGGTCCCACTGCAGGCCATCAGGTCCTGCCCCATCTCTCCAGACCCATTCCACTGCCTGCTTCTGGCCCCCAATTCCCAGGCCCCATCCTGGCCCATCAGGTTCCACCCCACTGCCCACAGCCCGTGCCCCTGGTGCATAAGTCCCACCCACCTAATCTCTTTTGACCCGACCCCAATCCCCCAGGGGTCACTGCTTACAAGCCCACCTCCACAGTGCCTCTCAGCCTAAGACCAATTATTTTGGAGCTCTGGGATGTTGACTGGCATCCTTTTTCTGTTCACAGGTGCTTGAACTCACGTGTGTCCCTGACACCCGGTAGCCCTAGCCACCTCGTAGCCCTAGCCACCTCGTAGCCCTAGCACACAAGAGCCTCTCAGCTCCCCAGGACTCCTGGGCCCCAGCGTGAGGCCCCACCAGCCACGCCACAGATCCAAAGCCCTGAGCCCCACCAGCCTTGAGGCCCCAGCCCTCCCCCGTGGTTCCCAGGTCTCCCAGAGCCAGGTACCCCCAACCCGACTGCTGCCCTTCATGGCCTGGCTGCGCTGGCCTCCAGGACCCACCCCAGCCAGCCCCAGCTAGGAGCAGGCAGGACTTGGGGCAGCTAGAGCTCACAGTGACTCAGCATGCCCAACTGACCAATCTCCTACAGGTCTCTCCGCAGGGGGCCCATGACTCACCTGGTGGGTCTGGGCTCGGCAAACAGCCCTCCCTCCCAGTTTCCTGAAGAGCAGGGGGGGCAGGCAGGGATCCCTCCTCCAAGCAGGCCTGCTGCTGACCATCAGCCCATTCCAGCCTTACCACCTCCATGTGACAAATCTGACACCTGTCTCTACCCGGTGGCCAGTGACTGTCCCTCTCAGTAGCTTCAGGAGTCCAAAGTCCAAGTCAGTCTGGCCTGTGCAGCTCCTGCATAGATGAATTAATGAGTGGAGGCAGGCCTGGGAGACCATGGGCACCAGGAAGAGACTCAAGCTGTACCCTTCCCCATACAGCAGGCTCAGAGTACCCCCTAGACCCCTCCACCCACAGGCTCTGCCCCCTCTGTCCTTGTCCTTGGACACCAGATCCATGTCCTACCTCACCACCACCCCGCCCACAGTACTCCAGGCCAGCCGGCCAAGGGGACGGTGTTTTGAGGGAGGGTACTGTTGACACCAGCTGTGGCCAATGGTCAAACTGTCCTGAGGGGTGGCTGGGGGCAGAGTCCGGCTCCTATCGATCAGCCCCAGGCTGGGACATGACTGAGGCCCAGGTTGGGCCCAAGAGGGGTCTACCTCAGGTGGGGTCATAAGTAAACCCAGGTAACCCTCTTGTCCCTCTCACCCTTTCCATTCAGGGTCCATTTGCTGGCAGGAAAAACTGAGGGCCATGCCTGAATTTTGTTAGGGACAAAGGCCCAAGTCCCTATATCCCTGCCCCCTACTTCCTCATCAAGCCTCGAGTCCTTGCTGATGCCTGTGGGCCAGGACCTATGCTGCAGTGGGGGATGGGGGGTTTCTGTCTCGCAAGGCCAGAGCACGATCCACACTCCCCTCAGATAGATGCACAGACTCAGCAATAAACCTTTGCATCAGGCCCCAGCTGTCCTTTCTTGTGGGGAAGGGAAGAGCATTAATTATCATGAGTTACAGGCACTTATTAAGTGTCCAGTGTTGGGCTGGACATGAATGGGAAGATCATCCCTTCCAGGGAGAAGCACCTGGCCGGACGTGGCAGGAGCACTCTTGGGGGCATGGGACTAACCTGTGCCTCTTGAGAGGGGCTGAAGGAAAAAGGAGCCCTGGGAACTGTTCACAGGAACAATCTTGGATCAAGAAGTTCTGGGGTAGAAGCTTATTCTGGCAGGGAGAGTAGGGTGTATAAGGCCCAGAAAGAGGGGCTTGGGGGCCATAGTTCAATAGGGCAGGAATAGGCAAAGGGGACACGGGGTGGGGAGACAATAGGCAGGTGCCAAGTGCCAGCCTGAGGGCCTAGGCTTCCTCCAGAAGATGATGGGTCTTGGAAGCCCTTGAAGCTAGGACATAATAGCAGGGCTGGGATTGGGGTGAGGCAAAAGAGGCACTCACCTTTGGGTGCAAAATTTAAGGTGGTGCCAAAAAGTTCAGTGATCAAGATAAGT
Organism: Puma concolor; assembly: GCF_028749965.1. Classification (NCBI taxonomy): domain Eukaryota; kingdom Metazoa; phylum Chordata; class Mammalia; order Carnivora; family Felidae; genus Puma; species Puma concolor. The sequence continues at coordinate 152,663,193 of NC_141668.1, read as the reverse complement.
AATATTTTGATGCAATACGTTTTAAATTCAAAATCACTGCAAAAAAAAAAAAAAAAAAAACCCTCATGATAAACAAAATATCAAAATTTTAAATAAAGACAAGACTCAAGAGACCTCTGCAGAGCCATATTGGAACCTGAAGCAAAAGGAAAATGTCCACTCCTATGTATGTTTTTGTGTGTTTTTAATGGTAAAATTTTTATGGAACATTAAAATAGTTGAAAAAAAATGAAAGTAGGTACATTAAAACTCCACATTATTTTAAGCTTAACTATTTTATCTATATCTAAGACAATTTATAATCTTATTTTCCTGGATTTAATGGAAATAAATCATCAATAATATTTTACAACTCTATTTCTGGAAAAAATAATCATTAAAATTTTTCGGGAAAGCAGGTATGTAGGGACACACATTTTTCCTGGAGGCCAGTATGAGAGGACGTGGGGAGGACAGCAGTGGGGCTGGAGGATCTGTGAGGAAGAGACATGTCCTCGTCACTCCATGGGGCCAGGATCTGCAGATGGGGCTCAGCCACAATGGTCTGGATCTGTGCTATTTGACCAAGTGCATGTGATGCCCCCAGCAAGCTGGTGGGACTGCAGGAGTGTTGAATGGACTGAGTTTTCCAGACCTGTGGCCACCTGGGGGAGGAGATGTCCAGGAGGCAGACATACCTGGGGCTGGGCAGAAGATGTGGGCAGCATCTTCAATGTCCAGGTGGAGGATGCTGTGATCCGGAAGTGAGCTGGGTACAGGGGAAGTAAGGGTGCCTAGGCCTGAGCACAGGGTGGTAGTGGTGGGGGACACTGGATGGATTAAGGAGTTCAGCCACACTGGCGCTGTTTGGAGGTTTGAGAGGAGGATGGGGCTTGGGCCAGTGGTTTACGGCCCTCACTGGGTGGTCTTAGGCCTGGATGAACCCTGGCTGCTCATTTGCACTAAGGACCCTTTGATTGAGCAGTTTACTGGAGTGAGGTGGGGCAGGGGAGTAACCCTGGGATTTAGTGGGGAGAAGCAAGGCAGAAGACAGGAGGCTTTGAGGAGCTGGAAGTGGAAGTGGTAGGCTTGGGAGGGAGGAAGCTGTCAGGAGAGGTGCGCTAATGGGGTCTTCCACATAGTCACCTTGTCTTGGAAGAAAAACAACAAGCTCCCAGCCTTCTTGGGCAAGGGGCAGAGAGAAGCCCAAACACCAGGCAGGGGCTGGACCTCACCTTCTAGGGGGTCCCCTCCACATGTAACTCTGACCCCAGGGTCTGGGATTCAGGACTGGCATTCCTGGATCCCATGGACTGGGGACACTGCCTGGCCTCAAGTTGCCCTGCCCATGGCCACAAGTATGCTGGGGGAGGGGGAGCTGAGTCTCTCAGCTCAAAGCCTCCTCGGCCCCACTCACCACACCAGTGTAATTACACCTTACAGAGCAGGATCAATGGGAGCCCATGCCTGATTCACAGTTGAGGGCAGAGGATCAGAGCTGGCCCAAAGCCAGCACAGTGGCCACTCCCTAGTCTTGTAGGTAGGGGTCATTTACCCTGGGCTCCTTCAGTCATCACCATCCCTGCCTGACCTGCAACCTCAAGGTGCCCCTGAGGGCCTTCACGGTGTTCAACTCTGGCTCTGGCGGGACTAACCTGGCCCGTCCACTGACCAGAGATTAGACAAGCCTAGTGCACGGTTAATGCCGCTGACGTCAGGGCCTGGTCGGGTGGCCACGGGGGCTTGGGCCCTCCCCACAAGCAGTAGCATAGCCCATGTGACCTGGGCTCATTAAGCCGCTTCAGTGGCCAGAGAAGCTGGGGGCCAGATCTCAAGGGAGAGGGGGAGGGCACGGCAGGACTGTGGGAGCAGGCCTCAGCCAAGAGGTCATCGGCTCTGAGGACCCAGGCCGGGGGAGGGCTAGACAGGACTGTCTGCCTATGGGTCCCTCTATAATTCCACACCCTGTATTACACCAACTAAACCCCTGCTTGTGCCCAAAGAGGAGCCTCCCAGACACCAAACTGGGCAGGGCATAGTGAGGAGCTATGGGTGTGGGCCCTCAATCCTGGGTTGTGGAGGTGAGAACCATCCTCTCCTATGAGGCCTTGAAGCCCCCCACATGACTCCAGGCCAAGTGTCCTGCCCCTGTACACAACCCACCACCCATTGGTGCTAATCCCACACTCCTACTTGCATTTCTCTGTAGCCAGGCCGTTTCCTCCATCCAGATGCCCTTTCTCTTCCCCACCCTGGCATGTGCCCTTCCCCTTGGCAGAGCCAAGCCCACGGGTTGCTTCTCCACCAGACTTTTCCTGATTCATGCCCTCCAACCTGGCTGGAGCTTTCCTGTCTAGACAACCCAGAGAGGGCACTTAGAGACATTGAGGCTGTGTGATAGGATGGCAAGAGTGGCGACATTAAGTACAGAAAGAGCTGGCCAGGGTATTCAGAGGCCTTCTCCTCCTCCTTCTTTTTAATGTTTATCCATTTACTTTTGATAAAGAGAGAAAGAGAGAGCTCAAGTGGAGGAGGGAGAGAGAGGGAGACACAGAATCCGAAGCAGGCTCCAGGCTCTGAGCTGTCAGCACAGAGCCCGACGCGGGGCTCGAACTCACGAACCTTGAGATTATGACCTGAGTCAAAGTCGGACACTTAACCAATTGAGCCACCCAGGTGCCCCTCAGAGGCCATCTTCTATTTGGGTGTTGAAGGAGAAGTAAGAGACTGCTGAGAAGGAGGGACAGGGTCAGGAACTAGGAGGGCAGAGGGCCAGGGAGGGGAAGGCTGGTGTGTTCTCAGAACAACAGGAACACATGTGGCCAGCCAGGTGCTTTGGGGGTGGGGGGGTGGGGGGGCGTGGCAACTGGGACAAGGATCACTTTGGGAGGATGTCAGGGAGGCCAGCTGGGTGTGTGAGGGAGGACTCTGCACAGTATCTGAGGAGTCAGTGGGTACAGATGCTGGGCTCTGGGGAGGACTGGGTTGGAGGTGAATACAGGCCTCATTCTTGGAGAGGGCTCTTGGGGCACCGTGTGAATGATGCGTCAGGGGAGGTGGTGACATGGTGAGAGGAGGCAACCTGGCTGGAGGCCGAGAGGACATGATTGAAGAGGGAGGAGGAGAGCAAAGGGCTGCCAGTACCCTGGAAGGAGATTCTGAGCCATCCTGGGACCCTAAGTTCTGTTTCATGTGTCTGGCAGTCTCTTGGGCCTGTGTCTCAGTTTCTGGAGATGGGGGAGTAGATGTGGGGGTTGGGCTGAAAGCTGAGCTAAAGCTCCCCTCGACCCTCCACTCCAGGTGGCTGCCCCCCCCCCCCCACTGTACTTCACGGATGGACATTCCCTCCAGTCTCTGGGAGAAGGCACCCCGGCAGCTCTCAGAGTCCCATCCTGGCTTCCAGCTGTCCTGTCACCACAGGCTGGGCTGGGAGACTCGGCAGGTGGCGGGAAAGGTCTCAGGGCTGTGTTTGCCCTGGCTGGGGCCCAGACCTAGCATCAACAAACAGGCAGCCCCTCCCCCCTCCTGGCCACAACTAGTCTGGTCCAGGGACCCCACATCATGCTGCCTTCGGGCCACCCACAGCAGCTCAGCCCAGCCGGCCCCTGCTCCCTCCAGTCAGGATAGAGGACCCCAACACCCACATGCTGGGTGACCTTGATGCCAGGCCTGGCCCCTCAGGAACTACCAATGGGAGCACTCAGCCCTTTGCAAATGACTTCTGTGAGCATCCAGGATGTATGTGGCCGGAAGGTGGGGGAGGCAGACCCTGGTCAGTACCTCTCCTACTGACTGTCCAATGGGCAGTCCTCAAGCCCCTTTGGAGGATGAGAGACTTAGGGTCCCTCATGACAAGGTGAGCTCTCATCTGGGAATTACACCAGCCCCAGATCGGGAGGGAAAACCAGTGCCTTCTTATTTTTCAGCCATCAGAAGTGCAAGGGCTTGGATGCTCTGAGGGATTGCCACCATCCCGGTGCCTTTCCCTTTAGTCCTCCCAGCTCCCTGGCACTCCCAGCCAAAGCTGAATCCCCTGCCCTTAACTCACATCTTCCCCTTCATTCACTCCCCTCAGGCCACAGCCATTTCCCTGTAACACAGAGGGAAACTGAGATAGGCTAGGGCTTGGCTGTGATGGTGCTGTGAGTCAGTAGGAAGAGAATCCAGGAGTCCTGCCTGACTCCCAGCCCAGGACAGGGGAGAGTTTAGGCCTGTCCCCTGAGGGCATTTCCCCCCTACCAGGAGGGGGGCAGACATGACACAGAGACGTCAAGCTTGGCTAAGAACAGCAGAGGCCATGGGATTAATCGGATCAGAGCCAGTGGCTGAGAAGCAAGGGACACAGCTGTTCTGGGAACCCCCCCCCCCAGCTCACCCCCAAGGTCAGGCCTCTCCCAGCTCCCTGCTGGGTAGGCCTGGGGGCCCTTAACACCTACCACCCTGAGCACCAAGGTCTTGGGTGGGAAGCAGGCAGGGGTGGGATAGGAGCCCCTAGCCAATAACAGCACGCCCTAAAACCCCTCCTCCCAGGGCACTGAGTCCCAGGCCCTACTTCCCACGGGCAGACATAGCTGTCAATTATTCCTTAGAAATACGGAAATGGGAGGCATGGCCAAGGGAGAGCCCAACAAGGCGAAGCGCAAGCCCAGCGTTGCTCCCCTCCTGTCCTCACTGACCCTACCTCTGTCTGTTCCAGTCTCAATCTCTTCTGAATATCTGGGATGAAGATAGAAGAATTGATGCAGGAAAAGCCCCCGTCCTCACCCCATCCCACCTCTGCTTGGAAGAGTGAGGCAAGCAGAAAAGACATTTTGTGTCTGACTGATGTCTGAAAGTTCCCCACTGAAAGCACCCTTCACCGAGGTTAAGCACTGCTCTGTTCGCTTCTGGCCTCCGGAAGGTGAGAGGAGAGCATTTCAAGGGTTAAGGGAACACTCGGAGACCTCAGAGAGAATCTGCTCTAGACTGAAGCGTTCCGCCCACAGGACTCAACTGAGCCCCTCCAGGAGCCGCTGCTCTCCTACCTAGGGGCTCTTTAGCTTTCGGGCTGCCCCTTTGCTCCTGGCGGGCCGGGGCCCCCGCCTCTCCCCAGGCCAGCCCCTCCTCCTGCCCGCCGCCTGGGATTGGCGGGCCGGGGGCGGGCCAGGGGCGGGGCCGGGCGCCCTTCATCCCCCGTCGCTGTGCTCAGCCGGGAGCAGAGCGGACAGCGCCAGCCTGAGCGGAGCACCGTGCGTCCCCACCCGCCGGGCCAGGTACCGCTGGGGGCGCCGACCCCCAGTCCAGGGCACCGGGCGGGCAGAGCTCTACTGTGCACCCTCCCGTCCGTAGCTGGGCTCTGGGCAGCGCCTGTTACCCGTCCCGTCCCGGGCAGACACCCCAGCCTCCCGCGAGCCAGAGCCCCGCGCGCTCTGGGCTCAGTCCGGGGACTCGCCACTCAGGGGTCAGTTCTGAGCTTGAACTGGTATCCTGGGAAAGGCATTTCGCCGCCTCAGGGCCTGTCGGCAGGGCCAGGAGGGACAGCAGGAGGTCAGCAGCACTCGGGGCTGGGGCCACAGGACGCCTTGTTGGGGGCTCGGGCGGTGAGCGATGGGCTTCCCGAGGCAGGGCCCACGGGGACTAGCTAGAGAGGGTCCCGGAGGGGGGCCTAAAAGGGCCCGGGAGCGGGCTCTGGAGCGCTGCCCCGACGGGCGCCTGACAGGCAAATCTGCCCGGCTGGCACACCGGGAGTCTGGGTATATTTATCCCGGCTGCGTTGGGCAGGGGCTTGAGGGCAGATCGGGCCAGGCTGCCTTAGGGGCCGTGGGGCACATGTTGGTCCCAGAGTCCGTGCCATTTGCAGCCGGGCCAGCGGGCACGGCAGGAACAGGGCGCGTGTGGCTCCCTGGCCTGAGGGCGGGGCTCTGTGTGCTCTCCTTGCTGCCTCATTCCCCGGTGGGGGTATAAGAGCTGGCGCCGCGCACGCGGGCGGAGGGAAAGGACCAAAACCGGGTTTGCAGGAGCCCGCCCCCGTTCCATTGGCCCCTTCGATTGGCCACAGCGAATGCGTGCGTTTGTTTACACCCGGGGAGGGGGAGGCCAGGGGCGGGGCCTGTGGGAATCCGCCCCCTCCCCCCAGGGTGACCTGAGCGCTGAGCTCAGGTGTAAGCTCTAGGACAAGTCTGAAAGGGACTAAGTCAAAGGTCCTTGCACCTTGCACCCTGGGGGACTCCTCGACCCAGGCCCATCCTTCCTTCAGTCGCCCAGTCCTGTCCTTTCTTCCATGACTTCCTTGGGCCACTGTTCTGGAAGAGGCCTTTGGACCTTCCACCCCTTCCTCTTCAGTAAACAGTTGCATGGGAGTTCAGTTCCTTCAAGAAAGGAAGAAAACTCTTCAGAGCTTTTTAGTCTGGAGCCTAGAAAGCTGAAGAGATCTGGGGACAGTTCCATTTTGAGATGGGGAAGTTCTGCACAACCATGGAAGTCTTCCTGCAGGAAGCACTAGATGTAGGAGGAATCAGGGTGGGTGAGGCCAGGCGTGGCACATCTCCAAGAGGGCTGGAATGACTGGAATCATTCCATGAGAGTCTCTGACCCTTTGGGGTTGGGGACAGGGGACTGGTTCTCTGGGGAGGGGAGGGGTATATGTCTCAGAACCTCACTCTGCCTGAGCTCATAGAGGCCATGTCCTCACTGGCTTCTCAAACCACTCTTTCTTCAGTACTGGTTCTTTTGGCCCTCATCACAACCTCACCACACACACCCAGTCCAGGGCTCAAGGTGGCCAGACCATGAGAATCAGTTGCTCCTGTCCTGGTTCTGCTGCCCTAGCAAGTAGCCATGGAACCTTGGGCAAATAGAGAAAATGAGGCACAACAGGTCTCTGGGTAGTGTCGGGGAAGGTTTTTGAGCTAAACTAAGTGTACCCTGAAAGTCCAGGCTGGGTGTGGAACCAATAGGGACTCATTCTAAGGGGAAAGCATGTTTTAGGGGAGTGGTTGGCTGCAAGGGAGGTACAGTTTGGTATCTGTGTGAACAGAAAGCCTGTGTGGGATGTGTATACTATGCTGTAGTAAGATAGGAGCTCTGCAGGCACATGATCTAGTTCAGACATGACCAGGGTCCAGGGGCCACTTGGAGCTGGGTTGAGATGGGTTGGGGGCTTGCCAAGGGCCTTGAACCCATTCTATTCCTTTTACAACATTTGCTGAGCACCTACTATGTGCCCTGCAAACATTCAGTCTGGTGAGTGGAGGGCTGGCCTTTGACTCTGGATAAGAAGACAGATGCGGTGGTGGGGTGGGGAGGACTCTAGAAGACCAGGCGGGGCTTCTGGGGGCCAAAGGGAAGGACCAGCTGCTGGGGCAGGAGGGGCTTTCCGGTCAGCGGCCTGGGGTGGCTTGGTTTTGAATTTCCGCTCTGCGGGCCACGTCCTGTACACAGCCTCTCAGCCGGCACGTCTGCACACGTGCATGACTGCTGAGAATGGGGGTCACCATCACCTCTGTGTATCTTTTCCATTGTGTGGGTAGACAGTGCTGGACTGGGGAGTGGTGAGCTTTCCAGCTGGGCCTGGACCTGCAGCCCTAGTGGGCTCAGACCCACTGTCTGGATGTCCCTGCACCTAGCTAATGGAGGCATAACCTGCTCTTGTAGGAACCTGCAGATGCTGGGCAGCCTTCTTGTGGGGTCCTCCAGGGTTCTGCCTGGCCATCCCTGAAGTGCCCACTGGGCCTGCAGCCCACTCGCCTGGGCCTCTGGCTCCCTCTTCCCTCTCACTCCTTCTGGGGTCCTCTCTGTCTTTCGTTGGCTGTCTCCCTGTCTCTCTGTCTCTTTTTCCATTTAGCTATCTCTGGCTGGTTGGCCATCGCTGTCTCTCAGCTCTCTGGTTGTCTGTCTCTCTCTGTCTCCCTGTCTGAATGTGTATCCACCTTCCTCTGTGTGTATTTTCCTGTTGGTGTACCTTTATATCCATCTGCATTTCTCTATCTCCCTGTGCCTCTCTGTCTCTTTTTCTGTCCAGATCAGTATCCATGCACTGCATGTATGTGTTTTCTGCCCTTCCTCTTTCCTTGCCCCTCTCTTCCCTCCCTCTGCCGCTCTGCTTCTGCCTGACATTGAATGGTGCCTCTCCTCCAGGCCAACCTTGCCTTTAGCCCCTCCCCCCTTCCACTGGGGTCTCCAATGAGTCCTGAGCTGCCCCAGGCCCCTGCTCCAGCTTTCCTTGGGGCCAGAAGTCCGGCTGTCCAAATATTTGGCCGCCTCCAGGGGATTCCGGGTCAGCAGGGAGGAGGATGGGCTGGCTGGCTCGGGGTCTCCCCTGCCCCTGGGGGGCCACAGGCACGTGATGTCCTGTCCTTTGCCTTGGCTGGGCTTCCAGCTGCACGTCCCTCTCAGCGGGCTGGCAATGGGGGGAGGGGGCTGCTGCTGGCTCTGGCCCAGTCTTGACCAAGAGGTTCCAGCTGCAGCCTTCACTGGGGGAGCAAGGAGGGTCCTGGGCTGGGTGGGAGGGGAGGCCTAGGGGTCTGGGGCAAGGTCCAACTCCAGGCATCTGTTGGGTGTCTAGCAAATGTACCCTGTCACAGGAAAGTCCAACTTCCGGCCCCAGCTGGGCCCCTCAGATCCTCCTAGACACTTCCGGATGCCCAGAACACAGAAGCACAGACCCCACACACCAGGGCCAAGGAGCTAAACTATGAGGGATCGGTGTTGCCAACACATCAATGTTCTGAGCCATCTTCCTTTCCTTGGATGTGCTCTCTCCTGCATACCACCCCCCTCAGTACCAGCCAGGTGTTGACCTTGCAGTGGCCATTTGCCCAGTGTTGTTGACGATGAAGGAGCAGTGGAAGGGGTACTGGATCTACCAAGGTCAAAATCTGGAGTTGTGCGTCTGGAGGAAGGGCTGGGGGTGCACAGGGCTGTAGTATTCTCCCCTGTTCAGAACACCCTTCCATATGCCCTAGCCCTAGCCCCCTGACCTCAGCAATCATCTCCTCACCAATCCCTGGGGCTGTGCCTTGAGAACATATAATTCAGACATGTCCATTGAATCTAGTTTCCTTGTTGACTGACAGCTTGTCCTAAGATGATGTTCTCCTTCTGAAGCCTGGAGAAGAAGGTGGGCAGGGAGTGCCAAGATAGGAGGGGCACCTTGTCTCAGCCAGGAGGGGACTAAGGATGGCTGAGCTGGAACTGAGAGCAGCCTTCATCCGTGAGCCTCCAGGGATAACCACAACAGACCATCAGGCCAGACCAGCTGCCTCTCCCCTGAGATCTGGGCTGAGGCTAGGACTTCCCATGCACCAGAAGCCTGGGGACCATGGCAACAAGTTCTATGGGGTCTGTGCCTCGATCAGCACAGACGGCCAGGAAGGACTGAGGGAAGAACAGTGTGGATGCCTCCCTGTAGCCAGCCTGCCACTGCAGACCCATTTATGTCCCTGAGCATTAGGGAGGAAAGCAGGGCTCAAGTCCCTGGTGGTTCCAAGGACCTCAATCCTGGGACAGAGAGGTATGTGTCCTACAGCAGCTGATGCAAGCAGTGGGCCTGTGGTGGCCTGGATTCCTGGGCCTCGAAATCTTTAATTAGCCAAACTCAACACCTGCCAAGGTGTGCCTGACAAGTTCTCACCCTGTGATGCCTGCGTGGGCGAGCGTTACCTACTGCACTATCCCTGTGGCTCCTGGCCTCTCCTAGCCCTTATCTCCCAGCAGAGCAAACAGGGCCCAGGGCAGTGGCCCAGGCCATCGATTTCCTGCCCTAGTCCATTCTGCACCCATGACCGATGCTATTCTGATGATCTGCCCAAGGTCGCAGTGACAGCCCCACACTAGAACCTGACCCCTCTCTGGAAGCCCATGGCATGGTCTGGGACAAAGGCCTTGGAGAGGATCCTCACTCTGTCCCCAGCTTTGCCAAACTTCTGGGGACCTCTGCAGGGCAGGAGGACACTGAGGTCCTGAGTGGGGAATACTCTACCCGTGGTCACACAGTAAGGCAGGGCCAGGCCAGGACTCAGACTCCGAATGTCTACTGTGGACTTTCTCAACAGTGGGTCAGATTCTGCTGGCAGATTTCCCTGAGTCCACCCTGACTCCCTGATACAAAGGAACCTGGGAGGTGGTAGGCCTGAGGGATGGGAGCTGTCAGAAATGGGCTGCCAGCCTCAGGGAATGGCTGAGAGTCCACATGCCAGGCTAGCACTCCACTCTGGCTGCTTAGCCCTTAGCCCTGCCCTACACTGAAGTACAGACTCATTGACCTGGCCTTCAAGGCTTTGTCAGGTTTGTCTATAGCCATGGAACCTTCATTCTGCCTCATACCACACCTTAGAGCCTTTGCCCATGCTGTGCCCTCTGCTTAAGGCATTCTTTGCTATTCCACACTTTTGGGACTCCTGGAATTTCAGAAATGGCTCCATCACCTCCTCTGCCAGGAAGACTTCCTTGATGCCTCTCTCCCCCCTTTTTTGAGTCCCAGTACTATGTGGCTCATATTTAGTTGTTGCAGGAACTATAAGGTGGGGGCTATGTTTGGGGATTTTGTCCCTTCCAGACCAGAAGCCATTTAGGGAAGGATATTCCATGTCCTCTCTGGGACCTCAAACCAGCCCAAGATCCAGCAGTGACTGGTTGTGAGTATCAGACAGGCTGTGAAGGTCTAGGCGTAGGTCCTGCTGGGGGGATGGGGAACCTGGAGACAGGAACTCGGGCACTTTGGCCATGACCATGCCATGGGCTGTGGTCTCCCTGGAGGTAGTGCTGGCTGCTAGGGAAGGATATTAAGGCAGAGAAGGGTGCTTTGTCCAAGCTGCCAACTCAGCACACTCTGAGGGCCTGTCCCAGCCTGCCCAGGGTGGGAGGCCCGAAAAGGGCAACCCTAGCTGAGAGCCAGGGGGGCACTCTGGAGTGACTCTGGAGATGAGGTGCTGGCATCTCCACATCCAGCTGGGATCCTTGGAGAGGTGCTGATAGTGAGGCTTAGGGCAGAGACTCATCCAGGGGAAGAGGGCACGAGAGATGTTCACATTGTCATGGACCTGAATGGACAGGGCTGGAGGTGAGATGGGTTCAGATGCCAGCATCAGAAGAAAGAGAGGCAGGCCGAGGGGGCCCGAGGGTTCCAAGTGTGGAGTCTCCAGGACCGAGGTTCCTGGGATCTGAACTCTGGCCTGGGGCTGCCTAGGGCAATGGTGGGCTGGTCCTCTAGTCAGTTCTGTGTGGCTGCTGCCTCCAGGACACTGGGGCCTGAGGCCTGAACCCAGCCTTCTGTCCCCACACATAGCCCCAAGTGCTAAGAACACTGGTGTTCTGGGTTCTAAGTAGACCTCAGACCATCAGGATCCGGAGTGGGGATGGGGGGTTCAGGGCGGGATTCAGGATTCCCAAGCAGAGGGCTTGTCATGGCACCAAGCCTCGGCTCCGATAGGGACACCTGGCTGGCTCAGTCAGTAGAGCAGGTCACTCTTGATCTCAGAGTTGTATGTTTGAGCCCCATGTTGAGTGTAGTGATTACTTAAAATTAAAATCTTAAAAAAACAAAACAAAAAACAGGCTAGGCTGTGGCTGACCTGCATGGCAGTGCTGCCCCCTCCCTGGTCTCGACTAGAGTCTTAGCTCTCCTTCTGGCCTCTCTGGCCTTCAGGATGTCCTTATAGATCCTGGGGCACTGTGCCAGGTACCTTCTGGGCATGGGGTAGGTGGCTTCCAGCCCCAGTGATGGGTGGGGGGCCGGGGGGGGGGGGGTGGGGGCGGAGCTGGCTCCTTAGAGGCCCAGCAGAGCCATGCCCTGAGGGCAGGGAAGGGAGGACTGATCCAGTGGCCTAGACTCCTCTACAGCTGCCTAAGACCCTGAGTTCCTGGCCTGGGGTTCTAGGAAATGGAGAATCTGCTCCAATGGTCCACTACTGGAGGGTGGTCACCTAAGGGGTAGGGGTATTCCCCTAGCAGGGGAAGAGAGGCTTGAAGGAGAACATGGCCCTGAGGTCATGGCTGTGTGGAAAGTGAGGCCTGTGTGGCTCAGAGAATTCGGCCCTGGGACGCTCGTTTCCTGGATGGCCCCCTGAGGGCCCTTTGCAGCCAGGCGGGCAGGGCCCAGGTGTCCAGCCACCCAGCACCGCCTCAGGCCTCCTGGCTCCGGGGGGGTAGCCTTTGCGCCTGCCGTTCCCAGCGCCAGCTCTCAGACCACAGAAGGCCCTTTGTTCTGGCTGCCAGCAGTGCCCGCCGGGCGGCTGGGAACAGGGCCCACAGCCCTCACCCTCTCCCAAGGCCTCCAGCCGTCGGGCAGTGCCATTCTAGGTTGGCTAGGAGGCCCCTGGCACACAGGGCCGGCACAGGAAACCGTCTCCCGGTGTTAATGTCAGGGAGGGGGTGTCAATCCAGGGCCCACCACCAGCGCGGGGTCTGGATTCCTGGGACTCAGCATCCTGGGGTCCAGGCACCACTGGACTCTGAACTCAGGTCATCCAGCTGATCCTCACTTCGCAGATGGAGAAACTGAGGTCCCAAGGGCTTGCCTGGACTGGTATGTGAGTGGTGGGGGGAGTGCTACGTACTGGCCAAGCTGTCCCATCAGGATGTCTTGGAGAACTCAGGTATCTGAGCTCTACTCCCCCAAAAGCAGGTCCCGGGGAGGCAGCAGGCACAGCTGCATGTGCACATAAATCCTGAGTGAGCTTCTGGGAGGTGTGATAGGCTGTAGACTCCCCATGGGAGGCTGGGCCATGGGTCCTGGGAGAAGGGATAACCAGAGGGACCATTGCTCTGCAGACCTTTGACTTGTGTTGTTGTGAGAGTCAGTGCTCTGGGTGGCAGACCCTGACCATGGAGGCACCTCTGCAGACGGAAATGGTGGAGCTGGTGCCCAACGGCAAACACTCAGAGGGGCTGCTCCCAGTCACCACCCCCACGGCTGTCAACCAGAGGTGAGCAGAGGGACCCAGTCGTGGTCAGGGCAGGGCAGGGTGCAGAGCAAGGGCCGGAGCTGAGCTGACTGCTCTGGCCTGTGCCTATAGGGTCGAAGGCCCCAGACGGAGCTGTGTTGAGGGCGAGGGCTTCCTACAGAAAAACCCCAGCAAGGAGCCACACTTCACAGACGTGAGCCGGAGGGCACAGTGGGGTGGGGGGCTTGGGAGATTTCACGCAGTAACAAAGAGCTCTGGGGCAGTGACGGGAGGTTAAGGGACAGTGAGGGGGAATGTTGGGATACCCTCCATGCGTCGCTGTCTCTCCCCCCCGCCCCCATCTCACTCTGGTGCCTGCAGTTTGTGGGGAAGACTTCATTTGGGATGTCAGTTTTCAACCTCAGCAACGCCATCATGGGCAGTGGCATCCTGGGACTCGCCTATGCCATGGCCAACACGGGCATCGTCCTTTTCCTGTGAGTGCCTTCAGTGAACCCTCTAAAGACAGGAGCTCTAAACAGTCCACCCACCCTGACCTCCCAGGACCCAGGCTGTGGGTGGGCTCAACCCAAACCATGGCTAAAAAAACCAGCCATGGCCAGACAAATATCCCTCATTTCCTGGTAAACCCACTGAGATTATGACACAGGCAAGCCTAACAGACCTGAATCTATACTTCTACCACCGTTTACACGTGATGAACGAAGCCCCATGGCCAGGCCTTGTGTGGACACACGTGTCCTTACTTGGGAGCTCTGCCCTGCAGTCTAAATGGAAAGCATGTTTGTTCCAAGAACTCAAGGAGGTAGTGCTCAGAGGGCCCCTTCTAGGTCATGGCTTACCCTGGGTCAAACTGAGCGGTGTTCGCCCCTGCCGGGGCCAGTTGAGCTTGCATCCACACCTGTTGGGGGCTCCAGACACCTGGGTCACAGACCCACACACCCAGGCCTCCCAGAGCTCACCACCCCTGCCAGCCAGTGAAGCCCTCAGTGGCTCCTTTTCGCCCATCTTCCCCAGGTTCCTGTTGACAGCCGTCGCCCTGCTCTCCAGCTACTCCATCCACCTGCTACTCAAGTCCTCAGGGATCGTGGGTGAGCCCCCAACCCAGCCTGGAGCAGGGGAGGGCTGGGCTGGGGAGAGCACTCCTGACTATTTTGACTCCTGTCCCCACAGGTATCCGTGCCTATGAGCAGCTAGGCTACCGTGCCTTTGGGACCCCAGGAAAGCTGGCAGCGGCCCTGGCCATCACACTGCAGAATATTGGAGGTGAGCCTGGCAGGCAGACCCAGACAGGTGGTGGGCAGGTGGGCGGGCTGAAGACTGGCTGGTTTGGCTGACCCCAGCACCTGCCCGCCTCTCTCCCCCCAGCCATGTCCAGCTACCTGTACATCATCAAGTCCGAGCTGCCCCTTGTCATACAGACCTTCCTGAACCTGGAGGAGCAAACTTCGTGAGCCCCAGGGTGGGGCGGGGCTGGGTGAGGGTAGGAGGGAGGCCTTGGTCTACCCCTCCACATGCACCACTGGCCCTGGGAACCCAGGCTGGGCTAGTGGGAGAGATGAGACAGTGCCTGCAAGTGACTGGTGGAGGGGCAGAGAGCTGCCAACAGAGCTAACATTCAGTCTACACTCCTTTAGCACCTAGGGGAACCCCCTAGGAAGGCCAGATGAGGCGAGAGGTGGGGTGAGGCTGAGGAACCTGGGCCCCACCTGGGCCAGGACACAGCCTATGAGAAAAGGAGGACCTGAGAGCTTCGGGCTTAGCTCTAAGCACCTGCTATTCCTGACCAGGGCTTGGGCTTTAGCGCCTGCCACCCCCTCCCCCCTCCCCGCCTACCCCCCCCCCCCCCCCCCGCCCAACCAAGAAATTAAGCCTGTGGTGTCCCAGTTGCTCATCATCAGTTTAGCCAGCACTGATGGAATCAACCATGTTTTGTGGGTGGGGACAGAGAAGACAGCCATGCCCTGCCCTTGGCCACACAGCCCAGGCAAGCAGAGGGGGGTTGAAGTTGAGAGCAGCTCTGGGAGGAGAGAAACAGCCAGGATTCTTCCCCCTGGGTCCTGGGTGCCTTTCCCAAGGTGTTGGCCTTTGGGCTTCCCTGGGAAGGAGGGTCTCCTTCCTTATCCCTTGAGTTCTCTGCGCCATTGGTGGTGGGGGGTGCAGGATGGTGCAGGATACAGATGCCAGGAGGGACCACAAGGGGTACAGGATGTTGGAAAGTCCCTGACACCCCCATGGAAAGTGCTCCACCTCCCCAGAGCCAGGGTCTTTCATCCCACCCACCTCCCTGGGCCCCTTGGGGCCACCCCCTGGGGAAGCTGGACCCAGACCTGTGTGTCTTGAGAAAAACAGCAGCAGTGACTATAGCCCTAATGGCTACCAAGCAGGAGCTGAGTTCCTTAGTTCTCCCCTCGCCTAGACCAGTGCTGAGAGAATGTCCATTTTGCAGACTCCGAGCTATGAACAAGTATTTTTCAGGTGGCCCCGATTAGGTATGGAGGCAGGCGGCCTCACCCAAGGCTGAGTGGACTCTGATGTTGGCTCCCCACTCCTATTCCTGCAGGGACTGGTACATGAATGGGAACTACCTGGTGATCCTTGTTTCTGTCATCGTCATTCTGCCCCTGGCACTGATGCGGCAGCTTGGTGAGTGTGGCAGGGCTAGGGCCTTGGAGGGGAATGTTGGAGAAATGCCTGGGAAGGGACCCCAGTCTCACAGCCCTTCCCCCACGTTGCAGGCTACCTGGGTTACTCCAGCGGCTTCTCTCTTAGCTGCATGGTGTTCTTCCTAATTGCAGTGAGTCACTTTCCGTGCTGGTGGAGTGAGGGGACAAGTCTCTTGGGGGGGCTCCTCTGTCAGGGGCAGGGGGCAGGTCTTTCTGGGAAGCCTGGGTTCAGAAGGCAGCTCCTTCTGTCCTGATCTACATGTGTTTTCATAGTGACTCCCAGGCAAGCCTTGTCTGGCCCTGATACCCCCATCTTCCCTGCAACTCAGGTCATCTACAAAAAGTTCCATGTGCCCTGCCCTCTGCCCTTCAACCTCGCCAACATCACGGGCAATGTCAGCCTCATGGAGGTCACCAAGGAGGAGGCTCAGCTGCAGGCTGAAACAGAGGCCGCAGCCTTCTGCACCCCGAGTTACTTCACACTCAACTCACAGGTTCCAACAGGCCGGGGCAGGGGCTATGGGCCGGGTGAGAGTGAAGGGCTGCCCTGACGCAGTCACCATGTCTATCTAGACAGCATATACCATCCCCATCATGGCCTTCGCCTTCGTCTGCCATCCCGAGGTGCTGCCCATCTATACGGAGCTCAAGGAGTAGGTGTCTATGGTTGCAAGGGGGGGTGGCTGCCTTAAACTGGTTTGGGGAGAAGGAATGTGGTCCTGATAGGGTGGGGGCAGGGTGGGGTGGGGAGTGACAGGAGCCAAGTCACTTTATCAAAGATCTCCATGGCTTCCATGAGGGGCGACTGGGGGCAAGGAGGAGACGTCCTCAGCTGCCAAATGGTGAGGGTGTGGTGCCAGAGAGGCCCCAGGGCATACGGGGATCTCCGGTGTGGCCCAGCTTGGCACCCATCCCCTCCCCTGCTTCCCCAAAGCCCCTCCAAGAGGAAGATGCAGCACATCTCCAACCTGTCCATCGCCGTCATGTATGTCATGTACTTCCTGGCTGCCCTCTTCGGCTACCTCACCTTCTACGGTATGGCTGGACCGTGGGGGCAGAGGCAGAGGCCAGGCTGGGGGGCAAGGGGCTGGCCAGTGGCCATGGCACCCTGCATACTGGAGGTGCTAACTAGGTGCGTGATGCCTAACTGTGCCCTACAGCTGTGGAGGTGAGTCTGTTGCCACTTCCCACAGTGTCAGGGTCAACCCAGGCTCAGAGCCCATCCCCCTCCCTGGGCCACCTGCTGACCATCCTCCCTGCCTGCCGCAGACGGGGTGGAGTCGGAGCTACTGCACACCTACAGCAAGGTGGACCCATTTGACGTGCTGATCCTCTGTGTGCGTGTGGCCGTGCTGACGGCAGTCACACTCACAGTGCCGATCGTT
The DNA here is from genome assembly GCF_028749965.1 of Puma concolor. Classification (NCBI taxonomy): domain Eukaryota; kingdom Metazoa; phylum Chordata; class Mammalia; order Carnivora; family Felidae; genus Puma; species Puma concolor. The sequence goes on along the minus strand of NC_141668.1, from coordinate 152,646,282 downwards.
CTGTTTCCGGTGAGCCGGTGGGCAGGTGGACCGACGCAGGGTGGGACTTATGGAGCTGACAGACTGGTGACTCTTCCCACCCCCATCCCCCAGGTGCGCCGTGCCATCCAGCAGATGCTGTTTAAGAACCAGGAGTTCAGCTGGCTGCGGCACATACTCATTGCCATCGGCCTGCTCACTTGTATCAACTTGCTGGTTATCTTCGCTCCCAACATCCTGGGCATCTTCGGGGTCATTGGTGAGGGTCTGGCCCAGCTGTGTATAGAGGCAGGGCATTGGCCAGAGAATTTCCTATCTAAATCCTGGCAGATTCCTGAGATCATACCCTACCTTTAGTGACAGCTGCTGGCCATGTGCACAGCTTGGCTTCCTGTCTGAGATTTTTGTCCTGAAGGCTATTCTAATCCCTTCTGAGGGCTCAAAACCAGAGTCTGTTCCCCCTTGCTGAGGGATGGGGTGGAGCCCGGATGCCAGGGACCTCCACAAAGGGTCTCATTGGGTCTTGTCCCCATTTCACATATGAGGAAACTGAAGTCCATAGTGATTAAGGGAGTAGCAGAGCCATACGGCTGGTAAGTGGGGGGCCTTGATTTAGCTCTAGGATCATGGAACTATAGGTTCAGTGCTCCGTCCACTGTCTCATCCCAGTTGGGGCTCTAAGGTAGAAAATCAGACAATTCTGAGACATCTTTGGAGTGGCCCAACTCACAAGACTGACTCCTCAGCCCAACTCTGCAGGGACCAAAACACAGACCTGGGTGCTGATTGTCATGGATAGCATAGACATGACTATAGCTTCTCTGTGGCCAAAATCTGACTCAAAATGATTTAAGCAAAGAGGAAGGTATTGGCTTAAATAATGGAAAAGCCTTCAGGAATAGCTATATCTAGGAGCCCGATATCTTCAAGGCTTTGTCTTTATCTTTTGGCTTACCTTTCCTCTTTGAGAGCTTCATTCACTGACAGATTCTTCTACTGCCAACAGCACTAGCTTTCTATCCAGTTGGACAGAGAATGGGGGGCAGGGGGACTGGTGGGCTCTCCGGAATCAGGCAGAGCTCTCAAGTAGAGTCTCAAGATGAGACTTCCCCAGCAAGGAATCTCTGATCTCACTGAAGGGTTCACCCCTGGACCTTAGCCAATAGCTGGATATATCTCATTCTTTGCAGGTGCCACATCTGCCCCATGCCTCATCTTCATCTTCCCCGCCATCTTCTACTTTCGCATCATACCCACCGAGAAGGAACCTGCAAAGTCTACCCCCAAAATCTTGGTGCGAGGATCCTGGAGGTTGGTGGGCTGGTGTGGGGCTGAGGGAGCTGCCCTGACCTCACACCTGAGTCTTGACTCCCTGACCCCATAGGCCCTTTGTTTCGCTGTGCTTGGCCTCTTGCTGATGACCATGAGCTTGAGCTTCATCATCATTGATTGGGTGTCAGGGACTGGCCGGCATGGAGGAAGCCACTAGGAAGACCCCCGGCCTGTTCTGTCTACTCGTCCAAGTACCCCTGCCCAGAGTCTTCAGCCCCTGCTCCCATCCAGTGGCCAGTCAGCGGGGAGAAGAAAGATGTGGTTAACACTATGGCATTTGTCCCCTGCCTCACGTCTTCTCTGTGGAAGGTTTTTGTTACAGCCAGGACCAAGGCCCTTGGACCACTACCTTGCTGGGCTCCCAGGCTACAGGGGCTTCCGGAGTTGGGAGCAGGGTGGGGCTGTGCCCTTGCTCCCTTCCTGTTGCCTCAGATCCCACTCAGGCCCCTGCCCTCCTTGCACAGATGCAAACACTGAGGTCCAACAGCTGCCCACACAGTCTGTAAGGCACATAGAGTTGGAGCCCAAGCCTGCAGCCATCTCCCCACCTTGCTGCTGGACCTTGGTCTGCACTCTGGGGCCTCATCTCCCTCAATGCACTTGCCTTCCTCCACTTCTGTCCCGGAGGCCCCTTTCAGTCACTTGGACTCAAGCGCTTGGATACTCTTGTCTCCTTCTCCCATCCCCACCACCAGAAGCAGACCGCCCCCCATACCTGAAGCCATCAGGTTCTTTTAAATGTGAGGCTGGTGTGGGCACCCCCAGGGACCTGCCCCTTCACCAGTCCTGGGGAGGCTGGGACTCCCCCCACCCCAAGTCTGGGCCATAGCTCACATTCCATTTCTGGGAGAAGAAAGAGGCTGGGGCCCAGAGCGTCTCTGCCCCTGGGAGCCAAAGACCCCAGGGGCTGATCCGGGGTAGGAGTGGAGAAGCTGTCAGCTCCCTTTTATAAATATTATACGTAATACCAGCTATGTTGTGTATTCTTGTTCCCCATGGTCCCTGAGCTCCTGGCAAGTGGGTAGAAGTCGGGACATGGATGGAAACGGGAGCCTCTCCTGCCCCCTTCCCTGGGATGAGGGTGGGGATAGGGCCCCTTCCAAACCAGCCAGTGGCATGCTCAGGCCCAGCTCTGGACCTGGGCCAGGCTCAGCACAGACCTGCTTTCTCACGGGGTGAGGTGGGGAGGAATTAATGAGGCCCCAGGAAATGGGACAGAGAGAGGCTCCGGAAGGAGGCAACGTGAGGTGCATCCCCAGTAGCTCCAGGGAGGGTCTGAGCAAGGGGGCAGCTGAGCCCTGCAGAAACCCTGCTGAAGGGCCCCCTGCCCTCCCTGGCTGCCATGTCAATCCTCTGCTAATGCCTTGAGTCTGAGGACAAAAATCCAGGAATTCTGTGAGTTGTCAGGCTGATCTTCTATTAATGGTAAAACCCACTGTGAATAAAGGTGGGTTAATGAGTTCCCATGTTTGGAGCCCTGAGTTTTGAGTAGGGGGTCCAAGGCAGGGCAGGACTGGCCTAAAGATGCAGGGTAGTCCCAAGTGCCCTGGCCCCAATGAAACTAGGAAGCTGCTCATTTCCTGGGGCAGGCCTCAACCAGCTGGTACCCAGCAAGACGGAGCCGCCTGGGCCTTGGCACCAAACCCTCATTAGGAGAGACCCTGCACCCGGCTAGGCCGCCAGGGAAAGGGCAACAGGAAAAATCCAGTTTGAACTGGCAAGGCAGCTGCCAGCTTGGGAAACCCCTCAAGAAAGAATTTCCTCAAGCTGGTAGCTGGTAGGCCCATGGCTGTGCCAACTGATCAGAGGGGGGCTTCCTGAGTCTAGTTCCCTTCAGCCCCAGGCGCCTGACTCCAGCCTGGGGACTTACCCAGGAGCCCTGCAGCCCCAGAAAAGAGCCGGACGCTGGCCGAGAGGTGGCTGCAGCCCAGAGTGTCCTGATGTGAGGGGCTGCCCTCTGGGGGTCTCTGGCTTCCTCCTCATCAGATTAGGTCATAGGCCTGCATGGAGCCTTTGGCTCCTAGAGAGTGGGAGGCAGTGGAGGACAGGGTCCATCCTGCTGAGAGACCTTGGGGGTCTTTTCTCATACTCTGTCCAAAGAAGACTGCAGGTCAGAGCAGCAGCAAGAGTGCCTGGATTCCCTAAAAACCCCAGGCCTGGCTTTAGACCTCTCAGACCAAGAGGATGTGTTGACAGTAGGTCCACCTGCTTCACACACACACACGCACGCACGCGCACACACACATGGGGTGGAGGAAGGACTCTGGCCCCCAAGAGGTCTTCTCTGCCTGCTCAGCAAGGTCTCCTCTAACATGGACCATGAGCAGCATTCTCTAGGGGGGAAGGGGCAGGCAATGTGGCTGCTAGACTATACCAAGTGTCCACATGACTGTTTGAAAATGAATATCTCTTGTTTCTGGCTGTCAAGGTCCAGTCACTCAGCCTCCATAAGGATGGGTCTGCAGGCCCTTGGTCATAGTCATTTTTGTATGTTTTGAAGAATTTCCTAGGTCTTTTTTTTCCTTCTTTCTTGCTTTTTAAAATTTGCTCTCTTTGGAAATGAACAAGTGAAAGCAGCCAGAAACTCCAGCACAAAGGTCTTCTATATTTATTTTCACTGCTTTTCTTATGACCACTTGTAACAGCAAGACAAGATGATATAGACCAGGAAAAAGGGCCAAAGTCAGCCTTGGTCTCTTCTGACCAGCAGCTTCCCCCTGCTGGGGGAAAGCTTCCCCCTGCACACCCTCCTCACCTGTGTGCACATGTGTACATTCACCTATTGATGGAAGAGGAATTCACTCGTTCAACAAATATTTATCAAGATTTCCCATGTGCTAGGCATCCTTCCAGCACCTGTACACACAGCAGTAAACAAAGTGAAGGCCCTTGCCTTCCTTGAGCTTACATTCTAGGTGTGGGACTGAATTCAGACCAGAAACATGAAACATAATTAGTAAGTTACATTATTTGTTAGAAGATGGTCATACCATAGGTACTAAAATGGCAAGGTAGGAGCAATAGAGAACAGGGGGTCTGGAGGTGGGTCAAGGTGGCCTTCACTGAGAAAAATATGCTTTATCAGAGATTTGGAGAGGGAGGAAGTCATGTGGATGCCTGCAGGGAACATTCCAGCCAGAGGGATCAGCTGGTGCAAAGTTCAGAAGCAGAACATACCTGTGAGAGGAGCAACCAGGAAGTCGTTGTGGCTGCTGTTGAGTGAGGCAGTAGAGGGAAGGAGGGACAAGTGGGGGCTTTTGAGGGGGGAGGATGTGGGGCCTTGCCAGCCACCATAAGGGCTTTGGATTTTTCTCTGGGAAAGGTGAGACCCAATGCCAATTCTTGAACAGAGAAGGGGGCAGGATCTGATTCAACAGCAACTCTGGATTATTCCAGCTGCTACATGGAGCTTAGACTCTGGGGTGTGGGATGGGGAGCCAAGGGTGACAATGACACACAGGCTATTGCAATTTCAGACAGACATGTCAGGTAGCTCAGCCCAGGTAGTGGCACAGTTGGGGTGAGATGCTGGACATGTGCTGGAGGTAAAGGCAGCAAAGTTCCCTGATTATTTGGACATGGGGGTGGAGTGGGGCAGAAACAGTCTAGGGTGACTCCAAGGCTGTCTAGGGTCCAAACTGCCACTGCATCCACTGAAGGAGGCAGTTCTTGGGAGGGAGATCAGTTTTGCCCATGAAAAGTCTTAAAAATCGACTAGATATCAAAGTGGGGATGCCAAGTCGGCCACTGGGTATGTGACTCAAGTTCAGTAGAGTGGCCAGAACTGGACCCAGAGTCTGGGAGGCAAAGCCAGTGGACAGTAGTTAAGGTCAGGGGCCTGGATGAGATGAGGGTGGTGAGTGAAGACCGAAGGGCAGCAGTCAGGATGGAGCCCTGGAACACTCCTATTAGGAGATAGGAGAGCCAAGGTGGAATCAGAGAAAGAGCTAAGCAGGGGAGCCAGGAGGAAACAAAGGGGGAAGAGGGCATGTGGGAGCCAGACGGGGGTCAAATGCTCAAGGAGGTGAGCATGGAGCTTCAGCTGGGTTCGGCAATGTGTGGGTCACGGCTGTTTTGTGGAGGGAAGGGCAAGCCTGACTGGAGTGGGTAGAGGAGGAAGAGGTAGGACTGGTAAAACTATAATGTTTTTGTTTTGCTTTTGAGAGAGAGAGAGGGGGAGAGGGAGAATGAGTGGGGGAGGGGCGGGGAGAGGGGGACAAGGGATCCAAAGCGGGATCTCTGCTGACAGGCTGACAGCAGCAAGCCTGATGTGGGGCTCCAACTCATGAACCCTGAGATCATAACCTGAGCTGAAGCTGGGCACTTAGACTGAACCACCCAGGCGCCCCAGGACTGGTAAGACTACAGACTGGTAAGATCTGTGTGAAGTGAGGGGAGCAGGACCAACAGAGGCTTTTAGGAAGACTGAGAAGAAGGTACTGAGGAGGAGAGATTGGACCATGGGTGGGAGGTTGGTGAAGGCCAGGGCTCTAGAGATAGTGGGCTAGAAGACAGTAGCTGGAGGTTGGACAGTTGGCATCAGGGTATACAGGGTGGACACTGCCTGGCCTGGCCAAGCCCTGGTAGCCAGGGACATGAAGGAGCACATGGAGGGACCCAGAGGACTCATCCAGATGTCTGCCTTGATCTCAGTTTAAAGTCATCCAGCAACTGATTTTCAAACAACTTGGAACAGGAATAATTGACTGGAAGTTACTTAGAAAGTGCAGCCCTGGAAAAAATCTGAAAGAATAAAACTGCTTTCAAAACCACATAAGGCTGTAAACCTGCCCTGCCACGCACAGCAGGACCTGGACAGTATTAGACTGCGACTTGATCCCCCATACCCCCACCCCCAACCCGAGTTCTGCAGAAGGCGGCCTCTGCTGTCCCCTGGTGGCCAATGGCGGGAGTCTGGGCTGTGCTGTGACCCGCCAGACACCTTGTGGGGCTGGGTGGCTGGAATGGTCAGCTATGGCAGTGCAGCCAGGCCCTGAGGCTCCAAGGCAGTCCAAAAAGTCCTCCAGCCTGGTGTGTGGGAGGAAGGCAGGCAGGAAGGCTCCAGGCGGGACGTGAAGGGAAAGGTGGTCAAAAAGGGGCCAGGACCTCAACGTTTGGCATCCTGGGTAGGTGAGCGAGGAGCTGCCAGTCCCACACGTGGCCAGGTCCTCAGAAGGCCAGGCAGGGACCTCTACAGGGTTGCCTGATCTGGAAGGAAGGAAGGGGCTGAACTCCTAGAGCCACTCTTGACCTAGCCTTCTGAGACCCCCTCCCCACATGCCCGAACCCCTCTCCTTATCCTGACCAAGTCCACCCTGGGGTCAAACACAACCGTCCCCAGGCTGGGCACGAGGGAAAGACACGGGGCCATCCGATCCCGAGGAAGCCAGGAAGTGGCTGCCCGGGATGGTCCCCCAAATGGGCGCCTGATCTCCGCTGTGAATTTGGGGAGGCGGGGGAGCATCTTGGAACAGAGGGTGGGAAGGTGCCACGACCAGAGGGAGTAGAAGGCGGCTGTTAGGGCACGTCCTGGGGATGGTCCGAGAGAACGGTCTTCCTCTATGGCTGGGAAGGCCAGGCAGGCGGGGATCAGACGAGGGCCACGGGCGCTCCAAGTGGCAGGCAGATGGGCGGAGGCCGGGGCCAGGGTCGGAGACTAAACAAGGCGAGAAAGCAAGCCTGGTGGGGATATAACCTCGAGTGGCAGCCGGAAGACAGCAGCGGCAGGAGAGGCAAAGGCTGCGCGGAGGCGGAGGAAGTGCTGGGTCGGCCTCGGCTCCCGCGCTGCGCCTGAGGCACGCCAGAGGGCGCCGCTGCCCCGCGAAACCTTGCCGGGCCTCCGGCGGCCACAGAAGTCCAGCACTCCCGCCTAGAGAGGACCCGGAAGAGGCGGGGCGCGAGCTCAGAGGCCGCTTCCGGCTTCAGCCCGGCCTGGAGGGCGGAGGGCGCTGGGGCGGGGCTTGGGCCCGAGAACTTGAGGAGCTGGGTTAAGAAATGGGGAGGTGTGAGGGGGCTGCGGTGCGCGGGGTGGCGGACGGTGGCCGGAGGCCGCGGGGGGCGGGACAGGCGCTGGTCTGCGAGGCTGCACCCTCGCAGCTCTCTGCCCTGTGCCTGAGCTCTGGGCCTTTTCCGTTGTGAAATACAGTCCTGGGGCTCCTGGGGAGCCTTAGCGCTGCGCGAGCCCTGGGGGCAAGGCGTAGAGTGCTTCGAGCCGTGGAGAGATGCGAAGGGAACTCCAGCAGGGGAAGTGGGGAGTGCTTTCCCCCACAAAGGTGGGAAAGCAGGTGTGGGGCGCGAAGAATCTTTTAAACTAATATTCTTTAAATGTCTATTTGGAGAAGAGGCCAAGTCTGTGGAGAAGGCTGAAAGGGGACCAACCAGCCCAAACTTGCTAGAAGAAACAGTTCAGCCCAGGCCATGTCCCCGGAGCTACCTTCTAGGCGACAAGGGACAACCGTGTCTCCTTAAGCTTTCCTCCATCACCTTAACCTTCTGCACCATATAGTGGTCCCCCTCTGTCTCCCTACCTTCTCCCTTCTCCACAGGGGTATTACTCCTCATAACTGCCAAAGGGAACTTTAAAATAGCAGGTCATGTCACCCTCCCTTAAAAACCCGCTAGTTGTGGGGTGCCTGGGTGGCTCAGTCGGTTAAGCATTTAACTTAGGCTCAGGGTGTGATCTTATGGTTTGTGAGTTTGAGCCCCACATCAAGCTTTACACTGACAGTGGGGAGATTGCCTCTCTCTCCCTCTTTCTCTGCTCCTGCCCTGCTCGCGTGATCTCTCTCTCAAAATAAATTAATTAATTAAAATTAAAAAAAAACACAAAACACCCTAGCTGTTAAAACAAAACGTTAGTTGTTTCCATCACAATTAAATTTGGAATAAAATCTAAACTCGGCCCTGATGATCTGGCCCCTGCTACCACCCCCTGGTGCTAGCCCACAGCCTGGACATCTGACATCCCATGGTGGCCTAGAACCTTTGCTTTGGCTGATAGCATCCTAAAAACTTTCTTCCAACAGCCTGAAGCAGGCCCCAGCCAGGCTCATTCCTCTGCGTAGTTAGCTTCAGTAGTAGCATCTGCTCCATGCAGTGTGGCAGAGCAATGTCCCCTACTCCCAGGACTCAGTGGCCAGCATCCCTCCCAGGACAAGTCCCCTTTCTCTTGCCTCTCTACTCCCAGTTACCATCAGCAGGAAGCCCCTGAGCCCAGGTGGCTGGGCCTTGGAGGCACCTCATGGGCTGCTTGCTTTTGCATCACGTTCATTAGGCTGTTTTTGCTCCTTCATTAAATTAAATTCCAGGAAGCATTGCTAATGAAGGCCCTAACAAGTCGCGGGAGAGGCTACCAGCCCCAGCCTTTGGACAGCATGACACGGAGGGCTGCAACAAGGTGAACAGAAGAGTGGCTCCTGGGGATAGGCTGATTATCATTTCCCAGGCCCTCTGAGGACCCTGGGTTTCTTGGGGAGCTGGCCTTTAGAGGCTGTGTATGTGGCAGACACAGTAGCGAGTTGGACCATGAGCTCTTCAAGGGGAAGGAGAGGGGCTGAGCTCAGACTTGACCACCAAGCCCCAAGGGCTCCCTGGACAGTTCTCCCCTACTCAGTAGCAGCTTGAGTGCCAGGACCAGTTGTATTTGCAAGGCCAGGCATGGGTCACTGGCCTAGAGATGCTGATGCCTGCTGCAGGCTCAGATGTACCCTTACCTCAGCATCTCTTAGGGACTTGGGAACTCCTTGACTGCCCTACTCAGTGAAGCCCCATGGCAGTCTTCTCTCACATCACAATATGTACCTCTTGCTCTTGCTATTCTGGCCAAGCTGACCTCCTTTCTGTTCTAGGAACACCCTGTGTCTTTCTACCCCAGGGTCTTTGCACTTGCTATTACCTCCACCTATTACTCTCTTGGCTTATCACACTGTTGGTCTCTTATCATTTGAAGGTCTTCTTCTCAGACTGTTACTCCTGTGTACACTCCCAGTGGCTCTCTTGTCACCCTGTTGATTTCCTCTGAAACTGTTTTTGTTTCCCTGTTTACTTGTTTGGCATGTGCTCCTGAAGGGCAGGGTCCCAGCTGCTTCTCTCTCCCTAGGGTTCTCAGCACAGTGGCACAGTAGACAATGGGTGAGTAGATGACTCATCTTCTCAGACCCTCCTGTCCCCATGTTAGGTGGAGCCCCCTACCCCATCCAGAAACTTCTGGCCTGAGTTCTTCATGCCAAAGCCAATTATCTTTGAAGGAGGCAGATGCCCAGGAAGGGGGACCCTGGACTCCAAGACCTCCCAGGCTTGGAACTGTTTCTCTGGAGGGAAGAGAAGCCTGGAAAGAGAGGTTTGAAAGGAAGGGGCAGAGAGGGAAGGGTACCTGACTCCAATCTCAAAACTGCTTCTGGGCTAAGAAGCAGGAAGGGGGAAGTGCAGGGGATGTACCCAGGAGGTGGAGCCTGGCTCAGGGCTGCAGGGAGGGAGCCAGCTCTGGCCACTGAGATCTACAAGCAGAAGCTGCTGAAGCCCTATCTGCAAGGCCTGTGATTTGGTGATCAGAGTTGCTGGGGACTGCCACCTGGGAGCTATGGAAGTGGGGTGGTCAGGACCCTGGACTTTGGGTATCCCTGTAGGGTCCTGCCTGTTCCTGGACTCTGAATGAGGGCAGACACACCCACCCTGAAACTGTCTTTGAGGAAGTACTCATAGCTTCCCCTTCCTGGAGCCTGTGGGCTGGGGTGTCATGGCCCACTGAGGGGGTCTCCATTCCTCACCCTGCTCAGCCTGGTGCATGGTAGGAACTCAGTACAAGCTGCACCTGCTCTGTGGAGTGTGGTGAGCCCCAGGACTATTCTAGCTGTCAGAGTGAGCAAGGGAGTTGAGTGAGCTGGCAGCTGCCACTTCTCCATTCTGGCCAGAGTGCTGTCCTCAGTTCTGCTGGCTGTCATTTCACTGTCTTTATGGTCTAGTCCAGGTGGTGCTGGACCAGTGTGCACAGAGACAAGTCTTGCCTCCTTTGGGGCCCATGAGGCCCTGGCTAGGCAGCTATCCTCTGCTCCCAAAATGACATCTCTCAAAAGGACTCCTGGGTTCCCAAACGGGAGGGAAGCAAGCTGTCCGTGTTGTCTCTGGATGACCATGGATGGGTCCCAGCCCCTTCTGATTCTCAGTTGCCTCAGCTGTAAAGCAATGGGGTTTCTCCAGCTCTGATCCTTGATTTTCTCCCTGGCCCCTCCCCAAACCTGGTCTCACAGTTTCACCTCCAGATTCCCTGTTCCTGCCACATTCTTCCTCAGCTCTCTCCTCCCTCTACCACTCCCCACATCACTTCCACTAAGAAGCCTCCTTCCCAGGCACAATTAGTTCCTGCCTTCTCTGCACATACAATAATGGCAAATACTGTTATAGTGGCAGCAGGATTAGTTGTTTACAGCTTTCCCAGTTCCAGGAGGTGGGGGGAGGGGGGAAGGGGGAGAACCCCTGGAAAGGTTGGGGGAGAGTTTGTGTGATTCATTCATTTCATTTGACAGATATTTACCTGCACCCTCAAGGATTACTCTGGGCCTGGAAACAGAGACCCAGATGGAAGAGACTCACCACCAAGACAGTGGGATCTGGGCCTGGGGTGGGGAAAGCTCCAGGACAGTGGAGTCCTAGAGGCCCAGCTCACAGCCATGGAATGAGAGATAGGGAGGAGGAATGAGTGGAGAGGGATCAAGGGGAGGAGCAAGAGGATGGAGTGAACAAGGTCAGTCAGATGGCTTGAGTGTGGATATGTTAAGTGGGGGGAGATCAGGTGGACCTTGGGTGGGGACAGGGCCTTGCAGAGATTACTATCATAGGACTCACCCCTACTTAGAGTTTTCCATGTGCCACTCACATGGAAACATTTTACATTTTACTTTCATTTCCTCCCTTAGTCCTGACCTTAGCCACTGCAGTGGGTTGATGTTACTGTTAGGCGCATTTACTGATAAGAAAACGGAGGCACAGGGAGTTTCTGGTATTTCTCCAAAGTAATATGCAGCTAGTAAGTTTGTAGACTGTTCCTCAGAGTTCTTGCTGTCAGTTGTCCCTCTACCACGTCTACTTCCTACACAATCCAAACCAGAATGTCTGGGTTTTATCCTCAGGGCACTGTGGAGCCACAGAAGGTTTATGAGCAAGAGAGTGATGTGATTTCTTTCAGCAGGATCCCTTGGCTGCCATGTAGAGGATGGATTGTAGAGGAAAGATGAGAGCCAGGGAGGAGGCTGGAGGCCCATGAGAAGAGACAGAGAACAGAGACACATGTGAGGTGGGGGTTGAGGAGGGGAAGAAACTGACAGGGTGTAGGGGTGGAAGGGGGGGGGGCTTGCTCTGGCTGGTGAGAGACCACAAAGTGGAGAGACCAGGAGCAGGGGCCACTGGAGGTGCCTAAAGTGTCTAGGGGAGGTTTCAGAGCAGTGATGGACATGGGGCTGGTGATTAGGGGAGAAGCTGGGCTGGAGATGACAGAATAGGATTCAGAGCCCCAGGAATGGAAGGGAGGCATGTGAATGGAGTGGCAAGCAGAGGCCTAGCTCTACCCTTGGGGCCCCCATGGAGATGGAGAGGGGGAAGCTGGGAGGGGTGGAATAGGGTTGCTGGACACTTTAGGAAGAACGAATAATTAGAGGGAGTGACTATCAGGTGGAAGTGTGCAAGGACCACACAGCCTGGCCTGAGGCTGGAGGAGGATATGCCTCCCTGTGGCCCTGTCCTGCCCTGCCTCCATCGATTGGGGTCTGTGTCTGCCCACCTCTGGTGAGCCTGGCCTCCAAGGGGCTGACAGGTTCTCCCCGTTGCTCAGCAACTGCAAGAGCTGTTGGCTGTTGCTAGGAGCCAGCTGGGGAGGCCCAAGGAGGTAGGATCAGCTCTCAAATGTGGGGCGGGGCTGATGGGGGAAAGAGGCCTGCCTTGGAGCTGGGTTTGTAGCCTATGTGTGGACAGGCTGTGGTTTTGACTGTGTGCACCCATTTTATAGTGGGTTCTATGGATTTGAGGCATGTTGGAGGTTGGTCCTATGACTTAATGAATAGTGCATATCTCTGAGTGTCTGTGTTCCTGGATGGCCATTATATGTTTTCACCATGTTTGCTGCATGTTTGTGGCAGAGCCTGCCTGAGCTTTGGCTCTAGGCAGGAGAGGATCCTCGGAGAACCATTGGAAGACCTATAGTCCAATGATTGCTCCTCAACAAGGGAGCCATTCAGATAGGGATCCACAGACAGTCCACGGAGAGCAGACAGCTGAGGATTTGGAGCTGAAACAAGATGTGTGGCAGGGTGGTAAGGAAGGAGTCTATGCTGAACAGGGGGTCTGTGGGTGGCCAGCTCCCTTCCTGGCTTTGTGGACCTTGTCTTTGGGCGGGGCCTCCTCGACTCACAGCATTGGGGCCACACAAGAATCTTCGTGGGTAACCCTTGTTAGACTCTTTCACTGGAAGTCCATTGGAGGTCAGGGCTGTGGGCTCTTCTTGAACAGTATTAGAAAGACTGCAATGTTCTGCTAGAAACGATGCTGCCTCCACTCCACCTTTGCCCAGCCATAGGGTTGCAGCCACTGTCCAGTAGGGACAGGTCATAGGGTCAGGGCCACTTATCTTTCCATAAATCAGGTGGACCTCTCCTTCTTGCCTGCTGCCTCTCTCTCTCTCTCCCTCTTTCTCGGTCTGGTTGCCATGTCCCAGGCTGAAGTCCAGGATTCCTACATGCAGGAGAAGGCCTCCTAGATCAGAGAAGGATGGATAAAGCCTTGTGTGACAAGAGGAGGCACCCTGGCTGAGGGAGATAGCTTGGGCAAAGGTGTAGAGGTGGCAGTAGACATTTTTTAAACTGCAACTCGAGAGAGAAGGGGCCAAACTCGCCTTAAGACAGAGAAAGCCGAAGTTTAGAGAGGCTCCGGGGCTCCGTAGATCCTGAAACAAGTTTATTGGGTTCAATAACTTTAACAAGAGAGAAGACACGCCTCCTTCACCCAGCTAGCCCGTCTCGCTTAAGCTCCAGGGCTGATTTCTGCTCGCCTAAGAGGTGCACCGGATCCCCACCCTCGGGGTACAAGATCCGCCCGCCTCCGCCGTTGGGCAGCGGGGCTCCGGGAGTTCCGCATCCAATCGGAGCCCAGCCCCGCCTGCAGCTCGCCTGGAGCCCAATCCCTCTGGGCTTGGCTCTACTCTTGCAGCTATTCCTCGGCGTAGCTCCGCCTCCAGCTCGGGCCCGAGTCTGGGCTGAGCCTAACTTCTAATTTGCTCCGCCCTCAAGCCAATCACCGACCCCGGATCTCCTATGGCCCCGCCTCCGGGCCCTCCCTGGCCCAGTCCCGGGCCTGGCCTGCTCCGGCCCCACCCTCGGCCCGCCCCGCCGTCGGTGCGCGGCGGCCGGGAAGGCACCGCCCGCAGACGCTCGGAACTGCCGACCCGAGAGCTACCCGTAGAGGGTCGGAGGCGGGAGCGGAGTGGGTCGGACGGGGCCGAGCCGGGCCGGGGGCCGTGTGGGGGCCGGGCGGCGGCCGGGCCGGCGGACGGCGGGATGGGCTGCACCGTGAGTGCCGAGGACAAGGCGGCGGCCGAGCGCTCTAAGATGATCGACAAGAATCTGCGGGAAGACGGCGAGAAGGCGGCGCGGGAGGTGAAGTTGCTGCTTTTGGGTGAGGCCGCGCCCTGCGCTGGGACCCTCGATTCCCCTTCCGAATCCCCAAAGACTTTGACCTCCAGACTAGGGCCTTGAACTCCCAGACTCAGACTGGACCCCCACACCTGGCCTTGAACTCCCAGACCCGGCCTGGCCAGGATACCCAAATGGTTCAAAACTTTAGGTTGGCCTAGACCTCTGATCCGTAGCCCAGACTCTAGGTCAGACCCTTAACTCCTGGCAGACCCCAAGCCCCCAGACTCAGAACGCTGCCTGACCATCCACCCTTGCTGACCAACCTCACAGACCCTCAGAGTCCCTGCCTTGTCTTCCATCCTTCCCTAGACTTCACTCAAATCCCCGGAACCCCCTGCTTTGGCCCCCACCTTAGGCACCACCTGTTTCCCTCACCTGCTCCCCTGGGCATGAATTGGGCATGAACATCCCTGGGGCCCCTGCCAGGCCCCCACCCACTCCTTCCTTTCCCCTCTTGCCCTGTCCCTACTCTGAACCCTGTATCCACCTGTGCACCCTGACATCAAGGGACCTCTCAAGTGGAAACCATGATTGCTCATGAGCCCTCTCTCTAGCTGGAACCCCCAAACCTTTAGAGATCTTTGCGACCTGCATCTGGCTCACCAGGTCCCACTCTGCACACATTACTCCTCAAACCCCTCTGCTCCTCCTCCCTGAGTCCTCTCCCACACTGGTCTACCTCTGATTCCCCTACCCCTCCTGCACTAGGTGGACGGGGTCGAGCTGGGAGGAGGGGCCCAGACTAAGGGGCTGGACTGAGGTTCTACTGGTCTCACTGAGGGAGGGAGCCAGGCCTCAGGCTTCCCAGGGAGATTCCGCGGGCTGGCTGTTTCCCAGTTTCTAAGCCCTATCTGGGCCAGTGAGGGGGGCGTCTGGGGAGTAGGATGGAGTGTGAGTGTGGAGGAGTTTGGGTTGTGGCGCCTCCAAGGCCAGGAAAGATGGTGGCTGCTTGAGGGGTGGGGGGAAGTGGAAGTGGTGAGACAGCCGACATATTGCTGCCCTGCCGGGCGGGCCAAAGAGATGTACTGACGGGTACTGGGCTTCCTGCACCCTTTCTGCGCCGAAAGGCCAAGGACTTGGCCTCTGGGAGTGGGTGGGCCTGTCACATCTTGAGGCCCTGTGAGGGGGAAGTGGTGGGCCAGCTGGATGAGGAGTTGGGGGCCAACTGGAATTGGGGGACATCTGAGGTGGACTTTTGCAAAGACTGTGCTCCTGATAGTTGTCCCCGTCCGGCCTTCCTCTGGGAGCAGGTGTGGTGCCCGGTGGCAGCCTGATTCTGGGGTTTCAGGGCTCGGGGGAGACAGGCCCTCGTAGCAGCATTGGAGGCTGGACAGTGTATGTGGGGGGGTGTGGCCCCTCAGCCTCACAGCCGCTGTGGGGTCCTCAGGCTGTGAAAAGCAGAGCTTTCCTGGCTGAGTGTCTGGCCGAGGGACGGACAGCGTGTCTTCCGTCCTGAGCCCATCTGTTGACTGTCCCTGGGGGCCTGGCCTCAGGGGCACAGCCCAGAGGTTTCAAAATGGCATCCGCTCCGCCGCCGCTGCGGGTAGGAAGAGAAGGGGCGGGAAGGGGCGGCGGCCCAGCCTCCTGGGCTGTTTTGCGTTGGGCGCTTGCCTCTTCCTGTCTTCGCATCGAGTGCGGCAGCACCAGTTGAGTGGGTGTCGCCGCGGTGGAGGGCACGTCGCTTCTGCCCGATGGGCCTGGGTAGGGTGTTTTCGGTACTCCTGTCTTTTGGTGCCCACCCAGGGGCCACTGGGCAGCCCCTTCCCAGGCGGATCAGCTGAGGAGATGTGCGACTGGGCCATAGGACCGGGGTACATGGGGCTCCTGGCCCTCTGTGTCCCAACCCCATTCCACTAGTCTTGCTCCGTAGAGCTTGGTTCAGATTTTGGGCCTAGCAGCCCCTCCTACACTGGGCTGGCAGCAACCAGGGGTGCAGGGTCTGGCTCAGCATTTTCTAGGCTGGGGAGTTCATCTCAGCATCTTGCTCCTCTGGCCTTTGCTTCCTCTGTTGAATGGGCTTCCTGGGTTTGGGCCAGAGGAGTGCTGGGCCCAGGATGGGGAGAATAGGGGCCTCATGGAGGTTCCTGTTGGGGGTGGGGGATGGGATCTAAGACCCTGCAGAGGGTGTACTGCAAGGGGCCGGGAAATGTAGATCTGCCTGAAACCGGGGACCCAATCTGCATTGGCTGCCTAGGTAGGGGAACTGGCCAGCCATCCCTTTCCCGTCCAGGTACAAGGAAGTGATGAGAGCCCAGGCGGAGCAGCTTCAGAGTGCTGGGCGCCTGTCCCACGTAGCGGGAAGAACTCTGTCCAGGCAACGGGACTCTTAGGTTGGGCAATTGCCAGCCTTCCCTTTCAGCCAGAACCACGCCTGCTGCCCCACCCGCATACTGGCTCCTTGCCCTCCTGGGTAGCCCTGCCGGCGGATGGGCACCAGGAGCAGAGGCAGATGTGGTACACACCGGTGAGAGCGATTTTCCTAGCAGCTTGTCATGAGGGGGCACTGGGGGCAGAACTCCTGATACCAGCCCTACTTCAGGGACACCTCTCTCTGCCCCCCAGTTCAACTTGACTGACCCACTATCCCAGGTGGAATTTGGGGCCTTGGGCTGGGCACTTAAGGGAAAGGAAGCCAGAGTGTGTGTTTGGGGGGGGTGTCTCTGATTTCGGATGGGCTTGTGTGGGCAGCCTACAGAGAAAGGAGAGACTGTCCCCTCATGGGCTCCATGAAGGCTTCAGTGTATAAATACAGCCCTTCTCTCTTGCCCCTGGGACTGTGCATCTGCTCTCCTAGCTTGGCATGCATTTTCCTTCTTTCCATCTAACTCACTCCTGCTTGACTGTTCTTCAAGACTCTGCTCCGGGACCACCTCCCAGGACCCTTCCTTGACAGAGGCTGCTGAAGCCCCTCCTGTGGCTCCTGGTGCTACTGCTTCCTTCCCCCATCAGAGAGTGGGATTTGCCTGGGTGACAGCTGTCCTTCCTTGAGACTACAGGGGCAGAGCTGTGTCCTGTTCATTTCTGTGCCTTCTGTGCCAAGCATGGAGCCTGGCATCTATTGAGTGCTTCTTGTCTGTTTGTTGGATGAGGGAAGTACTACTAGTCTGAACTCAGTCTTGGGGGTAGATGGGTAGATGGAGGAGTAAGATGGCAGTCACTGAACCTGATATATTGTGGGCGGGTGGCAAGGGCTCAGTGTTGGGACCGATGACAGGGATGGGGTCTGGCAGACACCGAGAGAGAAGTTCTTCAGGCTGTTTCTTCCTGAACTCCCCACCTGCCTGACTGGCTCCTCGGAGACAGCCCTTAACCCACCCTGTGCAGAACTCTAGCTGATGAGTCTGTAGCCTGTCATAGGGCAGAGCATGCAGTGGGGATTCCACCCGTTCATATGAGAGTGGTTTTACATGCTTCCTTTCAGCTCGGGCTGTTTGGGGCCTGCTGCGGGCCTGCTGTCTCTGCTGTTCCAGTAGAGCCTATTTAGCTCTCAGAGCTGGGCTGCCCCACAGTCCTGGGGCTCAGGCCAGAGCACTGCTGCAGGAGATCTTGGCCTGGCCAGTTCAGGGACTGCACATACCAAGTCTCGATTAGGTTTACCAAAAGAAAAGGAAAGGAGTGTTGTGGTGTCTGTCCCATCTGTGTTTCTAACAAATGGCCTGGCAAACAGGTGCCTATTAAGCATGTATGGAAAGAATGAGGCTATAGAACACATCCATGAACAGGGATAATTCCAGGGCTGTTGCCTGGGGCTTGGTCTAACTGGAGAAGGGGTAGCCTGGGATCCTGGTTGGGAAGAGTCTAGTGGTGCCTGTGAATGGAGGGTGGGAGGTTCCTCGGGTGGCTTTGCAAAATGAGCAGCATTTGCCGCAAAATGAGGGGCAGGTATTGGGGCAGAAAGATCCACTCAGCGAGGGCACTGAAGTAGGAAGGCCTGGCCTGGGGGGAGGAGGGTTCACCTCTTTAGACTAGCTCTTGGGGTCACACAGACTTAGGTTCAATACCCAGCTCCACCTAGTGTACTTGTTGAGAAACCCAGTGACAGGTGAAATCCTGGTAGATGTCCTGTTCCCCATCCATAACTGGGAACAGGATGCCTGCCTGCAGCCACAGGTGTTGTGGGACCATGGGCCAAAGCCTGGGGGTGTGAGAACAAGTGAGAGAGCCTCTAATGACTCCTACAGAGTTGAGAGTTTCGTGGGGAGGATTCTCCCCAGCCTACAGGCTGACTGGCCCCCGTATGGAGGTCCTGGGGAACCCCCTCCCTTGGCCTCAGGCAGCTGTTCACAGCAAGTGGGGAGACCGAGGTGTGTAGACAATTGGTGCCAGCTGGAGTGATAGACTGTCCTGGGGACCTTAAGCCCAACTTCTCAGGGCTGAGCTACCTTCTTGGCTGCCTAAGGTTGGGGAGGCGGCTGGGCTCTAGGCACCAGGTGGGCCGGTATCCAGGCGGGCCTCCAGCCTCCCTGTTCTTCCCACAGCTTTCGAGGTCCCGGCTGGAGCTCATTAGCACTTGAATGGGGGTGGGGTAGCTTGGGCCTCCAGTCTCTTCTTCCCACCCCTCCCCCAGGCTGGGCGAGGCTTTGTCTTCCAGAGCCCGGCCCTGGAGCTCCCACGCTGGGAAGCGAGCGAGGGTCTAAGCCATTTCTGACCCCCTGTGCTTGTGTCTTGCACAGTCCCACTGGGCTCATCTCCTGCCCGTGACCCTAATGTTGGTGCAGACAACAGGAGAAATCAGACTTCTAGGATAGGAGTGGAACTGGGTCCTTCAGGGCTACCCCAAGCCAGGAGACTGGGTGAATCTTTGCAAAAGGAATTGATGGCTTTGCAAAGGAATTGATGCTGGAACTCAGCTGCAGGCATCCCAGGAGGGTGGGGTGGAGAACCCCAGACAGGGCAGAGAGCAGGTGGCAAGGATAGAGGGAATGAGCTGCCACCATAGTTGGAGATGGAAGTTATGCCAGCTGGGGAGCACAGGCTTCTGTGCCAGGCCCTGAGGCAGCATCGAGCCACCCACTGTGCTGAGTTGGAGGCTAGGCTGCCAGATGGGGGTTGGCATGGTCAGGGACCCCTTCAGGCCTGGGCAGCCTGTCAGGGGTTAACCCTGGGCTGGCCTGAGCTGCAGGGTCACTGGGTAGCATTGTTGGTGTCCTAGGCCTGCAGACGTTGCCCAACAAATGACAGCAGGTAGGGTTGGGGCCTGATTGGATCCTGGGGAGGTCCCTAGTAAGCCAGCAGCACTGCAGAGGCTGGCACTTGGGGTGGCTTGGGCCACAGGTTGGTGGGCACAGCAGTCTCTCTTGGTCTCTGTCTCTCAAAGCCACCCATTCTTTTGGCAGGAATAGGATGGAAGAAGCTTTGTCCACATTAGCTCTTAGCCACTGAGGGACCAGGGCCTTGCTCCATCACATCCTCAGCAGAGGATGAGACGTTCTGACCTGGAGGCTGAGTGCTGCCCCCCCCCTCCAACACCCCTTTGTGCTTTGGGAGGCAGGACTGGACAGATGGGAGCAGGGCCATCTGTCCCATCTTCTCAGCATCTTGGGACAGGAGTCCTAATCTAGGAATTCATTGAGGAGGAAGGGGTCAACAGGTTCTGGCCAGGCCACAGCTCATGGGCTCTGCCTAAGAATGCATTTCAGGGTTACTGAGGAGGGCAGAGGACTAGGCCCTTTGATGGTGACCCTGGGACCTGCTACTCTCAGGCAGCTCCTCTTTCAGCCACAAGTGCAAAGTGGGACCCCTCTGCCTAGCTCCATGCAGTCCCTCTAGCCTGGGGCTCTTGTTCTTACTAAAACCCCAACTCCATCCTCACCCTCACCACCGTGCTGCTTCCTGGAGCTGTGTCCATCTAGGTGGTTTGGGAGAAATAATCTCCCTGGAACAACCAAACAGTTGCTGGGTCCGACGGGGTCTCAGTGTTGGCCTTCTGTGTGTGTTTTCAAGGTTTGGTGAGTGCCTGGTCCATTTGAACCAAAGCCTGAGGGTGGGATCTTCTAAAGCTTATTGAGAAGGTGTCCTTGTGACTCAGAGGATCCTGGGGTGCAAGGCTGGTAGGCCTCAAAATATGCAGGGGGGTGTCAGTGGCATCACCCACGGTGCCCTGGATGGGAGGAGGGGCAGTGAAGTCTGCATGGCAGGGCTGGGCCTCTCAGGGAAGTGGTGTCCACACCGGAGGAAAAGGAGGAAGCAGCTGGAGGAGGAGGAGCCCAAAAGAGGAAGAGGCCAGAGAGCTGCTCCTGCTCTGTGCTGGGGTGGGGGTGTGAACCCTCTCAACTTGGGGGGATCTGGAAGGTGAACCCCACCTGCACAGGCTCATCTGTATACGCCTAAGAGCCGCCACTGGTAGTCACTGAGTTGACGTCATTCCAGGCAACTCTGTGCCTTGTCCCACCTCAGCAACCACTGGGCCCAGGATCCCAGAAAAGGTGGCGCCTTTGAGAAGGATTCCAGGCCCCTCCTTCGACCACAGGAAGTGGTGGCTGGGAGAGGGACATCAGAAGGGGGTGGGGTGGGGGGGTGGGGAGGGTGGCTAGCAGGAAAGCAAACGGCTGCTCTTATATTCCCGAGCGGCCATTGCCCTGCAAAGCCGGAAGGCCGGCTACAGGCCAAGATGAATGCCCGGAAATGGAGCAGCAGCCCTGGGATTAGCTCACTCTGGGTTTCCCCTGCCTGGGAGTGGACAGAGGGGCCCTTGGTGCAGCCTAAGGATTCCCCTCTGTTCCTACTACCCATTGGGCCTGGAGGTACCATCACTGGGCCTCAGTTTCCCTTTGGTGTTATCACCAGTTTCACTTTGGTGTCAGCAGTTATCACTCAGTTTCCCTTTGGTGTCAGCAGCCGTGACTAATATGTAGGGCTGGACTCTTCATGGCCTCATCGTATTTAACCCTATGAGGCCGAGACTGACATTATATCCATTTCACTGATGAGGAAACTGAGGCTCAGAAATATTATATGACTTACCCAGTAAGTAGAGACACCAAGGTGTGATCAGGTAGTGACCGAGCACTGTCCATAACTACCTTTGTCTGTCAGGAGTCTGTGCCCAACTGGCAAGAATTGGTCAGGATGAGAGGCAGATGCTGTGGGTCCACATGTTTTCTACTTATGCTTGGGGACCTGTCTCTGGGGGGCCTCAATTCCTCTTTTAGGAGATTGAAAGGGGGCTGTCTGCCCTGGAGGTTGGGGACCCAAGAGTCTGTTCATGAATCTTTTTCCTGTTCAAAGCCAGAAGTCTGCCATGTAGCCCCGGGGTGACTTCATCACAGTGCAGCCTCCCGTCTTCCCTCCCAGCCCATGTTTCTCTCACAGAAAGACTCAGATCATAGTTAGGCCATTGAGTACTTCACTGGCCTCCTAATATAGTGCTTGTTCCTCTCATAACCCACAGGCTCAGGAGGATGGAGACTAGGCCTGAGGAAGGGTCAGAGGCTGCCCAGAGCGGAGTATGGGCCCCTGAGCCTGGGAGTTGTCCAGATGAGGAGAAGGGAAGAGCTTTCCCACAGGGGGCTCCCACTAAGAGCAGAGGCTGTGGTGGGCTGCCTGTGGTGCTGTATGGCGGCTGAATGTGTCTGTGGTGTGGGCTGGCACCAGCATGATAGGTGAGGAGGCCGGTCCTCCTGCTCCTTAGCCTCTGAATCTGAGTTTTGTGGCCTTGCCTTCCTCCATGGAGGTTCCTTGGGGTTCTGCTCTGTGTTATTGGGCCAGGCCCTAGGGGGCTGAGGAGCCTGAGAGAGACTTAGGATAGCGATAGGAGCTGCTTCAAGGGCTCGCTCGGCCATGAGGCCATGCACAAAGCGGAGGACATGCATCATGATGGCCACTCAAGATCTTAGGTCCCAGAAAGCCCACTCCCCCCACCTTCTTCACTGTGTGACCTCCGGCTGTCCTCTTCCCTCTCTGCCCAGTGCTGGGACCTGTAATGTCATGATTCTCAGCATGGTCCCATGGCTTGTGGGCTCAGAGACAAGCTATATGCTTGGGCTGGACCTTGGGACAGTTTGGGGTGAGTGTGAGGATTCAAGGGAGGCTGCTCAGGGCAGGCCTTGAGTTTGGCACACTCCCTTGAGGGGTACATTTCATAGATGGGAACACTGAGGCCTGGGGGTTGGGTATCTCACCCAGGGCCCATCACAGTGAATCAGAAGAGATGGGGGTTATTCAGACTCTTTGAAAACAGCAAAGAGATTCCTTAAATGAAGAAGCATCCCAGAAGGAGGAGTGTGTCAAATGGCCTGGGCCCTTCCAGCACCTCCTGGCTCCTGTATAGAGGGAGACCTGTAGCCTGAAGGCCAACAATGAACAGGTCTCAGGGCCTCCTCTCCTCCAACTGTCTTTCCTTACCCAGTGGCTCAGTTTCCCTCTGTCCAGTGAGAAAGAGCCCCATTCCAGGGGACACAGCCCTGTCCCAGAAAGTCCTTTCCATGTCTGGCAGGTGCCGAGGCCTCTCTCCCTTACACAGAAAGCTCTGACTTGGCAGTAGCAGGCCAGGCCCTGCTTGCTAGTGCTTCCTGGTGGGCATCATGAACCCCTGGAAGCCATTGATGGCCACCCAAGTGGCAGACTGGCGAGAGGGAAGTTCCAGGTTTGTTAGGACACTTGGGGGAGGCAAGACCACACTTGTGGGTGGGGGTGTTGCAGCCCGAATCCAAGACCCATGTCCCTGTCCCCCAGTGTTAGACCCTTACAGAGCCACCTAGGAAGGAGTCAGGCCTAAGAGAGCACCTGGAGGAAGGAAGAGACGGCCAGGGGCGGGGCTGGGAGGGCCTTTGTCTGGTGGGCCCCCTCCTCCTCTCTCCCATTCCCATTGTTACCCTGTGTGTGGGGTCTCCGCAGGCTGTGGGCCTCCCAGGCCCTGGAGAGGGCGTTGGGTGAGGGTCCAGGCACCTCCCCCAGCTGCCTAGCCTAGACTGCTTTTCAGAAGCAAATGCTCCCCAGTACTGCCCAGCCCCCACCTCCTCCACCATCTCTGGCTGCCGGGCTCCCCCTAGTGGTGGCGGGACCTGGGTCCCTGAGGCTGTAGGGGAGGGGCCAGAGCTAAGGGGCCTGGAACCACCGGCTGGGCCAGAGACGTGGCACCTTCCTGGGATGAAAGTGGGAGGTGGCGCCCAGGCTGCCTTTGGGGTAGGCTTTCCAAGGTTCACCCCCACCTTCCCCCCTGTGCCCCACTGGGGCAGGCTCGGGGGTGGCAGTGGGGGCGGGCCTGGTACTGTGGGTTTGAGCTGGGCTGCAGCCCAAGTCTACCCTGTGGTCCCAGCCCTGCTGCTTATGAGAATCTCTGCCCTCGGGCCGCCACGTCAGCTGGCTGCTCTCCCTAGGCCCATGTGTTCCAGGGGAGCCCACCAGTGCAGGAGCCTCTGCCCAGCCTTCTGAGCGCATGGAGTCAGTGAGCAGTGTCTGCGGCAAGGCCCCGGGATGGGAAGAAGGCCCCAGCTATGTAGCAGTACTGGCTTGTGGAAGGGAAGTGACAAACTCAGAGCCAGAAGCCCGAAAAGAACTGAGTGGCTCTGACTGCTGTCCCACAGTACACAGGTCCCAGCAGGAACCGCCAGTGCTGCGCCAGCCTGTTAGCCGCTGGTCATTGCCCTCCACTGCACCTTGTCTGAAAGGCTCAGAAACTCTCCTTCCGATGAGATGGCCACAGCAGGCCACTCTGCAGGTCGTGGTTGCAGTGAACTATGCAGTATGGTCATTGAAGGCTGCAGGAAATGAAAGGTTTGGGGACATCTGTGATCTTCCATAGAGTACAAACGTAGTGGTAACTTTTATCTGAGTGTTCACTGTGTGCTGGGCACTATGAGAAGAGCTTTGTGTTTAATCCTCCCGTCCCTCTTGGAGGAGATAATAGTGGTGTCCTGTTTCACAGATGAGGTACCAGAGCAAGGGCAGGAAGGGGGTGAGGCTCTTGAGAACATCAGGAAGGATCAGAATGGGCACCAGGGCTGCGGTAGGTCTGGACCTCTCTCTCAGAGAGGGTCTGACAGTGAGCGATGGGTCAGTTGGCCACTTGAGGCTTGGCGGCGTCTGCAGAAGGGAAACTGAGGCCAGAAAGGACAGCAGCATTCAGGGCCTCCAGCAAGACAAAGCCTTGTCTGAGACACAGAAGGTCAAAATAGACCTGCAGCAGTGACCTGATGCTGGGGCTGGAAGTCAGCATCAGGCAACAGGACCAGCGACCCCATCTCTGCTGCTGCAGAGGCCCTGCTGGCCTTGTTCGGGCAGGTAGAGTTGTGCTGTCTCCCTTCCCCCATCTGTTCCCGCCTCTGTTGGGGCCCAGCGCTCCAGAGTGGAAGCAGATGTTCTAATGCAGAGCAGCCTCTGTCGCCAGCACATCATGGCAATCACTGCCTGCCTGCTGGGGGCCCAGCAGCTGTGCCCTGGGACAAAGGCTGCGGAGATTTCTTCTTGGTGGGAAGAGGTATGGCCCAATAGAAACACTGAAGTCATCCTAGGGAGCCTCTGTGGGCCCCTCTGATATCACCCAGCTGGAGAAGTAGTGCCTGGTGGAGTCCTCTGTGGGCAGGAGACTCCTGCCACCTTCAGTCTAGAACCAGCTAGTGAAGCCTTCTCTGAAGGGAGGGTGCAGGGCTGGGTGGAAGGAACTGGGCACCCAGGACCAGCAGGGTACAGGCAAACTTCAAGCCAAGTACTAGCTTATCTGATAGGGGAGCACTGTCAAGTCCTAATGGAAAAGGGCCTGGGGGAGGGGGTGAAGAGTGGGGCTAGGCCCCACAGCTCCTGGGGGTACCTGGCCCCCCCTATTCCACCATCCCACCCACTCTGCCTCTGCCTCCTGGTCTGCTTGTTGTAGCTGTTCCTGGGCCATGCCTCTCCTTCTGTCCCTCTGTTCCCCCCTGCTTCCTGCCTAGCCACCAGGACCACACCCTTGTCCTGCCACTCACTCCTTCCTGCTTGAGTCACAGCTGCTGGGAGGACAAAGGGGTCACCCTGAGTCCAGGGATGGGGGCTCCATGATTTTGGTTTGTCCACCTGTCAAATGGGGGCAGAGAATGTCCTCCTAACCCTCAGAATGTGACAGGAAGGGAGGCTGAGCCTGAAAGGGGACAGGGAAATGGACCCTCAGTTGGCTGGGACAGGGAGCAAGTGTCCTGGCTCCAACCTGGTCACCCAGGTACTGCCCATCTCTGTGTCTGCCAGGTCTGCCACTGCTAGGAAAATCAGATGCAAAGCTCATTTGTTCTGTCATCCCTGTCTCTGGGCAGGGTCACAGGGTGCCATACCACTTTACTAGGAGAGTGGTCAAAAGGCCAGACAGGGAAACTGGTACCTCAAGCAGACATGGTCCCAAAGTCACACAAGAGACAGAACCCTTACCAAAACCTCAGGTCTCATGTGCCCTGGACAGTTGCCCACTCTGAGTCTTGGTTTACCTGACTGGGGCCTACATGATTGATCTGACCCATCACTTCACATCCTTGGCTTCTGCTCCTCCACTGAACCCCCAATCCTGGCTGAGGCCTCTGGTTCCTGAGTCTCCCTCTGCCCCAGGATGTGCTACCAGCCTCCTGCTCTGTGGGAGCAAGTGCCTAGGTGGGCAGGACAGCCAGGAGGTCACCTGGACCTTGTGGTTAGCCAGCCCGGTGCTGCCCTCCCTGCTCCTGGATATTTGGGTTCTGGAGGATTGGCCTCCGTGATCAGGCATCACTCTCGGGCCTTCCTAGGCCCTCTCCCCATCTTTCCATCAGCAGGTATGGAGTGTCAGTGTGGGGGACCCTGGCTGTTCCTCTGCCATGCATAGCACAACGAGGAAGCAGGAGTACTGCCATCTGACCAAGCCCATGTCCAGGGGAATGCACTGGAACGGGTGCTTCTAGGGCCCAGGGTCTGAACCCATAGTAGAGGGGCTCGCTGCTTCAGAGCCACCCCCCAGGGCCTGCACAGTTGTGTGCCCCCCCCCCTCCCCCGCCCCAATTACTCACTCGCCTATCCTGGGAAGCAGGCCTGGGATAGTCAGAAGCCCAGTAATACCCAGCAGCTGGTAGCATTTGAGAGGAGAGCCCAGACCCTTCTTCTCAGGGAGGCCACTGGGTTGTGCACATACCAGGCCTACCTCTGTGAGGGCCACAGCTGTGCTTCAGTTTCTCCTAGTAAAATGTGGATCTGGGGTGAGATGGGTGGGCAGGGTGGATGGAGGTGGGCAGGGGCCTTGGTGGGGATGGGGAGGGCACTGTAGAGACTCAGACTATTATCTGCCTAGGAAGGCAGGGAGTGAACCCAGTGACACGTGCAGCCTGGACCTGAAGACAGTGTGGCCCAGCTGCACTGGGCAGCTCTAGGAGGCACTACATGGCTGGCAAGGTGGGCCACCCATAGAGGGGATTAGGACCATGAGACAGTAACCTCTGTCTCAGTTTTCTCCGTTTGTTAGGTGGGATTGCTGTGAGATTAAATTCCTTAGTTGCCATGACAGGCAGAGAAGAGCATCTGACACATAGAGGTTGCTGTTCATGGCTTTGCTATGATCATTATTGTCAATACTCTTGCTGCTCATGTGAGTCTGTGTGTTTTCCCCTTTACCCTCTGAGGTTGTCTTGACCTGCCCTGAGGGATATTGGAACCAGAGTCCCCAAGTGTGACCTCCCCACAGACCCCGCCATCTACTCTCCTGAGCTGCTCAGAGGGGTAGACCTGCCACATTGATCAAAAGGGTTGGGACACATGTCAATGGGCCATGGCACATGTATGCCCCGCAAAGAAAACTGCATGGGCAAATGCCTGGCTTTGGCAAGAGGCAGGGCCTGGCAGGTGCAGGTATGGCTGGCAGTGATGGCAGTGAAGGAGCAGAGGGAACAGTCTGTGCGAGAGCTGGGAGGGGAAGCGGGGCCCAACTGAGGCGTCTTCTACTTGGAGTTTGGGATAGTGAAAGGAGGGGCGCCTGGGTGGCTCAGTCAGTCAAGTGTCTGAGTCTTAATTTGGTTCAGGTCATGATCTCACCGTTCCTGAGCTTGAGCCCCACATGGGGCTCTGCATTGATAGTTCGGAGCCTGCTTGGGATTCTCTCTCTCCCTCTCTCTCTCTGCCCCTCCCCCATGCTCTCTTTCTCTCTCTCAAAATAAATAAATGTTAAAAAACAACTTTATTTTAAAAAAAAAAGGGACGGTGAAAGGAGGAGATGAGGTCCTGCCCCCACTCCCACCATCCCCCAGCCAGGAGGTAGTGTAGCCCTCCTGGTCTTCACACTTCCCTGCAGACTCCCTGGGGAATGTGGGTTTCTGCGCTGCACCCCTCAAGATCTGGCTCTGGGTTTGTGTGTCTAGGATAGGACCTGGGAATCTGTTTTTTTTTTTTTTCCCCTCCCTCCTTTTTAAAAACACCTTTTGGGGCCTCTTGCAGCATCTGAGCCACATCTGAGAAAGGCTGGGCAGGCCAGGCAATCTTGGTCCTGTGTGTCTCCCTGCCTATCTGAATCCTGGCTGCACAATCTTTTTTTTTTTTTTAACTTTTTTAATGTTTATTCATTTTTGAAAGACAGAAAGAGACAGAGCACAAGCAGGGGTGGGGCGGAGAGGGGTGGGGGGATACAGAATCCGAAGTAGGCCCCAGGCTTTGAGCTGTCAGCACAGAGCCCGATGCGGGGCTCGAACTCACGAATCGTGAGATCATGACCTGAGCCAAAGTCGGATGCTCAACCGACTGAGCCACCCAGGTGCCCCTCCCCTTTTTTTTTTTTAATGTTTGTTAATTTTTGAGAGAGAACAAATGGGGGAGGGTCAGAGAGAGAGGGAGACAGAGGATCCGAAGTGGGCTCTGCACTGACAGCAGAGAGCCCGATGGAGGGTCTGAACCCCAAACCATGAGATCATGACCTGAGATGAAGACACTTAACCAACTGAACCACCCAGGGGCCCCCTGGCTGCAAAATCTTGGGCCAAGACTACCTTTGTGAGCCTCGGTGTCCTTGTCTGTAAAATGGAAGCAGAAGTAGTATGTTTGTAGGGCTGCTGTGACAGCCATGGGAAAGAGTACCAGCAAATCCCTCAGTATTGGCCAAGGAGAATATAGAATGGGCCTCTGGCAGGCTTGGAAGCATGTTGAGTCAGTCCAAGGGTATGTGTGTATGAGTGTGTGTGTGTCAGTCATGCTGCGTGTCTCCCAAGTCCTGGTCTCCATCTGCTCAGGGTAGACTTGGGCCATGCCTAGGAGGCAGGACTATGACACTGTCCTAGCCCAGGCCCCTTGGTGGCTCAGAGTGTGGGGAGAAGAGGGAATGCTCCCCTGCTAGAGTGTGCAGGGCTCCTTCCTGCCAGCTGTGCCCTGGCACCATGTTGGCGAGCCTGCTTGCATGAGAATGACAAGGAGACTTCTGAGGGCTTGTCTCCAACCAAAGCCCCTGAGCTCATTCTGCTGTTGAGGGGGGTAATGTGGTGGGCAGTGAAGCTTGGGGGAAGCAAAGGCCTGGGGTCTTGACCACTGTGGCCCTGCCAGCTGCACCCTTGTAGTTTTGCTGCCTCCCAGGCCCAACTGCCTCCATCTCCCTGTGCAGTTGATGGGG
The DNA here is from genome assembly GCF_028749965.1 of Puma concolor. Classification (NCBI taxonomy): domain Eukaryota; kingdom Metazoa; phylum Chordata; class Mammalia; order Carnivora; family Felidae; genus Puma; species Puma concolor. Next base: position 152,617,782 of record NC_141668.1, on the reverse strand, counting down.
GAGGGTGGGTTCTGCCTCTGGGGCTGCCAGTGGCTGGGCCACATGTAGCCCCACCGGGGCTGCTCCCTGACAGCCTGTGCCCTCTGTTCTAGGTGCTGGGGAGTCAGGGAAGAGCACCATTGTCAAGCAGATGAAGTAAGTGCTATGTGCAAGAGACAGCCACCAAACCCTGATTTCCCCTCTTCTTTCTCTGGGTCTGTGTTGCACACACCCCCCCCCCCCCCCACCCCAACCAAGTAGTGGCCCAGCCAGTCTTAGCCAAGCCCAGGACCTTGTTGGAGGCAATCACCCATCCTCAGGTCCCAGAGGGTCGGGGGAAGTTTCCTTCTCTCTGTAATAGGTCCCTGCAGGCTTCAGCAGCCCCAGGAGGCCATGTATGGTCCTCGTGCCCTAGGGGCCCTAACTCCTGACCCCTGGCTGCCAGGATCATCCATGAGGATGGCTATTCCGAGGAGGAGTGCCGGCAGTACCGGGCGGTCGTCTACAGCAACACCATCCAGTCCATCATGGCCATTGTCAAAGCCATGGGCAATCTGCAGATTGACTTTGCGGACCCCTCCCGAGCGGTATGTCCTCTCCTCAACCCCTGCCTGCTTCCCTAAAGGCTTCAGGGCAAGCCTTGTCCTGGGGAACCTAGAAATACCCAAGCCTGGGCCCCATTCTGGAGGCCCCTGTCAGGTGGGGTGGGGGTGAACTCCTGTGACTGGCTGACACCTCAACACTGCGCCCAGGATGATGCCAGGCAGCTGTTTGCACTCTCCTGTACTGCTGAGGAGCAAGGCGTGCTCCCTGAGGATCTGTCTGGTGTCATCCGGAGGCTCTGGGCTGACCACGGTGTGCAGGCTTGCTTTGGCCGCTCTCGGGAGTACCAGCTCAACGACTCCGCTGCCTAGTGAGTACCCCAAGGAGCCGGGTGGGGTGAGGGGGGCTCTGGACCACAGCCTAGAATGGAGGGCCTGAGCATTCTCAGAAAGACACTGCCAGTCTCTGCTTATGAAGCTGGTGACTGTCAACCAAGGCCTTGGTGATTTTTGCTTTGAGGTGGGGGGCATGGTATTGAAAGTCAGGAGGAAGGACAGGCAGGGCTGCTGTCCCTCCAGGGCCAACTGGAGTCTGATCTGTCCTTAGACACAATCATTGTATTTTTAAATTTTTTTTTTTAATTTGTTTGTTTGTTTATTTATTTGGAGGGAACATGCACGAGCAGGGGAGGGGCAGAGGGAGAGGGAGAGAGAGTGAATCTCAAGCAGGCTCCGTACTGTCAGTATGGAGCCCAATGCAGGAGTTGAACTCATGAACCGTGAGGTCATGACCTGAGCCGAAATCAAGAGTCTGATACTTAACTGACTGAGCCACCCAGGTGCCCCTAGATGCAATCATTCTAAAGAACATTTGCTGCCTCCTGTGCCAGGCCCTGTGCAAAGCTTGAGGGACCCAGCGATGATGGAGTAGACACATCCCCAAGTAGCGACAACCTACAGTGTCAGTGTTATGGTGGGAGTGGGGGTAGGTCTAGAGCAGGGACTGCCTCAGCTGAGTTCTGAACAAGAAATAGGCAGAGGAGGAACAGGAAAATCTCCTAGGCAGGGGCACATGTGCACAGGCCTGGAAGTGAGTAGTGCTGGCTGTGCCGGAGGTCCCAGAAGATGTTCAGACTGGTTGGAGAGGAAGATACAAGAGGAAGAGACCAGGAGGTGACAGATATGTGTTTAAGTTAGAGCCTAAGACTTGGCTGGGGAATCACAGGGGGTTCTGGGAGTTCCAGAGGCCCAGCCTATGGGGTCATTCTCTGAACTCCTTCCCTGAACTACCTACCGTATGCCAGGCCTGATGCAGAGGGCTGAGCACCCATGGAGAACAGGACAGGTTGGTGGCCAGTGCTGATGGCTGCAGGAGATGTGCCCAGGCTTTTTGGACTGCGCCAAATAGGCAGATAGGCGGCTGCCCCTGTGCTCATACCTCACCTCTCCCACCTCTGCTTAAGCCAGCCCCTGTTCGCAGCACCTTTCTCCCCCGCTGTGCTGCCCTTCCAAGTCCTGAGCCCGCCCAGAGAGGGGCTGGACCAGGGTGAGGGTGGATAGGAGGCTGGCCCTGCCTGGTCCTGCACCCTGAGCCCTGCCCCAGTCACATGAAGCGCCTCCCTCTCCTTGCAGTGTCCTGAATGCCCTTGTGAGTGCCCCCCAGAGGAGTTGCAGAATAGCAGCCAAACATAGTGGGGGCCAGAGCTCCTGGGTGGCTCAGTTGGCTAAATGTCCGACTCTTGGTTTCAGCTCAGGTCATGATCTCACAGTTCATGAGTTCGAGCCCCGCATCGGGCTCCGTCCTGACAGACAGAGCCTGCCTGAGATTCTCTCCCTCCCTCTCTCTGTCTCTCCCTCTTCTACTCTGTCTCTCAAGATAAATAAACTTTAAAAAAAATTAAAAAAACAAACAAACAAACATAGTGGGGGTCTCCAGACCTCAGCGATGCCCGTCTCAGAGGTCACAGAGGCTCAGCACCAGCAGATCTTATGGGTCCTAGAGGCAGGCAGGGGTGGGTCCTATCAACCATTACCACCTCAGTGTCCAGGATACTCAAGGAGGGTAGGTATGGGTCCCTTCCAGGCTACTCCCCATTCCTTCATTCCCTAGACATTAAGCACCCGCTGTGTGCCCAGCACTGTTCTGGGGGTGGGGATCCAGCAGTGACACAGGTCTTGTTCTCCCAGGCAGGTTTATGCCGTGACCAGATCACCTAGGGGTGGGGAGTGGATTAGAACACTACAGGGAACAGGAGTGCCCCAACCCCTCTTCACAGCAATCCTTCAAGGCTGCTGTGGGTCAGTGGGACCCTGGGGTGAACCCTGTTGTGGAGAAGGTGGAGGCTGGCGTGGAAGCCACCAGGAGGCCTCTGGGCAAGAGGTTCTCAGTAGGTGGCGGGGTGCCGTAAGCAGGTCACAGCCCATGCGTCATGGGCCCTCATGGTCCTTCCTGTTTTTCTGTTCTGTCCCTGCGTCTCTGAGGTCATTTCCTGCTGGCCCCAACAGCCCTGCGCCAGGAGTGAAGTGAGACATCGGCACTGGGCAGCGGCTCAGAGGCCTGGGCCCAGTCCCCAGGGCACCTCAAGGATATTGAGGCAGACAGAGCTGGTCCCAGGGCCTGACAGGAGCAGTGTTGATATTAATCAAGGGAGCTGGTAATGAGGAGCCCCTGGGACTCCTGCCAAACAGGTGCCCATGCTCTCCCCTGAGGAGTCCAAATTTTATTGGACGCTGGGCAAAGAGCCCATTGAGCCTGACAGGCCCCAACCTGTCCAACCCCGCATTGAGGGACATGCCAGGCTGCTCTGTAGTGGGTGCCATAATTGTGCCAATTAGCATCCTGAATCCCTCACTGAAAGACTAATTTGTCCCTTCCCACCCTCCTCAGTTTGCAGCTCTACCAGGCCTGGATCCTGTTTGAGGCAGGCCTGGCTAGGACCTGGGTGCTGGGGCTTGGCTGGCCGGTCACAGCCGCACCTCCTCCAGGCCTGTTCCACAGGCAGGAGGCGGCAAGGGCTTCTGGTCCAGTTTTTCTCATCTGAGCAATGAATGTCATAAAGGCAAGGGTTGAAGAAGCAAGGGCTTTGAGAAATGAGGGGATGGGAGGAATAGGGGCCTGGGTCAGCTGGCCCGGGGTCCAGGTTAGGAGGCCTCCTGCTGGCCCCCACTGACCTGCCTGCCCCCACATCTAGCTACCTGAATGACCTGGAGCGCATCGCGCAGAGCGACTACATCCCCACACAGCAGGACGTGCTACGGACCCGTGTGAAAACCACGGGCATCGTGGAGACACACTTCACCTTCAAGGACCTACACTTCAAGTGAGCCAGCATGTGGGCAGGGTGGAAGGGCAGGACTTGCTAGCCTTTGGGGCGACAGACGGAGGGACCCTTACTTCAAGGCCTGCTAATGGCTGTATTGGGAGGGAGGGGCTGGTCCAGGATTCCCCAGGATTCCCTGCTCTGAGGTTTCTCAAGGCTGTATGGTTGCCAGTGGCTCACATCCTCTGCTGCCCCTGCCCCATGTGGCTGCAGCCTGCCCTGCTGACCAGCCCTGACCCCACTATGCAGACATGCTCTGACCCAGAACCTTGAGTAAGGTGGACAAGTGTGAATGATTCCATGAAGACAGCTGCCCCACTCTGAGCAGGCCTCTGTCCTCAGTCAGCCAACTTGTGAAATGGGGACCGTCTCTCGGAACTGCCTTTTCTGGAGCTAAGGCAACCCTGTGTCCGCAGGATGTTTGATGTGGGCGGTCAGCGGTCTGAGCGGAAGAAGTGGATCCACTGCTTTGAGGGTGTCACAGCCATCATCTTCTGCGTAGCCTTGAGCGCCTATGACCTGGTGCTAGCTGAGGACGAGGAGATGGTGAGAGGCCGAGAGGCCGCTGAGGGGGGCGTGGGGGTGGGGAGCAGTGGCGGGTGCTGACCGCGCTGTCCTGCCCCCAGAACCGCATGCACGAGAGCATGAAGCTGTTTGACAGTATCTGCAACAACAAGTGGTTCACAGACACGTCCATCATCCTCTTCCTCAACAAGAAGGACCTGTTTGAGGAGAAGATCACACACAGCCCCCTGACCATCTGCTTCCCTGAGTACACAGGTGTGGGGACTGGGCCTCTGGGGAGGAGCTGGTGGTGACCAGGTGGTGCACAGGCGCCCCCCGCTGGACAGAAGGGTAACTGCGGGACACTCAGGCAGGAGCTGGTGCCTCACTTAGGCCTATGTACTTGTGCCTGCACACAGGGCCTGTACCCCTTACATGTGCACAATCAGGAGCCCCACTTTACACACTCAGACATGCATGTACATTCACATACACTGTCACCCTTTGCACATGTGTGCACATGTTATATGCTTGTCTGTTCACACACACAGGAACTTGTCGTTCATGTGGGACAGGCCTGCCTGCCGTACAGGTGGCACAAGTCCTCACCATTTTGTCTCCCACAGGGGCCAACAAGTATGACGAGGCAGCCAGCTACATCCAGAGTAAGTTTGAGGACCTGAACAAGCGCAAGGACACCAAGGAGATCTATACGCACTTCACTTGTGCCACCGACACCAAGAACGTGCAGTTTGTGTTCGATGCCGTCACCGACGTCATCATCAAGAACAACCTGAAGGACTGCGGCCTCTTCTAAGGAGGCGGGGCCTGGCAGGATGGTGAGCTGGGACGGTGGTGGGGTGGGTAGGCTGGCAGGGAGCTGGGGTGGAACAAAGTGGAGCCATTGAGCCCAGATAAGGGACAGGGTTGGGCCTCGGGAGGGCTTGGGTTGGGTGGGGGGTTGCCTGGGAGCACAGGGTGGCAAGTCAGGTGGGCTACTGAGGTCAGGGCACACAGGTAGGCTGGCTAGTGATCCAGACAGCAGAAACATCTGGCCATGTGCCGGGAGAAAATTAGAGGGCTGTTCTGACCTCCCTTGGAGAAAACTTAGTCATCCACCAAGCCACTGGCCTGGCCCGAAGGAGGCTAGATGACAGAGGGTGCAGCCATCTGCCACTCAGCATGACCAGCTCTGCACTCGGCTCTGCGGTCTTTCCTTCAGACCTAGCTGAGGGTCCTGGGCTGAAACTGGCCCCACTAGCCCTGGGGCAGATGGGGAGGACTCTGCCAGTGCTACAGACCCCCCTCCCTCATATAACCCAGCAACAGACACTGGCTCCTGGGCAGCCACTGTGTCCCTGGTAACAGGTGGATGAGAAGAAAGAGAGGGTCATTGTCTAGGGAGGTGGGAGGAGAGGCACACTCTGGCTTCCTCCCGACCCATGCCCTGACTGTCCCCCACCTCCAGGGCCACCGCTGACTCTGCTCCCTCCAGCTCCTGAGGAAGATGGGGGCAAGAGGACCACGCTCCCTGCCTGCCCGCTCCTCTCCTCTCCCCGGCTGCTTTTTCCCTCTTTCCTCTCTCTGTTCTTGGCTCCCCTGTTCCCTCCCTCAGCTCCAGAGACTCGGGTTGAGGAACTGCCACAGGCCCTCCTATTTGAAGCCGGCCCTTGTCCTAGGTGCCGGGAATGGCCGCGGTACCCCCTTCCTGGGCATCTCTTCTGGTGTTAACCATTGTCTTGTTCTGTGATGGGGGAGGGGAGCACATGCTGAATCTCCCAAGGCCTGTGTCTGGAGGGGCACTCACTTCTCCAGCCTGAGACCCCTGGCTTCGCTCAACACCAGCCCCTGACCCAGCCCAAGTCCAAATGTTTACAGGGAGCCTCCTGCCCATCCCACCCCTCTAGCCGCTCGGAGGCCCCAAAGGAAAAAGCACAAGAAGCGTGAGACGCCACCATTCCTGGAGACTACAGTCCACCTGCTCATTCTCGTAGCTTTTTAAAAAAAAAAATGAAAGTAAAGGAAAAAAAAAAAAGACAAAACTGCAAACCTAGAAAACTTTTTAGAGAAAAACTATTTAAAACTGTCAGATCCTGACCAGCGCCCACCCAGCCCCCTTCCAGTGATTCCGTGCCTTGAGTGTGTCTGCGTGTTTACACCCATCCCTCTGCTGGCTGCCCCTCCCCTACCCCGTGCGGGCGGCACATCTGCCCTGCCCTCCACAGAACTGGGTTCCAAGGGCTGTTCCAGACAACTGCCAACATCACTGAGGGCCCCGTCCCAGTGGCCCTGGGCCCTGGCTCCATTAACCTAAATGTAGCTCCTTAGCGCTAACCTAGGAACCGCTGCTGCCTGCTGAGGGCCATGCCCCTCGTGCCCTTGCCCCAGGCCCGGGTCCTTCAGCGTTGAACACTTCCTTGCTTTTTTCACATGTTTTATGGAATTGTTCACCTGGTTTGAAATAATAAAATGTAGAAAGAAAAATTACCAAGTACTGCTCAGTACTCTTCTATCCCAGGGCCGGAGACCCAGACTAAGCTGTGCCAAGGTGATAGTGACCTGAACCTGAAACCTCATTTGTGGCAGGGCCCCAGGTGCTCTGCCCTCCAGGTCATCCTCAGGCCCAGTACACAGCACCTCAGTGTTCCCACTCTGTAGTCATTTCACTTACTGGCACCAGTACTCACTCCCCTCTCCTCCCAGGCCCACCGTGGCCTTGGGTTTGTGGCAGTCTTCAAGCTTTCCCTGTGCAGCAGGGCGGATTTCTTCCGGGGCTGCACCTCTAAGGGATTCTTCTATATTGGGAGCAATAGAAGGGTCCAGTGAGTAGTGCAGAAGGAAGATGTGACTTCTGACCTCCCAGGCCCAAGGCTCCGAGACCATGAGTTGCAGAGCCCCTTGCACATCCTTCCTTTTCCCAACCTGAGGTGTTTGCCCAGACCCTTGCTCAGGGCTGGGCTTCTTGGGGTTGACTAAACAGAAAGTCGGGGACAGTAGGGGCCTGAGGCATGTTCAGAAAGGTCTCTGTCCCGTAGGTCCCTCTCCAAACCTGGGGGTGGGGCGGGGAGGGACAGGCAGGTAGCCATGGGCTAGGGCCATAAACATGCGGAAGCTTCTGTGAGGCTATGGGAAGTGCACGCACGTCGCTCGAGAAGACAAGGCAGATGACAAGGCGGCGGGGGTAGGAGGGTGCCCGTTGGGTGAGCTCTGAGCGCCAGGCAAGGCGCCTGGACTTTGTTCCGCGCGCGGGGGCGCTGGACAGCAGGCAGCTGAGCCTAAGGGAAGGGCTCGATGGGGCGGGGCTCGGAGGCGAGCTCCTCCGCAGCCGCCAGGGGGCGCCGTAGTCCGTGCCGGGGCCCGCCGGGCTTGTCACGGAGGCTGACGTCAGCGGGTGCTGCGGAGGCCGCGGGGCACAAAGGCAGCTTTGTCGGGCCGCGGCGGCTCCGCGCCTGCGGCGGGACAAAGCGGCCTGGGCCGGGGTCGGCGCCGCGGAGGCGGGAGAGGCAGGGGGTGGGAGGGTGGGGCCGGGGACCCAGGACCCCGCCTCCGCACACCTGCCAGTCCCCGCACGGCCTCGGGGCCCAGAGTGCTGGCAAGAGATGAGAGACTGCGGCCGGCGGATCGGAAGGAGATCAACGCCCCCCAGCCTCCGTTCCCGCCCCAGTTCCCCGGGCCTTTTCCTGCTACCGCTGCCTCCGAGGCTTAGGGCTGAGGGCCGGCGGACAAGAACAGGATCCCGCACCCAACCCAGGATCCCTGCCTTCCTTCCAGGCCTGGACCTCGCTGTGCCCTAGATACGCGGGGCGGGCGGGGCGGGAGCTCCGGTGCGGTGATGCCCGCCCAGCAGGAAGTCGCGCCGGAGATGGTTCCTTCCTTCCCTCCTGATGGGAACCCTGCACAGAGGGACCATTGAGGGGCCGGCATTGTCTGCCAGACGCACCCAGTGCCTCTCACCCTGGGTGGGCCCTGCAGGATTCTGGCCAGGATCCCCTTGTACCCAGCTTGCCGTGGGTCTGGGTGGGGTCCTGGCAAGCAAAGGTTCCCTGGGTGCAACTAGGCCCCCACCTGCCGCTGGCCTTCCTACCCCTGCTCTGATTTGGAGGGCATAAGGCTCCATTGTCCCAGCACTGGCGGGGGCGGCCTTTCAATTCTTCCTTGTCTTTGGCAGTTGGGAAATTCCCAGCCATGGGGGGCAGCTGAGGGAAGCGGGGGGAGGGGGATGGCTCATCCCAGGTGTCTTGCATCCTAAGGGAGGGCCTCCCTGAGGTTGACTCCTGCGGATCCCCTACTGCCTGGAGGTTTCCAGGGCTGAACCTTAGCCTCCCTCTTGCCTGGGACCAGCTGGGTCAGCATAGCCAGAGATTCAGTGCTCCCTGGCCCTGTATACCCACCCCAGAGCACCCCAGCTTAAGAAGGTGCATCTTTCTGGCTCCACTCGTGGGCAGCTGCAGCTAAGAGGCCTGGGACCCTTAGGCAGAGCTAGGGAAGGGACCCAGGCTCCTGCTTCCAGACATGGGTCCCAGTATGAAGTGGGCTGTCTCCAGCCAGTGGAGACATCCATGAAGCTGATGCATCTCCCAGAGGGCCCACCCCACTCCAAATAGTTGCTGAGACTACTGATGTGGTGGCAGCCTTGGTATTTTTAACCCATTTGCAGGGTGGGGAAACAGCTGGGGAAGAGAGAAAGAGACAAGCTCTGCGAGCCAGAAGACTTGGGAGGATTGAGGGAGACTGTGGAGAGGAGCCAGGCTGGAAGCCACTCCCCAGCTCAGGCCCAGGCCCCCCACAACAGGTGGGTGGAGGCCAAGATGCCAGGTGCAGAACGGGGAGGGGGCCCCATTAGATCTGGGACCTCTGAGGCTGCAGGGCCTACCAAGGCCTGGAAGAACACCTCACCACGTTCCTGGGCAGCCCCATGGCTCCTGATGTCAGGAAAACTTCCTACTCCCTACCCACCCAGAATCCCTCAAATCATCCCTCCACAGCCCCCATCCCAGACCCAGAGGGCTAAGCCAGCCACCATGCGGGAGAACACAAGTCCTGACTCCATCCACCTGACCTGTGGCCTAGCCAGCCAGATCCTAGCTGCCCTGGGTGTCAGGGAGAGGGCAGGTTCTCTTGACTGAGTTCTGGGTTCAGGCTCACTCCCAAACAACTGAGCCCAATCTTCGTGTCTGTTGCCCTATAAGAGGTCCTGGAGGCCTGCATCTCTTCCATGGGGCTATGTATTCCCCTAACCTCTCCTGGACACCCAGAGGGAAAGCCAGCCCCCATCACACGTCCAAGGAGGGCGTCAAGCCAGCTGTGTTATATGTGCAGCTATAGCTGTATGACAGTGAGTTTGTCCATACTCACCAGGCCACTCAGCTCCTTGGTTAATAACAGCGGTGGGCACCAGTGTCCAAGCGGGCAGGGCTCAACACCATGGATCCCTTTCTCCTTCTTGCCTTGGTTTTTCCCTTGCATGAGATAAGCCACACAGGTGATCTTATTTAGGAGAAAAATCAGTTTAATATCCCTTATTGATTCTGCTTTCTGACTTCATTGTGGGTAGAGGGCATCAAGGCCTCTTGGCGGAGCTGGTGCAGGGTCAAGGAGGGACCCAAGGTGTCCCTTGTCCATCAGTCTCCCATCCCCCTCCTCCACAGGCTCAGCAGGCCCAGGAAGGTGGAAGGGCTTTCTGCAAACATTCTATCTCCTATCTCCCTGGGTCTGTCCTCTGCTGGGTCCTGGGGCCCCCACTGATGATAGCCCCTGGGGAACCCAGAGCCCCACAGAGAGGCTTGAACCTGGGTGTTACAGGCATCTGGGGCTTCACAATGGAAATGACACCAGAGAGTTGGATACTGAGTGGTGAAGAAGAGTCCAGCAGGTGGCAAAGAGGATGGCCTAAAAGCCCGGAGGGCACCGGCCAAGCAGAGTCCTGGCAAAGAAAGTACTGCTGCCTCCCAGAAGTTGGGTGGCCAGAGCACTGGCAGGGTTGCCTAAGGCTAAGCCTAGGAACCCCCAAGCTCCAGGGAGCTCTCTGAGGTGGGGGGCAGGGTACTGCAGAGGGGTGGAGGAGTGGCAGACCACAGGGGCACAGCCTGAGCTGTAGGCTGAAGGGGTCAGGCTGCATGCTGCTGGGGGAGGAGGCGGGACCTTCTCAGGTCAACCAGGCAGAAAGGTCTCCCTGAGACAGGGGCTCTAGGAGAAGGGATGTGGGCTTGGCCCTGCTAGGGCTGGGATGGAGACCTGGAGGAAGACTGAGGAGTCCTCAGGGGGTGGGGAGGGATGGAGGTTTAGGTGGAGGGTGGAGGCAGTCATTGGCTGTGGCCGGAGGGTTGGCGGGGGCTGGGGACAGGAGAGGAGCCAAGCCCGACAAGGGGTCCTAGTGAAGCAGGGCTGAAAGAGGCAGCAGTGAAGGGTCTGCTTCGAGGCTCTCAGGCCTGGATGCCCAGTGCTGAGGTGGCAGCAAGAGCGCACACCTGTGTTCTGCCACAGTGGCCAGACCTGCCTGGCCCACCAGCTGCAACCGCAGGGCGAGTGAGGAGCGAGATCTGAGAGGTGCAGTCTCTCCCTAGGGACACACAGCTGGTGAGTGGCAGTCAGGATTCAACCACGCCCCTTCCAGCCTACTTAAGGGGGTTGGTTGATTCCTGAGGCAGGTTCATCCCCACCCCGGCATCCAGAGCCCCGCAGCCTGCACTACTGAGCAGCTATACCCAAACCGATTAAGGGAAGGTAGTATTTATGTTAATACATGTTAATAAGCATGGTGTGCCACCCTAGTCTACTTTGGCTGCATTCCCGGCACCCCATCCCTCACTCCCGTAAACTATGGAGGAGGGGAGAAGGAGGCTCCACCCGCCCCTGCCTCGCCCCTCCCCCCTCCTGCTGGGCAATGTAGAAAACAGGAGGGAGAGGAGAGCTGTGATGTGGCTGGTGGGGGGGGCTACCCCATCCCTGAGGGGCTGACCTCAGCCCAGGAGGAATGTGCAGGAGGCGGAGGGCAGGGGCGGAGCGGGTGGGGGCAGGGCCACAACCAGAGGCCCAGGGTTCCTGGCAGCCCCTCCCTCGGCCCCTCCATCTCAGCACTGACATGGCCCTCAGAAGGGAAGGGGAACAGGCAAGGAGGGGAAGAACTGATCTTTCCAAAAAGGTGGGCCAGGGTACCTGGGAGCATGGTTACTAGGCTGGGGGCGGGTGGGGGAAGGGCCCCAACACCTTCTCCCAGGAAATCTCCTCCCGGGTGGGTAGTAGATTGTCAGGGAAGTCAGGCCTCTCAGTCAGGCTTCCCCAGGCCCATTCCTACCCCCTATCTCACCCCGACCCAATGCCTAAGTCCTCAGGGTAGCGTGTCCTAATACCCACGTGGCCGGAACTGGGGAAGGTTGTGACGCTGGAGCCACCAGCCTTAATGGCTAAAACAGGTGTGAGTGGGAAGCCAAGGCCTGACCCAGCCCAGGCTGGGCACTGGGAGCGTTGTCTCCAGCCTTCCTCAGATGAATATCCTACCCTAGCCGCACCACCCAGAGTCCAGGCAGGGCACAGTTTCCAGCTAGTGATGGGGGGGGGGGGGTGAGGAGGCAGGTGGTAGGATGGGCAGGACCATCCAGTTATTTCCAGGAAGAAAAACCAAGGCCTTGGTGGGCTGTGCCACTAACAGGCAGCATCAGGGCAAGAATCCAGGCAGGCCTTTCCTGGCAAAGGGTAGAGGTCAGGAGGCTGAGGTGGCCCTTGGGCAGTGGTGCAGGTAGCCATACAGCTACCTTCCTAGTTTGTTCCATTCTGTCAAGACTTGGGCCCAGGCTGACTGATTCCAGAATCCTTAGAGACTCCCAGAGTCCAGAGTAGCTCACAGACAATGACCCTGCTCCGAGAGTGCTGCCTTCACGAGGTGTCTGTCCAGGGTCTGGCATACATTTGGACCTGCGGCTGAGGAGCAGAAAGGAGACTTTGTGGGGACAGGGACAATGAGCTCCCACCCCTGCAGATCTCCCTTCCTGCTCCAAGAAGCAAGGAAATCAATGCAGAGGGCTCAGGTGGGCGGGGACAGCCCCAAAATGTTGGAAAGATGGTGGGGGTCCTGGTTCTACTTTTCAGTATGGACGCGGGGCTGGGAGGGAATGAAACTGAGACCACGACCCTGAGCCTGAAGAACTAAAAGCACTGGGGGCAGGTAGGGGGCACAGTAGGGGTGGGTGGGGACCTCAAAGGCACTTGCTGATCTTGGCTGGTAGGGTGGAAAATTGTAAACAGCCAAAGAATTTTGTTTGCTTGCATGGGGCCAGGGGAGGCTGCCCAGGTCCAAGGCAGAAGCCGGGAGGAGAAAGAGGCTGCTTCCCAGAAGCCCAAGAGCTCAGGCTGGGGTGCATCCTTCCACTCCCCTCCCGAAGGCCCCTGACCCGCACTCTTCCTCTGCCAGCCGGCCAGGCCAATTCAGGAAAACTAGGTCTCGAGGCTCAGGAAAGAAGGGCACAGCCCCACCCTGGCTGGGCACAGACACAGACACCGCTACTCCAGGGAAGCTTCAGGGGACGGGCCACAGAACTTGAAGCTCACACAGCCTCCCTCACTGATCAACTGCAGAGCTGCTGAGCAGCCTTGGGGAGGTTGTGGGAAGATGCCTTTTATGGGGATTGAGGGGTGAAAGCCCATCCTCAAGCCCTGTCACGTTCACCCAGGTGGACCCAAGGGCCCCATTCAGCCATTGTCAACATTCAGCCCTTCCAAAGCAGACAGATCCCCGGCAGTACAAACAGGGTTGTCCACCAGGGACAGTTTCAGGCTAAGATCCCAGACCCTTCCCAACTGAGCCACCGAAGTTTCAGAGCCGTGTCCTGAATCACAGAGGTCACACAGAATGCTCTTTACCCCCCTGCAGAGAGGCAGAACCACCCATCAGGAGGGGTCTCTGGATGGGCCTACACCCCACAGTGCAGAAGTGAAACTTGAGGGCCTCTGCCGCCTCTGACTGCCCCGCCTGGCCCTCTCGGGCCCCTCCTTTCCTGCCCCAACTGCTGTCCTCACAGCCTCTGCCAGCCAGGTGGCAGAAGCACTAAGTGGCTCTAGTGGTGAGGAAGGGCAAGGGCTGGGGCTGGGCTGGGGGCCCATCAGACCCCTAGTTGAGAACTCCATCCCCGGACGTGCGACCCTCCCATGCCAGCTGGCTCCTGGGAACTGAGCCCTTCATTACCCACCTCCACCTCCCCAGCTGTGTAGGGACAGGTGAGGAACTCTAGTCTCCTGGACCTGCTGTTCCCTCTGCCTGCTTCACAGAGCCTTCTGGGGCTGGGGAGGGGGCCCTATTGCTTCTTCCTCCTTTGCCTGGACTGGCTGCCCCACTTCCGGATGGCTCTTGGGTGCACCCTATTGCCCTGAGGCCCTACGGGGGAGGGGTCGCTCCTCCCCACTCCTCCCTTGTGCCCACTCCACTCTGGTCTGGCCACCAACTCTGGCTGGCCCGGCTGCCTGCCCGGTCACCCGATCCGCCCCATAAACTTGACGGCGCGTGTAGGGCGGCGGCTGGCTTGGTGGAGGCGGGGGTTGCTCCTTAAAGGAGCCGTCAGAGGGTGCCCTGCGTCCCCGCGGCTTCTTCCCTTCTCCAGGGAGGGCAGCCCGGTGTTCTGTGGCATCGCAGACCTCACGGGCTTGGGCTCGGAAGAGGCGATGGCAAGTGTCAGTGGAGGGAAGGCGGGAGGTGGGGGTCCTGGCACGGGAGGGGTTCGGGGGCTGCGGGACTGGGCAGGGGTTTGGGGGGAGCGATGTGGAATGCCCCTCGGCAGTTGTGCACCCCAGGACCCTGCCCCACACCAGGGCTCCTGCGCCCGGCACCTGCCGGGCCAGCTCTGGGGAGGATGATTGGGCATTGCAGCTAGGGGCATTGGCCCCTTGTAAGGGGTCTAGGGAAGGGCTCTGGCTCAAAGGTGGAGGGGCCTAAAGACGGTGAAACCTGAGGGCGAAGGCAGGGGAGGGAGAGGTACAGAGGCAGCGGAAGCTCAGAGAGAGAAGGGCAGCTCACCCAAAGCAGGGGTGAGAGGCTGCCTGAGGCCCTTGGCTCTCCCCCGACTTGATTCCTCTTGGGTCTGAAGTCTGAGCTCACAGAATTTCTGTGTAACCAGCTCCTTCCACCCTCGTGTGGGGAGAGAGAGGTCAAGCACGAAGCTGGGGCTGCAGCCATCTCCAAGTCAGCAGCGGAGGTTCTGTCCAGCCCCAGCGGTGCAGGCGCTGGGGCTCCTGGGCAGCACTTTTTCCTCAGAAGAATGGGTTTCAGGCATGTTTCCGAGTTGAGGGCTGTGATTGTCTCTGCAGTTGTATTTGCTCACCTGCATGTCCAGAGAAACACACATACACTTGTCTGTGTGTCTGCACACACATTCGCACATGCACGCATCTGTGACACACATATACACGTGTGTAAAGTGCACACATGTGCCATATATCTACATGTGTAATACAACTCTCATGCCACACACTGTCACAGACACGTACACATCTGCCTGCATACACGTGACACATGCGCGCGCGATACAGATAACACAAAGGGACCCTCAGAAACAGTCACACTCACAGGCGCCCACACCATTGGCTCTAGCCCCAAGGGTGCCTCAGTTCCTCTGTAGGCCTGTGGGTGCACAGCCACCTCCAGAGGCCTCACCCCTCCTGTCGCTGCTCTCACTCCCATGACTGGTTTGTTTTGCTCATTACACTTGGCGCCCTCTGAAATGACTGCACTGATCTGAGTCCTTGTTGGCACTCTGCCCCCTCCTGCATGGGGACTTTGTCTGTGTCCCCCAATGTCCCAGGCTGGCATGAAGTAGGCACACAGAGTTTGTGAATTAATGCCTGTGTGTCTATGGGAGGGGGGTTACGAGGGAGGGTGACGTGGTGGGGCGGGCGCCTGCCCACGTGGGGGTGACCCCAAGGGTGTGCCCAGCGTGGGTGTGTCTGTGATTGTGGCCAGGCAGGGCACACTTGGAGGGAGGGGAGAGCTCGGAAGTGGAATGCGACCCCCCAGCCTCTTTTCCCCCAGGGGCTGTAATCTGATCCCTGGGGACTCCCCCCTAGCCTCCAGCCCGCCCTCGTCCTTGCTGCAGCTCCTTCTCTTCCAGATCCTGGGGCAGAGTCCAGGGCGGCTCAAGGCTCCTCCACACACGCCTGCTGAACCCTGAGCACCCTGAGCTGCCCGGATGGGGCAGGCTGCGGCCGCCGCCATGATCCCAGGCCTGGCCCTGCTCTGGGCAGCAGTGCTGGGGGGTGCTGCCCCCAGCCCTCCCCGCCTTCGGCTCTCCTTCCAAGGTAGGTGCACCTGGCAGGCAAGAGGGCTTGGCTCAGGGTGAGCAGGAGAGAGACCCAGTGTGAGTAGGGGGCACTAAATTTGCTGCTGCCCTGTGCCACTGGCCCAGGTTTGAGTGGGGGCACTTTCAGGCCATCTCCAGTTAACCCTGTCCTGGCCTCAGCCCCCAGCCTTTCTGCACACATTCTCCTCTGACTTTCCCAGGAAGACCCCTTCTGTTCCCGTGGCAACAGATCCTGCCTGTGTCCCATCTACCACCCCCACACCCCTGACACAGAAGGGTGGTCACCAGGCATCGCACTGAGCTTAGGCTAGTAGCAGGGTGGCAGAGAAACCTCAGCCTGACTTTGGGGTGGGGGTCCTGGCTTTCCCTACATACGCAGCCTCCCCCAACACCCGGCCTCCCAGTGCACCCGCCTGCAGACACTGCTTGTCCAGGCACGCCTGAGGAGTTCAACCTGCTTTTCCCTTGGGGTGGGGGGGAAGGTGCTGCATTGCCCACTCTGGAAGCTTTTCACATGGGTGGATCTGTCTTCACGAATGTAAACTCACACATGGGTAAACTCACATGTGTGGGCCAGGTCACATATACAACCATCACCTGTGAGAGAGACGATAGGTAGGGTCTGGGGAAAGCTCCCAACATGGCTGGCAAACACTACCCTGCAGAGCTCCAGGCCCAGCACGGTCTCCGGACCTTCAGGCTGGAGAGGACCTGCTGCTATGAAGCTCTGCTGGTGGACGAGGAGAGAGGACGCCTGTTTGTGGGTGCTGAGAACCGCGTGGCCTCCCTCAGCCTGGACGACATCAGCAAGCGGGCCAAGAAGGTGCCAGGGACCCCCAGCCTCTGTGCTCCCCAGGGGGGGTGGGCCCCTGAGCAGACACCCTCTTCACAGAGACCAGGCAAAGGCCCTTGACCTGTGTCCCCCTTCCCTGACCCCCTCGCAGCTGGCCTGGCCGGCCCCTGTGGAATGGCGAGAGGAGTGCAACTGGGCAGGGAAGGACATTGGTGTGAGTGCCGGCCGCCCGGGGCGGGAGTGGGGAGGCCCGGCCCCTTGCTCCACAGACGGCAGAAGCCTGCCTCTTCTGTCTGGGATGGGGGCAGGGGGTCGAGGTGGCTGAAGTTTGGAGGTAGTGAGTCAGGGTGGAGGCTCATGTGATTCTTCTTGGGGGCGTCTGAGTCATAGGGGGCTGTACAGGCCTATGCTTCTCCATGCACCCCTTCTGTGAGAGGTGGGCTGAGCTGGTCACCAAGGGTGTCCGGGCCCCTGAAGCCCATGTTGCTACTTGGCTGGACTGATGCAGAAGAGAGGAAGGGGTGAGGTACCACTGGCGAGCTGGGACCCCTTAATGCTGCCTCCCTGGGGGAGGCCTCATCGTCCCTGCCCCTGCCCGCCCACTAGACCGAGTGCATGAACTTCGTGAAGTTGCTGCATGCCTACAACCGCACCCACTTGCTGGCCTGTGGCACAGGGGCCTTCCACCCAACCTGTGCATTTGTGGAGGTGGGCCACCGGCTGGAGGTAAGGCCAGATCTAGGCAGAGAGGGAGGTTGGGAGGTAAAGAAGGGCCTGGAAGTAACAACTGCCCCCTGCCTCCCAGGAGCCCACGCTCCGGCTAGACCTTCGAAGGCTGGAGGACGGCAAGGGCAAGAGTCCTTATGACCCCAGGCATCGGGCTGCCTCCGTGCTGGTGGGTGAGTCCAATGGCTAGGGCCCTGCAGAGACTCTAGACCCTCCTGAGAGCCCCTGAGAGCCCCCAGGGCATCACTGACTCCTTAAGAGCTCTTGGGCTCTCTCTCCCCACAGAGAGCCTTCAGATTGGCTAAGCAGCCCTTGCCCTATCTGCAGGGAAAGAACTGTACTCAGGGGTGGCCGCAGACCTCATGGGCCGGGACTTCACCATCTTCCGCAGCCTGGGCCAGCGTCCAAGTCTGCGAACAGAACCACACGATTCTCGCTGGCTCAACGGTGAAAGGCTGGTGGAGCTATTGGGAGGGGGCTCTCATCCCCAACAGGGTGGGTGCCTAGTAAGACCCATAAAGGAAGTGAGCAGTGGGTGCAGCCAGGTCTCGCCAAGTACCCACCATGCATCAAGCCCTGTGCTAGGGCCTGGGGCTGCAGGGCAGACAAGACCTGTGTGGCCCATGCCCTCGTTGAAGTCACAGACCTCAGAACAGGTACATAATAAGATGGTTCCAATGGCAATGAGACCAGTGAGTGAACAGACAGAAAGGGAAAAGGAGACCAGGTGGTAAGAGAACTGGAGACAGGAAGTCATTCTGCTGAGGACAGGGGAGAGCTAATTCCCAAAGCACAGCAGGATTGAGGGAAGAGCATTCCAGGTAAAGAGAACAGCTAGTGCAAAGGCTCTGGGGCAGGAACAAGCCAAGGAACAGACTCATGAAAAGAGAAAGGATAAGGGGTCTGCATTGTCAGAGATCAGGGTCATTTGTTCTAAGAGTGAGGGGACCCAGCAGAGTATTCACAGCAGTAACAGGGGGAATCTGCTTCCTGCTCAAGAGGAAGATTCATGAGTGAAGGTAAAACCCCAATATCCCATCTCCCTCCTTTCTGGACCAAGGGCCTGGGGAACTGTCAGGGGCAGAGGGGAGAGGCCTGTGTGTCTAGGTAGTCTTGGTCTCTGCTGCCCTCTTGTGGTTACTTCTTGACTCACAGGCCCTGATCCTCTGGATGTTGTCCCCTTAGAGTGCCATCCTACCTGGAGACCGGGTGGTCAGATGCTGCCCTGTGGGCTTCTGGGGGCACCAGAGAAAGGAAAGGGAGCATGTGGGTCTCATGAGTGGCAGGGCCAGGACCTTTCTGACCCCACTCCTCCTGCTGCTAGAGCCCAAGTTCGTCAAGGTCTTTTGGATCCCAGAGAGCGAGAATCCTGATGATGACAAGATCTACTTCTTCTTCCGTGAGTCAGCAGTGGAGGCTTCGCCATCACTGGGACGCCAGACTGTGTCCCGGGTTGGCCAGATCTGTCGGGTGAGGAGTCCTTGGGCCACATCCGATGACTACATCCCTGCCCTTTTGCCTGTCTGGGCCTCCCCCTCATCCCTGCTGATTGACCCTGCAGAATGACGTGGGAGGCCAGCGAAGCCTTGTCAACAAGTGGACCACGTTCCTGAAGGCGCGTCTGGTGTGCTCAGTGCCAGGTGTCGAGGGTGACACACACTTCGACCACCTCCGTGAGTGCCAGGAGCAGAGGATGGGGCTGGAGAGAGGGAGTGCAGGGGGCCAGACCCAGGAGCCGGGCTGCCCAGAGGGCTGTGTGCCCTCCCCCAACTAGGCTTCTTCCCCACAGAGGACATGTTCCTGCTGTCCTTGAGGGACCGCTGGAGCCCACTGCTCTACGCTGTCTTCTCCACATCGAGGTGAGGGGCAAGGAGGTAGAGGGCAAGGCCCAACGGGCTCTGCTGGGCCCCTCAGTCTGCTCATGTCTTCGCCTGCAGCACCATCTTCCAGGGCTCTGCAGTGTGTGTGTACAGCATGAACGACGTGCGCCGGGCCTTCCTGGGGCCCTTTGCACACAAGGAAGGGCCCATGCACCAGTGGGTGTCCTACCAGGGCCGTGTCCCCTACCCCCGGCCTGGCATGGTGCGTAGCCCCAGGAGTCCCACCACAACCCACTTAAAGTCTCAGGGGTGGAAAACTTGGCCTGGGATCTTCTTGGTGAATGTGTTTTTTTCCTTCCGTTATGGGTGGGAAAACATCACCTTCGTCAGACAGGGCTCCTCAGAGGAAGGGCATATTTCCCCCTAAGAGTCCCAAGGGCAAGGCTGGGTCTTCTCTCTTCAGATTCTCAGGGCAGACCTCTGTCCATTAGCACTCCCCTATACTCGGGTACCTGGAGGTCTCTTGTGGACCCACCAGGCCCTTGTACCCACATCCCTGTCGTGCCTCCTCCCCACCTGCCCAGTGTCCCAGCAAGACCTTTGGCACCTTCAGTTCTACCAAGGACTTTCCTGATGACGTCATTCAATTTGCCCGGAACCACCCCCTCATGTACAATTCGGTCCTGCCCATGGGTGGTCGCCCTCTCTTCATACAAGTGGATGCCGGGTACACCTTCACCCAGATCACTGCAGACCGTGTAGCAGCTGCTGACGGACACTACGACGTCCTCTTCATTGGCACAGGTCAGTGTCCTGCCATGACTACCCATAAAACTCTGTCCAGACTCTCTTCCACCTGTCAGCAGAAGCTGCCCCTGCCCAGTCCCATCTTCACATCTTTGCCTGGGTTGTGCTCTCATCTCCTTCTGGATGCTGGTCTGATTGTTCCAACCCACATTCTTCACCTATCCAACCATGCTAAGGGTAAAGGCCTCAGAAGTGAGGAGATTCCCAGCCCTAGCTGCCAGGAAACACAAGGAATCACTCATTCCTCATCCCTGCAGACGCTGGCACAGTGCTGAAGGTGATCTCCGTCCCCAAGGGCAGCCAGTCTAACGGGGAGGGGCTGCTCTTGGAGGAGCTGCACGTTTTTGAGGTGAGGCCTAGCCCCCTCCTCCTAGAGGAACCCTACCCCATTGATCTCTGATCCCAGCAATCGCTCTTCCTCCTCTCAGGATTCATCTGCTATCACCAGCATGCAAATCTCTTCCAAGAGGGTAAGTGACCAAAAGGCTTGGGAGCAGAAGGGACCCAGTGTGTTCCCCGGGCACCCCTACCCCCACGCCTCCCTTGGTAGTTTGAAGCACTGGGTTTGAGTATAGGTTCTGCCTTTGCTAGACTGCGTGACCTGAGACCCTGATCAGTGTCAAGTGGGGTGAGGGATCCCTGACCAATGGGAGGCGGGCACAGGGCTGCCTTCGGTCAGCCCGGAGCCCCTCGTGCCCCCTAGCACCAGCTGTACATAGCTTCGCGGAGCGCGGTCGCCCAGATCCCGTTGCACCTCTGTGCTGCCCACGGCCGCGCCTGTGCGGAATGCTGCCTTGCGCGAGACCCTTACTGCGCCTGGGACGGGGCCGCGTGCACGCGCTTTCAGCCCAGCGCTAAAAGGTGGGCAGGGTTGGGGGCGGGCCACCTGGAATCATTTGCAGCACCTGGCTAAATGAAGGACTCACGGAGGCTCTAATGTACCAATGCAACCCCCACCCTGCAGGCGGTTCCGTCGGCAAGACGTGAGGAATGGCGACCCCAGCACGCTGTGCTCCGGCGGTGAGTGCCCCAGCTGCCCCACTTCTGGGCCTTTGAAGACGCCCCACCCTGCCCTACCTGAATCTGACATTCCTTTGCCCTCCCCAGACTCCTCTCATCCCGCACTGCTGGAGCGGAAGGTGTTCGGTGTGGAGGGTGGAAGCGCCTTCCTGGAGTGTGAGCCCCGCTCGCTGCAGGCGCGCGTGGAATGGACCTTCCAGCGCGCAGGGGAGGCGACCCACACCCAGGTGAGCCTCACGCCCTCCCTTCCCAAACAAGCCCTTGTCCCGCCCCCTACATCCAGGAGAGCCCCGCCCTAGCCAGTGTGGTTCCCACTTCTAGACTAGGTCCGACCCCGCCCAGTGAGACTCCGTCCAGCTAGACCCCTTACGTCCAGTTTGGTCCCTTACCTGAACTCCACATTCTGATGAGGCCCCATTCCATCTAACTAGACTCCTGATACCCCCCTCCCCGATCCGAGAGGAGCCCCGCCCTCGCCCCGCCCACTGAGGCCCCCGCCCCGCCCCCATGTTCAGGTAACCCCCACCACCTCCAGTCCAGTACCGTCCGGTTTCGTCCGGTCCCGTAAATGTTTCCGCTTTTAGACCACTGGTCCCAATGCACCCAACCTTCAAAGGTACACCTGCGAGAGTCCCTTACCTGCTCATGCTTGGCCACCGTTGACCCTCTACCTCTCCTGGCCCGACCTGGGAGCCGGGTTTCCTTGTTCCTGACACCGATGCCTTTGCCTCCCACTGGCCCCGCCTGCAGGTAGCTATGGAGAAGCGCGCGGAGCGCCTTACGGGGGGACTGCTGCTGCGCGGACTGAGGCGCGGGGATTCTGGCGTGTACCAGTGCGCAGCTGTGGAGCAGGGCTTTTCGCAGTCGCTGCGTCGCCTGGTGCTACACGTGCTGAGTGCTGTGCAGGCCGAAAGGCTGGCCCGGACCGAGGAGGCTGTGCCCGTAGCCCCTCCAGGCCCCAGGCTCTGGTACCGGGACTTCCTGCAGCTGGTGGAGCCGGGCGGCGGTGGCGCGAGTTCCCTGCGAATGTGTCGTCTGCAGCCTGAGTCGCGCCCACCGCCTCCCGAGTCACGGAGGAAGGGCCGAAACCGGCGAAGGCACGCCCCAGAGCCGCGTGCTGAGCGGGGGCCGCGCAGCGCAGCGCACTGGTGATTCGGCAGTCCACGCCGGGTACAGGGAAGGAGGCTACAGGCAGGACAGGGGGAGGACAGACCGTGGAGGACGCACAGCTAGGGGGCCTGGCACATTGGTCCCTGGTTGATGGAGACACCGACCTACAGGCCCTGGCTGAGGGGCAGCCTCCCCGGCTTATTTATTAACAGAGGATAACCCTTGAATGTAGCCCTGGGAGGGACGGCCCAGGCGGGGCACAGGGGCCGGCTGGTCGGGAGGAGGGAGATAAGCAAGGCTCCAGAGCAACGACCTGGGCAGAGGAGGTGCCCGGAGTGCCCACCCCGGGATAAAGACCTCCTCCTTGGAGAATGAGCAGAAAGCTGTGAACAGGCTGAACTGGTGGGGCGGGAGTGGGACAGGCCGACTGTACTAATGCAATAAACACATTATGAGCCGAAGCTGGAATGGCCCCAGCTGACAACCGCTGGTACTAGGTCTTGCTGTGCGGCCTTGGGCAACTTCCTAGCAGTCTTAGGGCCTCAGTTTCTGAAAAGGATGCTGTGATGAGGATTAAAGGCAGTTTCCATGTGACTGAGTAGATTCTGTGGGGCCTTTGGGGCCCTACTGACCTGCACAGTATGTTCTGAATATGATTTCTTGGATGAGTGCTATGAAGAAAATGAAATTTGGAGATACGGAAAACAATGTGAGAAAGCATCACTGAGGGGGTGACATTTGAGCTAAACAACAAGGAGCCAGTCATGGGAGTATCTAAGGGGTGGAGTGTTCCAGGAGGCAACAGCTAGTGCAAAGGTCCTGAGGTGGAAACAAGGTTGCTGTGTGTGAGGAACATCAAGGAGGCCAGTGTGATACAGTGGAGTGATGGATTTGGGATGTTTTAGGGGGAGGATTCTCACCGTCTTACTTCCTCCCAGTTGGGGAGAAGGGTCACAGGGGTCCAACAGCAAGGGGTGGGCCCTCAGCCTGGCCACTTCCTCCCTTCAGGGGTGAGTGGTACCATGCCTCCTCACACAACATGGTGTGACTTGTATGGAGAGAGGAGGGAGGAGGTAAACTGCAGACATGCAGCTGCATTCCATTTTCACGTGTCCTGCGCCAGGGAGGAACCATAATTGTCCTTTCTGTTTTACAAATGAGAAAATGGAGGTCAGAGAGCAGGCAATTCGTTAACCAAGGTTGTAGGCTTATTAACAGAAATACCAATCTTCAGCCTAAGTTTGCCCACTGACCAACATGAGTGCCTACCTTTATAGGTGTGTCTCTGCCCTCTTTGGGGATTCTCAGAGCCCTCATTGCAATGCACTCAAGCTGTCCATCACCCCAATCCCTGGTGCCAGCAGGTCACACGGGTAGGTTCTTGTCCGTGTGCTTGGAGAAGAGATGACCCAACTTTGGGTCGGGGTCTTTGTGGGTAGAGGCACAGGGCTCCCTTACATACCTTGGCTGCCATGTGGGGCATTGCTGGAGGTGAGCATGAGGCAGCTTGTCTGGATAAAGACACCAAGGCCTGTGCGTGTATGGGAGTGGTAGAGTTCCCCAGGAAAGACCCTGGGCATTTGTATTAGTGGAGGTGTGCTCTTGTCTGGGCTCCATCACCAGCTAGCTGGCCCATGTGGGTCACTCCACAACTTCCCATGGCTGAGAGCTGCCCCCTCTAAATATAGCCCAGTGGGTTGAGCTCAGGCCTATTTTAGGCCCAGGCTGGGAGGTGGCCTGCCTTCCCCAGGCTCTGAGGAGCCGCTGCTGCTTCCATCCTGTCCTCATACTGAGTGCTATTATCAGCCCCCCAGCTGCCCACCGCCCACCATGCCTGAGGACACCCAAGAAGGTAGGAGATGACCGTGGGGGAGGGCAAGGCCCCAGTCCTGTGACCCTGTGAACCACAGAGCAAACCCACTGTCCCACTGACCTCACTTCCTTAACTAGTTATCAATCACCATGCCATAGATTAAGGGAACCTGCCCCCTGTGCATGGAGAAAGGGCTATGTCTGGAACCCCACCTCCCCTTAGGCCCTGCCTGTTTCCCCTGCTAGGGACAGCAGGGAGGGATTGGGGGGAGCTACTCGCTTGGGGGTAGTCAGCTATAGGCTGTGCCCAAGTGGGTATGGGCTGAGGAGGTGGCCTGCCAGGCCAGTTCGGCTCTTCATTCAGGGAGGAAGCTGGGATTGGGGGCGGGCAGTGGTTCTAGGAAGCATTTGGGCATGCAGCCCAGGGACCAGGAGTGGATAGATCTCTGGTCACCTCCAACTTGGGCCTAACTGGACCCAACTGTTAGCCAGTTGGGATCCTTTGGCCTGGCCAGACTGACAGCTAGTTAAGACTTTGGTGGCCAGTCACCTAACTACCCCACTGCATGCAAGAAGTACAGAGGTTCACAGGGGCCACAGCAGGGATGACCAGCTGCTTCACTGCTCCAGCAGGTCTAGCTGGTCAACCCTCTTGTCACATTTTCAACATTTCAACTGGATAGGAGGGCCCCAGCCCCCACTAGTGGTGGAGGATATTTGCCTCCTTTTGAGGCCCTAACAATGATGTTTACCACGATTTTCCTGGTGATGAACAGAATCTGAGTTCAATTTATAAAGTGTAGGGAGGGGCACCTGGGTGGTTCAGTCGGTTAAGTGGCCAACTCTTGATTTTGGCTCAGGTCATAATCTCACCATTCGTGAGTTCAAGCCCCACACTGGACTCTGCACTGACAGCACTAGTGGAGGCTGCTTGGGATTCTCTCTCTCTCTTTGCCCCTCCCCAACTCCCAAGCCGGCAAGCTTGCTCTCTCTCAAAATAAATAAACATTAAAAAAAAAAAAAAAAAGTGTTGGGAAAGCAGAGCCAAGTGCAGAGGAATTTAACATGACCCCTGACCTATCACCCAAACATAATGACTGCCAGCATCTTGTTTCACTTTGGAGCATTTCAAGGGCCAGTTTCAAGCAAATCATGAAGGTTGAGTTATTGTTGTGAAAGTGATAGTCCAATCACCTTTGCCCCTATCAATGCCCCATACTGTTACCTAGCAGCCAGCTGGGTATCTGGAGGTTTAAGGAGCCAAGATTAAAAAATAAATAAAATAAAAAGTCAAAGAAGTAAAAAAAAAAAAAAAAAGTACTTTTTTAGAAATCACAAAATAAATACTTTTGAGGAGTACAAAAATAGTAAGATCACAAGAAAAGTACAGAGGTCCCAGTGACTAAATGGGCAGAGGCTGTGAATGGATAACTAGGAAGCCACACGCATTCATCAGGCCCTCCAGGCAAAGAGACCGAAATAGGTCAAGAAAAGCCTTTTCTCATCTCCCAACTGGCAAACATGCGTACACGTGTGTATATAAATTTTTCATTGAAAATGTCTAATGGTGGCGATGTTGTACCCTTTTGGGGGCTGTGGATAGTCATTCTGGAGGACAGTTTAATGGCTTAAAGAAAAAGTCCCTGCTCTTTAAGCCAATAATTTTGCTTCTGGGAATCCGTCCTTATTAACAATTAGGAAATTGGGAAAAACCTTCATACTCAATGATGCATATCCTTCCTGGGAGTTACTTCCAAAGGGAACTGGAAACAACCTAAATGCCCAGGCAGCCTCAAAGGGGACCTCAGAAGCATGTAGAACAGCTTCATAACAAAGGCATGTCACATGTTGAGTGAAAACAGGGTTCACAGAAGTACAGCAGGATCAGGCTGAATATGTTAAAGCAGAGCCAAGGCCACAAAGCACAAGCACCACCCAGCTAGGATGGAGATGTGGAGGTACCAGGCACTGGGTCTGGCCCAATGGCCAACCCACAGGGTCTGCAGGGAAAAGTGATAGCAGAAGAGGCAGGAATGAATTTCACGCACTGTGGGGTTAGTCCTTCAAAGCTGACAAACTCTTCTCTAGAAATGAACAGGCAGAGGAATGCCAGAAAGCCGTTGAAGTGCTTGTAAGGAAACAAAAGTGAGCAGGTCAAACGTACCTCCTGCTACTGTAGGTGTTAACAGGCCCACAGAGTTCTGAGGTCATCCTGGTTCCGAATCAAGTGTCGTTCCTGAGCTGGTTTTAGGGCACTAGGAGCCAATGTCCCTTTGTCCTGTCCCATCTTTTCTGAGCCGCGGCTGCCGCATGAAGCCACCTTAAAAGGGAGGCATGACCTGCTGGCTGAACCAGCCCTGCACTGTCCCAGCAGACACCTTGGCACTAACACCGAGCACGAGGAGCAGGGCGCCACTGGCCCCCAACCACATACAGGAGGTGCGCCTGCACCAGGTGGAGTCCATCAGCGACCTACACAGTGGAGGTGAGGGGCATAGGGCAGGGGACTGACATGCTGGGAGAGGGGAGGAGAGCAGGCACAACCCCTACCCTCCCGATGCCCCATTTGCCCTGCAGGTTCGCTGCACCCCTACCTGACTGAGGAGGTGCAGCCATGGGACGAGCTGCTGGGTATCTTGCCACCGTCGCTGTGTGCCCAGGCTGGCTGCAGCCCTGTGCACAGCAGGGGAGGCTTCCTGCTGCTCGCATTGCTGGTGTTCACCTGCCTGGCACTTGCCATCCTGGCTGTCTACCTGAGCGGTATGGTTGGACGGTGCGGAAAGCCAGTGGGAACTGAGAGCGAGTAACTGGGACTGCAAGGCTTTTCTGCGTGGCTGGAAACAGCTGCAGAGGCCTAGCCAGTGAGGTGGGGAGTTGTGGGGTGGCACGTGGTCTGATACCCCCCCCCCCCCGTTCCCGCCTGCCCGTCCACAGTGCTGCAGAGTGAATCCCTCCGCATGCTGGCGCACACACTGCGCACACAGGAGGAGACGCTGCTCAGACTCCGGCTTGCCAGCCTCAGCCAGCTGCGGAGGCTCAACTCCAGTGAGGCCCAAGCACCCAGCTGAGATACCACTTGGACCTGGGGCTTGGGTGTGTGTGTGGGTGGGGAATAAAGTCGCCATTGGCAGGTTTCTCCTGACCCATTGTCCCACCCTACTTCCCCGGTGAGGTT
Organism: Puma concolor; assembly: GCF_028749965.1. NCBI lineage: Eukaryota > Metazoa > Chordata > Mammalia > Carnivora > Felidae > Puma > Puma concolor. Next base: position 152,590,892 of record NC_141668.1, on the reverse strand, counting down.
TTTGTACAAGAGTCTAACCTGACCCCACAGCTACCTGCCTCTCCTGTCTTCAAGCCAGGCCTAGCCAAGTTTTCTGGTGCCAAAGTCCTGCTTTGGGTGGCCCAAGGTCAGAGGAAGGCATACCAACCTCCTGGCTCCTTCTGTGGCCTGTCAGCAGCCTCTGGCTTCCAGATAGGTTCAGAGTCTAGAAATAGCTGCCCCCCACCCCCAGCTGCCCAAACCTTGCCAGGCCTCCCAGCGGGGGTCCAGCCTCAGTGCTCAAGCAGGCAGAGCTGAGTATGGGGAGGAGGGCCACCTGAGGAGCTGGTCTTGGAGGTCAAAGGTGAGATGGAGATGGGGGAGACCCAGTGTGGTGGTGAATGGCAGGGCAGGCAGAAACACCCAGGAGCTAAGGGCCACAGATGGTTGAGCATTCAGTTTAATTACCTCTAATAATCTTTAAAAATCAGCATATAGATCCATTCCAGGTAGCCCGGCCTCCCCACCGGTTTTGGTGGCATTTGTCCAGATGCCATTCCCCTCAAGGAAGTAGGTCACCCCAGGGGAGCAGGGCCCAAGAAAGAGAGAAAGGCACATCCCTCCTCCTGCCTGCCCCACAGCCCTGGGACAAGCACACATCTGGCCTGGCCTGAGACAGGGCAGAGAGAAGCACAGGGCTGTGCTGAGGCAAGGGGCCAGGATACCAAGTGCCCTGGCCTCCAGCCACCACCCCTGTCTGTTTTTGGTTTTGTCATTAAAAAAATAAAGCCACAATTCCTGGCAGGAACAACCAGTTGTTGCAGTGTCTTCTGTTAAAAACACAGGCACGAGTGTGGACAGTCTCCTCTTCAGCTGGCCCCACCTCACAGGATGTCTGCCCGCTTGTCTCGCACACGGCTGCGTGCCTTGGTCCGGGCTTTGAAGGCAGCGGCGTTGTATAGGTGCTGGAGTGGGGGCAGAGAGTGATGATATGGTGAGCTAGGGAAGGGGAGGCCCAGGGCTTTTCCTCTAGCCCCTGCAGAGCTCCAGGCCTCCAGGCCGTGGGAATGGAGGGACGATAAACGTGCCCAAGGGTGCGAACCTTCTCAAAACGTGAAATCTTGCAGGCCTTCAGGGCAGTGGCATCCAGCACCAGGACAGGACCCAGGCCAAAGATATCACGGAGTAGCTCGTTGTTCTGGGGGCAAACAGGGCAGTGAGCTCAAGCTGGTCCAAAACAGCCAAGCTGGGTGTCCCCTCCCTGTCTACTTCCCCACCTGGAGATGGTGGTGCATGCCCGATCCCAGCACATCCTTGAAGGCAGCATAGATGCGGCGCCGAGCCCAGCTGTCCACATAGAGCACCTCAAGCCCGAAGCGGACCGACTCTTCCTCACACTCACCGCCCTGCAGAGTAGAGGGACCCGCAGAACAGGGCTTGGTGGCTGTGCCTGGGGATGCACTCTCACTAGGACACACGTTCTCACACACACCTCAACAAAGTGCAGCACAGCGCGGAAAGTAGAGCGCTGACGCCGGCGGTCAGCCTTGGCACGGTACTTGTTGCTGTCGGTGGCCAGGGTTCGGAGGGCATTGCAGAGGGCCTCCATGTCCTCGTAAATAAAATCCTCCTGTGGTGGGAGCAATAGAGGGCGTGTGAGCAGAAGCCCGCGCTCTGCTGGCTCTCAACTTGGGGTCGCGCAAACCCTTCCTATCTCGGAAGAAGTGGTTTTCTTCTCTGCCTCTCCCCTTTGAATTCCCTCCTGGTCCCTGCCTGGGCCAGACACCCCTGCCACCACCATGGCACCCGGCATCTCAGTCTATGTTAGGGCTACCTCCCCTCCATAAGGACCTAAGGCTGTCCTGCTTTTTCTGTGGTGTCCCCTGCATTCAGCCGAGGATGGGCAGGTGGAGTCAGCAGGCCCCCTCCCTTCCCCTCACCCCTCTCTCACACCTCAAGGTCCCGGGCCAGCTCAAAGAGCAGTGCGATGGTCTCGCCGGCAGCGATTCGCAGGTTCACACTTTCGCTGGACAAGAGCTGGGGCAGCCGGGGCAGCTGCCTGAGGAAGGGGCAGGCTGAGCTACTTGTGGGTTGGGGGGGCCTCACCTTTCCCCTTCCACTCACAGCAGGCAGTTGCTCTTACCTGTCCAGGATGTGGCTGATATGGGTGCTAGGGCAGACGGTGAGTAGCAATGCCCAGGCCTGCAGGGCAGCACAGAGCAGGCCATGCAGGCTGGCAGGGACCACAGGGGCTGTGGAGCCACCCATTCCACAGGACCGGCTGAAAACACCTTCCAAGCAGTTGAGGCAAGAGACCAGGTCCTAGGGACACAGGGAGGCAGCGGGAGTGGCTCAGGGGCAGAGCCAGGGCCTAGGTACTCTATTAGCCATGCCCAAAGGTCACTTACCTGGACATCGGCAGCAGCCACATAGCACCCCAAACCAAGAGCAGAAGCACACTGTTGGAAAGAGGGCAAAGCCACGCTGTGGTTAGAGAGTGAGCCTGGGTTCCCAGCCACAGGGCTCACCCTCAGAGTAAAGGAGCCTGAAAGCAGGTGGAACCCACCTCTCCCCTTAGGGATTAGGGGAGGGAAGGGTGTCACAGAGCAGAGAACACTCACGTGAAGCCGAGCAGCAGGACAAGCTGTGCCATCACTGAGCACAGAGACCAGGAGGGGCTGTAGGCTGTGAAATAGCTCCTCGCCCTTGGGTCCAGGGCCCAGCTGCACACAGAGCAGACCTAGCACAGCAGCGGCTAGGGCCTGTTCCTCCCCCTTCCCTGTAGGAAGGCTTTCCAGTCAGCCCATGCAGCAAGGGTCAGTACCCAGCCAATTCAGGTCTCCCGTGAGCCCCCGGGGCCCAACCTTTCTTGAGGCACTTTTCCAAGGCATCAGCCAGTGTGAGGCGGCGCTCCAGCAAGAAGTCAGGGAGTAAGCGGGATGCCAGGGCCAGGCGAAGGCTCTCGAGAGCACCCTGCCGGGTCTTGGCACTGAGGAATGAAGAGAGGGGACCTTGTGCACCAGCCCTACTGGGTCATACTTGGCATGGGCTGAGCAGGGACAGGGGTATAGGGGTTGGCTGGCAGTCAGAGGTACCTCTTGTCTGTGAGGCAGTCCACATACTCCTTCAGCTTCTCCTCAAGGTCTTCCTGCTGGCCCTGCTCATCCATGGCATCCCCCCCTGCAAGGCCAGCTGGTCAGCCCCGCGTCTTGCTTTACCCCAGGGAATCCCCAGAGTCCCTGCCAAACTCCCACTCACTCTCACCAAGGCTGTCCTCTGCTGCAGTGCTAAGAAGGCTGGGGCATTCACTGGTGGTACTGCGGGCCTCACTGACTGCCTCATCCTCACTGGAACCTGAGTCAGCTTGGGTTCTGCTCCGGGCACCTAGGGAGGGTGGAACATAGCACTTGGCCCGCCCTTACTGATGTCTGATGGCCGGGGGTACCTCACCCGGCCTCATGACCCCCCAAGAATAGAGTCCTGCCCCCTCTCAGAGATGAGAAAATGGGAGGCTGAAGTGGTACACACAGGGACTGATGCAGGGGATGCTGAGCCAGGAAAGAGGAGAAAGGGAGTGAGGTCTATCAACTGGAGAACATTCCCAGGCCCAGCCTAGGAAAACCTGGCAGGCTTCGTGAGTACAGCCCCTGTGAGACTAGAGCCTGCTTTAAGAAGGAGACTGAGGTCCTGGTAGAGGCAGAAGGGGCTGCACAGGCCCCACCTGGAGTGGGGACATATCTAGGCAAATCCTGGGGGAGCTCAGCCACCAGCCCAGATTATGCCTAAAAATGGCCAGGGCAAAAGTCAGGGGCTTCGATTATTGAATCTGTATATACAGAACATATACAGACAGACACAGGGTTCAAATTCCAGCTCCATATCGTGAAAAGAGTGCAACCAGGTCAAGTGCCTAGACTTCAACGCCTTTTTTTTTTTTTAATGTTTATTTATTGTTGAGAGAGAGAGAGAGAGAGAGAGAGAGCGAGCAGGGTAGGGGCAGTGAGAGAGGGAAGCACAGAATCTGAAGCAGGGTCCAAGCTCCAAGCTGTCAGCACAGAGCCCGAAGTGGGGCTTGAACTCCTGAACCATGAGATCATGACCCAAACAAAAAGTCAGAGGCTTAACCCTAAATGGGTGAGCCACCCAGGCACCCCCAATGCCTTAATTTTTTCATCTGCAAAACAGACATGCTAAAACACCTCATTTAGTACAGCAAATGAAGACAATGACTGAACAAACAACTAGTTAAGGCTCTTCTTTGGGCCCACAACCACCCATCTGCCTTGGGGCAGAAGCCCAGCTGCTAGTGGATATGGCTGGGTGCCCCAGGCTTCAAGCATACGGTCTTCTGAGCTCCCCCTGGACTATCCCAGGCCTTCAGCCCTCGGTGGATGGACACACAGGCTCCTCCTGACCTCGGGAAATGCAGAGAGTGGAGTGACCCCTGACCACACGAGTCCCTAAAAATAGGTAAACACAGGAGAATGTCAGGGTCAGCAGAGCTGGAATGCTCCTGTGTGTGGGTTCTGCCCAGGGCCAGGGGCTGACTTTGGCAAGGGCAGCTCCTGCAGCAGAGTCCCAGATGGGTTCTGGTCACCAGACTGGTCCTACTTCTCAGAACGACATACGCCATGTACCTGCTGGACAAAGTGCAGCACGCATGCAGTCCTCCGCTCATCACCTCTCTTACTACCCTAACCAGCCAAAGCAGCCTAGCCTCCCTCATTTGTTCCCTCTCTAGATGCCAGGCCTTTGCACAAATTATTTCCTCTGCAAAGTGCTCTCTTCTTCACCTCCTCAGGATTCACCCAGAAGCCCCTCAAGGATTCCTTGGTTCTTAAGTCTGGGGCTGACACCATTTAAATGAACTTGTCCCCCAACACCAGTCCTTCTGTAATGTTGCTACCCTCTTAGATGTCCCCACACCCAAGTCCCATTAGGGTGGTCTAAGCTGTGCCTAGCAGGCACCCCATTCCTGCAGAGTAAACATATGTGTTTACTGAAGCAAGACACACTTCTGTTCAAAGCTGATAAGTCTCAGGACTGCCGCAGGCTCAAGGGCACTCCCTAACCCTCTCGGGCCAGGTCCACCAAGGCCAGAATCCTGCAACATCCCCACCGCCCCCCACCCCTCCGCCAGTCCGCCCCCTACCTCAGTACTCTCCGTCAGAGTAGCCCTCCCACCAACTTCCTAGTCCAGTCCAGTAAAAGAGCAGCGATTTAGCGAGGCGGCAGGCTTCCTGCTGTCTGGCGAGCTTGTCTATCATAGCAGGTAACTGGGCTGGATCCGCAATGGAGAAACTGAGGCCGAGAGGCACCGACCAGTTTAGGCCCGGTAGCGTGGGTTCCTGAGCAGCAAGCAGCGCCCAAATTGAGTTGGGCGCACACGTGGCCGCTGCCTCCTGGGGCACGTGCTGGCCGCGGGAGAGTTGCGGGAGGCAGCGCCAGGTTGGTCGACGCAGGAGTCTCCGTTCGGGAGCCATCGGGAACACCGACGGGCAAGCCACGCAGGACCCCCGCTCGCCGTTCATCAGTAGCTCCCCACTTACCGGCTCCGCGGCGCTGGCCACCCTTGCGGGGTGCGCTGCCCTTACGAGCGCGGGGCATGCCGGGAATCAGGAGCGCGGGCGCGCAGAAGGCTCAGGGTCAGGGGCCCGGCGGGCGGGGGCTCCAGACCGGCGAGACACCGGCCGGTGGGCTAAGCTGAGAATTGGGCAGACGACGGGAGCCACACGCCGCACGCGACACCATCTTCGCGAGGCGCCCCGCCCTGCCAAACGAGTCGCTGCGCCCCGCCCTGCTAAACGGGTGGCCGGGAAGGCGAGTTCTTGGCCATTGGGTTCCGGGACCACATGCGCACGGCCGAAACTACTAGTCCCAGGGGACTGCGCGCCCAGATCACCGCCAGCAGGCTAGGCGCAGAGCACCTCGGGAATTGTAGTCTATTCCTGAGACCCGTAAACCCACGACGCTCTAGCTGAACTATGCACCCACAATGCCCTGTGTACACCGCCCCCCGCGCGCCCACGTGCATGCATGCACAGTTGTTAACACTGAAGCTGCCTCTTTGGAGCAGCCTACTACGTCAGGCAGGGCCAGCGTTTCTGGGCACTTGCGGACGGACACTCGGCGACAGGAAGAGCTTGGGGTTTAGTGGAACTTGGTGAACAAACCTTAGGTGGTGAAAGAAAAAGTGACTTTATGCTGAAGCAGAGGACAAATAACAGCTTAGCACTTACAGACCTTAGCCAAGATCTTGGAGCCCACCTGTCTCTGGATGGGTCTCCTGTGACCTTTCCATGGACCCAGTGAGGAGTAGTAGGAACAGAGCCCTGAGCTTGCAACGCTAACCATCTGGAACTCTGACTTTCCCTGGGGCTGCTTATCAGGAGGGATCAAGTGACCTCAGAGGACCTTTGGTTTTAAAATAGTGTAAACAAAATAAACATTTTTGTCTGTTTGTCTGTCAACATTTTTTTCCTGGCCCCTTCCACTCCCCAGGTATCCCATGGGAAGGGAGGGTGTGTATGGGAGGACTGGCTCTAAACTGAATAGAACAAGAGTGGGACAGAGCTGTCCTCCAAGACTGGAAAAATGGCAGCAGGGACAAGAGAGTCAGGGGCAGGTAACCTCTGGTTTTATGTTGCTTCTTCAGGCCTAGGCTCAGGTCTAGGCTCCTGGCAGGTAGGGCCAGCCCAGCCCGGGTAACAACGGCAGCTAAAGGACTCCCAAGCTCCAGGGCTGCCATCTGGCTGCAGATGCAGAAAGGCTTCCAGCTGTCCTCCATCTTGGCGGGCACAACGCCCATGGCCATGGCACCGCTGGTGACTGCAGGTTATGGCTGCCCTGGTCACATTGATTACATAGGGACCCAGGGTGCCCAGTAGGTAGTCATGGAGATGCCAGCACTTCTCCTGTGGAGAGGGGAAGGATGTATCAATGCTCCTGCTTCATGGCTCTGACATGGTCTCTCCCCCGAACCCTGGGATCCCAGGATGGGCTGTACGGCAGGCTGGAGGGGCAATGATCACCTCAGAGCTGGAGAAGCTCAGGTCCCCCCAGAGCACCACGCCGGCTGCCCCTAGTGCTGCGGTCACACCAATGGTCTGCACGAGGTCATCCTGGAAGCAAAGAACTGCTAAGCCAGGGCTGGGCTGGTCAGATCCATCTGGGCCTACCTCTACCTTCAAGAAACTTTTCTGGCTCATTACCATGATCTGATTCCACTTCTAGAGTAAGGTTACTTGGCACTGAGCCTCTGAGTGGCTTCTTGGGTCCTCCACTCAGAAAATGTCTTCCCTCAGACCAGGGCTCCAAACGTTGGCCTTGCCTTCCCCTTCAAGATTTTCCAAGGCAGAGCCATACTTCCTTTTCAGATGATCCAGGATAGTACCTCCCCACTCAGAACTAGATCAGGGTCTCCCCATCAAATTCCCCTGGGCAAGGTCTTCTCTTCAGATCTTCCTAGGACAGGACCATGACTCCCCACTCAGACCCCTAGATCTCAATTTTCGCTCACCTGGGACAGGAACCTCCCAGAATGCCGGTATGTGAGGCGGGCATAGGCCAGGACAGGCAGGGGATGTGGGTGCCCAACAAGGGCCACACGGAAGGCTTCTTCCAGGCGGTATCGGACAAATGCCTGGTGGTGAATAGGTGGCAGCTTGGGTGGGAGGTAAATGCTGGGGAAGAGGGAGCTGGAGGCAGCCCAGAGCCAATGCAGTCGTGTGTTTCGGGCTAGAGTGGCTGGGTGGCAGTGGCCTGTGTAATTGAAAGCTGTACCATGCCAGCCATTGCCACAGGCTGGGAAGCGATAGAAGCCCCAGAACCCATGGGGCTTCAGTGCCTGGCCTAGCCGTAGTGTGTCCTCCATCAGGGCACGGGCTGCCTGTTCAAAGCCAGCACGGGCCTTGTGGAGCTGCTCCTGGGGGTTCAGGTGGGGGAATACCCGCTGTGCCCAAGCCCATGAAGCTTCCTGGTAGGCTCGGCGGCGGCCCCAGTTCCCGGCCCAGAGTGGACACCACTCTTCCCAGTCCAGCACTGCCAGGCCAGCAAAGCCACGTTCTAGGCTGAGATGGATCTGGTAGGCAGCCCGTGCCAGGTGGCGGTCAAGAGGGACAACCTGGGGGATGCCCCCGTTATGAGCTGTGCCCCTGGGCCCAAGGTAGGGATAGAAGCCAAGCTGGTTCTTGTAGAAGATGGTGATGTTCTGGCCATGGAAACGCTGGCCACGGTTGGCTGTGATGCCCAGAGCCTCTAGTGGCAGGTGCACACCAAAGCGAGTCTTACAGTGTGCTGAGGGTATGTTCCATAGCACAGAGAAGGGACGTTCAGGAGCCCACAGCAGGGGCTGGCCACACCCCAGGCACAGGGCCATTCCTAGTACCAGGGCGAGGCCCAGCTGCATGATCATGCCCCAGGGACAGAAACCTGCAGGAGAGAGGGGGTGTGAGCTTAGAATTCATGGCCGTGGCCACACCTTCTATACAGCAGGGAAAGCTGGGAACACTCTCCCAGCTACTCCCAAGGATGGAGGCTGGGGAAGGATGGTCCCCATGTGGTCCTCTAGGCCTCTCAAACCAGTAACACCCTAAGTTGGCCCACGTAGCTCCTGTGATGTCCATCTCTGTCACAGCACCACTGTGCCTTCTGACACCTAGCCCACTCACTTCTCACCAGTCCCCTCTGACCTCTTTCTTGGACCTTGCCCCAAGAACACTTAACATCCTCCCCTTTGCCTGGCTTAATTCCTACTCAGCTCTCAGGTCTCTGCTGTGACATCACCTCCCCTGGGAGGCCTCCTGGGTCTCTAAATGCACTGAGGGCACTTGGGCTCCCACTGTCCCAGCACGGATCCTGACACTGTATGCCTGCCTGTCTCCCCTGTCCCTTGGGTCGAGGTACTGTCTGTCTCGTTCCCCATTGCCTGTGACCAGTCCAGAGCCTGACAAACAGTAGCCCCTGAGTGAATAGTGATGAGTGAATGTAGAAGGGAACAGATACCTTGTCACCTGGGCTTGGAAGAGTGGGAGGGGCAAAGGGCAGGTGTCCCTTCATCCATGGCCCTAGGGCCAAGGTTGATCTGGGACTCTTGCAGAGATAGGGGATCTAAGATGAAGCTGGGAGGTGAGAGTGAGGTCAACAAATAAACTATCACAGCCACATCCAACAGAAGCCTTTATTCAGCCACACTGACAGCTCTGAGCCACAGCCATGAAGCCATCTACTGGCCCCACTGGTACTCAGGAAACATGGCCAGGCTAAAGCTGCTCCCAGGGTCTAGGGACTATGGTATGGCCAATGGGCTGAGGCCCAGACTGTCCTAGGCAGTCCATCAACCCTGAAGGACAGTGCCTTGTCCTGGGTAGCCCTCAGATGTCTTTTTCCATCCAGAATATGGGACATCCTCTCAGGTCTTGGTATTGTGTCTCCAGCAGGCTTTGTGGAGGGGGCCCTGCAGGAGGTGGGGGTGAGGTGGTCAAGGGCTCAGGCAGGGGAGGAGGTGGTGGCAATGATGGCCCCTTGGGGGCTCTTGGGGCAGTTTGGGCAGTCAGACTAGAAGCCTTGCAGGGTTGCCGGGGAAAGGGGGCTCTGGGGAAGGCCCTGAGCAGGGTGGCAGGCAGCCGTTGGCTGGTGAAGACTAGGCCCTGCACAGGCTCACCCAGCTGGTAGCCCAGGTGGGCATAGAACTGCAGCTGGTCGTGGGTAGTGAGGTGTAGTCGGCGGAAGCCCCGGGCCTGAGCAAAAGCCTCCAGGCCCTCCATGAGGCGGCGGCCAAAGCCACGGCCCCTCAGAGCCCGGGCCACCACCACTGTCTCCACTAGGAGGCTCTGGGGCCGGTCCAGCACCCGTGACAAGCGGGCATGGCCCACCACGATGGGGGCTGCCTCAGGTGTGGGGCTGGGGCTCAGCAGCATCAGGCAGAGGGGGAAGGCGTCTGAGGACTGGCCCAAGGAATGCAGGCGGGAGGCACGGCTGCGGGGCCACTGCTCATTGATGAGGTCGGCACAGGCATCCAGGAGCTCAGGTCGGCAGTGCACAGGCTCCAGGGTAAGTTCAGCCAGGTTGGGGGCTGAGGTCTCCTCTGGCTGGTGTGCGGGATCCAGGGTCAGCTCAGTCGAGCCAGGACTGAGGGTCATCTCTGGATGGCATGCAGAACCCAGGGTCAGCTCAGCTAGCCTGGGGCTCAGGGTCAGCTCTGGCTGGTGTGCAGGATCCAGGGTCAGCGTGGCCAGGTTGGATCTCAGGGTCAGCTCTGACTGGCATGCAGGATCCAGAGTCAGCTTGGCTGGGCTGGTACTCAGGATCAACTCTATCTGGTGTGTAGGGTCTAGGGTAGGAGTCAGCTTTGATGAGCCAGGGCTCAGAGTCAGCTCTTCCCTACATGAAGGATCCAGGCTCAGCTAAGTCAGGCTGGGAGCCATGGTCATTTCCTGCTGGGTTGCAGGTGGCTCAGTGCCAGGCTGGGGATTAAGAGCATGGTCTCCAGACAATGGTTATCTCCTCAGACCACAAGGATGCTCCTCCTGTAGACAACAGCCATGCTAGGCTTTGCCAGGAAGGAGGACAGTGTTGGGGCAGGGAGGGGCTGACAGAGTGCTAGGGGAGCCATGCATCCTGGAACTGGTAAGCTACACCTTGTCTCTGTCCCATACTCACCTGATGGCACAGGTCACCTGGAGACCATCCCTTATACCTGACTCAGGTGACTCACTCAGGTGACAGTAGAGGTAATGGTTCCAGGGTGTCCTGCCCCACATTGGAGGAAAGCTGAAGGCTAAAGGCTGGGGCAGAACCCAAGAGTCATGGCCCCACTTTCTCTGGCTACAACTCTGGCCTCCCCAGAACAGGGGACCTAGCCTACAGCACCATGGTTGGCTGGCCATCAGACAGAACATGCAGACTAGGCACCATGACCCCCTACTTAAACCCACCCAAAACTCCCTCTGGCTGTCCCCAGGAACTCCCCTGCCCTTTCCTTCTCTTTACACTTTAGGTCCCAGCCTTTCTGACCACTTGGGCCATGCCTGTCACCTGAGCAATCCTGGGGTACCCATCACCCACCCGTTAGGATCAGTTTTCCCCTCACTGAACTGCCTTTCCTGCCTGGAGCACAGAGCCCATGCCCGCCCCCCCCCCCCCCATCCCCATGCAGCTCAGGACACTCTGCTTGGGCATGGACCCAACTGTCCCCTCACATAGGGTTCCAACAGCACTAGCAAGGGGCCTGGCTCACTGTCACAAAGCAATGTGGCTCTTGCAGGCTTGGTTCCCCACTGGCCTGAGTTTCGTAGTCGCCCTAGATAAGGACCACAGCTTCCTTCCTAAATCCACAAGGGTGTCCAACGGCCATCAGGTTGGGGGCTCAGACCTCCTGTGCCTAAACCCCATTGTTTGCCAGTCCTACCCCAGGCCCTTCTGCCAGGAGAGTCTATGCTGAGGGGATTCCTGGCAGTGAGGGATCCACTGGGCCTCACTCTTCTACTCACTTGCTCCAGAGAGGACGTCCTGGCTCTCCTTCCCCACCTCCCCCAAAAGGCCCCATGAGCCTGAGTCCAATTCCACACTGGTCAGGCACAGGTAGCCCCCACAACCCCACACCCCACTCAGAGGATTATAAGCACCTCACCTGCATCGGCCACCTCCGCAGCAGCTACAGCTCTGGACCAAGAGGGAGGAAGCCCCAGAATCCACCCCTAGGTCTGGAGCCCCAGACTTCCCCGCGGTCTTAACCCCTTCGTGGCCAACCCCACCCACTATGGGCGGGGCTCCTGTATCCTCAGGGAGAGGCGGCAGTGTCTTCTGTGCCTCGGTTTCCCCCTCCCTCCTAGTGGATGACAAACCGTGGAGTTTTGGGGGGGAGGGTGTGCTTCAGCAGCTTGACTCTGGGTGGGTGTGGCTCGGCATGCTAGGGGAGAGAACGACAGAAGCAGGGAGGGCGTGCGGGACGGCATAGCTACTTGAGGACCGCACTCATGGGACAGACGGGGGACAGTGAGGACGAACATAAGGCGCATGGGAAGGGGGAGGTACTGACATGCTGAAGCCAAGCTCCGGGACGCTTCGCGTGCTCGCTCCGCGCGGGTCGGTTTCTAGCTGTCTGTGGTTTGGACTCTTCTGACCGCCCGCGCTGGCCCCTAGCGGCGCGGCGGACGCACTGCAGCCGTCGTCTCCTGCAGCACCGGACCTGGTCGACTTTCCCTAGGTAGCTAGGCCCCACCCCGCCTCCGCCCGCCACGGCTTAGGCTCCGCCCCCGGTTCAGGGCGTCACAACACCCCCGACGCAGACCTGGTCTCTGCCATGGCTCCGCCTCTGCCCCTCCAGCCCCGCCCGAGCCACAGCACCTCGCTCCCTACGTATCCCAGCTGGGACCGAGCGCAGGCTCCACCTCCTCCCCGTCGCCTGCAGGCCCAGTATCTGGCTCCTGGGCACCTATTAGATCCTCCCGGATTCCGCTCTACCGGGCCCGTCGCGCCAAAGCCTTGGCCGGGTACAGGTCCCTCCTCCACACGGCTCTACTTCCGCCTCGCCTCGCCTCGCCTCGCCTCACCTCGCCCCACCCCAAGCTCAGGCAGGCCTCGGCTCCTGTCGGTCCCCGTTTGGAAAGGGGTCCATTGTGGAAACGATCAGGTAGAGCTTCCTCCTGAAATTTGGGCCCCATGCTCGGAAGCAGCCGCCCTCGGACAGACGTCAGGTCTGAGTGAGAGAGATGAGCCTTTCCTGGGCCCTCTGGATCCCGGCTCCTGCACGTTTTAGGCACTCCATTAATAGCTCCTGAAGCAAGAATCGTGTCTGCTTTATTTGCGAGCTTGGTGCCTCTGAGCAGGTTGCGTGCAGGGCTGGTTACTGTCAACACAGTAGGAGTCAAAGTGCTTTACCTCTATAGTTAGACAGCCTGGGTTTCGAATTCCAGTTTCTCTATTTTCTGGCTGTGCAGCCTTGGGCAAAATGTTTGCCCTTCCAGTGTGTGCCTCAGTTTCCTCATAACGTCGTGTTAGGATCAAGTAAGTCTACTTAAAATGCTTAACACAGGACTTGAGGAAGCGTAGGTGTTCAGTGAATGTCAGTTCTTGTGATTGCTACAGTTTAAAGACTGGCTTAGTATCTCTGGAGATGTTTATGACCCAGCTGGATGGGTGCTGGAGGCTCTAACCCCTTAGGCAGCTATCCTGGTCTATAAGCATGTGCAGGCATATGCTCATGACCGTGGCTGAATGTACTCCTGACTGTCACCATGACTTGTGTGTGACTGCTTATACTGGAGAAAGCTCTGGCCAGGGGTGCCTGGGTGGCTCAGTCGGTTAAGGGGCTGACTTTGGTTCATGTCATGATCTCGCGGTCTGTGAGTTCGAGCCCCGCATGTGGCTCTGTGCTGACAGCTCAGAGCCTGGAGCCTGTTTCAGATTCTGTGTCTCCCTCTCGCTGACCCTCCCCTTTCATGCTCTCTCTCTGTCTCAAAAATAAATGAAACGTTAAAAAAAATTTTTTTTAATAAAAAAATAAAAAAAAAAAAGAGAACGCTGTGGCCAGGCTCAGAGTGCATTAGGTTGTGAAACTGAATAAAGGAAACCTCATTTAACATGGAGTTGGAAAAAAATAAATAAATAAAATAAAATGGAGTTGGGAGGCTGGAAGGGGGAACTCACCCATGCCACTCCTTGCAGCTCTTTGCAGACCCAACAGGGAGAAGCCTACTTTACTATTCCAGCAGGAGGAAAGATTTTCTCATTGTGTGACAACAGCCCAGCCAATGAGAGACTGCCATAACTCAGTCAATGAAAAGTCACCACACTTTGAACCCCAGGTTTACTCCAATGGACTTTCTGTTTATAATGGGCCCTTCAAACTCCCCCCTTTCCTATGTAAAAGATCGCTCCTCTTCTTTGGTTTTGCAACAGCTCACATGTCTCAAGTTGCAATTTTCTACTGTTCCTGATTAAACCCATTTTTGCTGGTAAAATAACTTTTATTTTTAATGTCAACAAGATGTTCAATGCGTGTATCCTAGTTCGTGGCCAATTACCACATGCCTTGCTTCTCACACCATGCTCCCTTCCAGCCACGGTAGCAGCGACATTTGAACTCCACAGCCATCTGCATCCGATCCTCAAGTGAGAGGGCACCTTGTAGGGTCAGGGGCCCGCCACCAGGTGTGGGCTGGATGGAGAAACTGGTGGGGTTGAGGATGAGGAGGGCCTCAGGGTGGCTGGGGCGCCTGGCACAGCGACCATGGCCTGAGCATAGGGCTTGACTGCACAGAAGAGCCCCGCTGGTCACGTTGAGGACAAAGGGCCCCAGTGTGGTGTCCACATACTCCTTGATGGCCTGGCATGATTCCTGAGTAGGAAGGGGAGCAACAGGGACACCATGGCCATGCATGGGCCTACCTAGGGCACTGAGGCACTCACCTGCTGGCCAGTCAGGACTGAAGGGATAGAAAGGGTGGGCCAGGGTCTTGCCAGTCAGCCTGGCAGCTCCACCCCTGCCCCTGCCCCCCCCCCTAACCCCCCCCCCCCCCCCCCCCCCCCCCCGTCCTGGGCCTGAGCTCACCTTAGTTCTTGTGTTCTCCCAGCTCACCCAGAGTACCACTCCTGCTGCCCCCTGGGCTGCACTTTCCCCCAGGCTGTGCTCCAGCTCATCCTGAGGAAAGGGACATAGCTCTGAAGGGCCTTCCTCCCTCCCCACAGCAGATTGCTGTAACAACACTGGATGGGACAAATAATTCATAACCCCCACCTGGGCTTTTCTGGCCCTGGTGGTGAGAGGCAAGCCCATCCTCACTCTGGCCTGTGCGTGCCATGCACCAGGCACTACGTCTTTCTGATGAATGCAGAATCATCTGTGCTGAGCACAGAGCATGGCACACAGAGCTCAAGGAATGGAGAATGGATGAAAGTGCCCCAAGGCCATGCAGCCTCACTTACTGGACCTGATGCCTGACAAAGTAGGCTATACGGTGGGTGGGGTTATAGAGGGAGACTCACCAAGGGCAGAGAGCGGTTCGTCCCGTCGTAGAAGATCTGGGCATAGGGCAGCACTGGCAGATCAGGGTCCCCAGCACCCACAGCCACACGGAATGCCTCACCTACACGGTGCCGCACATACACCTGTCCCTTCCCTGTGCCCTCTAGCTCTGTAGGCATGTAGATGCTGGGGTAGAGGGCACGGCTCTGACCCCACAGCCACCCCAGCTGGTCATTCTGGGCACAGATACCCGGGGGGCACTGGCCTGTATAGTTGGGGCTTAGAAAGTCATAGTTATAGCAGTCAGGGAAGCCATAGAAGCCCCAGAGGCCACGAGGCCTCAGTGCTTGCCCCAGCTTGAGGGTGCCTGCCATCCAGGCCTGTGCAGCCTCCTGGAACTGGTCCCGAGCTGCGGCCTCCACCCAAGGCGCTGGCCAGTCAGGATGCTGCGCCTGCACCAGTGACCGTGAGCGCTGCCGATAAATGTCTTTGGCGTCCCAGTTGAAGGCCCAGCGTGGGCGCCATGCCTCCCAATCGATGACTGCCAGCCCTGAGAAGTCAGACGCAGGGATGGCAGCCAGGATGTCGTGGAATGAGTGGGCCAGGTGGGTATCCAGGCTGGAATTCTGGGGCAGCCCACCAAACACAGGCTCCCCGGCAGACGTGTAGTAGGGGTAGGTGCCCAGCTGGTAGCTGTAGAAAATGGTCATGTCAGGGCCGCGGAAGGTCTGCCCCGGGTTGGCCACCACATCAAAGACACTGACGTCCACGTCCACACCGTATTTCTCCAGGCACCACTGGGTGTTTGCATTCCAGATGGTGGTGAAGGGCTGGTTGGGTACCATGGGGCTCCTGGAGCCTTGGGTTTTGTCCAGCAAGGTCAGGAAGAGGGCGTAGATGGGAAGCAGGTGGACTGCCATGGCACAGGGTGGTTCTAGTGAAACCTAGCCAGGGGAGGCAAAGCTGAGAGTAGGCCCTGAACTCTCTGACCCCTGCTCAGGGAAGGCTGGCCAAACCCCTTGCTCATTAATCCACCCCTGCTCTGGGTTTAGGTAAACACTGACCTGCAGGGCTCAGGGAGGTCAGAGGGCAAAGGAGAGGCTTGGAGGGGTCGCACTGCCACTGGAGGGGCCTCTGCCCTGTCTCCCACAGACTTTGCCCTGGCCTAAGCTAACCAATCCCCTTCCCCAAGAGCCACAGAAGCCATGATATGTGTTTTCATAAGAGCCAGGCCCTCAGCCGCGAGGCTGACCTGACTGTGATGGGGGTGGGGGTGGGGGGGTCCTTTCCTGTCTCTCCCCGCAGGAATCCTGGCCAGCCATTGGAGGAGGAGATGCTCAGTGACCAAAGACAGGTCAGCCCAACCCTCCTTGTATCCCCGCCAGTCTGCCCACTTGTCCCTGCTGACCTCAGGGCTGAAGGGCCTCATCCTCCAAACTTCCTGACCCCAGGCTGAGGGCCTAGGCAGGGCTCAGCAAGATTCTGTTCCTCAACTCTGCCCCCAGCTGCACCAGACTCTTGGAGGAAGCTGCTGCTGCTGGAAACTCTGAGCTTTTGTAGGGGGTCACCCCACCCAGTCTGGGGGCGGGCTGAGGGGCAGGCCCGGGGTTGGAGGGCTGGGCCAGGCAGCTGAGCCACCTCAGCACCCCTAACAAAGTGCCCTTGGTAGGAGGTGGGGCTGGGCCGGAAGCGGCCCCGCCCACTGGGTCAGCACTAGGGCAGGGCTTTGCGGCTTTGTGTTGGGGTGGGGGTGGGGGTGGAGGCAGTGCGGGGGAGGGGGTTGCTGTTTGGTTGGCAGACCCAGCTGGCAGGCCTGTCTGTGGTACTGGAGTCTGGGTGCCTCAGTACCTATACCAAGGGAGCGTACTTTCCTGCACAGCTGCACTGTGACATTTGTGGGCCTTAAGCACTTTTGCTTTTTTGGGACCCTTTCTCAAAACGTCAAAAAATACATTTTACAACTATGTTGGTATAAAGACAAATATAATCCCAACCTAAGTCATTATATATTCATTATTAATATATATCTTCTTCTGATTAAAAAAATTAAGATTTTGGGGGTCCCTAGAAGTATTGTGGCCTCAGACCCTATACTGACTATGCCTAGGGGGGTAAGTCACTTCTGCTTTCGGGACTTGAGTCTGAAAGGCGCTGTGTCTGTGAAGTCAGGGTTGGTCAGTGAGTGTGTCTTTGTGAACCCCAGGTCAGCTACTATCTAGGCCTCTGTGCCAGCTCCAGTAGAGGGTGTATGTGCAAGTGTGGGACCCGGTGACTGGATTGGGTGTTGAAGACTCTGCTGTCCTGTGACTATGAGATCCCATGTTTGACCACGGGTGTGTCAGTGACCACATGTTTGTTCATTCCTTTGTGATTTCACTTGTTTGCTGATTCAGAAGCTGATTATTGAGACCTGCTAGGTCCCCAGGCCCAGGCTTGCCTGCCAGGGTGGGGTGAAGGGAACATCATGTCCCTGGCCCAGGTGAAAGTGCTACCTGAGTGAGTCTGCAGCCCAGTCTGAGCCTGAGGTGGTGATCCCCTGCCTGGCATGGTGGTCAATGAAGCAGTGACACAGCTGGCTATCATCTGGACCTGGTCCTGCAGGCAAGGATGGAGAAGCTGACAGTGGGCCTATGGTGCCAGGGGGCTGTGGGTACATCAGCGAGGACCCAAGCACAGCATCTAATCACAGAGATGGTGGCTGCTGATCCTGGTGGAAGCAGGGTCCCAGAGTGATGGCCACCAGGCTCAGGGAGACTGGCACAACTCCCCAGGGCTGAGGGGACAGGAGAACATCAAGGCAGCCCTGACTCCCTCTCCCTAAGGCTTTGTACTACCTTCTGGTGCCCCTAGAAACCTAGGCTGCAATTGGCACAATCCAGCCAACCATCAGGCCAGCATCCTCCAGCTGGCCTCAGTCTAGGGGAGAAGTTCTAATGGTGGAACGGCAGGAAGGAACACCCAAAGCCCTCCCTGACCCCAGGGCCCTGCCAATAGACCTGCCCTTGCTGAGTTGGTCTGGCCAGATGGGCCCAAGTTCTGTGTGTGGCTGGGGTCACTCCAGCTTTGTGGTCCAGCCCTGCCTGCCCTCTCTGCTCTCATACCCTGCCTAGGCCACCTCACTCCCCATTACCCCCACCTGCCCACCCACAGATCCGGCTGTCCCTGAGTTGCACTTTCCACAAGGCTGTCTTTCCAGGTCCTCCTGGAAAGTGATGTGAAGTGATCACAGGTTTGCACGGAGGTGTCACAGCTGGGTAGGTACAGGCCACAGCTGTTTGGGGGAAGGTAGCAGTTGTATAAGGTCAACATGTGAAGGAAATCACAGCTTTGCACATGTACGTGTAGGGGTCCAAGCTCGGTGGGAGAGATCACAGATGTGGGTGTTACAGATGCGTGTGGGATAGCTCACAGGTGTGTTTGAGGGTCCCAGCTGGGTATGGGAAGTCAGAGGTATAAGGGAAACAAGTTTCAGCTTCTCCTTCTTTGCCCTCTTTTTATTGGCTCCATTATCTCACGACCTTATTAACAATACCTTCATCTTCTGTCTAGCAGGCCACTCCCCACCATAGCCATGAACATCTGGGCACCCTTCCGCCCCAGCGTCCTCCTCTGCCATGTGAACTGACATTGCCTTCCCTGAACTACCACCCAACCCCTTTCCCTCATTCTTTGCCATCACCAGCCAGAGGGATAAGGGATCACTTTACAACCTGAGTTGACATCAATTTGGTGGGGCTCGCTTCTCCAGGCTCTGCTCCCATGACCACTTCTGACTCAGCCTTCGCATCTAGTGTGCATCCCCATGGAGACAGGGCTCTTTGTGGTGTGCCTCACACATGCATCCCAACCCAGCACCGGCACATGTATGCATTATTTACTGAATGGGTAAGGGAGTCACCACCGTCAGGCAAAGTCAGGCTTAGTGCTGCTCTTGGGCTGCCCCTCCTGCCCTGCCTGCTGTAGCCCCTAGCCTCAAACTGTGAGTCCCAGTTGTGTTCTGACTTCCTCCAGATTTTGCCCATGCTTTGTCTCTCGCATCAAGCTTCCTCTTCCCTTTTCAACTCAGTGTAGGAAGGACTACCTCACGGATATCTCCCTTGTGGCTGGGCTGCCCGCGCCCCCTCTTCACCACTTGGCTGTTTCTCTCCACAGCCAGTGTTTGCTGAGGACAGGGGCTGTGTCATCACCGATATGGACAAGGGGACCTTCAGGTGTGGGTTTGATGGCTGAGGAGAAGGGCAGAGACACACCAGGTAACTTCCTTCAGAAGCAGGGTAGTAAAGCAGTCCAGAGCCAGTTCAACTGCTCCAGCTGCTACTTGTCTCCCTTGGGACAGCTCAGGACAGGCTATACTTCCCACGGCCGGGACAGAAGTGATCTTTGAGGTTGTCTCTGCTCCCAGGCTCAAGATACCTCCCTCTCGCCCCATCATGCATCTTTGCAGTGGGACAGGGATGAGACCTTGGCGTTCAGATCCCAAACCCCAGTGGAGGACTGCGACCCAGCTGGAGAGAGGGCTGTGTGGCTGGAGTCTACTGCCCTTGGGAGCAGGGAGTGGAGGAGACGCCCTTGCCTGTGGGAACATCAGGGAGGGGTGGTCTGGCTACTTGCCCAGCCTGGGAAGATCAAACATCCACTTCCCCTTTCTCCCTGGGTGGGCAAGGCGAGGTGACTGGCACTGGCCCAGCTGGGGATCCAGGGGCAAGTAGGAGAAACACAATGAGCCCGGTCCCTCACAGAAGGTTAGGCCCAACCACTTTCCAATCAATATGGAGAAAGCAAGGTCCTTGGTGTTGGGGTGGAATGTGAGTCCCTCTAGTCCCACTGGCCCCTGCCCCATCAGGCAACAGCGGAATGGACAGCTCTGGGCCTCCAGGTCCCACAGATGGCATTTGACAGATAAGAAGTCCCCAGCAGAGAGTCTGAGAGACCCTGGATTCTCTTTCACATGTCCTGGCCTAGTTGCAGACAGTCCAAGCACAAAGAAATTGTTTTATATTTAATTTACAAAAGAGACCCCAAAATAATAATAATAAACCATCCAGGGGCAGGAGAGTAGGGTCAGGTCCTCTCTGGCCCGGCTGTGCCCCTCTTCCTCTCTGGCAGGGAGAGAAGGGACCTTTTGGGGAACTGCCCCTCCCCCTTAGAACAGGGGGGTGAGAGCTGGTATGGATGCTCTACTGGGCATCCCAGGGGCTCTGCCCCCTCCAGACTCCAGTTTGTCCACCCCTTGCAGGCTCCTATGTGCCTGGCAGAGCCATTGTGGCAGAGGCCAGCTTGTTTGGCAGCCGGGTGAGAGACCTCTATAAAGTCCAGGTGAGGGCCAGGGCTGCCACAGCCAGTGGGCCAGTGAGGTGGGACCCAGCCCAGGCCCCACTGGCACCCCCAGCTGCCCGTGTGTGGTCCCACTGGCATTGCTCACCACCCCAACCTAAGTAGCACTGGCAGCGAAAGTGCGTCTGCAGGTGGTTGAGATCAGCCCAGCTGAGCTCCCCCTCTGGTCGCAGCTGTGGCTCACCAGGTACATGGCTAGGCACCAAGCGGAAGCTGCTGGCACTGAGGTGCAGGAAGGTATTGGCGCTGGGGTCGCGACGCACACAGCGCCCGTGGCCATGGCACTGGGCCCGGCTGCAATACTGGGCAGCCCAGGACACGTTGACTACGTAGGGGACCAGCAGCCGCGTCAGGTAATCCTTGAGGTACTGGCAGGTCTCCTAGGGGCAGAGGCCAGGGATCAGGGTCAGCTGCCTCAGCCCACAGGCCCAGATGGAAACTCTATTAACCTTCCTTTAACAGCACACACATGTGTATCTGTACATGCGTGCTTGAACCCTTACCGTTCCTGCTGAGAAGGGAAGTGGGGACAGAGATGAACCCAGAAGGGCACGTAGGGAAGGAACCCTGTTTTCTCTACTGGGACCAGGAATGCCTTGGGTGGGAGACTAGGTTTGCCCACCTTGAGGGTCAGCAGCTCAAAGCCCCAACTTTTGCCTGGCCCCTGCAGACTCCACTCTGGTAGGCTGGGTGGGGGCGCTTACTTACCGTGCTGGTGGTGTAGCCTGCATCGCCCCAGAGGATGACACCGGCCGCACCCAGGGCTGCACTCTCACCAATGGTGGAGATGAGATCCATCTGTGTGAGAGGGGGATGGTCACTGGGGAAGACTGAGACCACAGGGTGAGGACCAGGCAGGCTGGACAGGCCCTCACCCTGTTCTGACTTGCTGATCCCCTCAGCCCAGTACCCCTTCCCACCCCCAAGCAGAGGCTGTTTCACTTTCTCATTAGATGTTCAAGTCACTTGCACGCCTACTTTGGCCTCCATTTCCCAAGCTAACAACCCACTTGAGCTGAAGATGTATCTATCAGGATAAACCCCAAAGTCAGAATGCCTAGTTCCAAGACCCTGCTTTGCCCTGGATGTGCTGGGAAGCTTTGGGTGAGTTTCTCAGCATTTCTGGACCTCAATCTTCTTATTTGCAAAATGGAGATAATGATGCCACCCTTTCACAAGGTTACAGAGAGAATGACACAAGGGAATGTAGATAGAAAACCGCGGGGCAGGAGGCCCCCTGGTAACCCAAACCTGCAGTGGTTCCCTGGGGAAGAAGGCAGGGTCCTGGGAGGCACATACCTCACTAAGCCCCGTGAGCTTGCGACTATAGGTGGGTCGCGTGAAGACGTAGACCGGGAGTGCGTGGTTGGGGTGGTGGGTGTGAGCCACACGAAGGGCCTCCTGAACACGGAAGCTGACAAAGTTGCGGCCGTGGGTGGAGGACGCAAGTGTCTCGTCCAGGTAGACAGAGGGGAAGAGGGCTGTGCTCTCTGCCCACAGCCAGGCCAGCTGGTCATTTCGGGAGACCTCAACGTCAGGGCAGCGACCTGTATAGGTCTCCCAGTTCTGCACATAATCATGGTTATAACAGTCTGGGAAGAGGTAGAAGCCCCAGAGGTGCCGAGGCCGAACTGCCTTGACAAAGCGCAGTGTCTCCAGCATGAACTGCCGTGCAGCGAATTCAAACTCGTATTGCGCCTGCTTGACTACACGATCTGATGGCCAGTCAGGGTGGCGAACAGCCACCAACTGGCGTGATGATTGACGGTATATGTCCTTGTCCTGCCAGTTGCGCACCCACACAGGCCGCCAGTCCTCCCAGTCGATAACTGCCAGCCCTGCAGGCTCCTGTGTACGAATGTAGTGCTCCACGTGTTCCTGCAGCATCTTCAGATGTGCCCAGAGGCTGCCATTCTGTGGCACGCCACCGTGCACTGACCTCCCCACTGAACTGAAGCGGGGATACAGGCCCAGCCGGTCATGGTAGAAAATGGTGATGTTCTGGTTCACAAAACCCTCATTAGGTGAGGCCTGTACATCAAAGGCCTTTAGGTCCAGTGGCACCTTGAGGCGAGGGCCACAATCTTGTGTGGGCACGTCCCATGCTACCACAAAGGGTCGGCCTGTAAAGATGGGTGGCGCTGTGGGCTTGAGCTGGGTGGCCCATGCCGCCGCCCACACCACAGCCAGTGTGATGGCAGGGCCCAAGCCTGCCCACATGCTGGGGGCTACAGGAAAACGGTGTCACCTGCCTGGCACCAGCTCAGGAACTAGGGGAGAGATGGGAAAGAGCAAGTCAGTCTAGAGAATCAGGGAGGTGCCCACCCCAAACCCATTCACACTCCCCAAGCCCACGCTGTGGGGGGCACCATGCCCAAGGCTGTTGAGACCCTGTTACGTGACTGTAACAGGTCTGAAAGACCACAGGAGGGAAGGGAAGACACCCTGGAACTCCCTGCCAGGAGCACAGGATTCCTTCCTGGAGCAGGTGGCTTACGGCTGGACAGAGACCTCTGGTAGGTGTGTGACTCTAAGAATTGGCCGGCTGCACTACGGACTAGCTGTCCACAGATACAGATGCCTGCATACCACCCAAAACATGGTTTCAGAGAGCCTCGAACCCGCGGCCCACTCTGTACTCCATGAAGAACTCCTGGTCCAGGGAAACGATAGCATTTGTATAAGGAAGGGCACAGCTCATACAGCCACAAGGAAGCTGGAACACAGCCGCGAAGCTATCATGTGTGTAACACCCGCCAGGAAGAAGAGCGAGAACGTCAGGACTTTGTCTCGAACGCACTCTCCCAAGCTTGGTGGAGGCCCCACCGGGACAAAGGGGTGGCGGACCTCCCTCGGCGGCGCCGGCGGACCGGCCCTTCGCTCCGCAGCCACCGGGAATGCGCCCCACACCGCCAGACGGGTCCCGGGAGGAGCTCACTCCCCCTGGCCTTTGTGCTGGACCCCGCCCCCGCCCCGCACGTGGGGCCAGTGCCCGGCCGGGTGGGGGTTGGGTTCCTTGGCCGCCCCGCTGAGCGCATCCCCTGGACTTCTGAACCCAACCTGAAGGAAGAAAGCCGCTAGGCTTGCACTGCCCGCCCTCACCTCGCGCGGGGCGCTGCCGGGACCCACGCCATGGCCACTGCCATCCCCGGCCCAGCCCGGCCCGCTCCGGCCGCTAGCCCAGGCGCAGCCCAGGCTCCGCGCCTCTGCTGCTCCGCCCCGCCCCCTCCCCACCCCGGCCCGCGGGCCCTTTAAGAATCCAGCGCGGAGGTGGGCCTGGGGCAGGACTTGTGGCCGGGGCGGGAATGTGTTCCCGACTTTCGCGCAGCCAGTGCCACGTTTCAGGCTCCAAGGCCCCCAGATTCTTCCCCGAGGAACGTGGCCATCCATCTGGGGCCGTGAGGCCCCTCCGAACAGGGCTTTCTTCTGGAATCTTGGGTGCTAGTGCCAGTCAGCCCAAAGTTTCCTCCCCCACCAGCTCACTGTCGGTGGTACAGTCCTCCCCGCTCCGCCGCGCGACCAGCCGCTTAAAGGGACAGCGTGAGTCGGGAGTCGCGCAGGGAATAAAGAAGGTGTTCCTCCGCCTGTCCGTAAGGTGGTGCTGCTGGACCCGGGGCCTTGGCTGGGGGCAGCAGAGGATCTGGATCTGTACCCGCGAGTGTAGTTCCCAGCCGTGGGGCCCTTAGTTTGGAAAGAGATATGGTGACCAGAGCCGATCTCTGGTTTCCCAGGACAGTAACGCCCAGTCCCCTGTGGATCTGGGGGCTACCCGACCCCAGTCCCAGGTCTGAAGGGAAGCCCTGCCCCCTACCAGACTTAGGGAGGGGGTCAAGCACCCTCCTCTGGGCCCTTCGTAGGCAGGGCCGAGGTAGTAGTTGTCTTGGCAACACGAGCTGTGGGTCGCAGCTTGGTCGGCCCCACTGGGGGCCGGTAAGCCCAGAGGGCCCTGGGAGTTGGGCCCCCTGCCCCCGACTTGCATTAGGGACAGGTCAAGGCCTCCGGTTCTCTCCTGTCCAGTCTCTGTGGAGGCTTGTAGGACACCCCCCCCCCCCCCCCCCCCCGCTTTATTTAAACTCCTAGGAGTCTGCTACTCTTGCAGAAATAGCCGACCCGACTGCGGAGAAAAGCCGGTCTGGCTAGGGGGCTCCCCCGGGCCTCCACCGTTATCCTGAGCCCTTTCATCCCGCAAGCCCGTCCCTCTGGGGAGCAGGCTTGGAGCTGGACCTGGGCGAGACCTCCCTGCCTTTTCCTAGATCCTCTCTTCCGTGCTGGACTCAGGTCCTCAAAGGGCCCGGGTCTGCACCGCCAGCCCATTCCGAGCGCTGGGGAGGAGAGGGAGGGAGCGCTCCTGTGAGCGGGTCTATGGGGGTGCAGACCAGTCGCCTGCACTGGGCTCACCTGTGTGGGAGCCCGTGGGCCCAGTAGGTCGGCGGCCTCCCTCCTTCCCCCGGTGAGCCTCTCCAGCTAAGCTACTCGCACCAGCTGCTGCCCGCTGGGCAACCCGCCGGCGACTTGATAAACTCCATCCCCTCCCACCCGCTCCCGCCTCCCACCCCAGCCCTTTTTCCTCACTTCCTGCTGCCCCTCTGAGAGGAAAGGGCCAGGAACAGGCGGGGGGGGGGGGGGGGGGGGGGGGGAGGGGGAGGGGGAAGGGACCGCTTGACCCTGTTTCCCTCCCACGACAAAGACCCGCTGGCTGGCTGCCCTCCTCCCCTTCCCCCCTTCCTCCTCCCCCGAGTATGCCCTGGCCCTGTGAACTGCACTAGGTGACAGGAAGGCAGTGGGACCTGGCTCAGGTGACAGCCTCTGCCCTGCCGGCAGCTTCCTAACCCTGAAACTCTTCTCCCCAACCTTCTCTTGTGGTTGAGGCCCATCCTCAAATCCAGTAGCCTGTGGATGGAGGGGCCCCAGTGGAGGTCCTTTGGGGAGTCAAACTATTTGGGAGATGCTTGGCTGATGGTCCCCCAAAGCAGGTGGTGAAGAAGGGAACCAGTCATAAGGGGGCTTGGGGGAGCTTCCAGGAGCTGAGTCAATTTTTTTCCGCTGAAGAGCAGAAGCATCCCAAGTGTGACAGAGTGGACAATGTGCTGATGTGTGTGATTGTGCAGGGTGGGGGAAGGGACAGGGACTGGGAAGGGTCTACAGAGTGCTCTCCTGATGGAGGGCATTCCTGGATGGACTTCACTGAGACACTGCAGAGTAGGGAACTCTTATACCTGGAGTGAGAAAAGACCTGTGTTTCCATGGGAAAGGGGGTACTCATTACAGGGCTGTAGCCCCAGGGAGGGCTGCAGCAAGGTCCCAGCAGACCTGGTTCAGAGAGGTGGACAAGTTTGCATACCCTCAAATCACCCTGAGCCTACCCCCACTCACCCTACTGGCCCACCTCTCCAGTGCCCGGGCCTCTCTTCTAACAGAAGGCTGTGTAAGCCTGGGCAACTGGGGGAATTGGGTACACACCCTGGAGTCTGCCGGAGGACCAAGGAGTCCATGACAGGGCAGGGGAGGGTGTGTCCCTGTACCATTGTGCTGGCTCCACAAGGGACACAAGCCTTGGAAGCTGCAATGGTGGGGGCCCCTGGGGAAACAAAGGCCAAACCAGACTGTCCCAGGGCAGGGACACTTCCTCAGGCAGCCAGCAGGAAGGAAGTGAGCACAGCCCAGTGGAAGGGAGTGGGGAAGCACTGCCCTGACCCCCATTGTTTCTAGCATTGGGGTCAGCTGGGGAAGGCCCAACACAGGGAGTTCCCCCACACTAGGACAGTGGTGATGGGTGATGGGATGCCATCTGGCATGGCAGAACCCTGGCCCTGGGGGCAGTAAGGGGGACAAAGTCTGACGTCTTATCAGGAAAGTGGGAAGGTGCCCAAAGAAGGACTACAAAGTCCAGGCTGCACAGGATGATCCTGCTCCAGACAAGTTTAAGCCTCCAAAAGACTGGCAGGCCAACTCCCCAGACCCAGAAGCCTGTGTCCCTGATCTCCCTCCTCCCTAGCTGGAAGTTGGGCTGACGGCCAAGGGCTAAACCTAGCGGAGAACCACTTCTCACGGCCTGAGAAGTGCGGGCCGAATGTCCACAGGGGGCAGCTGCAGGTGAGAACACAGGGTCAGCAGGGAACAGAGAAAGTACTAGGTGGCAGAGTTCTGCGTGCTGGAACAGAAACCCCAAGCCCACTCTCCTGGTGGTATCCACAACTAGTCCTGGGAGGAAGCAGGTAGGTTTGGGCTACAGAGCCTGGTGGTAGGCCAAGGGCATGGTGGCACCCATCTGATTGCTGTCCACCTAGGATGGGTGGACCTAAGATGGCTCATGCTATGACCTCATGTGGGGTCAGCTCACACTCCTGGGGGCAGGACAGCTGTTCTAGAACTACTTGGGGTCACGCTCTCACCTCAGGTCAAGCAGGTAGGGCCAATCCCTAGTGAAGCACCCCAAAGCCTTCCAATTCCAGGGGTCCCTACCTATTAAACATAATAGGTGAAAATGTCCCTCCATTCTGAGGGGGTCTGCAGTGAGGTCTGTGTGAATACACTGCCACCTGCTGGTTACAGCTGGGATGACCACGGGCTGGGCTCAGGCTTACCTTGAGCCTTGATGATAAAGATGGGTCACCAGAGTGGCCCAGGCCTACCCACAGAACCCAGATGGTGGTCTAGACACTGGATGTCACAGCGGATACCACTCGTATGCAGGGTCTACAAATAATTTTATTGAAACTAAACAAATAACACAACAGTCTTCTTCTTAGATTAGGGGCCACCCTTCCCAAGCCATTTCCCACACTCTTAAAACCACAGAGCTTGCACAGTAAGGAATTAAAAAAAAATCATTTCGATGTAGAAATCAGACTCTGCCCCAACATCATGGACTAAACTATTTACAAACTTTCACATTTTAAGTATTCCTTTATGGTTGATCTCTCCTTTCTGTCCTTACCCAGGGGCTCCAATACCTTCCCTTGACTGATCCTGAGGGATGGGTATACTTAGGGAAAGGGGTGATGGGCTCCTTATAGCTATTGGCACCAGCCCTAGGGTGCTGTCCCTCACCAATGGGTGGCGGATGGTCACCCAATGGCAGGGGTTTGTGTGGGGCTGGTTCAAAGGCATGGAAGATTAGACAAAGTAGATGGGTTGGTACAACTCCCCATAGGCACAGGCATCCATAGCCCTTCCTGATCCCATCTTAGGCCCTCTCAACTGGGATGTGTGTGGGGGCAACAAGTAGTTGCAGTGGGGAGGGATCAGCCCAGCCCTGGGTGGAGGGAGTATCCTCCTATACCAGTCCCATCTCCTATTAACAGCTGGCAAACTGTCCATCCGTCTGGGAGTGGGAACAGATGAGCAGGTAGACAGGAAGAATCAGGCTTGCACTGCCCCCAGCCTCTGTCCAACACAGGAGGAATCGAGGTAGCAAACGGCTGAAATGCTCCAACAAGGGGGTAAGGGAAATGAGGGAAGGGAAGTTCCCGCTTGCGTACAGCTCCTGCAGCCCAGGGGCTGGAAGAAGGCAGACCTTGCTTGTAAAGTGCTGTAACCCTTAGCAGGGCTGGGCCCTAGGCAAGCTTGGAAGAAAGCAGGCCAGGCAAGGGTGCAAGAACCAGGCATTCCTGACCAGCATATGCCCTGCCATGCTCCTTGTAGGGATTGCTGGGGAAGGTGGGCTGGTAACTCTGCCATTAGCCCTCACCAGCCGCCAGCCACCTCTTGTCCACATACAAACCAACACCCGACCAACACTGCAGGACTGCCCCGCTCACAGCTGAAGGTTCCAGGCCAATGCAGTTTATTCAGGGTTGTGGCCCCAGCTTAGGTTCCTTAATGGAAGCCACACCTTGAGCCTGGGGGTTTCTTGCTGGGGTAGGGAGTGTTTATGCCTGCCACTCCCCAGGCTCACACCTCATAGAGGATCACAGGAAAATCCACGTGGATGCGGGGAGGATCCAGCTTCACGATGCCCTGCCACGGAAACAGAGGCTAGTGAGGGCCAGCTCCTCCCTCAAGAGCTCCCACCATGACAGCAGACCCCATCTGGGTCTACCTCCACACACTCAGCATAGGCTCAATGACCACTGCCCCAGCCTCTCACCTGAGGAATCAGGTTCTTATGGACCCGCCTCAGCTTGGCCCGCTTCTGCCCATTCTTAGTGACGATTGTCTCCTCGTAGAACTCGTGAGCCAGATCCCCATCCTCATCATAGAACATGGAGCTGTGTAGAGAGAGAGAGGGAACAGGCTGGGCTGGAGCCCCACACCCAGTCATGGCAAATGACCAGACTACAAGGAAGCGTGCCCGCCTCCAAATGGGGAGGAACAACCTTGATGGGAGGAAGAGAGGATAATATGCCTGAAGGGTACGGGGTCTACTAGAAGCGAATGGGGTGGTAGCCAGTGCTACTCTGTCAGGCCTCAGGAAGAGACATCATATCAGAGCACATTGTCAAGGCAGCTAAGGCCAGTTCTCATCACTGGTTTGTTCAGCAAAAGTGGCCATTTCAACATCAGGCCCTTGCTTTCACCCAAGGTGGGCGAAGCATGATGGCCTGGGCATGTGTCTCACTCCAGAAGATACTACTGGCCCTGGGTCAACCTGAGATGGCAGATACCTGAGCTAGGTGGGAACCTAAAGGGAAAAAGTTTGAATCCTCCCCACCCACCCCCAAGTGGCTGGTCTAGCCAAACTACCACTGTTCGGTCTCCCTAGTATCTACAGCCAAATCTCCAGCATCACCTAAGTACCATTTCCCCGGACCCACCAGGGCCAGGCCAATCTAGCGCTCCTGTTTGGACCCATGGAAAAAGAGAGGGAAGGTCAGTGCTCTAGATCTGAAGAACATACCTGAGTGAGGGTCTTTTTCCCAGGCTCCATTCTTAACACTAGGACCCAGTCCTACTTTCCTAGCTACTACCTACCCTCAGAGGTCCAATGCCATCACGGTAGGTAACGGAAACAGCCAAATCAGAGGGTTAGTCTTCCCTCAGAACTGGGGGAGAGGGAGCCTAGGAGCCTTCAACTTGCAGGCTGGGCTGGAAGGGATGAAAAGAAACCCTCAAGTCTCAGGGAGACCCTATCTCAAGTTAACAGTACAGAGGGCCTACCCACGGACAAGCCTCTTCCCCTAGGGAGACCTTCAGAGCAGCCAGGTCGCCAGGAGCCGATTGCCCTGCTTTTCCCATCCCTTGCTCCCACGGGGGTCCAAAACATGGGACTTCTCCTGGTTCCGGCTGGAGCTCCCTGTGACTCGGGGCGCCCCGCCGCCCGCCTGTCTCCCCGGGGCGGAACCCGCGCCCTTACCCGCGGCGCGTGAATACGAAGGGGGGCACGACTCGGCCTCGCGGCCGCACCAAAGCTTGCTCAGCGACTGCTGACTCCGGGCCGCCGCCCCCCGCCCCCGAGGCGAAGGGCCACAGGCCCCGAGCTTTGGAGCCACTGGCGCCCATGTCAGGGCCGCCGGCGCATGGCGAGCCCCGCGGCCGCTTCGCTCTCACAGGGCCGTCGGAGGCACCATACCCTGCCTCAGCCTTCTCCCGCAGGTGCTTCCGCCGCCGCCTTCCGCAGGCTCCGCTGTCTCCACGGAAACCTCACTTCCGCTTCCGCACGCTGCCTTCTCTGATTGGCTGCTTCTCTCGTCGGTCCGCGGGGCGGGACCAATAGCCGCTCTCGGAAGCTAGGCATCCCAGTAGGCACCGCGAGACGTCAGGTCCCAGCAGGCCACGCTCTCTCCAGCAGGGACAGCTCCCACCCAGTAATGTGGTGGCTGGGTCCTCCTGGTTTTTGCTTGTATGGCGGCCCCGACGTTCCCGACCCCAGAGTTCAGGTCCAGCGGGCCTGCCCAACCACCGGCTTCCCCGCAACCAGCGCTTTAGGAGTGTCCCAGGCCAGGCCGCGCATTGCCCATCTGGTCTCATTTTATTCCCACACCATTTCTGTTATCACCACTGTCGCATTTGGAGAAGAAACCATACCTAAAGAAAATTAAATAATTGGCCACATGTATGGCTACGTTCAGGTCTGAAGAACTTCTAATTTAGTGTTCTTTCCAAACCCACTAGAAGGCATGCTCCACGAAGGCAAGAATTAACAGCTGGACCTTCCGTACCGTGAGCAGTGTTTGGTCTACAGCAGTAGCTCAGTAAATACTTAGTGAAAACGCCCCCAGCAGCTGTGTGTGTGTGTGTGTGTGTGTGTGTTGGGAGGCATGTGGATTCCCTAAATTCTAGCTTATATTGTTGCCCCTACCACAACCTGAGCCCCAGGGTGGTGAGTGATGACAGTAAATATTCATACCCCATACCCTTCACAAATTGGTTACATGGTGACTTTGAGAAGGTGCTCTGTGAGCCTGTCCATCACCCTTGGAAGCCACTGGCGTGAGGAGCAACTGCAGTTGAGGGCCCATAATAAAGAGGTCAAAAGCAGAATTCTTCAATCTTTATTCAGCCACTTCTCTCAGGCCCCAGGCCCTGATGATGACTGTTACCCCACCCCCTTCCCCACAGGAGGCATGCAGCTGAGGCCACAAAATATTACATACATTCGCACACATCATCAAAAATAACTGAGGGAAGGACCCTCGCTCTGACTGGCAAACAAGGCACGGACCTGGACCAGTGCCCACACTCACACAGACCCTGGCCTAGGGACATCCTCCTTGGAGGAGGCACTGAGGCACTGTTGCTGCACCAT
Source organism: Puma concolor (assembly GCF_028749965.1). NCBI lineage: Eukaryota > Metazoa > Chordata > Mammalia > Carnivora > Felidae > Puma > Puma concolor. Next base: position 152,559,948 of record NC_141668.1, on the reverse strand, counting down.
GAGCCAGCATTTCCTGACCCCAGTGTGTGTGAGGAGACAGAGGCCACTGCAGAGGAAAACATAGGCTCTTTCTCGATGCCTGTCTTACCTCGAACACCTGCCCTTGGCTCCAATAGGGCTGTCCTGACACCCCATCCAAAACATACGACTTTTCCCCATAGATGAAGGCCCTCATCCCTGAAAACATGACCTATTCTGTTTGTAGGGTCTCCAAGATTCTAGTATCTGAGACACGAATTAAGGAGACTTCTGTCTGCTCTATCCCTGCTGCAAGCCTGGAGCAGCTTCCCAGGGCAACCCTGGCCCACCATGGCCCACTACACAAAAGGCAGAAGAATGCAGAGCCATGTTCTGCTATACCTGTGGGTGGACACAGGGGGCCAGCTCCTTTGCTGTTCTCTGGGCTCATTCCCCCAGTAAGAGAGGGCCTCCATGCACACTCATTCTTCAGGCCACACGGGCCCTGTCACACTCACACGGCACGCCCTCGGCGCTGCCTACTCTCCTCCTTTCACCCAGGGGTACAAGAGGTCACCCCAGGGGGCAGGCGTGCAGGGCCTCCTGGATCTTCTGACGGCAATAGGAGTACTTTTGTAGGATTTGGCGGAGGTGTTCCTCTTCCTCCCGCTGCAGGATGCGCAAGAAGTTGTGTAGCTCAGGCATGCTAAAGGCATCCCACTGCAGGTGGAGAGGGGGACACAAGATGCAGCAGGCATGGCCAAATCAGCAGGCCCTCCCCAGAGAAGAGCACCAATCACATCACAGAGCTAGGATGGGGCTTTCTAATGTTAGGTTCTTGCCTGAATGGTCTGTGTTAGGGTTCTTGACAATAGTCTGTATAGAAGATGGGCCCCACAAAGCAGGGCAGTCAAAGACACCTCGAAGACAGGCAACCAAATTAGATGTTCCCCCATTCCTACACTCTGACTCTAATACTACTCCACAGACTCAATATTTTGGAGCCAGAAAGCTTCCAGGTAAAAAGTCCTAATGCCTGAACAGGGAGCCTCCATGACATCCTGGGCCCATCTGTGTGGCTTTGATCTCACTTGGGATCACCATACTGCCATGGATTCCTCCATCTCCTGAGGACTTTCCACAACAGAGAAGAGCAGACCACCAAGACAATTCTTCCTGGCCTCTTGGGAGAGGCCTGTGAGTGGCCTGGAAGTCTTCAGTTTAGCTACAAGGCTCACATACTCCTGGAGAGGCTTTGTAGGGCTTTTTCTCCAGCTCTATTCCTCCTTCCAGGTTGCTGCTGCAACCTACTAGCCCTACCCAGTGACAACCAAGAAACTAAAGAGGGCTGTGTACTCACATTTACCTCCCCAGAATCATTCTCTTTGAGGACAAAGCTTAGGGCCTTCTCGCTGGGTCCTGCAAGGAGCCGCAGCCGCAGGGGTTGCTCATCATCTGATAGCTTCCGGAGGTACACTGAGGGCCAGGCAGGGAGAAAAGAGTATTTGATTAGTCAGGCCCAGCCCACTCACACCCTCACACATGATGCAAGAATATATACTCTCATACAGCAGGGTGGAGTGGGAAGCCCACCTTGGCCATGGCGTTCAGCCCGCTCAAAGAGTGCAAACTTGCGGGGGTCATCCACCACTAAGAACTTGCGCAGTAGGGCCTCAATGACCTCGCGTGCCCGTGTGCGTGACAACACATGCAGGTGCTTGACGGCATCTTTGGGCAAGTAGAAGGAGGTGCGGCGCCTCACAGCTGTGCCCCGTCCTGGGCCCCGCTGGGCAGCCTGCAAGGAGGGTGGCTTCTTGCTGGAGGGCACCGAGACAGGGCGCACCAGCTTCAGTTGAACCTTGATGAAGCCTGTGTAGGAGCCATCCTTGTTCTGAAGAGGAGAAATCAAACCATGGCTAGGTTCCAGGTGAGATGGAACAGATATGGACACCACCAGTCCACTTGGGGCTAGGCTGGGTGAGAATAAATCACTGCTTAAGCCCAGCCAAGGATACCTTAGCTGTGACCTTTTGGGAATCAGGCACATAGTCGGGTTCCTGCCTCTCCCCACATACCTTCCCCTGGCTATCAACTCACCAGGCTCATGAAGAGGTTGCTGTTGATCTGGCTATTGTACTCCTTGATCTTCTGCTCAGTCTCAGCCTGAGAAAGGTCAGGTGTCTCCCACTCCACAGGCTCGTCCTGAAAGATGGGCCAGGGTGGACATAGGGCCCTAAAAGAACCCATCCCACTGCAATGCATGTCACAGACACGGAGGAGAATCCAGGTTGGCTGCTTTGAAAAACAGCCTCTGGGGCAGCCTTTGAAAACTGACTACAAAGCTTGAGTCCTGACGAGAAGAACCCATCACTGCTCCTGGTTTTGCACGCTATGGATGGACACAGCAAAGGCAGTCATGTGGCTTCTTTATGCCGCCTACATGGGGCCTCTTCAGCACTGAGTGAGGCCCTGAGGATACCTTAAAACCAAGACAACTGAAGATAAAAGGCCAGGGGCCAGGAAAAGATGTGGGATTTTTGTTGACAGTAAAACCACCTTTCAACTGCACAGCCTGATTCCAGCACCCTAGTTAGGTGGGGTCCTGGAGAAAGGAGACCACTTTGCCCTGGCAAAGGGCCATGACCGCAGGGCAAGAGGTATGGGGACTGGCACATACCAGGAGCCCAGCCAGCTATGAGTACAAGGGTAAGGGCAACTTCTACAATGTCAACACCCCCTGATGGAGGACTTGGGGCCAGCCCTGCAGGTCTCACACACAGTGAGGAAACCTCAGTGTGATTTGATCTTGACCCAACACAGTGATTTGATCTTGACCCAAACTGCACAAAAGGCAGCTTCAGGCCAGGCTCCAATCTGCCTCCTGGTAAAGCCACAAGTGCCAAGCAGGTAGGTTTCTGCACCTCCTTCCTCCTATCTGGAAGTTTAGCCCAGAGATTTTTAGCTCTACCACTCAGCCCTTCCCCCACTCCTCCAGGGGCTGGATTCTTGTCAGAAGGGTGGAGTATGGACCAGGGCAGCCAGAGCTCTGAATTAACTTTTTTCTACCAAACTCCCTGGTTCCATTGCATCAGCCTTACTTCCTGTTGACGTCAGGTCTTGGTTGGAATGGAAGTGTCACAGACACAGCTGAGATCACTGCTGACCAATGCTTTCTCCCAGGGGAGTTTTTACAGCTGGTCTCCTGTAGAATAACCTTGTACCCAGCTCTAAGCTCAGGAGAGGCAGGCTTCTCCCTGACTGCTGCCTTGGAGCCCCTAAGCTTAAACCATCTGATGGGGACAAATAGGGTGGACAGATGAGAGGGTAGGGTGCTCTTCACCTAGAACAGTTTTATAGCACTATGCTCTTTACCTAAAACCTACCAGTAAGTATGTGGCACTGAGGACTGAGGCTGGGGTCTCACAGGAAAAAGGTATAGGGGGAGGGGTGGGAACTGAAGCCTATTTGCTCCCCCAAGTTTCAAAAAATCTCCTGGATGGAGGAAAGCACTACGAAGGGAAAACTGTAGCAGAAATCTTACTGGAGACAAGGAGAAACCCTCTAAGACTGGTAAAGAACAAATGGTGTGGGCTTTGGGAAAAGGAGATCTGGGGGACAAAATGAAGGCTAGAGCCTGGGAATAAAGGGTGGATGTGTTTGTTCAGGCCCGAAGAGAGGGCTTGGGACAGGAAGGAGTGACCCAATAGAAAGGAGTATCTGGATGGGAGGGTGCGAAGGGCAGGAGGAAAGCTGAGCAGACTCCAGTACCAGGGCAAGAAGGAAGAGAATTCTGGGGGGGCACAGAGATGGCACCAACTTATTTCCCTTGCTTGTGACAGTTCTGAGCTCCAGCCTGAGGGTAAGAACACTTGCTCCTTCCTCTTCCCTTCCCGGTTTAGCCAGGAGCCCTGGAATGGGGTGCAGTGACCTATGTTCTAGCCCCTTCTCCTCTCCAAGTGAACCTCCCTTAATATCTCTACTCATAAAACAAGAGACCTGGACTGGATGCACTGCACTGTCCTACCAGGATTCTAGAGGAAGAAAAGTTTCTTTTTCCACTTCCAAAGCTTCTCACTGGAGGATTCTTTTTTTTTTTTTTTTTTTTTTGAGAGAGAGAGAGAGAGAGAGAGAGAGAGAGAGAGTAGGGGACAGGGGCAGAGGGAGAGGAGAGAGAATCTTAAACAGGCTTCATGCTCAACATGGAGCCCCACGTGGAGCTTGATCCCACAACCCTGGAATCATGATCACAACCTAAGCTGAAATCAAGAGCCCAACGCTCAACCAACTGAGCCACCCAGGGGCCCCCGTTGGAGGATTCTAACAGCCATCCCAGAGGTGTGCACAACAGGACCATGGAATTTCCCATCTCCTGCACTACAGTGACCCATCCTCCACTCTGCCTCCATAGTGACTGATGGTTTTTATTTTACATATAATTTGGGACTCCCCAGCCTCCTTTTCAATTGGTGTCTTGTGGTTTTCTCACTATTTCACAATGAAAAATGCCTCAAGCCTGAGTGACAGACAGGATCCACACTCAAACCTTGCACCCAAGCTCTGGGCTGAACTTTTGAGTAAAATTTAATCTAAAGAGTATACAATTTTCATCTAAAAAATCACCCACAAGTCTCTTTTTGTGGCTCATGTAAGGAATTCTGCCCCATTGTTGCTAGGTATTCTGGGCTTTACGGTCCCCATCTCTCTTTCCTGACACTCTGTCCAGGGTGCTCCCCTGAGGTGTACTCGCTCCAGAATAGTTATCTGAGTTTGGCAGTCACACTTATGGCACACAGCACAGAGGTTTCTGACAACGGGAACACCTTGGAGGCCTGGAGAGGAACAGCAGCTCCAGCACATCTTACAGTCCTGGATTAATAACCCCTATCTCTCTTAACTCCTCCTCTGGGCCTTTTACAATCTAGCCTGCCCCACCTCGTGTGGATAAAATGCTCCCGTTTGCTTATAGTCCAGTCCAGAACTAGGCTTCTTTCCCATCCATTCCCAAATGCCTTTCTTCCAGATCCACACCAATTTTAGTATATGTGCTGCTGAAATGAGCACTCCAGCCAGGTCCACTCCAGAATTCTCCGCGTTCCAGCAGCTGGTGACAGGACAGACTGGTAAGAGGTGGGGACTCAGTTGGCTCCGTCCAGGATTGCAAATGGAGAGGCCCGAAACTTCCTTTGCCTCTCTTCCCTAAACACACTTCCCAGTTCCAGGCGAGGACACCTCCCCTTCCACTTCCTCCCATCCCCGCCCCCATCTCCCAGAGAGGAGGTAGGGGCGTCCCAACGCTGCAATCGAGGTTCTAGTCCGGACTGCGCAGTCGGCTTTAGTCATAGGTGGATAATGCCCGCCCCGAGTCTGCCCCAAGCCATGTAGCTGCTTCCCCTGGTTCAACCGGTCTGTGACAGAGACAGGGCCTCGGCACCCGGCATCAAGGCGCTGAGAGCCCCGCACAAAGTTCCGAGGGCTGGCCCCGGGCGCTCTGGAATCCCCGCCCAAAAACTCGAGCCGGCAATTTAGCGAGGAGGGGCAGGGTCCCAGCGATCATCACCAGCCCGCCGCCCGCAACCCCGGCCCCCACCTGGTCCCGACGCGGCCTGCGTGCCAGCGAGGTACGCGCCGTGAAGTACTGCTCAAGCTCCGAGTCCGAGTCCTCCTGGCTGCAGTAGCCACTGCTTGTCGTGCTGCTCCAGGTCATCTCGAAAGAAGGCGTCCCCGCATCCGCCTCGCCCATCGCCGCGCCCGCCAGCCAGCTCCCTGAACCCAGTGCGCTGGTAGCCTCCAACCACCGCCCCAGGTGCGTGTGCGCGTGCGCCGGGATATGGGTTCGCGCCGCGACCGTTAACACTGAAACGTAGACGGCTAGGATCTGGCTCTTGCCTCATTGGGGGAGGAACATCGAAGGGCGGGGTCATACACGCCACGCCTCCAGGAATGACCTCATAGCCCAGGCAGCTCAGCTCAACTCCGCCTCGCAGACCCCACCTCTCTTGGGAAACAAGTCGGCGCCTGTGCGCATGTGCACCAGCGTGGCCTCAAGACCGGATGCGGATGCGCGAAGGTGCGGAAATTGAGTGGGCGCGGAGACCGGGCGGTTCCCGGCAGTTCGCTCGGAGTCAGCTTCCCCGGAACCCCTTCGAGCCCGCGCGCAGAATTAGCACTCTCTACCGCGGGGACACCCGCTGTTAGACCATTCATTGAGCGGTCCTAGGCAACTCCTGTAATTTGGCCCGCTGGTCTTCACGCCTTTCCCGTGAAGCCCCGCCTTTCCCCCCAGCCCCGCGCTCACCACGTTGGTGTCCCGCTCCAGCGCAGGTTCCCAGCCCAGGTCCCGGGGCCCGCAGCAGTCCAGGCTGATGAGCGCGCGGCAACGGTAGTGGCAGGTGAACTTGCAATCTGCAGAGAGGTCTGGCTGTGAGGCGGCGGAGTCCCAGCTCCAGTTCAGAGAAACTTTCCGGGGGACGGAAGAGAAACCCCGGGATGAAAGCCGTTGCCCGCCAGGCTCTACATGACCGGCCTTATCTTAGGTCCCTTTGTCCCCCGCTGCTATATAGATTCCAGTATTGGTCCCCGGGTGTCTGGAAACTGGTGAGAAGGCCTCAGGCGGTTACGGATCCAGGCCTGTTAAACAGTTTTATCTCTAGCACCTAGGGTAGAACTTCCCCCTTCCGCATTGTCAACACCCTACCTCCGCCCATTTACTTGATGGGAAAAAAACCCCAAATCTCTTAACTCTTGTTCCCCTGTCACCTGTCTCTACACCCCTCACACCAAAACTAACATTAGTCTGCATACACTCTAATTCCTCACCTTCACTCTCTCCTGTATCCATTCCAGTGAGGCTTGCCCCTCCCTCCAGGAAACGGCCCTGGTTAGGGTCCTCAGCAACCTGTGCACAGTCGAATGCCAGGTCCCTTCTCCATCCTCACCTTCTCAGCATCATTTGATGCTTGATCCCCTTGGGCTTCCCACTACTCAGGTTTTCCTCCCATTTTTCTGCAGCTCCTGCTCAGCTCCTTTGGTTCTGTCTCAACTCCCAGATCTAATGGGCAGCGTGTCTGAGATTCAGTTCAGTACTGATCACTGTCCTGCTCTGTATACACTCACCTACCCCAGATCCAAGGCTCCCACTGCTGACCTCCCTCCTCAGATCAAACCCGGTGTCAACCCAACATGGCCAAAACAACTCTTCTTCCACTTCCCTCTCTCCCCTCGCCAGAGCTCCTCAACTCAGCAAAAATTGCTACTCTCCCAGTTTGAGGTAAACAAAAATCCCACTTACCCTTGATCCCTCCCTTGTCTTTGCTTCTGACACACACCCAAAATAGTCCTGGATTTTATCTTTGTGACCACTTCATTTCTCCTTGGGAACATTGCAATATCTCAGCCCTTGCTCACACTTGGTATTCTGTCACAACTCTGGTGTTCAGGACAGACTCTTGAACTGAGAGAGTCTCCGTGCCTACAAAGGCTTGGGACACCTTCTCTAAGTCCCTAAATGGTCCAGAGCAGTGATTCTCAACCCAGGCTGCCAACTGGAATGATGTTTTGTTTTGTTTTTAAATTGCTGATACACTCCCCGTGATGGATTCCACAGGTCTGAGGTCCAGGCACAGGGGCTTGGAGGCCTGTAAAATCCCAACCGATTCTAGCTGGTGTATAGCCAGTGGGGCAGCAACCTCTGCTTGCTGGTGATTCCTGGGAGGGCAGAAGGACCGCTGGTGTGTGGTTGTGTTTCATGTTTTAGCACCTGGTTGACTGGGGCTGCAATAGGTATTGCTCAAAATTCCTGCTTGCAGAGGGCCCACCCACGGTACTTTTTCCCTGTCCCCATCCCATAGGTAGGTAAATTCCCCTCATTCCAGAGATTTTCGAGGGGGGCCTAGTGAGTGAATCTTTGGGAAAGCGCAGGCCGAGGAACATGGACTTAGAGAATGGTCAGCACAAACCCTTTCTCAAGAAGAACCAAGTCACTTTACAGAAAAAGAGTTTGAGGGTGTCCGGGTTGCTCAGTCGGTTGAGCTTCCGACTTTGGCTCTGGTCATGATCTCACAGTTTGTGAGTTCCAGCCCAGCGACTGGGTCTCTGGTGTTAGCGCAGAGCCTGCTTCGGAACTCTGTCCCTCCCTCTCTCTGCACCTCCCCCGCTCGCGCTCTCTCTCAAAAATATATTAAAACATTTTTAAAAATTAGATAAAAAGCTTGAGATCGGCACCGCTATTCATAGGCAGCCGCCTCTGCCCAACTGTGCCCCTAATGCAGATGGAATAAGATAAGGATATAACCATCTACCTGCCTGCACTCTTACACGACCGGGCAAAGGTAACCGACCTTGCTCGCCGGAACCAACCCTTCCGACCCCCTCCTTTGCGACTTGATACGCAGCGACGGCGCTGCCCATTGGCCGCCCTTTTCGCTCCTGCCAGCGCGCGGGGCTGCTACTCACGCGCGCACTGCAGGCCCTTGCGCACGACGCCCAAGATGAAGTCGCCGCAGAGGTCGCACCACGTGTGTGTGGCAGGCCCCGCGGGCTGGAAGTGGTGGCCGCGGCCCGCGACCAGCTGCCGTGCCGGATTACGCGCGGTGCCCGGCGCGATGCGCAGCGCGTTGGCACGCTCCAGCCGGGTGCGGCCGGGGCCCGCGCGCCGCGCGGGTTCCAGTTCCCTCAGTTCAATGAGCTCAGGTTTCGTGGACATGGCCGGGTCGCGCCCGGACTCCCGCCGGCTGTCGGCGCGAGCGAGCGCGGGGCGGGCGGGGCCGCGGGGCGGACCCCGATTCGGCGCCGCCCCCGGGATCCCGGCAGGGCGGCGGGAGAGAACCGGGGCGAGCGGTGCAAAGGAAACCTGGGCGCTCCGGCCGTGTCGGCCCACAGGCGGAATGGGGCGGCGAGGGCGCGGGGTTGGGCACGCTCTCGCAGAGTCCCCGCCCTCCTTTTCCTTTTCTCCACGCATCCTGGGAGCAACCTCCCTCCTGCTGACGACGACGACGACGACGACGACGACGACGACGACCACCGCAAAAGGCCACTCAGAGACAGACTGTTTCTAGAGGCCAGCTTTACTGTGCTAGACCAACAGGGTCCCCACATCCGGCCCTTGCCTTTGCCCCCGCCCAGGCCTCCTGCTTGCTGAGGCAGCGCCCTCAGCCTACCCGCTGGGTAGGGCAGGAAGTGGGGAGCGCTTTACTGGGGGAGATGGGGCGGCAGCTGTACCCTTCCCCCGCTGTGCTCACCACCTGGGAAGCTGGGGCTCTGGCAGACGCTAGGCTGAGATCCTGAGGTCCAGGGCACATTCTGAGTGGGTTGTACCGCATGGGTGGGTGGCCCTCAGCGGCTGTAGCCTTCACTTGGCTCTGTCACCTTGGGCTGCCAAGACACAAGCCTTTCCATGCTTCTCCCAGTGCTTGACTTGGCACTCCCTGCAGGCAGGTGGGCCGGTGAGCATGCAGTGCTTGTGGGGGGTATGGAAGTGTGGCTTAGGAGTCCAAGGTCCTATAATACCCTCACCTGCAGCAATACCATTCATTCTGGCATCGCGAGCAGCGTTTGGAGGCCTCTGCACTGCAGTAGGCACAGCGGGGCCGCTCTGGAGCTATTGCCTCTAGCACGTCCAGCCTGTAGGTCTCAGCCCATCTAGGAAAGAGGTCAGGAAAGCCTGGTTGGGCCTGGCCAGTGGGGGCACAAGAGCACCGCTGCCTGTGTCCATGCCTTCTTCGTGTCTCCCACCCCTTCTGCCCACTCAGCAGGCCACACCTTCGTGCCTGCAGCTGCAGGTCTTGCTCTGAGGGGCTGAATACATGCCGCAGCTGGTACTTGGCAATAGCTTGCCACTTGCCTCTGTTCTCTCTCTCTAGCCGCTCCCAGATTTCTGGGATCTGAGGGAGAGAAGTGGAAAGTGTCAGGGAGGAGCTGGCAAAGTGGACAGTGGTCCTGAGCAACTAACTTGCTAGTCCCTACCTGTTCCAACACCAGGTCCTTCTTAGGGGGCTGGGTTTCAGTCAGGGCCAGGTGGGCCAGGAAGCCCTGCAGGCCTGCCAGGTTGGGAAGCTGGTCGACCAGTGTGTCTGTGAGGAAGGCCTGAAGCTGCAAGGGAATCCGGGGGAGGCCAGTGTGAAGTGGTGCTGACCAGAGAGGGCCTAGGCTGTGCTGGGTTGAGGTGCGTGTGGGGACCTTGTGCCACTAGCTGCTTCATCACCTGAGGTCCGAGGTCTGGAAAGAGGACTGGGGCTGATGTAGGTGGACAGTGATAAACAGCAGGGGTGGGATGGGGTGGAATGGGGTGGTACCAATGCAGGAGGAGCTCCCCACCTTGAGTAGCTGTCCCTTGGCAAAGCTGGTGAAGCAGTAGCGGGCCTGGGCTTCGTGGCTCAGTAGCAGGTTGTACAGGGCAATCCACACCTGCCCATCCAACTTGCTCAGCTTTTGCTGCTCTGAGGGGGCCACTGTCTGCCAACGGCCACCCTCAAATTGCTGCAGCTTGCCTGGGGAGAAGAACCAGTGCACTGGGAGCAGGTGTTGCACACTCTGAGTCAGACAGCTGCATGGGCTGGGGTGCTGCCCAAGTGCACGACTTGCCCAGGAGGGGGTGCTGCTTGCTCCAGAGCAGGGGAGTCCTTGGTAGTAGACAAACAGGCCTTGCCTGCTGCGGAGCCCAGGTCAAAGCCCATCTTGGGTGAGGCATCCTGGTATCCTCTATGGGCTAATGGGCAGAGTTTGTCTGCCTGTGTGTGCAATCTGCCCATACCCATAAATCCTGGAGGATGTTCTGGAAGCAGTGAGCTGGGGCTTAGGCAGTTCAGGGAGGGTTTACCTCCTTCCCGCCGGCTCCACGGATTGTGCTCCAGCAGTTCAACCAGGAGGCAGGGCAAGTTGTGGGTACTGAGCATGCGGTTCAAGGTGCTCAAGGAAAGGCTAGGGGTGGTGGTGGAGAGAAGCGAACAGAAGCTAAAGGCCCAGGCTCTCAGCCTTCCACTGAAGGTCCCAGGCCTGGCAGAGCTGCCCACCTGTCCACACAGTCTGTAATGTAGCGCAGCACTGAGAGGGCCTTCGATGCGATCTCAAACTCCATCAGCTCTGCCTGCTTCTGCAGCTCCTGGGGGGCGACATGGTGCTCAAGCTGGGCCACCCCCTGCTGCCCAGGCCTCAAAAGAGCCTGATCTAGCCATTGACACCCCCAGGGAACCTCAGCCTACCTGCATGGGGGTGCTGGACTGGCACTCCTCCTCTTCAGGAGGGCCACCACGGCTACTCCGGGCCACCAGTAGAGTCAGTTTTCGGTGGCAGTAGTCTATCAAGTCTAAGACAGCGTCCTCTGCTGACTCACACACCTCCTGAGAGGCAGGCAGATGGGAAACATTCTGTCTCTGATGCTCTTTCCACATAGACACAACCTCCCTCCCTGTCAGGCCCTTGCTGGGAGCAGTAGCCAGTGGGCAGGGCTGATGCCTCACCTTGTGGAAGAATACTGTCTCCAGAAGGTTGATGATGGAGGCCTCATGGTGCACCTGTCAGAGAAAGAGGACAGAGCCTGGGGATACTGAAGGAAGGATGCTATTACCATCTCTCTTCTCTAGTCCAGGGCCCTCTACAGGCATGGGCAGGATATGACCCAGGAACCCAGCTCACCACCATGTATATGGGAAAAGTGTTCTGGGGCTTGAAGTCCTCCAGTCTGCACAGCACAGGGAACACCTTCTGCTTCCACATCTCCACTGCAATCAGCTCCTCAACTAGCGTCGGGATCTTTGAGGGGGAGGGGAAGGACGGATGAAGTAGGCCTACCTTGGCCTGTTAATGCTCCCATCCCTGGCTCAGCCCAGCCCAACTCTCCTCAAACTCTTCTGGGCTCCTAGATTCTCCTCGTAGGCACCTTCCCAACCTCTCTCCGGCACCTTAGACCTTCATTTCTAGCTGCCCTCAAAATCTCTTTGGGGACATCCTCCATGCTTCTTGTTATTGGCTCTTGCTTTGTCCCTAGGCTGCCTTGCTCCACCCTGCACCTACACCCTTGTCCCCTCTACCTCTATCCAGACCTTCCTTCAGGCTGGCTCTCCTGCTCATGCCCTCTCTCTTCTTGTCTCTGTCCTCTGTCCTTCCAAAGTTCTGGTGTGTCTTGACCTCACTCTTACTCTGGGCCCTGCAGTTTCCTAGTCTTCTACCCTCACCCCCATTGGTGGGGGGTCCACCTTTTCTTCACAGAGGAAGCTTTTTGTCAAGTGATATCTCAGGTCACTTATTCCAGCCACCTCCTGGCTCATGTTCCAGCCAGGTTGATCCCTGATTTCCAACTCCTCTCTCAAGTTAGGAAGGGTGCTTCCTTCCATGCCAAAGCCCCACCCCCTTTTCAGTGAGGGCCCCCTCTGGCCTGACAGACTATTCAAGGATGTCTTTAGAACTTAGGCCCTCCCCCCACAGCCTAGGCTGTTGTATGATCCATGACTATCTTCCAAATCAACCCACACCTCACACTTGGCCTGGTGTGCCAGGGTCTTATCCAAAGGGGTGCAAAGTCAAATGTGCAACACACTCCTCTCTTTTCCCTTGGGGAAGACAAGTGTACCAGCCAGAGGGAAGCACAGGCACCCAGGGTACTCTTGAGCAGGGTACTCTTGAGTAGAGTGGTGGTGTGGAAGGTGGCAGGAAGGCAGGAACCCTGTTTGTGGCCCCAGCATACCTTCCCATGGGTGACCAGCAGCTCCTGGATGGGCTCGCCCTGGCTGGCTGTAGCATCAAGGATGGCCTGCATGTTCAGCTTCTCCAAGTTCTCATGCTGCTGGTTCCATCTGTCCCAGAGAGCAGGGGTGTATGTGCATTTGGGTGCACATATGTGCATTAGGAGTGGAGTGAGGGCCGGGTCCTATTGAAGCCTAACCTGATCCCAAGGGGCCAGAGAGGGCTCAGGACCATACATCCCCTAACTTGAGCTTTGTCTTCTCACCTGGAGGCTCTTCCACACCGGGTACCCTTCCCCCCCCCCCCCCCCCCCCAGTGTCAGGCCTGTAGTCCCCCATTCAAGGATTCTGACCCCAAAACTCCTCCTGACCCTGATCCAGCTGCCTCACCCTTCGGATCCGATCTCGCGCAGCGGGAAGCTGCGCAACCCCCGCACCAGTACGGCAGCCTCCCCCGGCAGTAGCAGCTCCAGGTCGCCCATGTTGTGGCCGGGGACCGAGAGCGGGAAGGCAGGATTCAGCTGACCCTGGGCAGCAGCCGACGCTGAAGTGAGGGTGCTGAAACTCTCGAGGACGACAGAGACTCGCAGGGTCGACGTCTTGGATACAGCCGTTGCGGAGTGGTTGGGGCGCGTGGGTCCGCGCCGCCATGGAAACGGTTAGTCCAGCGCCTGCGCGCGCTGCGCAGGCTCCGGCCCCGCCCCCGCCCACCTCACTTTTCCGGCTGCAGTTAGCCCTCTTTGGACTCCCAGAACTTTCTCCTTCACCGCCTGCGGCTCACGGGTCTGCCCTGAGTACCGGACTCGGGTGGCCTAGGCTTCCTCCTAGGACATCAAATCGACCCGCACGGGGATGGGGTCACCTCGCCCCCACCAGCTCTTCCTGCAGCAGCTCTACCTCGGCTGTACAGCTTCTGCGTGGTTTCCTGCCTCCAGTATGTCTCCTGCCCGACTCCACCTGTTGGCTCTATCCCCTAAAGTACTGCCCAGTGCCCACGTCTCTCCATTCTAGCCTAGCAGACTGCCAGCACATGTCATGAAGTAACTGCTGTAGTCTTTTTCTAGGTGACTCTGTGGACGCTTCTAGTCCTCGAAATAATGTCCAAAGCAGCTTATCAGCAATTCTGCAGTATTAAGGTCTTGCCCCTTCCTTACCTCACTACTTCATCTGTTGTCCCTCTCCCCATTGCTTCCCATGTTTCAGCCCCAGGGGGCCTCTCTTGGGTTCCTTACACATTTTTTTTTTTAATGTTTATTTATTTTTGAGGGGGGGAGAAGCAGAGAGAGAGGGATACAGAGGATCTGAAGTAGGCTCCTGCTGACAGCAGAAAGCGTGATGCAGGGCTCCAACCCACCAACCGTGAGATCATGACCTGAACTGAAGTTGAAAGCTTAACCGGCTGAGCCACCACCACCTGAGCCACCCAGATGCCCCAGGTTCCTCATACATCCTAAAGTTGCTTTTACTTTGCACCTGTTCCCTCTGCCTGGAATACTCTTCCTCCTTCAGGCCTCAGTTCAAGTCACCTCAGCGAGGCCTTCCTTGCCCATTTAATCCAGGACAGCCCCAGCTCCCACCCCAAGTCATTCTTCATCACAGCTTCCTGATTGTTTCTTTCTGGCTGTTATTTCAGTTTATAATTACCCAGCACATTTACTTGTCCATAGCCAGTCTTGCCCACCAGATGGCGCACCAGGGTGCCAGGACCTCAGCTATTTCACTGCCAGTTCTCCAATGGCTGGTTTAGAGGCGGTACTCAATAAAGACAGGTTGAAATGGGTGATTTTATTCACAGAAGTGAGGGTCAACCTTGAGACAATATGGACTAGTCTACTGGTCTAGCCCCCATGTACCAGGCAAGGCTTAGCAGTACAGAGTAGCCACAGCCATGTGCCTAGACCAGGCCACCCCAGTCTCACTTCCAGCAGATGATGATGTTGGGGTCATTTTCCAGCCGTTCATCAAGCTCGTGGTAGCTCATGCCTATTTGGGACAGTGCAGGTGAGGTGAGTAACCATGACTTGACCACCCTGCCCTGCCCCAACCTTAGCTGAGCTGCCTGCCCCCACCTGTTTTGCAACAGATTTCATCGTAGCTGTGGCAGCCTGTGTAAAGCCGGGCAGGATGGCTCCGCTCCTCCCGAGACACCCGCACAGGATACTTCTGTAGTCGTCGGATGAGGTTCTTCATAAGCCCGAACTGGATAAGCTTCCTGGGGTGGGGTTGAGGGAGAGGGGGATGATGCCCTGGCCAGGACTTCCTCCAGCCAGGCCAACTCTTTCCTGCAGTCTCCCTTCCCATTTCGTCTCAGTGACCAGACTGGCCTCCAAACACATCATCTCCAGAAAGCCTGCCTGGACTAGCAGTGCCACATGATTCTGCTCACTGGGAATCTCCTGATTCCTCTCTAACCCGGGGCTCCAGAGAGATATAGAGTATCTGCCTTCAGGCAAACCCCTCATGCCCCTGGGAATCCCCTTCTGACCGTTCATCAACGCGCTGCAGCTGCTGGGGGTGGCGGCCAATGAGGTCTCTCACAGTAGTGCCAGGGCTCAGACTGCAGTACAGCTGGAACACATCCCGGAGACTGGCCCTCTTGTGCCCTGTGGGCACCAGGGGTCAGATCTGCTTGTAGCTCTGCCCTCCCCAAGATGGCCTCCCCGAGAGCCCGCCACTACCTTGCTTAGTCACATAGGATAAACACGCTTCCTGCAGGGACTTGTCATCTACCAGGTCCTGGACCTTGGGTGTCGGGCAGTACACATTGGAATACTGGAAGGTAGCAGGAGGCACAGGGGGCTCAGTGAGGGGCTTGGAACTCTGACACAGCCCCAGTCTGGCCAAGCCACATGATCCACTCTCTGCTTAACCAGACCCCAGACTCACCTACCTGAAGGATGGACACCAGTGTCACAACGCCATAATACCTGGGGGAGATAGTTGTGCTCAGCTTCTGAGGGCCATGCCTTCCCAGCCCCCACACTCAGGGTCCCAGGGCTCTTTCCTGGCTAGCAACCCTGTCCTGAGTGTGACTGTTGCTGCACTTACAGCAAGTTCTGGATGGCAATGCGCACCAGGTTTAACTCCACATCTGCCTCTGCTGAGATCTTCTGGACATGGCGGAAGCCGTCAATGTAGGGCAGGATCTGGGCAGGGCAGGGCAGGGCAGGGTCAGCAGGGATGGGGTGAGGCCAGGGCTGTGGCCAGCTCTACGTGATGATACCCAGGGAGGGCTAGCACACCTGTTGTGTGGTGAGGTCCCACTGTGAGTTGAAGAAATCCTCCTTGTCTTTGGTAAAGACAGGCACATCATACTCCTGGGCCACAGGAGGGTCAGGTCGCTGCTCAATCACCTTCAAGTGGATGGTGTTGGACTCATCTGCAGGGGACCCACCCATATCTTCAGTGTCATCTCCTTTAAGAGGCCCTCAATTACCCTCCGGTCCTCCCAGAAGCCCTTGATGGAGATGGGTAGCTCTGGGTAGGGCCAGTCTCCCCCTTCCCCTCTACTTTAAACTCTATGCCTAATGTGGGGCCTGAACTTACGACCCTCAGATCAAGACTCACATGCTCTACTGACTGAGGCAGGCAGGCGCCCCAAATCTTCCCCTTTCATGGAAGAAGAGATAGGTCCAGAGAGGGAAAGGAATATGCCCAAGGAACATGAAGCATGGCCTCCAAATCCTAAATCCTAACATGCACTGGACCTTGGACATCATCAAGCCAGCTCATGGCTATTTATTGGCCACCAATTTGTTCATTAGTCTTGTCCATGGCTGGGCTTGCCTTCCCCTGCTATGTTCCTATTCTTCCTCTACCCCTTTGCTGTCCTTGCAAAGGCTGGGCCATACCGATGGGCAGAGTGCACCGGCCTGAGGCATTTAGCTCCTCCAGCAAGATGGTCATGATGGGCACCAACTTCTGCTTGCTCTCCTCTGTTGACACGAAGCTGCTCTCTAGCTGAATGGAGCATGGACAACATGGTGGGCACACCCTGGGACCCCTGGCCAGCATCCTGCCCTGGCAGATTCCTAGGTCTGGAGGGCTTTGGAAACATTTGTCTGCCTGCCCATCCACTCAAGCCCATTGTGTTGCAGACCTCCAGTGTGGTCAGGTAGCCAGCCAGCTTTTTGACGATGGGCTCAAGGGCACAGGTCTTAGCCTGAGCATCACACACGAAGCCTAGGTTGAAGAGCAGGGCATTGCGGCTGTACTTCTTGTGCTCGATGCATACAGGGCAGCCGATCAGTTTCTTCTCCATGGCTGTGCTGGATGGGGGGAACAGGTGGGAACAGAGTCAGGTTCTTTCTGCTCCCAAACTTGTCCTCTCCTCCTGGGACATCCCCCGCCTTCCCCACTAGGGCCTCACACAGTGATAAGCTTGTTCTGCAGCTCTGGCTTGGTGATGATGTACACTTGGACTGTGTCAAACAGCTCCCGGGAGATGAAGTCTTCAGGGACCTGGGAGGCGGAGTGGCAAGAGGCCCCTTAGTGGACCTTGGGACTAGGTATAATACCTTGGGGGACCCCCAAGGACTAAGCCCTCTTGTCCAGCGTTTCACCTCTCTCCCATCCACCCAGGCCTACTACTCCTTTGTGTTCCCAAACACACTCCAGGTTCTCACCTGCCTCCCGTCTTTTGCATATGCTGTTTCCCCTACCTGGCACACACTCGCCTCCATCTAAATTCCTAAGCATCCAGGGATACTGTAGGACCGCGCATCCCTACCTCTCTTGGGAACTGATACCTCCTCTGGGTCCCCACAGCCCGATTTCTCACAGTCACTGTCTATGGGATGTTTGCTCCCCAACACTGGGAGCCTGGGGCCTGGGTCTGAGTATTCTCTCGGTTAATGATTCTCCATGAATGAAGGAGTGGTGTGACTGTGTGCAGCACGGGGCACGGGAATCCTCTGCTTCCAGGCAGCCTGCTTGAGCTCGCGAGAGCGTCCCTCTCCCCGTCCCCCTCTGCCCCCAGCCCCGCGAGCCCGGATGGCACCTGATAGGTGATCTTGGGTCCCAGCGTGGGGTGGAACTCGCTGAAGAATATGCATTCGATACGGCAGCCGCTGCCCATGGCGCCAGCAGAGCCCAGGTCTGTAGTTTCTGACGGCTGGACCCCCTGCGAACACCCGTCGGAAACAGCCCGAAGGCCTGGATGGTGGATCAAGCGCGCTTGCGCACTCACACCCGTCACGCTGTCTGCCCAACGGCGCCTGCGCAGCATGACTGAGAGGTGTGGCGCGGGGGTGGGGAAGCTTGTCCCAGGAAGTCCCGGGTAGGTAGACGTCGCACCCGGAAGTAAAGCGGCTCCGCGACGGAGCTGCAGTGCGCGCGACAGGGGCCTGAGTATCCCGCTTTCTTGGGAAGAAACCACCAAGTCGGGTCAGTGCTGCAGGTGAGGCAGGCGAGTCCCTAGCATGTAGGGTCAGCATGCCAGCGGCACGTGGGGAGACTGTGCGCGAAGGGATTCAGGCTGTAAAGTCGGGAGCAGATGGGAACTACAATACCCGTAGCGCTTCACGCGCTTCCTGCTGGCGCTCCCGTCCGGCGATGGCGTGATGCACGCTGGGATTTGTAGTCTATTACTCGGCCTTGCGCATCCTACCTGGAAGGTGGGCCAGTGATCAGTGCCAGTTCAGATACTGGGTACACGCTGACAGGCTGCCAGCCCTCGCCTACTTCTTGGAAGAGAGTGGCATTCCTGCCCTGCAACCCTTGCTCCAGTGTGAGGAGTGGACAGCAGGCACTTGAGACCCTTGCTCATTCTACTATGCTTTCAGGCTCCAGCCACTGGCCTGGTTGACCATGGCCCTTTCTGTGGAGACCGAGTCGCACATCTACCGAGCTCTGCGCACTGCCTCTGGGGCTGCTGCCCACCTTGTGGCCCTGGGCTTTACGATCTTTGTGGCTGTGCTTGCCAGGCCTGGCTCCAGTAAGTAGAATTCATAGTTGACTTCTGGGAAGGAAAGTGCCCCTTCTCCTGGGGAGCAGGAGCAATAGGAAGCCTTGGGCCTGACTCCTGGGAAAGGCTTGGTTGGCTGGGGGACATCGTATGCTGGAGGAATAAGTGGGGAGGAAGTGAGTGTGGGGGCTCTGTCAGTTTGGCCAGAGTACCTGGCTCTTCTTTCCTTGTCTTGGTGCTCCACTTGGCTGCCTTGTGTGAAGTGCTAGGAGAAGGAGGGAGGCCTGCCAGAGGAGTGGCAAAGCATGCCCTCTGCTCCACGGAGGGACCAGGGAGCAAGGATAGGTGTGGGATCAGCTTGTTGCAGTAACAGGGGCCTTAGTATTTTGGCAGCATTTCCTTGGGCGATGCGCTGCCCATTTTCCTCAGACTGTAGGGATCGGTGTGGCTGGGTTCTTCTTGCCTCAGCCTCACAAAGCCTCCTCTTCATTCCAGGTCTGTTCTCCTGGCACCCCATGCTTATGTCTCTGGCTGTAAGTAGTGGCCCTGGCCAGCTCTTAGGGGCGGGAGGGAGCATAGTTCCGGGTGGTAGCCCGGGTAGCCTCTGAATCCTTATGGATGCTTAATATCTCTTTGGAGGGGTGGAATGTGGAACTGGAGGAGTCGCATGCTCCAACACCTGCCTGTAGTATATAAACCAGACTTGAACCAGAATGTTCAAAACCCAGGGCAAATTTGCCTAAGCACAAAATGAGGCTTTATCCACCTCCAGGCAAGAAGCCTGGAAAATGATTTTTGAGTGTACCTGTGTCTCTTTTTACCTTAATTTATGGTGATGCATCTAATTTTCCCTGAAATAGTGCACCCATGTGGCCAGCTCTTGCCAAGTAACTGTATCCAGCCCTGTGTTAGGGAAACAAAGCTTGTGAATCATTTATAACTGCCACATCTCAAACCTTGTGTTTGCTGGGTAATGTAGCAGACATGACATTTCAAAATAGCACCTAGGAAGAAATGTGAAGAGGTATATACCTCTTGCCAGTTACTAAGGGCAGATGTCCTGTCCCTGATAGAGCTCCCCACTCTTGCCCCTCCAAATGGATACTCTTGTCATTGGGTAGAGAATGGAGAGGGGGAATCTGCCCACAGTGACTGGCAGCTTAGAAAGTTATCTGAAGCTTTTTTTCCTGACTTAGTTTCCCATCCCTGTTTCCCCAGTTCTCTTTCCTGATGACCGAGGCACTGCTGGTGTTCTCTCCTGAGAGTTCGCTGCTGCGCTCCCTCTCACGGAAGGGCCGAGCACGCTGCCACTGGGTACTGCAGCTGCTGGCCCTGCTGTGTGCACTGCTGGGCCTAAGTCTTGTCATCCTCCATAAGGAACAGCTTGGCAAAGCCCACCTGGCCACGTGGCATGGGCGGGCAGGGATGATAGCTGTGCTGTGGGCCGGGTTGCAGTGCTCAGGTGGGGTGGGGCTGCTCTACCCTAAACTGCTGCCCCGCTGGCCCCTGGCTAAGCTCAAGCTATACCATGCCACTTCTGGGCTAGTGGGCTACCTTCTGGGTAGTGCCAGCCTCTTGTTGGGCATGTGCTCCCTCTGGTTCACCGCCACAGTCACTGGTGGGGTCTGGTACCTTGCTGTGCTATGCCCTGTCATTACCAGTTTGGTCATCATGAGTCAGGTGAGCAACGCCTACCTGTACCGCAAAAGGATCCAGCCATGAGCTCTTCCCAGCCTAGAAGCCTGGATTTGCCCCTCAGTGTAGTAGTGGGGGCTGGGGCCTCCTGGATTTTCTCAGCTAAGTCATGAGGACATCTCAGGCACTGGGGAAATCTAAAGTAGGAGTCTTGTGTGTGACATTTTTTGCTTGCTCCTCATGGTGGAGTGCTTCCCCTTTTCTTCTGTACTGTCCCAGAGGAGCTTATGGATGATGTCTGGATGAAGCTGGGGTTGCAAACCTACTTCCCCAGCAACTCAACTCATACTTGTACTGGTATGTCTGGAAATTACAGGAGAGAAAAAAGCAAAATAAAGAAGAATGACTGAAAAGACCGGATGGGAGGAATAGCTTAGAACTGGGGGTAGTTCTCACTAATGCTGTCAGAGTGAAGAAACAGGCAGCTAGGCAAGATGGGGACCCCTGTCCCTGTCTGCTCACTGAGGGGCTGAAGCTCTCCCAGCACATGAGCTCTGAGATCTGGCTGCTGAGCCTCCTGTGCCCTCCTGTGCCACCCAGGGCCCTAGATGGGTGGCCCTAGATGGTACAGCTATGTGTCCTTTCACTCTCCCACCTGCATACTGTGCTGGCATCGCCAAACTGGTGGTTAGATGTGGACAGTGACACAGTGGGAGCTGGGGATGGGCTGTTTCCATAGGTGTCAAGCACTGACCACTGTCTTGAGAGTGAGCAATCGATAAGAACACTCTTTATGGTAGAGAGGCCCTCAACCATCCGATCTTCTGGGCAGAGCCTCCCTGACTGGGAATCAGAGAGAGAGAGAAAATGAGTAAGTATTGGAAGTGACAGCTCTGGGAAGGGTGTTTAACAGTGGGGGTAGGGGGAGTGGGGGCAATAGGCTTCTTATTCAGCTGGAGCTGGCAGGGAGACCAAGCCCTTGAACCTAGAGTAAAGTCCCTAACTTTGCAGTTGAACATAACGAGGGGGCTGCCCAAGGTGGTCTGATAGAGCCCAGGAGCCATACCTCAAAGAACTGCTTTATTGATACTGCGAGGCTGGGCTTCACTGCCCACTCAAGTGGTCCTGTAGAAAATACTTGGGAGCCGTGGCTCTTCTGGCCAAGAAGCAGCCATAGCCACAGCAGAGGGAATCAGAAATTTTCACATGAACATAGTCTTTCTGAGGGTGGGCAGGAATGTGCAGCCCTGCACTGGCTGGACCCCCAGAACGTTTTTGGCAAATCCTTGCCTTGGCTCAGGGCTCTTGGCAACCAGTATCAGGCATCAGGGTTGGCCCAGGAGGTGTGGCACCACTGTCCCTGCAGCCACTTGCTTGGGGCTGTCTGCTGAGGTACAGTCTTACCTCAGATGGCCTGGGCTGGCTGACACTTCAGAGGCCCCATGCCTGGCATAGTGGTTGTCTGGAGTTGGAACCAGGTAGCAAGAGTCCTGGGTAGTGTTGGCGAGAGATAGCAGAAGGCTGTGGAAACCCCCAGCAGCCCTTCTTCCTTCTCAGAGCAGTCAGTGCCCTGGAGTAGCTGAGAGGTGTCAAGGGGGGGCTTGGGAGAGGAGGCGCCTACACTCAAGGTGGTCTGGAGTTACAGCTTCGGCGGAGCTGCCTCGAAGGTGATCAGGCTGGATTCTGGGGCAGCCCCCTTCCCTGGGAGCATGGGGGCCTTGTCTGAGGGTAGGGGGCTATCCACCTTGGCCCCTGCCTCCTCTTCATCGTCATCCATGCTTGGCCAGACGGACTGGTCCTCCACTCTCTTCAGCCGCTCATTGAGGGCCTTCAGGGCCAGTTGCCTGGAGCCAGAGGAAAGATGACAAGTCACTTGGCTCATGCCCTGTACTCTTCCCCCATGAAGCTGACTCCCCCTACCACCCAGACTTCTCTCAGAATTCTATGTATTCCCCTTCACCATGCAGGGCCCAGGGCTTCCCAGGGACTGGAGAGGGCCACCTCTGCCATCAGAAGAAGGACCCAAAGGCTGTAGAGCCTCCCCTTCATAGCCAGGGCACCTTCAGGCTGAGAAGGCCATCAGGGTGTTTGCCATACTGTCCACCAGGCCAGTCCCACGAATGATTCTGAGGGTGGTGCCTAAGCGTGGGCAGAGTTGGTACCCCAAGAAAGATGGGTGGAAGGAGTCCCTGAACATGGGAGTTTCTGCCTGGGCACTGGTATCACATCCAAGGAGAGAGTTATTACTTCTTCCTCTCTCCTCATTAGGGGTGTTTTGAGTCTCCTGGCAAGGGTCTGTGGGGAATGCTGGAATGCAGGCACCTATCCTGGATCTCAACCTGGGAAGCAGGTCCAACTTGGGTCAGCCCACCCCTCCTGACTCTAATGTTCTCCTTCCCAGAAGAATCCCCAAAGCCACCACTACCGGTGTTAGAGCAGTGAACACCAAGTCCTTGCAGAAAGAGGAGGAACAGCCCATTTGGACGGGACACAGGCCAAAGCTTACTGGTTCCACTGGACAAATCCTTTTGGATCTCACTTGGGGGGAGATGGGAAAGTTGACTAGAAGATATACACGTGCACTTGGGACCCTAGTCTACCAGGAGGTAGAATGCCCGTGCTGCCAGGCAAAACTTTCACTAGTGGTCACTATGAAACCCTGATGCCTCAACCTGTTTGTGCTACAAGCATGGGGGAACAGCCTGTGATAGCTTTCCAAGTTCCAGCAGAGAACCAAAACCTCCACCATACCAGGGAACGTGACAGAAAAGGCAACAAGAACACAGGCGCAGAAAACCCAAGCACAATTCCACCCTTTCCTCCAGCCTGACACATGGCGAACTGGCATAAACAGGACAGTCCTTCCCTGTGCTACCCAGGCTTCCATCCTGGAGACTGCCTTGTCAGTTCTGTCTAAAGTCTGCCAATGTAGAGAGGTAATGGCATGCTAGTCACTTCCTCACAAGAGTCAAATATAGGAAACCCTGTCTCCCCACTACTAGTAGCCATTTGGGTTTGGGAGTGGCATGCTGCCAGATGTCCAACTGCTTGGAGTAGTAACAACCATAAGGCTACGTCAAGAACCCACATCCTGACAACCTCGCCTACCCCAACCTGCCATTTTCTTGGGCCTGAGCAGAGGTGTTTTGAAATGTCAGCCAACCCTAACAGTCCAAGACTTCTCACTAAAGGAGGAGTCACCACCGTGTCTTGGCCCCACCTGTAGAGCTGAGGACAGCTCAGTTTCTACCAGGCCCAACCCTCTTGGTCCCATCTTCTCCACTGTATAAAATGAAGACAGACCTGTCTTTAGAATTCATCAGCCATAGACACAAACTGTAGGGCCAACAGTTATGCCCCGCAGCATGCCTTGTGTACTACTTTTCAACATCCACCACCTTAGGCCATAGTAATCTGCAGCCCTTCCCCTGCTGGAAACCCCTTCATGAAAGGGGTGTGTCCCGCACTGAAATCCACAGCCCCAGTGGAGAGTAAGCACAGGGATAACTTTTCAGCTGAATTCATAAAACTGTCTGCCAAGAATCCATTTCACAGGTGAGCAAAAGAAGCTGACAGGAGGAACAAAGCCTGCTCCAGGCTTCACTACTAAAAGAACTGCCTCAAAAAAACAAAAACTCTCAACAATAATGTTGAAAATAGAGCTGTTACCACTCTGGTGAGTCAACAGACCTGGGAGAGAGAGAGAACGAGCCAGAAAGCTGGATTAAAAAAAGATCTGCCCTGCCCTGGCCAAGGTGCATTCAGTGAATAATTCATCTGGGACTCCAGATGGTGCAGATGGCTTGGTTTACAGATAATTAAAAAGGTTGTCTCCACTCCCTGTGTGGTCAGCAGACTCCACAGTGGGTCACATGGCCTGTCCCCTGGGTTTGGTGACACATACATGCTAGAAGGACGGGGTGTAGTACCCCAAGTTTCCCTCTCAATAAGTGGCAGAGAAGCACAGCATATGAATTTTTAAGATCCAGGAAGAGGACATGGCTCAGCATTTTGAAATTGGGGTGGCCCAGACTGCCTAATAAGAATCCCAGGTCTCTTTCTCTGTTCCTCCCTCACAGGGGAAAAAGGACCAGCAGGTTGTTTCTGGCTCCCATAGGACCAGTGTCTAGGATTCCGAGTTTCTGACATGATTAGGATTATGTGTATCTGGCCATTAACCCCTCACACAGTATAAAAGGACACTGGGCATTTCTTGGGGCTTGTTAAGTAGCCTGAGTGGTGAGAAAGGCAACTTTCACTCCTTAATGTTGGAAAACACCTACTGGAGCCCAGACTCCTACATGCTGAGTTTCTCAAAACCACAAACTGGATTTTATCTCTGAGTCTGCCCCAACACCTGACCCTTGGCTGCCAGCCAACATACAGCAAGTATAACAGACGATATGGGGCTTGATCAATACTCTCCTAGTTCAACAAGGTTTTGGAATACTCCACAGTACCTTCTCCGTTCTGCATCTTGAGGGTCTGTCCCTGGGAGGCTGATGGTGATGGAAGACGGGGCACCTACATCATAGCGCTTCACTGTCTTCTGGCATATCTTTACCTTCACCAGGAGGCCGTGCACCAAGTTCGCCAACAGCCCCACCACGGGCTGCAGAATCTCAGGGAAGAAGGTGGCAAAAGCGAAGTGGTCAGCCATGTCCCCTCGGCCTCGGCTATGGCGCTGGTAGAAGCGAAGATAAACCCAACTGGAGAGCAGCCCAAAGCCATAGGAGGCCAGTGCTGGGCTCTGGAGCAGCGTGGCCAGCCGCAACAGCAGCAGCAGCCCCAACAGCAGCATAGGCACCACGCTGACACGCACCTGGGGCACACGCAAGACCACACAGTCCCCCATGGTTTGCTTGAGTGCCACCAGGACACCACCTAGGAAGCCCAGGGCTCCGTGGATGCGGATAGTGAAAAGGTAGACCAAGTTGAAGGAAGCCATGTAGGTGAGGAGGTAGGCGAAGGCCCCCAACAACCCCACTGACACGTTCACCACTGAGAAGAAGATGAGCAGCTCCAAGGCCCCCCAGAGGGGCTCCAGCAAACGTCCAGCCACCACCACCGTGGCAAGACTGATAGCCACATCCCACACGTGCTGTTCCATCAGCCCATGGGTGGCCAGGGTCCAGATCCAGAAGTTGGGCGGAAAGAGGTAGCCTGGGGTAACCGCCAGGCAGCCCGTGTCCACGGCGAAGGACAGCAGGTAGAGGAAGAGTACTGTCGCACACAGGGCCTTTACCACCACGCTGGCGCTGGCCAGGATGGCCCCCAAGTGCTGGCGGGCGCCCGGTAGGGCGCGCTGCATCTTCCCGAAGGGCGTCGGCCTGGGGGAAAGGTCTAGTGTGTTAGGGGCCTCCCCGGGGCCTCGCCCCAGTCCGGCCCCGACGGGAGGCCCGGGCCGGCCTAGTCACTGGCCTATGGCCCCGGTGAAGACTCCACTTCTGGTCGGGTTGGCTCCGGTCCCAAAGGGTCAAGTTGGGCCTGGTCGCGGGGCCGGGGCCTAGGCCCCTTGCCGGGGACCTGAGGGAAGGCCCTGGGAGGCTTCTGCACGTCTGCTCGCCTGCCTGCCCTGTGGGCCCCGCGCCGAGCTGACCGGGCTGGCGTTGATCTCAGGGCTCGGCCTATTCCATCCACTCGGGGGCCCTACGATCTGCGTGGGACTGGAGCCTAGTTCTGGGCCCCAGTCAAGTCTCGTCAGCTCCGGCTCGGCCTCGGTCTTGGCTACGACCGTACCTCCTCCCTTCCCAGGCACCGACAAACAGGGTGCTGCGCTTGCGCGCTCCCTACGGCGGTGGGATGCCCTTCCGGCTCTGCGGCATGCTGGGACATGGAGTCCTCAGCCGAAGCCGGGGACGAGCGGATATCAACTTTCTGGGTAAAACTACAAGTTCCAGGAAGCTGCGCTCCCGGGCCGTTCCAGTTGGTAAGAGGAAGGTGTGCTTGGGAGTTGTAGTTCTCAGGACAGTTTCCGCCTGTTGTCGGGGAGTGGGGAGGAGTCAATAGCTTCGCTAACCTGGAGGAAAGCTGCGGGTACCTGCGCGGCAGCGAAACTGCAGACACGCGCTTGCTGAATTTCCTGGGAACAGTAGCCCCGTGCATGTACATCTGAATACTTCTGAGTGTGTCTTTGTGGACAGGTGTGTGGGTAAGAATGTTGATGGTCTTGGTGTGCGTACCAGTGTGCAGGGACTCCGAAACTTCCGCAGCCTGGTGGTGTGTGTCTGATCCAGGTTGTATGGGTGTATGAGACCTGACCCAGACTGGAATTCTTGCTCTTCCATTTGGCGGCTGTGCGACACTGGCTAAGATTCCTCAATTTCATGGACGTAAAATGGAGATAATTTTACGGTGAGGGTTCAAGGGGACTGTGGTGTAAAATGCCAGTCCACTCTGGGGGCTCAGTGAGTGTGTTGCCCAGGCTGCCCTTGTTACAAGTGTGGTGGCACTGCGACTTGAACTCAGGTCTCCTGTCCCCAAAATGGCAAGGCTGGACTGCTTTTAGTGACTCTCTTCCCCATCACAGATTTCTTATCTCTGGCCTTGAGGAGGAGAGATCTCCCCCACAGACTTGGGACAGGGTGGCCCAGGGCCCTCACTTCACTGCATTGGTAGCTTCCAGCAGTTTGTGTCCTGTGCAAACTGATTTTTTGGTGTATTTACTTTTTAAAAATGTGCATATAGTTAAAACAATTATATGTGACAGAGCACATGTATAAAGTGCAGAATCCCTTCCTTTCAGCCACTGATCTCAGTACAACTTCCGACCTGTGCATAGCCTTCTAGGTTACAAAAGGTGTTGACTTTGTCTAGGGTCTGGACTTTAATTTGATGCCAGGGAGGGTTGCCAGCTTTAGCAAATCAAAATGCAGGGTGTTCAGTCAAATTTGAATTTCAGATAGGTGAATAATTTTTAGTGTAAGCATGTCCCCAGTTTTTTTAGTATTGTTGTATCATACAGTATTGGAAACATACTAAAAAAATTCATCATATATCTGAATTTAAATTTGACCGGATGTTCTACATTTTATCTAGCAACCCTATCCTGGGACCGAGCAGGCATGGGAGGGCATGGGAGCTCTCTCAGGGGTTACTAGTTAGGCATTGCTCTGTGGCCAACCACTGCAGGAGGAGTGAGGAAGAGTGTCTTTGCTAAGGCCCAGAATGTCCTCCTGCATTTATTTAGTATCCAATGCCCCCCTACCAGGTCACCTCAGGTTTCTAGCTGAAACCTTTGCTGATTTCTTGCCTTTCTCACCAACCAAGAGAGGAGACTTAGTCTCTGTTCGTTTATCTGTCTATGGGGATAAACTAGTACCAAGTCTAAGGTGTAAGCTGACTGCCTACCAGGTGAGTGCAAAGTGTGTTGTAAGTGAGTAAGCATCAGCAGTATTAGGAAACCTCTGTGGTGGGGGGGGGGGGGGGGAAGGAAACCTCTGTGCTGGTGGTTACTAGTTTCTCTCCTTGAAAACAATGTGAAGGGTCACATGGAAGTAGGGTTGATTATTAAGAGAGTTGGGATTAAAATGAACAAGGGCACAGGGCAGGCCAGAGGGAGGTCTGAGAGGATTCACAGAAACTGATTCAGTTTTGGGTTCCAGAATGAGCAGTGGCAGCCAGGGAGAACACTGGGCCTTGGGCCTCCCCTCAACTGAAAAGGAGCCATGGTCATGCTTATGGGTGGACCAGACCCTGGCCTTCTCTGGATAGCAGGATGGGCCCTCAAACACCAGGTCATGGACTTGGGCCAGGTATTAACTCATCGCTCCAAGTGGATGACCTGCCCACTAGGCCCTGGTGGTCTGACCTGATGGCTAGATGCCTACCTAAACTCAAATTTCATCTGTCTTCTTTCTTCTGTCATCCTGGCCTTTAAGGACAGCTTTTCTCAGAGATTATCTGAGATGCAGGATGACAAGGATCTGGTATTTAGGAAGCCCAGGAAGCGTCATGCCCTACACCTACTGGGTACCTGGGTTGCAATAGCCTTCATTCCCAGTTGAGTATTAGGTGGGACTTTGAGGTCATGGCTACCTGTCTTCAAGCTACCCAATTCCCACCCTGAGGCAGACACAGTGGATGGGAACCATTTGAAGTGAAAATATGAACATTATTTAATAACTGATCTTCTGTAATAAACCATTTGAAAATATTTTACAAGGAATCACACACACGATATTTTACAAAGTTTCTTGACTTTTTTGTCACTGTTGTTTTTCTGACTTGTCTGTACAAAATAGAACAACAACCAAAAAAAAAAAGGGCAGAGAAAAGGAAATGGCCCCCCAGTCCCCCACAGATCCCCCGAGCCCGAGGTGAGGGGGCAGCCAGGTCGGGTGGGTGATGAGAAGGATTAGACCCAGCTGGGGGTTGGACAACTACCTGATGGGGATTGTTTGTCTGTTTTCCTGTTTTTTAAACTTAAAATATATATTTATTTTTCTGTATATGTTTCTTTTTTATTTTTATATTCTCCATTGAGCACCTGACTACACTACAGTTACACACACGCCCCCGCAAGACATGGCTGGCATCTAGGCTGGGTGTACAGCATGGGTGCCCACCCTGGCACCAGCAGCGGGCATGGACCATACACACACACTGAGAAAGCAACAAGCAACGTGACATTAATTAATGGAGCCATTAATTAATGCATCACCCTCCCCCCTCCTCCCAGTCCATCTGAGCCTCTTGGCCACATCCCCCTGCTCTCCCGTCCCCCACTTGCCCCCAGGCTGGGATGCCTATGGGGGAAATGATCAGGATGAATGGTGTGAAGACATGTGCCTGGGCCCAGCCTCTGTGTGTGCACAGAGTGTGTGCATGTGTGTGTGTATGCATGCACGTGTGTGTTCAGCAGGGGAGAGCAGTTTGCTCCCCCTCCCCCATTGTGTGAGTGTGAAGAAACAGGGAGTGGAGCACAGGCCTGAGTGTGTAAGGGCCAGATTGGGGGTGGGATAGCCCAGCCAGGAGTGATTATGTCACCCTGGCTAAGGCAAAGGGCAATGTCTGGTGAAGATTCCTCTGCCAAGAGGTGCAGGCAGTGGCATGTGGTCTCGCTGGGGGCCTGACACTAGTGCGAAATGGTTACAATGAGCACCTGGTGGGGTGAGGGACATTTCCAGGACACTGGTGGCTAGGGTGGGACAGAGGTGAACCCCCTGTCCCAGCATTTGGCACTGTTTGACATTCAGCTTTAGAGACAGAGGACCAGCTGGGCTGCAGGTCAGATTAGAGGTGGGCAGTGAGCAGATGAAGTGTGCATGTGCCAACCCTCCCACCAACCCCCTGCCCTGTGTAAGGCTTTGTGAGCCCCTACCCCCACCCCATCCCATGGTGTGTTTGTGTGTGTGTGTGTGTCTGTATGTGTGTGTCTGTGTATGTGTGTTCGTCCTCCTAGGTAAGTCTAATGTGAATCCAGTTTCTGCCCTCAGGGCTCCAGGTGTTTATGGGGTTGTGTCTGAGCCAGTGTCACTGTCACTGGCCTGTCACCTGCAGGGCTGGAGGAAGGTGGGAGGTGGCTGTAGGCCTGATAGGGGCAGGAGCCATTGAGGGGCTGCCTCAGGACCTCCCTCCTGCCAGGACTTAAGATGGGATGCACAAGCCTCAAACTGCCCATCTCAACTTCATTATTCCCAGGGAATCCAGATTTGGTCCTGGGTGGGACATAAGGGCCAGGTTAGAGAAGTCCAGCTGGGGCAGGGCCTAGGTCTCCCACACAAAGGGAGCCTTGGGGCAGGGTGGGCAGTGGAGGCCTGGTTTGGCACCAGTACTGTGGCTTCCCTGTCCCAGCCCTCAGGGGCGGGTGAGTCCAGTGGGAATAAGGGGTCTGGGGTCACTTTGACAGTTCGGCGGCGAGATGTGGCTTGGGGGCCAAAGACCTGCGGCACCCTCCTTTGGGACCCCCCCCCCCCCCTTCCAAGGCTCAGACTTGGGCCTGGCTACTCAGGTCCTTCGGTGAGGGAGGAAGCGAGGCTCTAAGGCGGGGTGTGGGGGGGGGGGGCAGGGGAGAGGCGGGGAGGCCCGGGGAGGGGCAGGAGGGGGCGCTCAGACGCGGCGCGAGGCGTGGGCGTGGACTTGGGGCTGCGGCCGAGGAGGCAAGCCCAGGAGGAGCAGCAGCTGCAGGGAGACCAGGACGCCCAGCGACGGCGGGAAGGAAGCTCCGCGGCCGCAGTCTGAGGTATCTTCCTGCGGGAAGAGGCAAGGTGCAGGTCGGCCGGGCGGCCCAGGGAAGGGAGGGGGGCCGGGATGTAAAGTGCGCCGCCCCCTCCTCACCGTCGCGTTGTAGTCAAAGCAGATATGCGGGCCTCTCCGGTATCGCGGTCTCTGCACCAGTTCACACTGCTCCGGGCCGTCCGCTGGGCATGGGTGGGGAGTCAAGGAGGCGGCAGGGCACTGAGGGGGCACGCGGGACAGGAGGGGGCGCGGGCGGCGGGGGGCGGCGGGGGCAGGATACAGTGTGTCTCTTTCTGCAGAAGCCGGCCACCCTCACACTGGCTGCACAGAGGCTTCTCGGCCACCACGAAGAGAAGGTTGGTGTTGGTCAGTCTTTGCGCGTGGAACAGCCTGGAGGCAGTCCGGAAAGGCGGGGCTTTGAGACTCGCCCCGCCCCTCCCCGCTGTAGCCCCGGTCCCGCTCCGGGCCGCGCCCACCCGGCAGGCCCCGCCCATGGTCCCACCAGGCTACAGCCAGCCCTCCGGTCCCGATCCCCGCGGGTACCTGGAGCAGTTTCCGCAGTCGATGATGGCGTTGTAGGAGGCGTTCACCGACCCGAAGTAGTACTGGGTCTGTTTCATGACGCAGCTGCTCTCTCGCGCTTCGGGGTTCCCCTCAGCCTCCGCGGGGTCTGCGAGGGCCCAGAGCGCCTCAGCCCCACCCATTCACCCTGGCAAGGTCTCGGGTTTCAGCCTCGCTCAACTTTAAGCCCCGACCTCCCTTTGGGATGGGTCCGGGCTTAGACTGGGGAGGGGGTTCGAGGAGGGGCCTCTAACGCCCCACCTACCTGCCTGAAACCAGCTGTGATAAATGAGGCCGTAGAGAAGCTGCTGGAACAAGGACCTGTAGGGCAGGGGTCACTGAGTGGGAGTGGTCAGCAGAGGCCAGTGCCCTGTCCCACCACTTCTCTTGAGCCCTTCTGGTCAGGGAGCACCCTTCCTCCGCTCCCTTCCCCTTTGGACTCACCAGGCTGCAGCGGAGGTCCACCAGGCCAAGTTAAGGAAGTCTGCAATAGTGGGCTGCAGTGGAGAGAGGGGCATGGGCTGCTACTGCTGTCCCGGAACCCGGGTCACCCCCAGCTCTCTTGTCAGAGGTGGAGCGTCATCTGTGGGCAGGTCTCCCAGCCTCCCCCCCCCCCCCACCCCGTTGCCCCCCATCTCCAGACCAGGCATTGCTGGGGCTCACCACAAAGACCCCCCGGGGTGCAGCACCCAGGTTGCCTGGGGGTTGGGGGGCGCAGGCTGCCTGATAGTCGTAGGACTCTTTGCGGGTGTAGAAGGAGTTATTGTAGAGTGCCAGCATCAGGTTGGCATCCACCTCACTGAAGAACCTGCCCACCTGGGAATGCCAGGAGGGAGTGGTAGTCACAGGGTTGGCAGTGCCACAACCCCAGAAAGCTCAAACCTTGGCCTCCTCCTTCTACCCTCTCCCTGACCCTCACCTGGTCCCACTGATGATTCTGGTTTGACAGCACCAGGAATCCCCCATCATCAATGAGGACACAGAGCAGGTCCTGAAAGGTGGAGAAGGAGGGGGAAGATGGAGAGGGGCTCAGGCCCAGACCTTCCTCCCCAGACCCTGGCAGTCGGGTGGTTGGGTAGAAGGGGCACCACTCCCCCAGTTGTGGTAAAGCTGTAAAGGGTGGGATGTTGAGACCCCCAGGCCAAACGATAGGCTAGGAGTTGCAGTTGGGATTAAGAAATCAGGGATCAGGGTAAGCTAGGGTTTGGGGCACACACACCTCATTGTTAACCTCGCAGTCCATCTCACAGTGGCTGCTGGGACCACACTGCTGGGCAGAGAGCAAGGACCATAAGGTGCCCGCCAGTTTTCCCCCTCCCATCACCCTTTGTACATCTAGATCCCCAGGCCATCTACAACAACCACTGCCTCCCCATAGACACAGGAACCACTCTGAGTGGTAAGGATTTCCGGGAGACTCTAGAATGGGTTTTGCTGGGCTTACTGCCCCCACACCTGCCCAAGTACCTTCTGAGGCTGGTCCTGGTGGGTACGGTTGCTGGCTAGCACCTTGAACTTCTCGGCCCAGGCCTCTAGGTCCAGCTTAACACCTACCACTATAGAGGAGAGCAAGGGGTCATCAACGCCCGCCTTCCTGGGCAGCACCCTGCCCATCGTCTCTTTCTCCACCTCCACCCCAGGCATTCACCTGCTGGCCTCAGTGTGCGTCCACCCAGGCTGAGCTCCACAGCTGTGCTGACGAGGATGCCCACTGTGTCATTCTCCAGCTCCAGTGGCCTTAACAGGGCTGGCGGTGGGGTGGGATGGTCAGGAGTAGGGGCTGGTGGTTACACTGACCACTCTGTGCTGGGCCTGTGGACCCAGGGGCCCAAGCCAAGTACCCAGTACCCAATGTAGTGTTTGGTACAGCCTAGCTCTCTCTCCTCATCTGCCCCAGTCTCAGCCAGCCTCATGTTTGAGAGGGGCCTCAGAGAGCAGAGCCTAGTCTTGGCTGAGCAGACAGGGAAGCCTCAACTTCCCATCTGCTGCTGGGCAACTTGGAGAACACTCACCGTCCTGGTGCGGGGGCTTGAAGACATAGCCATGGTTGTCCAGGCTACGACGGTAGAAGCTGGCATTGAAGGGCTCTGGATTCTCCGTCCAGTCATCCGCTGCTCTGGTTATCCGACAAAGACAGAGGTCAGTAGAAGGGGTGGTGTATGGGGGACAGTGTCTCAGCCAGGTGCAAGGAGGCCTATGGGAAGCAGGACAGAGGCAGGGTCCCAGACAGGGGCAGGGTGTTGGGTGGCAGGGTTGGTTACTTACTTGTTGGGGAATACGCGAGTGATGCCACCATCAGTGGCAGCGAACACGGCCAGAAGGCTGTACCTGGGGGGCAGCAGGGAGGTGAGTCACAGGCTTGCCTTCTGCAGGGCAGGGCCAGGGCCTCTGGGCCCATCCCAACCTCCTGCTCCCACAGGCTGGGTGATGCCTACGTGTTGAGATCCTGGTCCCGCCACACACGCTCCACCAGCTGCTGTGTGATGCCTGTGTCCAAGATCAGGTTGTGCAGAAGGAAGTTGTTGCCTAGAACCGGAGGTTAGGGGTGGAGGGGCCATCTTCTTGTGGCTCCCTGCCCACTCTCCCCCATATACCCAAGGCTCCAATAGGAGCCTTTCCCACTATTTGGCCCAGGTCCTGCCCTGGGCTTGGGTCTGCATCACACCTGCCCGGTCTCTGGGTTCTTTTGGGCTGCCCCCTTGTGGCCTGGGCACTGCCCAGACCCGGCTGCCCCACTAGGCACTCACACTGCTTGGAGTCTGGAGTCACTTTCTCCATGAGCTCAATGAAGTTTTTCAGGAACTCGGTGTTGTTGTCTGAGGCATTCAGGTCCTTGCAATACTCTCTGGGGGTGGGGAGGGGCAAGAAGAGTGGGCTTGGGGGGCTGGACAGAGCAGTAGGGTTGAGGTTTCTCAACAGGCCTGCCTGGCCATTGGCTGAGAAGCCTGCGCCTTTGGCAGGGGGTGTGTATTCTTACAGGCTGCCACCTCTGAATAGGGGCGGAGCTGACACAAGAGTGATGGTCTGCTTCCTCCAATCTGGTAGGTTCTCCCTCCAGGGCATAGCCCTGGACCCTGACGGCACACCTGGGAGGCCCCAGGAGATGCCTCATGGCTGGCCCATCCACCTGTATGCTGTGGCGTTCCCGTGGGCACACGGTGGGTGAAGTACCGGCGCTGACTTAGCCTAAATATAAGACTTCAACCTGCCGCTTCCTAGCTTTGCACCTTTGGATGACTCACTTAAGCTCCCCAAGCCTCAGTTTTTTCCATACCACAGAGGGTGTCAGGAAGTCAGTGGGAACACGTGGGTCCTCAGACTGGCTGCTCCTTCTGCTCGGAATGCTCTTCCCCTAGAGGCGGACAGTCCAAATCCCTCACCTCCTCAAGGCCCTCACTGGGCTCAGGCTCTGGCTCCAGAGAACATAATGTGGGAGTTTTGGGGCATGGGAGGCCTGCTTCAGGCTCTGTTCCCCCAGGAAGTCTTGGTGAGCAGTCCTTCCACCCTGGTAGATGGAGCTATCTCTCCTGCCTAATCCTTCCTTCACACAGCTGCCACTAGAGACCTCCCCGCTGGCCTGAATGCAGCAACTTTGTGGGGATTATTAAAATGCACTGCTTCCCTACACCATGCTAGGGTGCACAGTTTGGTAAGGGCAAAGCTGGGGGCAAGCTGGGTTTCAGCCCCCACTTGCTCTCTGGCCCCTATGGCCTTTGTACAGTGCACAACCTGTACTTCTGTGGTGGGGGGCACAGCTGATACATCCAGAGTGATGCCCACAGTTGTGCTTCAGATACAGTTCCCCCACAGTGCCCCCAAGAGTATGTACATTTACATTTGTGGGTTACTTCATTCACTCACCCAACATGTATTTATTGAGCTCTCCCAAGCCAAAGATACAGAAGTGACAAAAACAAACATAGTCCCCTCCCTCAGGGTCATGTAGGCCATACAGGCCTTTTCACTCATTCCCACAGTCACTAATGCACACAGCCCACTCCGTATTTACACTCAGACTCTTACAAACATACACAATTACTCACAAACACAAACACACATCTACAGAGAGAGAAATTTGTGGGTGCATGCACACACGTGCACACACATGGAGGTTAGGAATGTCCAGAGCCCCCGTGTGGTGCCTGAGAGTGCCCATGGGTCTCTGTCAGTTGCACCCACCTGCCCTCATCCAAAGCCAGGTCACAGGGAAGGGCTTCACCACCGGGGGAGCTGCTGGCCTCCTCACTTTGGGCCAACAGGCAGAGCGTGTATACCCAAGGATGTGTGTGTGCACGCTGAGTGTGCACTTGAGGGATGGTCCAGGCCCGGGCCTGCACTGGGCCCTGACCCTTCACTTGCCAGAGCACCTCTTTAAAGCCCTTGTACCCTCTACCTCCCCCAGTCCTCTGTGAGCCATCACACCTAAACTCAGCACTGCTGACAGGGGCTCTGGCTGGCTCATCCCCAGACCCACACAAACACTGAATGACACAGGACAAGGACGAGGTGCAGGGTGGGAGTTGGGGAGGGTACCACAAACCAGAGCAGCAGCTGCCCAGTCACGAGTGTGCTGTGGACAGCCCGCCCAGGGCAGAAAGGGCTCCTTCCTGGTGGCCCGGGAGGGCAGGGAATATCAGCAGAGTCCAGAGCCCTCCTGCCCCAGGCCTGGTGGGGGCTGGAGCTGTGGGCAGCTGGCCACTGCTGCCTGGTGCGGCTGCATGGCCCAGGGTATGCACATGGCCGCACATACGGGGCTATGCATGGGGTGGGGGGCGACACTGCACAGGACACACACACACAGAGCTCCAGGCAGCAGTGCAGGAGGCGGGGCCGGGGCGGTTGGGGTTGGGGAGGACACCTCAGCAAGGCCACACGCAAGCTACCTGGGAGCAATGAAAACATGTCCTTCAGACTCAAAGCTGCTGGGGAGCAGGAACTCAAAATCTGCAACAGAAACGGGGGGTTATCCGGCGGGGGCTGGGGAGGCAGGAGGCCAGGGGGCTCAGAGCTGACGGGGCTGGAGGGACAGGGCAGAGGGTGGCTTGAGGGAGGGGGAGACACCAGCAAAGAGGGAACCCGCCACTTCCACGTTCGAGCCAGAGAGAAGGGGCGGGCAGAGAGAAGGGGCGGGCGGGGAGGGGTGGAGGGCCTGTGGAGACTACAGCATCGCAGGAGGAGGGCAGTTATAGCCAATATGTTGCCCAGGCCTGGTCCTCTGTCGGCAGTGAGTCCCGTGGCGTGGCTGTATATGCTTCCATACGGCTGTATAGCACATATACACGGACACACACACACACATATATATACACACACTGCTATATATATGCATGGTCTGGGGGAGGCGCCGGTCTCGCTCTTATCACATCCGTAATGGAAAAAACCGCATGCTGAGCTTCCTTTGCCTCCAAAGAGACTTTGAGGAAGGGAATTGGCTTTTGGCCGCGGATTTTTATCTCTCTTTCTTTGCTGCAGCTGTTTGCATTTTGGTAGGTCTTGCTTTTGTTCTGTGTCAGGCATCAACATGGCCAAACCGAGGGAGTTTCTCACGGGCACAGACAGTCCAACCAGAGACGGTGTGGGCAGCTGGGGCTGGGCTGCAGTGCATTGTGGGGGTCCAGTGCTCTTTCTTGGGCTGGGAGGCTGGGTGAGGGGAGACTCATGCCTGAGAATGTTCCCATGCTGTGGAGGAAGGTGTGGGAGATAGGAGGACTCAGGAATGCTGCACAAACCTGTACACCTGCCCTCTTGGGCTGGGAGCATGAGGCCAGGCAGGGAAGAAGGGTGGGTCTTTACCTTTCCTAGGACCTGTCTGGGTTCAGAGCAGCCAAAGAGGAATGCTGTGGCTCCAGAGAAGGAGTGCTCTTAGGGACCTATCAATTAGACCTGTGCATGGTGTGAGAGTGAGTGCGTATGTACATGGGAAAACATGTGTGTTTGCATACCTGTGCAGGTGTACAAGTGTCTCTGTGTGGGTTTGTGAGTGAATTTGGGGTTCTCTGTGGCCTCTCCCGGCCCAGATGGATCAGCCACCTGGCAGGTCTGCATCTTGGAGCCATGCCCCTGCCCCTTGGTGTGTTGCACTCTGGGCAGCCCACCTTCCAATCCTGTCTTCACCAAGGTATGATCTCTCTGTCACCCCAAGGCTTATTTTTGCAGAAGAGGGGTCTTCTCTGTTCCCAGATACTCCCACAATGCACTGCAAGATTCGGGGAGGTGGGCTTGGGGTGCCTGCAGGAGCTGGGCAGTCACTGGTTGGACTGTTGCTTTCTGATGGGACTGTGAGGCAGGGTTTGGACACAAGCCGACAGGGAACGGGTGCGGGGGAGGGGAAGGAGGAGAAAGAAAAAGTAGGTGGGGAGCAGGAAGGGAGACTAGGCTATAATTGTCATTGTTACCAGGGCCCTGCATTTCTGGGGTCAGTGGGAGGGATGTGGAAGGGGGAGAAAAGACAACTCAAGCCAGTGGGAGTAGGGCCTGTCCCCCACCCCCACCCAGGCCAGTGGTGCCAACTGTATCCCCTTTGCTGGACTATGCTGGACAGGGCCCCTAGGGCTTCTTGGGGAGCCCTGGCTTCCAGGTCATGGGGACTGGGGACAGGAACCCCCCCTTGTGGCTCTCCATGCCTATCTGTCCAGGCAGGGGTATCTGCCCCTGTGGCAGAGACCCTCACATGCTGCCCTCTCTCACCCTCCTTGTTCTCCACCAGAGTCTGTGAGTTCAGTGCCTTTCTTTTTCAGGAATGTCTCGCTTGGGTACCCCTAAGTGCCAGAATCTTTTTGTTCATACACAGACTGATTCCCTCTAAGCTCTTTTGCTGGCCCTTGGGGTCCAGACATGGTTCCTTCCATTCCTGTCTAGGCTCACTGTCCCTGAGTCTGCTTTTATTTCCCAGGGGAATACCTTCTCCACACCTGACCCTCTGCCCCAGGGGCAGCAAGTACCAGGGTTGGGCTGGGCCAGTGGACCTTAGCAAAGTCTCTGAAGGCAGTGGGGGGCACCAGGACACAGGGGCTGCAGCACCTAGGCTGGTGCCCAGGATGGCTGGGCCTGCCTGGCTCTCCCAGTGGCATGGCTGCTGCCCTATCCTGCCCGTCCCAGAATCAGGGTGTAGGGCTTCCAAAGCCTTCCGACACCCCTTGGAGGGCTGCCAACTTCTGGACCAACTGCCAGAGATCACAGGAGGGAGAATATCCCAGACGAAGCCTCATGTGGCTGGCACTTTCCTTTACCCTAAGCCTCACACATAAGCCCCACTGAAGACTGGTCTAGCCCTGCCTATCAGGCCCCCTGTCCTCCTGGGTGGGAGGTGGTGGAGAGGCATCCAGCCCTGTTCCCACTGTTGAGTTGTCTTAGAGGGACAGAGAAGGTGGGGGCGGGCAGGGGCCTGCCCAGAGGGAGAGAGGAGGATGAGGAGGGGGCCTGAGCTCTCAGAACACGCCGGAGACCACCCTGCAGGCAGGGCCAGGAGAAGGGCCCCTGGCTGTAATAGGGGTTTAGGGATGAGGGAAAAGGCAAGAACTCGAGGAGCCAAGGGGATGCTGGGAGGGAGCCCTGGAGAGCAGGGGTTTGGCTGGTCCTGGGCAGGGAGGGGGGCAAGCAGGGGTGTGAGGGTGGGTGGGGTGGGGAGAGGAGGGTGCACTGGTTCTGAATATACTTGCCCTTCAGTTTGCTGATTGGCACTGGGACAGTCCACCAAGAGAGAAAGCGAGGAAAACAAAAACAACACAAACACAAAAACAAACGAAAAGGGGGAGGGGAAGGGGAGGGGCACAAACAATATTTTATTCAATGGCTGTTTGAATGAAAATATTGTGTCTCATCATCATACCGAAAGGAAACTTCTTGCAAAAAAACGACATGAGAGAGAAAGAGAGAGCGAGAAAACTCAAAGGAGATGAGCCCCAGTCGGCCAGGCAGGTGGGGGGCGCCCGGTGGGGCCGGAGCCCCAGCCTCCCTCCCAGTGACCTCAGTCGGTGGGCAGGCGGGGCCACAGGCTCCAGAGGCCTCTTGGGGGAGGCCCAGGGTGAGCAGAACATGCAGGAATGAGCCACAGGCAGAGGAGTGGACCAGGGAGGGAAGGAAGGAGAGAGGTCCAGAGAAGAAGAGAGGAGGAGAGTGAAGGGGAGGAAGAGGTAGGGAGGGTGGGAGATGCAGGGATGAAGGGGGGTGGAGAGAGCAGAGAGAGGGAAGGAGGGAGGAAGAGAGAGAAAG
Source organism: Puma concolor (assembly GCF_028749965.1). Taxonomy (NCBI): domain Eukaryota; kingdom Metazoa; phylum Chordata; class Mammalia; order Carnivora; family Felidae; genus Puma; species Puma concolor. Next base: position 152,520,825 of record NC_141668.1, on the reverse strand, counting down.
TAAAGGTGCTGGGGCAGGAGAGAAACGGAAGGAGCAGAAGGTAGAGGGAAGTGGGGAGACAGAGAAGGTGGGGGTGCAGGGAAGGGAAAGAGAAGGAGGAAGGGAGGGAGAGGGAGGGGAGAGGGGGAGAGGAGGAGGAGGGAGAGAAGGCAGCAAGAGAAATGGAAGGGCAGAGAGAGTGAGGCAGTGGGGGCTGGAGGAAGGTGAGAGGGGCTGATGAGGGGGGCGGAAAATGGGGGAGGATGAATGAGGAGGTCAGAGGAGGGGGAGAGAGAGACCCTGGGGGGGTGGCACCACAGAGGAGAGAGCTGCAGGGCACAGGGGGAAGGAGAGATGAGAAGAGGGGGTGTCTTCCAAGAATGCAGCCCCCAGAGGTGTGCGGGGGAGGCAAGCTAAGGAGGGAAGACACGCAGTAGGAGAAACTAAAACCAAAAACCTCAACGGAAATCATGAGAGAATGGTCTGGAACCAAATCTGAGAAAAGGCAGGCATGCAGATTTCCACAGACTTTCCGATGGCTGGTGCCCCAGCCTGCGGGTGCCTGGGGGTGGGCAGACTGGGCAGGAGGGGCTGCCTTGCCGCCAGCGGCTGGCTATGCTGCCTGGGGCCGGCGGCCAAGGTGCGGGGCAGAGGCAGGGGTGCAGGGCACAGGCAGGGGCCGGGCCACTTACACTTGACCTGCAGGATCTGGTCACTGAGGTTGGCTTGGAGGTAGAAGGTGCTGTAGGGCGGGAGCACAAGCCCTAGGCTGGGGATGAGGGGAGGAGAGGAGCATATGTCACTGCTGGGGAGAGGTGGGCCACATTGGCATTCAGCACCCCCACCTTGGAGCTGGGCAGAGAGGCCCAGGCTGTGAAGTCCCCTCTCCTGACCACCAGGGCCACCTTTCCCTGTTAGTTGTGGGAGATTCACTCCCTAAACTCTTCTGGAGGCCTCAGAACTCCCAGCTCCAAAGCAACTCGCCACACCCCCCACATCCCCAGCAGCCTCCCCCAACACATCATGTGCCCAGCCAGCCTCCTCTATCTGGCCAGCAGCAAACTCAAAAGGGACAGAACACTGTCTGTGAGCTAGGCTGTTGGGTGCACAGCCATGGGAGTGGGGTCCCTCAGTCCTAGAGACCTAGGCCACATGAGAGCCGTCAAAAAGCAGGGCTGGTGCTAATACCATGAGGAGCAGTCACGAGCTGGGATTGGGGTGTGAACGAGACCAGCTCTTGGGGGCACAAGGAGACAGCCTGTACTGCCTGGGCCTGACCCAGAAGGGTACCTGCTCTGAGGCTGTGGTGCCTGTTGAGAGCAGGCCTGGGGATGTGCTGAGGGTGACATCCTGGGTGCAGATACCCAGGGATACAGTCCAAGCAGGGGTGACATGGGAGAGAGTGGTGTGGCATGGGGAGACATCAGATGCACTGTCTTGTCTCTGTCCAGTTCTTGAAGGGCCAGCAAAAGGCCCTTGGGGGACCGAGAGTCCTGGGGTGAGTAGTGAGCAGTTCTGGCTGCTGGTGCCCCACTGGGATCATGGCTGCAGTCGTTGAGAACACACAGACTGGGCAAGCACAGGGCTCAGACTCTGGGCTCTGGGGCTGCCCCACCCCTCCCTGCCTACCCAGCCCTGACCCACTCACCTGTAGTTGGTGCTCCTTATAGGTACCCAGGTGTAGTTCCGCATCACCTCGTCTACGTACCTCTGGGAGAAGAGGCTGAGTCAAGTACTTGGGACAGTAGGCAGGGGTGGGGTGGAGTACGGGAGGATGCCCACTCTGACTCTGTGCCCCGATACCATCTTCTCACCTCGTCCAGGGACTTGACCAGCGTTCTGATTTGCTTGTGGCCCTTGTTGCCATCGATCATGCTCCGACGGATCTGGAAGGACCAGAGATGTGAGGGATGGGGTCCCTACTCTCTGCTGCTCTGGGTACCCCCATCTCTACTCCTCTCCTTTTCCTTACCTCCTCTTTGTTCTCATCCTCCAGCTCAGCATCCAGGAAGTCCAGAGTCACAGGCTCCCGGAAGTTGGTGGTCTGTGGGAGGCAGGGCAGGAAGTCAGGGGTCCCCATCCCGTAGAGTTTACCCTCCTCCTGGCCACCCCCCTGGCTCACCTGGGGCTTGAGGTTGGGGTGCAGCAACACGTAGCCGTTCAGGTCAATGGCAAACACATAGCCGTTAGCTCCAAGCTGGGGGCGTAGATTGGGAGCTCAGGGCCTGGAGGGCTAGGCAGGGATTCTCTAGACTCTCGAGCTCTTCCTCAGCCTGCTTTCAATACCACTGAGGTTTGCCTGCCTGGGCCAGGGGCCCCCACATGCAGTGTGACCTCGAGCCTGTTTCTCAAGCTGTTTCTCAAGCTCAAGTCCAGCAGGCTGGTATCCTGTGTGCACCAGCTCTTGCTGAGGCTGACCGGCATCATGGGACCACAATTTGATTTGGCCTTCTGCCCCAACTACCCCTGTTTGTCATGGAGCTGTCAGTCAGCCAGACTGCTCTGCCTCCACTGGCCCCTCAAGGCTGCTGTTACCCTCTCCTCCCCTCCCCACTAGTGTCTCCTCCTGGTTGCCATCTCAGTAGAGTGCATAGGGAAGAGAGTGCCCTTGGAATTCCTGGGTACCCCTTCCAGGTGGAAGTGAAGGATGAGTGAATGGGACTCTGGACTCACCCTTAGCTCTCTAGACTGTTTTCTCACTGCACATGGGGGCCAATGACATGGGGCCTTCATGTGGCTCAGGTGTAGACATGCTGTCACACACATCCCACCCCTACCCCTTTCACAACCAAACCTGAAACTGCCTTCAACACAGGCGCTGGGCCAGCCACACTGACCTTGCCCCCTCCCTGGTTTATGATTTTGTTTTTCACCTTTAGTCCTTTGCCCACAGAGTTTCCTGTAACTCCAAGGTACACCTCCTATCTATTTGACAGTCCAGGGGTCAGCAAACTATGGCCCATGGGCTATACCTGGCCCGCCACCTGTTACCGTATGGCTAGGAATGTTTCTTTTTACATTTTTTTTTAAATTTTTTTTCAATGTTTATTTATTTTTGGGACAGAGAGAGACAGAGCATGAATGGGGGAGGGGCAGAGAGAGAGGGAGACACAGAATCGGAAACAGGCTCCAGGCTCTGAGCCATCAGCTCAGAGCCCGACGCGGGGCTCGAACTCACGGACCGCGAGATCGTGACCTGGCTGAAGTCGGACGCTTAACTGACTGCGCCACCCAGGCGCCCCTCTTTTTACATTTTTAAGTGGTTGAAAAAGACCAAAATGGAATTTTATTTCATGACATGTGAAAATTATGTGAAATTTAAATTTCATGATCCACAAACAAAATTGTATTCAAACACAGTCATGCCTATTTATTTGTTTTGTCTGTGGCTGTTTTCGCAGTTCAACAGCAGAACTGAGGATGAGTATTTACGCTGGCAGAGCCTATAATATTCATAGTCTAGCCTTTCACAGAAAGTTTGCCAACCCCAGCTCTAGGCCCAAGGTCACCTCCTCTGGAAGCCTCTCCTGACTGCCTGAATTCAGAGGTGTCCCTGGAGGTGCTGTAATCCCCATTAGACTCCTCTGCTGAGCCTGGCTTGTGTCCCTGTGGGGAGGCAGAGCATGGTGGATGGGCAGATGAATACTTACCGTGTAGTTTGGAGTGAGCCTCTTAATGTCATTCAGAGCCACATCGATGCCCATCACACCCAGGATCAGCTGGTTCTGGGAACAGAGGCATGGGGTCTGAAATGGGTTCAATTCCATGGGGAAGCCCCACTGTCCAAACCTCACGCCCAGGGCCTCAAGCTGTTCACAAATAGTTGCCCCTGTCCAGGCTGAAGGCCTGTCTGTCCCTCCTCCATCCCAGACCTGCTAGGGCATGCCTAGTTGTTCCCGAGTGGGGAATCTTACCTTCTTTTCCCCAGGGCCATCCTGTGTCAGGTTGAAAACAGGGAGGGTCCCTGTCACCACTAACCCCAGCCCCTGAAGGGAGAGGAAGAGGATGGGTTAGAGGATGTGGCCAGCCATGCCCTACCCTGAGTGTTCAGAGGATGGGCTCAGGCACAGGTCCCATTTTTTCTTCTGTTTGGTTTATTCCCATATGGGGGCCCTTAAGGAACATGACCTTGTGGACACATCTGTGGGGGCCCAGAGGCCTTACCAGTGCATCCTCATACACGTTGGTCCACTGCACCTGCTTGGCCTCCTTGCCTGCCAGTACCATGGGCCTGCCCAATACATCCAGATATTCCTGGGGAGAAGGTGACAGGGGTCACGAGTTCACATGCCCACTGCACCTTCCCTGTTCTGCCTCCCGGCGTATCAGCACGTCACCAGAGGGCGCTCTCACATCACAGCAGCCCACTGTTCACGCAGTGCCCAGGAGGCAAGGTGCTGGGAGGTGGAGGCCGGGAGGTGCCCTACAGTCTCACCTGTGTGTTAATGCGGATGGCTCCAATGGAAGGGATCTCAAAATAGTAACCTGTGAGGGAAGAGGACGCAGTAGTGGGTCTGGGTGGTACATGGGATCCATGGCACAGGGGCTTCTGTACCCTGGGATGTCAGCAGCCCTGGACTTGTCCCTCAGGACTCCTCTCTTTCTGGTGTCACTCCCCCCCAAACTCTTATCCCTTTAGTGCTCCCTTCCACTGCCCTGTCAATTGGACTGATGCTAGGGAAGGGGTCATGAGTGTAGGGGTGTAAGGAAGCAGAGGCAGGGTGAGGTCCCTCTTGCTAGGATGGTAGTGACATTCAGAGTCCACCCAGAGGCCAGGCCCAAATATATGGAGAGGTAGACTGACCAGCAAACAGACACAAGAGCAGATCAGACAGGAGATGGATGGACAATGGACAGACAGATGGGCAGAAAGATGCTTAGTCATATGGACAAGTTACATGGCCAGACAGAAAGATGGATAGTCACATGCACAGGAAGATGGGCAGTGGGTAAACAGGCAGCTGGAAAGCTGGACGTACGGATGGACATGTGGACAATCAACCCAATGGACAGCAGGGCATGGCAGGCAGGCCCTGAGGCAGTGACGCTGGATGTGGTACCTTTGTTGGCGCAGGCCATCCACTGCAGGGGTGTGACGTCGTAGTTGTGTTGCCCCACGGAGAAAGTGAACACACGCACCTGTTTGGGGCTTGGGGTTACTGCTGTGGCCACCAGATGACAGCCCTCCCCTGAACCGGGCCCAGGTCAGGGTGGCCCCCGCCTGGGCTGAGCCTCACCGTCCGGTTGGGCCAATTGTATTTCTCAAAGACATCCTGCACGCGGTCCTCACCACCATCCGTGAACATCATGATCATCTTATTGCAGTTGGCACGAGTGATGTTGGACTGGTCAGGAGTAGGTTTGGGGTCAGGCAGCTCTCGGCCCCTCCCCGGTCCAGGGGTGGGTCTCCCTCCCCCTGGAAGTCCTGGCCCTCAGACCCTCCTCCCCACAGAAGATGGTGCTTCTGCCCGAGCTGCCTGTTGGGCGCTAACAAGGCCATTCGTCTTGATTTCCCCGGTGTCACCAAGCCCGGGCCTTTGCCTGTCCCCAGCCACCCGCTCACCCACCCACGGGGCTCACGTTCTGCAGCTGGTCGAAGGCATACTCAAAGCCGGCCTTGTAGCCTGTGGTGCCCTTGGCCACCATGCCCTGCACAGCTTCCTTGAACACCTTCTTGTTACGCACATTGGCCTGCACCAGGTGTGTGAAGCATGACACAGGCTGTGCCTTTTCATTGAACTGCAGGGACAGTGAGGGTGGTGAGTGGCCTCAGGCTGGCCAGGGCAGTCAGCTGTTGCACGGTGAGGGGGTGGTGTGTGTATGACCCATTCCTCACCCGCCTACCACCTTGGCACTCACCGAGGCCACGTTCACATAGTCATCATCAGAGAGCGTGTCCAGCATCTCACAGACGGACGTCTTCATCAGCTTCAGGGTCAGGCCACTCACGCTGCCGCTCCTGGTAAGGTCATGGAGGCACTAGGTAGGCCTTAGGCATTTTCCTGCCGTTCCCTGATGAGTGTTCCCAGGCAGCAGATGGTCACCCCTTGCTTCCCCCCACCCCTTCTGCCAGCACTGCTCACTCACACATCCACGATGATGACCATGTCCTTGGGCGACGAGGCCCCCTGGATATACCTGCCCGGGAGAAGCCTCAATTAGGGCCAGCCTCCCTGGGACTTTGTGGGTCCTTTCTTCCTCCACCCATATATTGATTCAACATTGTTTCTACTGAGCATCCACTGCAGGGGCCAGACAGGGTCCTAGGCACCAAGGATATCACACTTAAAAAAACATGTCCTTGCCCATGACATGAGTGACCCTGAGCCAAAGGAGGCGTGAGCAGGTGATCCAGAGAGGGGGTAGAAGGTATGTCCCCTGGCCCAGGATGAGGGCCCAAGGTCTGAGTCCCAGCTGTGTGCAGGAATGAACAGGTGGCAGGGAAAGAGGATGTCATGGGGTACTGCAGGAGAGGCAGAGCAAAGGGTGAGGTGTCCAGGGTTCAGATGGGTGGTGTGGGGCTGGCCAACCGACATCCACTCTTGGGAACCCCCACTGGCCCAATCCCTCAGTCCCAAGGGGGTGGAGTGCCGGGCAGTGGATGGGGGGCAGAGGCAGCTGGGAGGCCTGCCTGGGTGATGGGATCCATTTTCCAGTGGCAACGATGTGTGAAATGAAAATTGGATAGAGCTGGCTGCGCCCTGCTCTGAGGCCTGGATATCGGGAGGGAGGGGAGCAGGCAGCAGAGGTGGGGGAACTGAGGGGGTGTCCCTTCCCAGCTCCTCCTTGCTCACTCACCAGGGTCTCCTTCGGACATCGTACAGGTCGATTTTCTTAGGGGCTCGCCATGGGGTGGCTGTGGGAGGAGAGGAGGTGAGGGGGTCTAGCAGGGAAGGGCCCTGCAAGGATAGGCAGCCTTTGCAGGAGTGGCTCCTCCACAGCCCACAGGGTTGACTACCCACCCCACACACCTCAGGATAAGTGGGCTGGGTGATGGAGGAGGGTTGGGTGCTGAGTGGACAGGAGAGACGGGCTGACACTTACCTGGATAGTAGCGAGTGACTCCTGTGGCACTGCCAAAGACCTGCCACAGCAGTGTAGGGTCCTGCCTGCGGTTCTCGATAAACACATTCTCCAGGGCCTCTGTCCAGTTGAGTTCATTAAGGATGACAGTGGCTGCGGGGGAAATGGGGGGGGGGGGCTGAGGTGAAAAGCACCTGGGCAGTCCCCCTGTGGGACTTCACCACAATGACATGCCCCGCTTGGAAAGCCTCACCTGCTCTCTGCCTAGCCAGGATCTCATTCCCCAAGGCTCGGCTGGGGCTGCACCAGCTCCTTCAGGAAGACTTCCAGGTCCTCACCCCATCCTGAGTCAGCTTAGCCTACCCTTCAGCCAGGCCCCACATGATCAGGCAGGGCAGCTATGGCCTGTGGCCCCTGGAGAGGGGCTGCCCAGGTGGCAGGGAGTTGTACCTTGGGATGCCCATCCAGCATGCTGCCTGAAGCTTGCAGCTGGTCCCTTGGGAGCTCACCCACTCAGCATGCACTCCGGGCTGCAGCCACAAGAAAGCAATTAAGGGCCCGATGATGGGGCTGGAATTATTCAGCTATTAAGGTACCTGATAAGCTGGAAGCCACTCAGCTCCATGATTAATCAACTGGGGCCAGGAACAGACAGGGGCGGGGGCAGGGGCTCTTGGAGGGGCAGGGGCTATGCTATGATCTTGCTCCAACACTTGCACGCACACTTGTACACACACACACACACACACACACACACACACACACACACACACACACATGCATACAGCCTACACTCCCTAACAGGTATATCTGTGTTGAACCTCTGTGTTTCCAGTCAGGTGTGTGAGTCCCTCACCCTTCAACCTACCTGCCCAGCAGCCCGACTGCTGCCATGGGCACAAGGGCACAGCACTCTGCACCCATTGGAGGACACCAATGGGTTTTGCTCTCACAGTCCCCCATGACCAGTTACCCTCACCCTCCCTTTCCCCTGACCTCTGTGGCTGCACACAGGTGATTCTTTGGCCAGACCCACCCCTATGTGCCCTTACAGATCAAGGCTCCTGTCAGATGAATGGGCTCGGTCCTATAGATCCCTCAGCCAGGGCAGTGACTCAGGATGCCTTGAGCAGCATCCCCACCCCCAACTCAGGACAGGCCTAAATCCGGCCGATGTATGTGTGTGGCACGTGTTCTCTTATGTGTAGTGTGTCTGTCCCTGTATGTAAGACACTCAAAAAAAAAAAAAAACAAAAAACCCACCAGGAGCTGGATACCTGCTACTGCCAGGCCTCTATACCTGACCCCTTCCCCTAGGGGCTGTTTTTTTCCTCCAGTTTCTTCCACTTCCTTTCTTACACCATTGTCCCACTTGCCCCTGAGATCCTTATCAAAGATCCACCCCAAGTGAAAACCCAAGAATGCCTTCCAAAGCCTCTGCTCTTCTCTTCAGAGCAGAGCCTCTGAACACTGAAATCTTTAAAGCAGATGAAGATCTGTGATTTAAAGATACAAGTGCTGGGGCCGCCTGGGTGGCTCAGTGGGTTAAGCAGCCAGGTAGTGATCTCATGGTTCATGGGTTCAAGCCCCGCGTGGGGCTCTGCACTGACTGTGCGGAGCCTGCTTGCAATTCTCTCTCCCTCTCTCTGCCCCTCCCCAACTTGTGTGCTCTCTCAAAATAAATATATAAACTTAAAAAAAAAAAAAAAGATATAAATGCTCAAGGCTCCACTCACAGCCTAGGGGGCGCTGACACATTCCAGGGCATGGTCCCTCTGTTCTCTCCCTCCAGTGTGTGGCCTCTGCTGCATCTTGTGTGCTGCCTAATTCTTCTCCCTCTGCTCCCTCTCCCTTCTCTCTGTCCTTGTAGCTTCCCTTAACTGACTATAATGTGAAAACAAAACACATTTCTAGCATTGGCTGTGCCTATTGAACAGTATGTTATGGTCCTGTTGCTAATTTAGAAACTTAGTGAGTCGAACAATTTCTATTTTTCTCTTTAACAAAAAAATAAAGCCAGGTTCTCAAATGTTTCATATAGTACTGCCTGTCCTGGGAGAGTCTGCCTGGCAAGTCCCAACCTTCACTGGGCCTCAGTTTCCCCATCTTCCCAATGAGAGGCTTAGAGCAGACTGTGCTGGAAGCCTGTCTAGCTGCTGCCATAGGGGTGTCACTGACTCAGGTCAAGAGCCAAGAGGAGACCCCCACCTCAGTTGGGCTGTCCCTGCAGGTATCCACGACCACATGCACACACACGCATTCACTATAAGACACACTTGTGCAAGCACTCCAGCCTCCCTGCCTGGAAAGGGCCTGCTACTCAGCCCCATGTGCACACACCCACACCCATGTGCACACACTCTCAGATCACGCTGAGTTGGGAAACGGGGACCATGCCCCCTCAGGCAGGCGATTACAGATTTAATTAAAAGTGACACAGTAAATAAAAAACATATAAAATGTAATTTGTGTGGGTAGCGAGGGGTGACTGGGGAGGGCGGTATGGCTCCTGTTTTAATTAGTGTGCCTGCCTGTGATAGTGCTCCTCGGCTGGCTCGGGCAGGTGGCCTGCAGGCGGCCTGTGGCAGGGATGGGATGGTGTGTGTGGGGGAAGCATCTGTCCTCACCCATGCCTGAGGCTGCCTAGAAGGCCTGGCTGACCCTAAGGGTGGAGGGGGGCCTCCCTGAGGACCCTGGAGGATTCCTTGCATTCTGAACACTATCCAGAAGCTGTGGGACTTGTGTTCCAAGACCCTCCACCTGGTGGGACCCTTGGATTCTGAGGCTGCCTTGTAGGTGCTCACAGAATTATGCTCAACAGACCCCAGGGCCCTAAGGCCTGCTGCTAGAGCTCTCTCTCTAGTGCTTGACTCTTGGTCTCCTTCCCCTACACCTCCCAAGATCTTCAGGAAGTTCCTCCTCATGTCTGACTCAAATCCTTCCAGCTGCAGTGACTTCGTTTCCTCATTATGAAAGCTGCCCTGTCCCTGGACAAGGAAGGAGACGTTGTTGTCTGTGAGTGAGGACGTCCCTGTTCCTCCAGCCCTTGAGGCCACTTGATGTGGTAGCTCCTTAACCCATGCTTGCATGGGGCCAGGGAATGGGGGATGGTGGGGAGGAGCTGCTTTGGGGGCCTGTGGGGACTTGGTCCAGCATGTAGGGGAACAAGTTGTGTGCAAGCATTCATGTGGGCACATGTCTACACATGGGCAGGAGACTGCACATGCACGGGGTGGGGAGTCTGAGTGCTTTGTAGTTTGCTGAGGGTTAGTGTCAGGCTGTGCCTGAGAATGATTTGATGACTGTGTGTGGGTGAGCATGTGTGACCTTGGGTATAAGGGGCTGAAGGCAGATGGCACTGGTTGAGCACCTGGGACCTGGCAGTGCCCAGGCAGTGGGCCTTGCCCCCATGGTGGTGGGGGAGGGTTATTTCTGATTGCTCTGCACACTCACAGCCTTTGTAGATGTCCGTGGGGATCTGCACGGCCGTGTATGAGTAGTTGACCTTGTTCTTGAAGTTTGAGTCCTCAACGAAGTCCAGCCTTAGGGTGCTGGCCTTGGACCCCCTTTCCACATCCTCACTCTCAGGGTCGTCCTGCAGAAAGGGATACCCCCCACCACAGTAGTGTCAGGGCTGGGAAATGGGGAGTGGGGTTGGACAGCTCTGCAGGCAGGAGAGGGCCAGAGCCTAGGTGATTAGGACCATCTCAGAATCAGAGACTATTGCAGTTAGAAATGGAGAGAGATGGAGAGACACAGGAATAGATGGATACGGGGTACGGACCCCTCACCCAGGAGGCCTGTGACTCCCACCTGCCCCTGCCCACCCTACCCACCATCCCTACATTTGCTAAACCCAAATTCCAAATGCCAAATTGACCCTTTCCCACATTCTTGAAAACCAATTATCAGTGAAGGAGACAAACCTTGGAGCCACTGAGAAAGAGCGGGCTGCAGCCCTCTACTTATAAGGACAGGCTTATGCAATCACAGGGAGGCCTAGGCAGCCCGTCCCAGGAGCCTTGGAACACACACCCCCACGCTCCCTGGGCCCCGCCCATCCCCTGCATGGAGTTCCTTTGGCACCAGGGAGAGGGCCCTTGCCCCATCTGGGGGAGGGGCACCATCCCTACAGCTGATGGCTGTAGGGGCTGAGTTTGGGGGGAGAGCTGGGCTGGGGTGCAGGCTAGCATTGAGACCCAGTAACTTCCGGAGGGAGGGTCCTCAGCGCCCGCTAGCAGCAGGATTGCAAAGGTCCCCGTTGACTTTCTAAAATGAGCTGCAGCCGCCTGACAGGTGCCAATTACGGCATCTCTCGGCCGAGCAGGCTGGGCATGCGCCGTGCACCCCCGCCCACCACCACAGGCTGGCAGGAATGGGTCTGCAGCTACAGTGTTGATGCTGCAGCCGAGTGGGGGTGGGGGCAGGCAAGGGTGCAGGTGTGCAAGGGGGAAGGGAAGGGAAGATGGTGGCAGAGAGTGAAGAGGAAGGCAAGAAAGAGCCAGAGGGGGAGGCAAGGAGGGACGGAGATCAAGGCAGGGCAGGGGCAGAGCTGGGGGGGCCCTTGTGCCCTGGGAGGAAGGGGTGTAAGCAGCTGGACTATCCACATGCCCTCTCAGTGCCCTTCAACCTCTGGCTCAGCTCACTTCCACCCCCTCGTGGTTCTGCCGACCACTCACTGGGTCCTAGGCACAAGCGCGGTGTTCCCTCCTCCTGCTGTATCTTGTCTGGGGAAAGGGTGATCGTGTCTCCCTACACGTCCGTCCCCAGCCCAGGAGGGCTCTGGGCTCATCCTCCAGCCTGGGAAATGAATTACTGCCTAGATGGGGGTGCCGTGTGGGGGTTGGCATGGCTCGGAAGGGTCTGCAGCATCTCTTCAAGGGTGGATTTTGTACGGCAAAATCCAAGCCATCTGCTGCCCTCCCCTCATCCCTCACCACGTGTGCCACCCTCTGCCCACCTCGGCACACCCTTGGAGGACCCTCAGAAGCTCCTGGATGCTGGGTAAAGCCAGGGCAGGCAGCTGCGGAGCCTGCCGCCTCTGAGGCGTGAGCCACTCACGTTCTGCTTGGAGGAGGGGGAGGTGCGGGAGAAGAAAGCCCCCGAAATGTCAGCGGCAGATGAAGGGCGCTGGAAAATTTAATCTCCCAACTTTCCCAACTAATGTGACATTTGGATTCCGTTCTGATAAGCTATCAGCTGGCGAACTTTTTCCTTCCTTCTCTTTCCCCCACCCCCACCTTCTGGTTGGTAATTTAAAAGTAAATGGTCTAGAAAGATCTCTAACTGTACCTCTGGCAAAGATTAAAAAAACAAAACAACACAACGCAGGGGAGTTGGCAAATATGTGCATATTTATAGGAGGGCCAGGAGAGGCCCAGCTTTTGGCCTGACCTTAGCCCAGCCCCACCGAGGATGACTCTCCCTCCAGGGGCAGGGAATCGGTGATTTAGGGCCAGGGGTTGGGAGTCCTGGACACAGGGAGTTCAGGGGATCCTGGTAGGGGCCTTGGTACCAGAAAGGCCAAGAAGCCCCCTCAGTGCTACCCCCATGCCAGGGGTTTTGTATGGTGGGCAACTGCCGTCTCCTGGTTTATATTTAATGCACTGATTGCTAAAATTACAGCCCGCTGCTGAGGGGTGTAAGGAATTAGATTCAGGGTCTAATTAAAGGTTCGCTCTTCATTTGAATTTCAGATTCCAGCTTTAATTTTAGCAACTTCTCTGGGAGCCACGGAGGCTCAGCCAAGGGGGAAGCACACCTGCTTTAGCCCACCCACTCCTCCTTCTTGGGCCCCCTGCCCGCCTGCCCTCCTGAAGGCTTACCCAGGCCAGCCTGGCACCACGGACCCTCTGCAGGGATCGCTTCCTGCCTGCCCACCTCCTGGTGTCATTGTCTACCTCCTGCTCACCCCAGGAAATGCCCCTGGCCAATAAGCCTGGCAGAGGAACACCGGATTTGGGGGCTCCTGCCCCAGCCAGTGCAGGTGGGATTCCAGAGAGTGAGCTGTTATGACACCTCTGTTCACAGAGGAGATAGTCAGGTTCAACTGCTTTTGCCTCAAAGGCAGGCAGATGGACTTGGGCCTTGACATGTTCACCAAACACTGTCTACTCTGAGTGCCCTGCACTCTTGGGCACTCTTGCCTCCTCAGTAGGTCCCTTGCTACCAGAATGGTCCTATGTCTTTCATGTGAGGCCTCTGGTGACAGGGCAGCCCAAGCAGACATGGGCTAATCAGTGACACAGAGGCAGAAAAGCAGTGTAGGTCTGGGTCCTCCGGTCACCCCGAGTGCCGCCGCTTCTGAAGCAGTGACCCCAGCAGAGCCCGAGTCCTGTCCTTCGTCTGGAGAACAGGCACAGGGCTGGGCTGCCTCTTCAGCTAGGGCAAGACTGACTGAGCTCCAGGTGAGCACAGCGGGGACCACTGTGGGGTGCTCAGCACAACTGAAGCTGCTGCTCCCCTCACCACAGGGAAGGTACCTGCACCACCTGAAGCACACCCGATGGCCTACAGCCACAGCCACAGCCACAGCCACAGCCACAGCCGGGCCCTGCCTGCACATCTCCAGGAAGCCCTCCCAACTGCTCCCTCTTCCCTGCTCCCATAGCAGTCAGTCCCCTCCATGCTGGCACCTGGACTGACCCACCAGATGAGGTCCAAGTGTCTCACTACCTGTCTGGGGCTGGGCATGGGGCCTGTGCCACCAGTATTTTGCAGGGTGACCTCAGAATGTGGAAGAAGCTGAGACCTAACATTTCACAGCTGAGGCCACTAGCCCAGGGAGGGTGTGGGGCTCTGGCAGCTCTCCCTCCCCCAGTGTAGGTGGGGCACTCACCAGCTCAGCATCGGCCTTGGCGTCATAGTACAGGATGTCTTCCTCCTGGTGGGAGACAGACACCTTGACCCCCACAGCTTCTTACAAAGTCACCTGAGGTGCAGCCAGGATGCCTGCCCTGAGGCCAGCAACGGTCCCCTCACTCATCTCTCATCCAGAGGAGCCAGGGGGAGGGCTGTCGGGAGTCAGGCCTGGCATGCCCACCCCCACCCCAGACAAAGCCCTTCAGGGGCCCTCACAGGCTCCAGGGGGATGTGGTGCTCCAGGTTGGGTGGGGATTCCCCAGGGCTCCTGGACTCCAGGACCAGGGTCTTAGTACTGCAGCCCAGCTGAAGGGTGGGGTCAGAGCCAGCCTGTGTGCATAGACTCTGACTGAAGCACTACCAGGGTTGGAGGGTGTGTGTGTGGGGGGGTGTAGTGAGGAAGATGGGAAAATAGAGCCGAGTCTGGGCCAGAGTGAAATAATGACTCGACACCGCATCTTCCAATTTCTTCTATTAAAAAGCCTGCTCATTACGGGCATGTACTTATTAATTATCTGTGATTTGTTGTGAAATGCAAGGGGGTTTACACAACAGGAGCGGGAGAAAACAAAGCCCAGCCCCCGCGCCTGCCTCCCGGCCGCCTGCGCCTGCAGTGTTAGCCCCACACATCCCGGCCTCACCCGCCTGCCCGACGCCTGGGTTCTTGGCCATCTGCGCGTCATAATCACCGGCCACCCCGGGGACCCGTAACACAAACGGGCTAATTTCATGTTTAATGATCTTTAATCAGAACTGAGCGTGGCTGACAGAGGCCGCCAGAAGGTGAATCTGGTGCCATCGAGTGCCACCGGCTTAGGAAGGGCCATTCCACTCCTGCCCTTGTGGGCTCTAGGGTCAGGACACAGGATAAGGCCACTGTCCGAGTCACCCTCTTCCAGTGCTCCTCAGTGCTGTTTGTACAGCAAAAACCTGGTGCATGGCCCTGGCAGTCTGCTTTTTTGTGGTCTGAAAATGGGGGTGTTGATCAAGAAGTTTGGTCCCAGTGATGCTCCCAATGGTCTGGCTGTAATACAGCAAGCACAGAGCCAGCGATTACTCTTTGGTGGGCAGAAGTCACCTTGGCCGGTTCTTTGCCGTGTGACCTCAGGGCTGCACTGCTCCCTCCTAGCTCAGGCTCCCCATGCTTCAGGGTGGGGCTTGGCCTTGGTGACTGCCCAGGTGCAGGGTCTGAGGCCATGGTGTGAGGTGGTCAGTATGGGGGCCTGTTGTGGGGACAGTGGTGAGTTGTCTCCCACCAGAGGTCTGGGGGCTACAGGCCACTGGCTATACCCGTAAGCATAATCCAAGCATTCTGCAACACTGACTACATGCCTGGCACCACGCTTGGGCAAGACCACAACAGCCGATGAACGTAAGACCAGAGGAGACTTGATTGCTTCCGTCACCAGAGACATCTGTGTCCAGCATTTTGCACATACGGTAATGTGGGGCTTGTGACCCCCCAACATACAGATGAGGACACGGCAGGGGTAAGAAAGGCTTCACACCCAGGCTCCAACCTGCCTTCCTGTTGCATCTCCAACCCTTCCCACACCCACCCACCCACCAGTCCAGGAAGACTGGAGCCCAGGTGGGCCCGGGGTGGGGGTGAGGGCCGGGGCCCAGGCTCCAGGGTGCTCGGCCTTTCCTTGCGCCTGGCTCCGACCGAAGCACATAATGAAAGCTGACATTACATCAAACACAATAAGGAGTTTCGGTTGATGAAGATCATTCCTGAACACACAAACCCATTAAACCGAGGGGAAAAAATATCAATTCAACACACTCGCTGGCAAAAAGAAAATGTGATTTGTTATCTAAAAGGGGGTTATAAACACGGCTCTGATGCTCTTTCCCTCCGTAATGAAAACAGGCGGGCGCGGTGGGAGGACTGCAGATTAGAACATGGGGCTTCACTCACCAACTTTTTAAGCAAACCTCCAGCAAGGACGGGAGAGGGCATGGGCAGGGGCCGGCAACTCTGGGGCCCCCAGGAGACCTGTGCTTCTCTCACAGGCTGGGCTGGCTCCTGTCTGCACCCGGGCCACCCCTGGGCCACCCTTCCAGTTGCTCCAATGGCTCCCTTTGTCTTTTTGTCCTGCTGTTTCATGGTCTCAGCAGAGAATCAGATGTTGGTGGCATCAGTGACACACAGGGAACGTGTCATTCAGGAGGGTTCCGGTCCCCTGTGGACCATGCACAAGGCTCAGGAATCTGTATGTGGCCCTTGTCCCTCAGGAGGCAGGACCCCTCCCTACGTCTCCCACCTTGAGAGGCCAGGCCATGCCCCTTCCTTGGGAGAGAGTAGCATTAGCATGGGGTGGTGGCGGGCAAGGTCACATGTGTGAAAATACACTGTAGACACAGCTGTGGTCTCTATGCTTGATGTGATGTGGAGCTGGGGGTGTGACCATCAGGGTTGGGGTGGGAGGGTCCCTGGAAAGGCCTTTGTGTCTCCTTTGGCCTGCACAGTGCCCTGGTGTCCACCATTACTGCCCTGCCTTGGTAAGACCACGAGGAGGTGGTACCTAGTGATTACACGCAGGGGCCTTGGCAAAGGGTCCTGGCCTCAAATCCTGACCTGAACAGGTGAGCTCTGGGATCCAGAACAGTGAGTGAAGACTAAGCCTGGGGCGCCTGGGTGGCTCAGTCTGTTGAGCGACCGACTTCGGCTCAGGTCATGATCTCACGGTTCGTGAGTTCAAGCCCTGCGTCAGGCTCTGTGCTGACAGCTCGGAGCCTGGAGCCTGCTTCTGATTCTGTGTCTCCCTCTCTGCCCCTCCCCTGCTCATGCTCTGTCTCTCTCTGTCTCAGAAATAAATAAACACAAAAAAATTAAAAAAAAAAAAAAAGACTAAGCCTGAAGCCTCAAAATCCCCAGCAGCTCCATAACTACCCCCGGGAGTCACCGCCATCTCATCAGTGAGGCACGGGTGCCTGTTAAATCCTGCAGCCTCAGTGAGGCTTTGCTTCAGGGTCTTGATTTCCCACTATATAAAGTCGGGATGATGATGATGCCCCCTCTGAGGGAACTAGGACAGGGAGCAGGGCCTCCCCAGGCATTAGGGCCAACCCTATGCATGGGCGGCCCTTAGGTTTGCAACTCCACAGCCCTGGGAGGGGCCTGAATGTGGAAGAAACCCTCTGTTTGTGGAGAAATGGGCATCCCTAATGTCTGGGGTTTATACCCAACACCCCTTTCTATTACCTGGTATTTTAGGGGCCATTTTGCTCAAACTGGGCAGGGGGTGGAGGGAATCACCCCTTCTGAACTCACATTTCTCCCCCGTGTGGATTTCTGTACACAGATGACACAGGAAGGGTGGGGCTAGGGGCCCACCTGGCCCTTGTATAGATGACACATACACTTTCCTTAGCTGGAGCTGAGCCCAAAAGAGAACACGAGGGGTGCTGGCAGGTGGGAAACAGGGTGAGGAAGCGAGCATGGGGAATAGCAGTTGGTGTCATTTGGTACCATGGGATACAGTGAGGATGCTTGGCCTTCCTGCCCTGGCTCATTGCCAGCTCAGCTCAGCCAAAAGGACTGTTTTCTGAGAGAGCCGTCTGTCGCCGGCTTGGCAGAGAGGCAGGCAGCAGGTCTGATGGCTGGGGCAGACTTCAGGCTGGGGAGGCCACCTGTCCTGTCCAGCCGGCTCCTCTGGCCTGGCCCAGCCTTCACAGTCTTCCTTTTAGGTTCCCAGACAGAGCTACCTCTCCCATCAGACCCCCCAGGGTAGAGCTGTGTCCGCCACTCCCAGACTCCCCAGGGTAGGACTGCTTCCTCCATTAGACTCCCAGGGCAGGACTCTGTCCTCCCACAGGTCCCGATGTTGGCATTGAGGCCTTGGGGCCAATGGCATCTCCTGCCTCTTCCACCCATGCCCTGGCCCAGCTCCTCCCTGGTGGCGGTTTAGATGGCAATTAATGCTGGCACAGTGTGGTGGTGGTGCCAGGCATGGTGTCCAGCAGGCAGGCCATCTTCATCTACCCTAAGTGTTATAGGCACCAGAGCACCTGCTGTCTGTCTGCAGGGTCATGGGAGGTGCTGCCTGCTAACAAGGACCATGGTTTTCCTGGGGTCCAAGGGCTGTGGCTACAGGTTCCCTGCCTCTGCCGCAGCCAGTATGTGGGGTCATGGCCTGAGACTAAGAGGGAAACTGGGGGCCTTCACATCCAGACACGGCTCCCTCACTCTCTTACCTCAGCTCTGACCTTGCAGACCCCAGGATCCCCCAAGTCCCTGGGCTGGTGTAGATGGTATGTGTATACAGATGTGGCTATACCACTGTCCATTTCTCAGAGGTCTGCATATAGACCTACTGTGTGCTGTTGACACAGGGAGGGCCACGTCCTACTGATCGTGAAGTGGATTCCATGTGCCAAGCATCTTCTCTGTGCCCAGAACTGCCGGGTGCCATTCTCCCCATCTCAGAGGTAAGAAGACTGAGGCCCAGCTGCTCTTGGCCAACTTGTCCACAGGGCACTCGACTGGGTACATGGACAGCTGGTGGGCAACACTGAATCAGGTCCAGCTGCTTCTGGCCTAGAGGAGCCTTGAGCGGGGCAGACAGATGAGCCCACTGGGATACTGGCCTGGGGCAGCGGGTGCCAATCCTAGGCTTAGAGACCAGAAAGAGGAGCCCGAGGGAGTTAACTGGAGAGGGAGAGGCATTGCTATTTTGAAGGAGGAGGAGAGGGTGTTACAGGGAGACGGCCGGGCGTATGTAAAGGGTTTGACACTGGGGTTGTGGCTCTCCTAGAGTGCTGGGAGGAATATGGCTCTTTGTCTGTACCTTCTGAAGGTCACTGGGAAGGACATGGTTTCAAGGGTGGGTGGTGTGCCTGCAAGGGACAAAAATACCATCTCTTTCCCAGCCTCAAGTCCCTGTGCCCCCCTGGCATGGACAGTCCCCACCTGCAGCTGCTGCCAGCTCTCACTGGCAGCCCAGGCAGGCATGGCTGGTGTGCCAGCTAATGGGCCCACCATTAGCACTTACGCCTTTTGTCCTGGCAGCTGGGGCAAGTGCAATGCTTCTGGTGAAGAAAAGGGCCCTGACCCAGCAGCTGGGAAGCAGGGGGTGATTACAGCTTCACCCCGCTCAAGATATAGACAGACAGGCAGACTGACGGACTGAGGGGGAGGTGGTGGTAAACACCAGCTGGCCCTGTGGTCACCCACAGCTGGGGGCATTCCAGGTCAAGCTGAGGGGAGGGGGCTGGCCAGAGCTCACTTCTGCCTCATACTAGGACAAGAGCACCCAGAGCCAGAGATGCACCCACACTGTCACCAACTTGGCATCTCTATGGCCTGACATGTGGACCTCCCCTTTCACACACCATGCCTGGGCCAGCAGGCAGCACCAAAGACCAGCTAGTCCTTTGCCAGACGGGGACACTGGAGCCCAGAGAGGGGCAAACCCTTGCTGGGCCCCACAGTTACTCAGTGTCTTAAGCAGTACTGGTCTTAGTACCCTCTGGATGCCCCTGAGACCTTGGCCTTCCTTCTTGGCAGGCCCCTGTGGTGCCCACTCTGGCTTGGGATAAACTGTTCCTGCCTCTGGGAGTAGCTGCAAATCAGAGGTCAGGAGTCTGGCAGGATGATCCTTGGAAATTTGGGGTCTTTTGCAGCGTCAGGAAAAAAATAGGTTTGGGGCCGAGGCAGCCTCTTTGTCTTCTTGTTTGGGGCCTGGACTGGGAGGGAGAGAAAACCAAGCTGAGGGTGGGTCTTTTCATTCCATCATTCCCTCTTCCTTCACTCCCAGTCCTGTCTGTTCTGCATATAGTCCTGGGTGGGGAGGGAAGATGCAGGTATGTCAGAAGCAAAGAGCTGGAGCAAGAGCCGAGGGTCCTGGATACCCAGAAAGTGGAGGAGCTGATGGCCGGGGCATGGGAGAGGCCTCACTAAGAAGGAACAGACAAGCCGGGCCTCCAGGAGGAACAGAAGGCATTGGGTAGAGATTGGGAATGGGTCTGGAGTGAGGTGTTCAGTGTGGCTGGGGCATAGGAGGAGCTGGGTGATGAATGAGGATGACAAGGGGACAGGAACAGTCAGATCCTGGGACCCTGAGCACAGGCTGAGGGCTGGGTCCTGCAGAGGAGTTACCAGAGTGGGGGCTGTTTGCAGGCGGGGGCATGGTCTGAGTGGTAGGTGCCAGTGGCTACCACCATGTATATTTCTTTTTTTTTTTTTCAATTTTTTTTTTTTTAACGTTTATTTATTTTTGAGACAGAGAGAGACAGAGCATGAACGGGGGAGGGTCAGAGAGAGGGAGACACAGAATCTGAAACAGGCTCCAGGCTCTGAGCTGTCAGCACAGAGCCCGACGCGGGGCTCGAGCTCACGGACCATGAGATCATGACCTGAGCCAAAGTCGGCCGCTTAACCGACTGAGCCACCCAGGCGCCCCTACCATGTATATTTCTGATCAAGGGGCTGAGGTGGCACGGGGACCCGTGGGTCCCGTGGGGTGGTGGTGTTGGAAAGGGAGGGAGAGAAGGGCCAGTCCTGAGCTCCTGGGGTGGTGGGATCAGTCCAAGGAGTCATCAGCTCATTTATGTGTTCACTGTAAAAAATCATCTGTTACTTCCAACCCCACATGAGCTCCCTAAGGGTAGCAGCCAATACCCACCAGGCAGCAAAGGAAGAATGCCATGGTGTGGGCAAGGCAGGGCAGGGCTCAGGGTGGCCTGGAGAGATGGGGACCAGGGAGGAGGACAGACAGGTTGAGCGGGCCTGGATCATAGACATGAACCCCCTGGTATCTGGCAGCCCAGCTGTGAATCTCTGCCATCAACAGGTATGTCAGGCCGGTCTAACCACCCTGTGCCTCAGTGGTCTCATCAGTTTAAGTAGGGATAATAATCCACCTGTCCCCCAGAAGTGCCAGGCCCAGAGCTGCAGTGGCAAGGGCCTACCCGCCCCTTATTGGTCCCTGGGTCCCAGCAGGCAGCTCTTGGTGCCTCTTCCGGTGTTTGGCAGAGACCACCAGGAGGCATGGCTCAGAGGCCTGAGCAGCTGTGGAGGACACATGAGCACCACCAACTGGCTTGGTCCTTGAGCGTTCCATCATCCCTGGCATGGGAGGTTCCTTGAGTTTGGGAGGAACCCTGCCTCAGTCTACCTTCTGGCTTACTGTGACCCTCTGAGATGCTGGCTTCACAGTAATGGTGCCGGTATATCCAGCCTCAGTCCAAATCACACACAGCTGCCTGAATTTGTGAGGGTTACCTGGGTTTGAAACTGGGGGGCAGTGAGGCTTCCCTTTCCTCCTCCACATTCTGGGCCCTTCCACCCTCAAGAAGAGACCTATCACCAGCTTCTCACCCCTCCACTCCCTCGGCACCTGGGCTCCTTCTGAGCTCTCCTGGTGGAAGAAGGGGCTTTTGTGGCTGTGACAGCCTAGTCCCCTATCCTAGGCTCACGGCCTCCTGGAAGACAGGGAACTCTGTCCCCTTCCCGCAGTGACTCTTCCAAGTCAGCGTATTAAAGTCTAAAAAGTCCTGGAGTCAAGGGACTTCTTTGCCCTAGGTTCTCTCCAGAGTCTGGGCACATCCTTAACCACCAAGGTTAACACCAACTTTGGGGAGCATCACTTTAGAGCAGCATGTCTGCCCGCGGGGGACTCCATAGCTCCTCTGGGGTGGAGTGAGAGGTTCATAGCTGCACCCTCTCTCCCAGCACCAAGGGGAGCCTCAAATGTTTGCTGAATGCTGGACAAAGGTTCCAGGCTCTACTCCACAGAGCTCTCAGTGCCCCTCCAGTGTTTCTGGGCAGCGCCCCCTCCCCCAAATTCACATCTGTCCTTGCTGGAGGTGGGCAGGTTGTAGGGGCTGGGGAGGGCACTGCAGTTCTTACCTTGATGTTGTCCTGCCAGCGGTGGGCTTTCTGGAAGTTCTCTGCAGCGTCGGCCAATCTCTGAGGAACAGAGCACAGGGAGGTCAGAGGCTGAGGAAGACTCATGCCCAGCCCAAGCCTTCTCCATCCCTAGTACTCCCTGGGTCCAGGCTGGCTCACGGACTCCCTTGTCCCATCCTGCCAGACCCTCAGAGATTCCTTGGCCCCAGACCTTCTTCAGCTTGCTGAGAAGGGTGCCCTTCCCCCACCCACAGCTGGGTTCACGTAGGACAGGTGAAGCCTGCACAGTGACCTGAGTGGTATCTTCCTGTGACATCTCTATGAGACTCCCTGTACTTTAGCCCAGGCACATCTCCTGCCCACACGATGGCAGGGGGACCCCTGGGATGTAGTAGGCCTCAGGCCCTGGAGTCAAGCCCCACTGCCACTCTACCTCCAATAAACCAGTGTCACTCCAGTGCCAAGAGGAGGCCCTCCCTAGTCAAGGGTGAACTGCCACAAGTGACAGAGTGCCTTGCCGATGTGTCATTGTCCCCAGCTTGCTCAGGGCCCAACAGGAGGTACCCCTAGCACACCTCTGCCCACCCAGGCCCCCTACCACTGTCCCTGTCCTGGTTTCTTGAGCCCCTTCCCAGCAAGGCTCTCCAGGCCTTCTCTCCACACAAGCCTGGCCCACCCTTTGGGGCTGGTTCCTGCACTCTCCTCCATCATGGCCCCTGTGCCTGTGAGCACAGCTCTGTGTCCTTCTATCCCACACCCTGTTACCAACCACGCCTGGCACCAGACCATGCTGATGTGTGGAGATGTGGCAGGCCAGCCAGCTCTGTCGTCTCACAATTTAGAGGAGGAAACAGGCACAAAACTGGGTAGAACCAGAGCAGGAGTAGCTGAAGTGCTTCTAGGAAGCTTAGTGCTGTGGGAATTCGGGATGTCATGGAGGGCTTCCTGAAAGAGGCATTGGTACTCTGCCACCCTCAGGGCTTGAACCCTGGCTGCCCAGAGATTCTTATTTTGCACCTCCATGGATTCTGTCCCTCCAGGAACTCTTGGAGCTCCTGAAGATGGCCCTCTGGGGCCTCCTGTGGAGCTAAGTGCAGTGAAGTCCTGTTAATCATACTGACGACTGTTACAGTGAACTGGTCACTTACTGCATACCAAGCCTGCCACCAGGCTGGTGACACAGCATGTGTACCTGTCACTGCTCATGTCTTCCTCAGATGAGGATACCTGGGCAGGGAGACAATGAGAAACCTTTCCAAGGTCACATAGTCTGGGTCAGGCTGGGGCTCTGAGTTTGGCCTTCACAACCACGTTGTCTTTTCTTTTTAGTTAAAAAAATGTTTATTATTTATTAAAAAATTTTTTTAATGTTAATTTATTTTTGAGACACAGAGAGACAGAGCATGAGTGGGGGAGGGGCAGAGAGAGAGGGAGACACAGAATCCAAAGCAGGTTCCAGGCTCTGAGCTGCCAGCACAGAGCCTGATGCAGGGCTCAAACTCACAAACAGTGAGATCATGACCTGAGCCAAAGTTGATGCTTAACTGAGCCACTCAGGTGCCCCTGAAAATGTTTATTTTTGAGAGAGAGACAGAGAGAGTGTGAGCGGGGGAGGGGCAGAGAGAGAGGAAGACACAGAAACTGAAGAGGCTCCAGGCTCTGAGCTGTCAGCACAGAGCCTGATGCTGGGGCTTGAACTCACGAACTATGAGTTTGTGACCTGAGCTGAAGTCGACTGTTAACCAACCGAACCACCCAGGCGCCCCTCAGCCACGTTTGTGTTACCCAGCCCATGACCAAGGTCTGAAGGTACATTCCACGATGCCCAGTGAGGAGCAGGGCAACTCTTGTAGAGTAGGGGCTGTGCTTTTCCATCCCTGCCCCATTCCATCCTATGGGTGGAGCAGTGGGGTCCTGCCTCCTGGCCTCCAGCGCTTACTCAGAAGGCCCTGGTCTCTTGGTATTTAGGACACATACCCCCTGTCCATTGGTCCAGGCCTGGTGTGGCACGTGGACCTCAGTGGGGGAGATTCTAACAAAGCCTGCCAGCTGCTCATGATGGGGAAATGGGGATCAGGACCCAGGAGACCAGTTTTCCTCCCTCCCAGCATGTAACAGTTGTGGTGGTGGGGTACGGCCTACAGAGCTGTGGCCTCTGTTGTCTGGGGCAGGATGCCTCCTCTGGCAGGATGGGCTGACCAGCGCCATCCTTACTCCCATTGGGCCTAGCTCCCCCTCTTCCTCCAGCCAAGAGCACTGGATGCTAGAAGACTATTAGGCTGGGGGTCTTGGGGACAGGGTAGGGAAGTCCCTCTTGAAGTCAAACCCCCTCACTTTATAATGCTGAGCCCTTCCTGGACTCTGATCCCCTCTCTTGCTACCCAACCTGTCTTCTTTGTAGGCTCCATCCTCTGCCCACCTGCTTTGCGGTGCCTGCTTGGGGGGCCCCTACCCCCCTCACCCAGCTTCAGGGACCACAGGTCTCTACTCCTAGATACCTTCCATATCTTGCTTCCAATCCTGACCCCCTCTAAGGTCCTGGACACCTTCCTAGGGTGACCCTCAGGCCCACTAAGCTCATACCATCTCCTCTCGGAATGAGCCCATCCGTCTTGGAATCCCTGCTGCCTATATCTCATCTGTGCTATCACTCAAACCACCTACTGTTCATCTCCAGCCCAGGCTCTGTCCCTCCCTCAGGCTCTTGTGTCCTCTCTCGCCCTTTGTCATCTATTCTCCAAATGTGGATCTCATCCTGAGGCTACCTCCTGCCCTGAAGCACTTTAGCAGCTTCCCATGGCTCTGCATATAAAAGGCAAGTCTTTCTTGCCTTCCCGAGGGGTGCACTTGCGCTCACTTCCATCCTGGGGCCTCTTCTCAGCCTAAACAACAAACGCCTCTACCCTGACCCCAACTCCCAGGATGGGTGAGGCCCCTGATTCACAATCCTGCCATGTTCTTTTGTAGAGGACATTACTGTGTGACACACATGACACAACACTTGTTATTACTGTTAACTGAGCATCTACTAGGGTGCAAGCTTAGCACCTGGCCTGGATGAGAGGGTATGAGGCCTAGGGACGGCCCCTGGGGCCACACCTTGAGGGGTGAGCCTTGGGCAATCACTTCACGGCCCTTTTCCTTACCCTGTGGCCTGTGACCTTCCCAGGGACCCCAGACCTTTCTTAGAGTGAAGGGCTCCACTGAGGCCACTGCCCTTCATGGGGGATGAGGCGAGCGCAGGGTATGGGAATAACCAGAATCAGGCCTCTTGCCTCAGAAAAGCCACAGGGTTGATGGGGCTACAAACACCAAACTGCACCAGTTGAAGTCTCCAATTGGGCCACAGCCTTGAGGGGCTGTCCTCTCCTGCAGCCACCTTCCCTGCTGGCCAGGGGTGCCAGCTCCTTTACCCTCTCAGGGCTCAGCTCTGTCTCTGGGCTTCACAGGCCAGAGGCTTGTGAAGCCAGAGGCTTCACAGGCTGCAGGCCCTCTGGCTCCCTAGCTGAGCAGCCAAGGTGAGGGGGGCCTGGTGAGGGAGACCCAGGGTTGGGGGGTTGCCTAGCCCCTAGCTTCCTTGAATCCATGGAGTCCCATAGGCTCGAAGGCCCAGGTCAGCCTGCTGACTCGTGAATAACGGAGTTGCAAGAGCCACGGCGAAAGGATTACTTTTAATCCTCGGTAACGATCAAGCCATTATTATTTTTTCAGTGTTACAGATCAATCAGTCCATCCCCGGGCGCTGGACGTGTGGAAACTGCTAAACACACAGGCCTGGTGGTTCAGTAGGAAGGGCTGAGGCAGCAGAGGGCGGGGGGGGGGGGGGGTGGGGGGGTGGGGGGAAGGACGGATGGGGGGAGGATGGGGGCGGGGGGGCGTTGGACCAGCTCTGGCAGCTGGAGGTCCCATCAGGTTTGGGGGGAGAGGGGAGAGGGAAGAGGGCTAGGCCCACCCACTGGCATGCCTGCGGGGCTCCAAGCAGCCATCAGAACCTGACTCCCAGAGCCTTGGAGCCCTGGCCGAGGTTCAAATCCCGGCTTCCTTGCATAAGTGGCTTCCCTGCTGGCCCTCGATTTCTTGTCTGTAAATTGGAGGCGGGAACTGTACCCACTCAGAGGGTGGGTAGGTTCTTGGCAGCCCCCTTGCTCCAACCCCTAGAAGCTGCCCAGAGGGTCAAGTCCCCTGGGAGGTTTCTCTTGCTGGCTCCAAGCACGCAAGGCTCTTGCCCACCTCTGGGTCTTCCTCTGTTATCCACTCTTATTGTGTGAGACGTGCTCTACATCATCTCCATCAGCCCTATCAGACTGTGTCACCTCTCCTGGAAGTCTCCTTTTGCCTTCACCCAGTCCCTGGACTCCCCTCCCCTGTCAGGCACTCAGAGCCTCGTGCTTCCATCTCCACAGAGCACACAGGAGTCAGCCCAGCTCAAGGCTGTCTGGGAGATGTACCTGTAGCCCAGCCCCACCCTGTCCTAAGGTTCATTCTCCTAGTGCATCCTTCCCACCTCTCCTGGGTCCTTATGACAAAAGGCTCTGAGTAGGCAGGGTGGGGAAGGAAACTGAGGCCCAGAGGTAAAGACAGAACTTACCAAGATCCCTGCAGGGCAGGGGCAGAAGTGGGCCCACAGATTGGTCCCACGTCCAGGCTACTGCCTGTCTGGGGGAGATATGCTCCATTCTCATCCCTCAGCCACCCACAGCCTTTGGTCTTCTGCTATTAGGCCCTTGCACATTCTAATTCCACCTTGTGCATCATCACACAGACTCCTCAGGGGGTTCACTCCCTCACCATTGAGGTGTTAGTTTAGACCTCATTCTCCTAACCACTCCTTGACCCCTGCCAAGCCCCCATCTGTCCCCATCACACCTCATCTGCTTTCTTCCTTGAGTTCCGAGCTTGGTGAGGGCTGCATCTGGCAGCTGTTAAGTTTACAATAACCTGTCCCCTTGCGCACAGTAGGTGCACAATGAACGTCTGCTAACTCAAGACCAGAGTATCTCTGAACTTGGCTAGAGACCTGGGCTTGAGCCTGGCTCTGCCAGACAGCTGTGTGACCCCACATGTATGGTTCAACCTCTCCGAGCCACTTTTCCTCATCACATTGTGGAGGGTTAGGGCTGCCTATCAGGGTAATGCTGCTGCAAAGTTGCTGATGGTGGCTTGCCTGGCCCGAGATGTCCCCGTCGTGGCCAAGGCGTTGGATGGAACCATGGTGGGACTGCTGAGCAGGGCTGCTCACAGCCAAGTCCATCACAATAACAGCAGGCATTTCAGAGGCAATTAGCAGAGAGTTTCACTTAACAATCAATTTCTCTCAGCTCTGGAAACTATTCTTACAGGAAAAGGCAAAAAAGAGGAGGACTGGTGGTGTGCCGGGCTGGGGACAAAGCTCGCCTGAGGAGACACCTTCAAATTTCACTAAGTTAAACATCTTTCCGTTGCCGCAGAGCCAATGGCCACAGATGAAGGGCCTGGAGTCATGGTGGGTGCTCCTCTGAGGCCAACAGCTGGAGGGTCCAGCCTCACTGCATGCTGGGAGGGGCAGGGCTTGGGTGAGACAGGGCTGGGGCCTCAGGCTTCTCTCTCCTCTTTCAGGGCCCACTCCTCCCCCAATTTGGGTGTGCCCCCCCCCCCCCCCCCCCCCCCCCCGCTTCTCCAGGGCATTCCTCTCACCCCAGTGTTGGCCTAGCCTGAAAGGGTCTGGGGAGCCACTGCCTATCAAACAGGATTTGTTTCATGCAGCCCAGAGGGAAAGATTGTATGAGGTGTTTGGTCTTAATTAGTTAGAGCTACTCCCTCTTCCAAGAGGATACAAGAGGCTTAGGATAAAAGGCCCTGAACCCATGGGGAGCGGGATATTAAGATCTGGGCCACTGAGGGCTGAGCCCGGCAGAAACTGTGATGGTTGGGGGTGGGGGGGCTTTGAGATGGAGGCTGGGGGCAGCAAAGTCCTAGCACCAAGTAGATGCCCTGGAAACACTGCCAGAGGGTTGCAAGGAAGGTAATGGTGATAGATGACACTAGACATGACCCCTGGCACCTACCTTGGGCCAGGGCTTCACTGACTGTGCAGTTAATCCAATGACAGGTGGAAAACTGGGCCTCTTCTTCACCCTCCCCATTCCATCCCTGGCAAGACACCAGAGAGGTGGATTCTTCTGTTCCCCTGCCTTTTACAGGTGAGGGCACTGAGGCTCAGAGCATTAGTGCCACTACCCCAGACCCCTGGTGAGGAAGTGGTAGAGGGGGTGTCAACCCACATCTATAAGCAGCATTGGACAGTGAGAACCTCAGGGAAGGACCAGGCCTGGCCACATGAAGGCTGCTGCTTGGGCTGTTCCCCCCGCCCCCTCGCCTCCAAGAGTGATTCCTTTGTCCTTTCCTTAGGAGAGTGGATCAGTAACTGGCCTCCCAGATGCTGCTCTGAGCCCACCCTCCAACCTTGGAGTCGCTGGGCCCAGACCCCGGGAGGGCGTAAGGACCAGGGTGTCCAACAGCCCCTGCTCAGCCCAGCACTGCCACCTCTGCCATCCTGCTTCCCTCCCTGCCTGTGGGCCCTGTATTAGCTCTGTATTGTGCACTGATAGATACTAAATACAGATTTCCAATTTCCAGAGCTGTTATGGTCTAATGAGTAAATAATATACATATTTAAAACTGTCTAAAAACATATCTGCATAATTAAAATATCTGCATAATAATGAAGCAAGATGCAGCCTAGCAAGGAGGAGCCTAAGCCCCAGGGCTGACAATAGGGGTAGATGTGCAGGTGGGGTTGGGGTTCATGGCCCTGTGGGTCTCTTCCTTCCTGCTACCTTGGCCTGAGTGGGCCTTTGTCCTTCTGTCTACCATCTGCTCCAAGTGGGCACATCCACAGTCAGGAACCAGGAGACCCCAACCTGGCCCCATCCTTGCGCAACTTGTGGCTTAGGGGAGGCGCACATGTGGACGGACAGTGCCTGCTGCCTGAGTGACGGCTGCCTCAATGACTCTTTGACTGCCACCATATGCAGCACGTGATGTGCTCAGGGCTTTATAGACACAGCCTCACTCACCACGACATTCCAAGGGCAGGTTCTGTTCTGATCCCCCATTTTTCTGGTTCTGAGGGGTGGAGAGAAGCACACCAGCCTGGGCAGAGCAGGCTGCCCAGGGTCCATGACTTAACAGACAGCAGTCGATTGGAAGCAGTTGCCTTCCTGTCAAGTGTACCGCTGACACTAGTGATCCCTGGGCAGGACCACACTTGGCCTTGACTTCCCATCCTCTCTACACCTTCCCTCCCAAGTCCCTCCTTCTGTGTCTCCTGCATCTGTCTACACTGGACACACCTGGCTCCTCTCCCATGACACATCTGACCTACCCTTTCTGTATTAACCAGACTTACAGCTGAAAGATAAAAAACAACCACCAAAATAATGAAAAACAAACACTCAAACCTCAGACCAAAACTCCAGCAACCAAAGCTGCAGGGAAAATGACAAACACTCCTCCAAGCGAAGGGCGCCTCAGGGGAAAGCCGTCAGGTGAGGCCTGTGCTGTTGTTGGCAGCCAACGGGCCCCCTGACCTTTTCCCTCACCAGCTGCACACGTCTCCCATGAGTTGATAAAAAAAATTAGTAAAATGGATTTTTTTTTCTTAAAAAAAAAAAAAAAAGGTCAGAATACATGTACCAGGAAAAAACTCACTCAAGTTGTGTGTGGTTCCCCTGTGGAGGGGCACCCACCTCTCCACCCCCAGGCCTGGGCTTGCTGCTCTCTCTGGGCATCTTGGGCCTGGTTATCGATTTCCATGCCTCCTTGGTCCTGCCTGCAAGGGCAGCTTGTGTTTTAATTTCCCAGGAAAAACAGGAAGAAGTGAGGGGTGGCTTCTGCTAAAAACAGAGATGGGGTTGGGGAACCTGGTGTCCCAGAGGCCTGAATTTCAGACCAGATAAGATTTTCTGGGACATCCTGGGTACCCAGGGAAGGTTGCTGTGTTGCATTTTGCCTGGGAGGATTTTTAAAAACCAGACATTAAAAAAATGTTTACTTATTTATTTTGAGGCAGGAGACGGGCAGAGAGAGAGGGAGAGAGAAAATCCCAAGCAGGCCCCATGCTCAGGGTGGAGCCTGACACGGGGCTCAATCTCACGACCATGAGATCACAACCTGAGCTGAAATCAAGAGTTGGATGCTTAACTGACTGAGCCACCCAGGTGCTCCCTAAACTGGACATTTTAACATCAGGAGTAAGAGGCAGTGTAGGAAGACTAAGAAGGAAAGGAGGTGATGTGGCACTTTGGTGAGGACATAAATTCTTCTGGCTTCACTGCTTTAGCTTTTTAAGGGAACTATAGTCAGTATCGAAGGAGTTGGGTCCAATGGATCACACGGCAGGATCCAAATGTGTCCACTGTGAACAGGGAAAGGGGCCTCTGTGGCTGGACAGAACACTCACAGGGGCCAGCTTGAATTTACAGAGCAGCTGTCAGGAACTGGGAATGAAGCCCACCCTCAGGAAATTTCAGCTCTGGTGGTGGGCTGCTTCAGGAGGGGACGAATGTGGCCCTGGACAGCCTTGTGCTGAGGGCAATCGGATGGGCCTGGCTCTTGGGGCCCTGCCCTGCCCAGTCACTGCTGCTGCTCTTGGGTTCCCTGACAGGCACCTGTGAGAGTTTCCCTGATGAGGAATAAGCCGAGAGACCCAACGCACAGGTCAGAATTTGGGCTGTGGCCCCAGAGCCTAGCCATGGGCAAGCACCTTGCCCCCGAGGAGCTCATGCTGAGGGCTGGGCCATGTGGACTCCAAAGCTGAAGGGGCTCCTTCCAAGGTACTGACCCACTCAGCACAATCCCTCACGGGGCTCACATGGGTGAGAATCCACCAACCTAGCTGGCACCCCCTTAGCCTCCAGCATGAAACCTGCACATCTCCACAGGTGGATCAGTCCCTGGTGAGCCAGGTAGAATTTCTCATAAATTTTCCAGTTTTGTCAGGTTTCCTCCCTCTGAATGATGGTCCAGTGCAACTTGCCAACATTTGTTGTTGTTTTTTTTAATGCCTTTAAAAACACTTGCAGAGAGCACCAGGTGAGGATGTCAGGCCCAGGGCTGTTGGCTACTCTCCGTTAGAGGAGATGGGAGACATGTCATTTATCAATGTGCACCACAGGACATGTCACTGACTCCTTTCCCTCATCAGGCCATGTTCTGGAGACAAGCATGTATGGGCGTGGGTGTTGTGTGCATGCCTGGGTGTAACAATGGCCCTGCTACAGAAGCTGGGAGGCTGGAGCTCCTAAGGCTTGGTGGCTGGCCCAGTGCATTATTTGGGAATCATAACCTTCATCTCTTGGGACCTGTTTCTCACCTGTATAATGGGGACCAGTATCCTGTCTGGACCCTCCCAGGGCCTTGGGGATGGGGATGGAGAACAAGGTATGGACAGAGAGCAGGACTCTGAGCAGGATGCAGACTCACTCTGGGTATCGGAGATACAGCCCCAATTCCGACATTGCCCCTTCCCTCAGCTCATCACAGGGACCTCCCGACTGCTCCACCACAATTTGGATTCTCTCTTGGGCCTTCTGACCTTGGCTTGACCTGGCTTCATTTGAAGCTCATGCCAGTGGACTTTCCCTTCCCTCAGCACCACCTTTGTCCATTGGCCCCCCCGCATCCTGCCTGGCCTCCAGCCCAACTCCGTCTCAGGGAGGAGTCGAGGGCCCATTTGCCAACTACTCAACCAACTCTACCCAAGCTGGGCCATCCCTTGGAAGCTGCTCCTCTCCAAAGCCCCCTACTCCCATCACCTCCCTTTTCTTCTGACCAGACCTTTCCAGAACCACCTCCAATCCAATTTCAGACTCCTACCCAAGCTGCTTAGCATAAGCTCATCCTCCCCAGGCTCCCACAACTTCAGGCCTCCCACAAAGTCCCATTGTCCCCTGCCCTTCCTGTTGTCACCCTTTACAGGGACTTGTGTGGCCTGGCCTTGCCAACCTTGTCACTCTCCCACCACAATGACCTTGAGCTCTGCTCTCTTGCCATGCTTAGGTTCCCTACCCTTGTTTGTGTTGTACCCTAGGCCTGGACTGCCCTTCCCTCCCTGTCTCCTTCACCTGCTGCTCCTCATCCTTTAGGGGTCACTGCTCATTCACCTCCTCCAGGCAGCCTGGTGCTCCTGACAGGCTGGTTTCCAGAATTCCCTGTGGTACTGCCATCACTCTTTTGTCTGATGCCCACCCCTCCCCCCATATGTGGTCTCTTAAGGGCAGGGACGTGAGTCATGGATGTGTGTGGTCCCAGTGCTGGGGGCAGGCTTCCACCTAGGTCAGTGGGGTTAGGGGTAGATCAGGAGGTGCCCTTAAGAGACCTGCTGGCTTAGAGGCCATGGATTTCTCTGGGGTGGGGAGCAGAGACCAGGCCAGAAGCAGCATTGATGACAGAGCACAGGGATTCCAGATGGGGCAGAGGTAAAGGCATGGGCAGAATGAGGCTGAGTACAAGCCCCACTGGGCACCCCGTGCAGAGGGGTCAAGGGGTTGCCTCAGGGGTATGAACTGAAGATGTCTGCTTTCCGGGACCCTGGTCTCACTCTGGAACTCGTGAGAATGTCATCCACCAGTCTCATCCCAAGTCTGTGATGGCATGGTTTGGAAACAAAAGCCACTGAGGCCTTGCCAGAGTGAGAGGCTGGGTGGTGGTGGTGACAGGCCGCTCATCTGGCCACATCAGTCAGGAGTTGGTTCCCCTGCTCTGGCCCCAGAACAGTGCATTCTCCTGACATGTTCCAACACCCTCCTCCAGGAAGCCTTCTTAGATGTCTTTACGCCCCACCACGGCTCAGGGACAGGACATGGGAGGGTAGTGGTTCCAGTGGGAAGAGGTTGATATGACCTTCCCTCTTTCATGTCAATAAATGTTTATTAAGCACCTACTGTGCACCTTCTCTCTTTCATGTCAGTAATTGTTTATTAAGCACCTACCTGTGCTAGGCTAGGTCAGTGGGCAGTACAGATGTAGCCCTGCTCTCATGCAGTGTGCCGTCCATAAGTTCTTCTTTATATCCCACCTATCTTCCCACTGTAATTCAGTCCCACTGTCCTGAACACAGAACTTGGTAGAGGCCTCTATGGTAGAGGTAGTTTCATGGGCTAGCAACTTCACTGGCAGAATTAAGGGGTGCGAGGAGACCTCTTTCCATGTAAAAGCTGAGCCTGAGCGCCCGCCACCAACAAGAACAGAGGAGCCTGAGCCCCTGCCTGTGAGGACAGCAGAGCCCATCCAGCCACCATGCTCCCTTCCCATGATGTTATTTTTATACTTTTTCCTAAAACACAGTCTGAACGGGCCCTTCTCGACTCTATTAACATTAGGAATCTAATCAGTAATCAGGCAGCTCATAATTTTCTGATTAGCTCTGATTAGGCCCAACCTTGGGGGGAGAGAGAGTGGGACAGTGAGAAGGGAGGTGGGGCCAGTGGGGCACCAGGATATGCCTGAGGGGGCACTGGCTGGGCTAGGGGTGGAGGGCAGAGGGAAAGAGCCTCTTGCCCTACTGTCCTTTGTCCTGGAAAAGGGTATACGGTGGAATCTTGGGTTGCACTGGGTTGGAAAGGTTGCAGGGGTCAGAGAGCAGGGCAGTAGGAAAGGGGCCCCTGGCCCACCCTGCAGCAGGGACCCCAGGGAAAGTTGGGCCTGGACTTTCAGAACCATGGACAGAGGCAGGTGGGCTTGGCAGGGTGGCCCAAAGGGCCGGATTTGGGCATCTATATGGGTCCTACCCTGCCTAGGGTCCCCTGGGGTTACATCCCAGTAATGATCCCAGGAGTTGCCTTGAGTGATGGTGACAGTGACAGGATGGGCATGCTCAGAGGGCTGCAATGTGTGACCTTCACATGGAGAACTGGCCCTGGCCACTGGTGCTGAGCACACCATAGGTAAAGCTTGATGATCATCACTTTCAGTGTAAAGACAGTGAGGCTGAGGGTCTTACTGTACAGTGGGGAAGCCAAGGCCTGGAGGGACCACCTAGGTGATGGTGCCAGTTAGGGACCAAGCCTGGGTGTGTACTGAGGCATCCCTGGTCAGCCAATCCTTTCTTCTGCCTGAGATCTGTTTGTCACTGGATGGAACCATGGTGCTGGCCAAACCAGACCTCCTAGACCTGAGTAGAACCGGACCTCTGGCCTGTCCCTGGTCTTTGCTGACCATGAAGTCTCCCCACTTCCCACCCCGCTACCATCCACTGGCCTTCCCCATAGGCCCAAGACTCTTCTGAGCCACATCCTGGAGCCCCAGTCAGGTCACAGTCAGAGTGGTCCTGCCTTTGCCCCTGGTCTGGAACACCTCTTGTTGGACACAACCATCCAGGTGACCTTTGATGAAATGCATGAGCCCCGCTGAAGGAGGCATGCACAGCTAATGCCATGCAAATTGGTACGGAGGCAATCAGCCTGACTCTACAAGCTGCCCCACCGGCCGCAGGCTGGCTCATTGTCTTTTCTGTCAATTTGCATCTCATTACCCAGAAGGCTGTGTTCGCTAGAGGTTAAAAGAAAAAGAGAATCAAGCTTCTCTGCATCCCGCCTCCAGCTAGGGCACAGTCTACATGTGAGATAGGGCTGCCTGGTGGATTGCCCCATGAGGTCCACTCCACGGGGAGCCTGCCAGCCCCACCACTGCCATCACCACCACAATTACCCCTGCTGCCACCAGAGTGTTACTCCCATCACCACCATCACTGCTACCTCCATCATCACTACTGATCCCCACTTAACCACTGCCAACATGGTTTCATCACTCCTACCACTGTTACCCCATCTCTACTGCCAATGTTTTCATCAGCTGGCACCACCACCACTGTCACTCCCATCATGACTGCCAAAGTTCTTCCCATCACCAATCACCACCACCATCACTACCTTCATCTCCATCATCATAGGCACCAACACCATCACTGTCACCTCCACCATTACCTCCATTGCCGCCGCCACCACCACCACCACCTCCACCACCACCTTCACTACTGTAACCATCATCCCACGGGAGCACCTCTGCTAGCACCTCACATTGCCTCATGATCACCACCTGCCCCACCACCTCTACATCCCTCAGGGAAGTCTGGTGAACAGGCAGAGACTACTGACTCTTTACCTTTCTCTGCCCATCACCCTCTAGCATCATGGGAAAGTTAGAGAACCTGTAAACAAATGATCCAGTGATCAGAGACCTCATAAATCAACCACTTGAACTCTGGTGCTTATAACTGGGTGTCATAGAAAGGAAGCCTGCAAGGCCAGGGGGCAGGGTAAAGATGCTTGCTTCTCTGACAGAGCCCCTGGAAGACTGGGGCCTCATTTACTCCCCTGGTCAGTGGCCATCACATCCCGAAGGGCAGAGCCAGGAGCTGTGTGTGTGACATGGTGACTGACTCCTTCTCTGAACCTTGGTTGCCTCATCTCTAAAATGGGGCTTCTAATAGTCTCGACCTCATAAGGCTGTGTGAGATGAGTGTAGACCATGAGAGAATACTGAGAATTCTGGAAGGTCACATAAAACCTGTGGGCAAGGAGTGTAGTTAGATCAGGTTGGGAGGGCTTCTGGGAAGAGGGAACAGCTGACCAAACTTGAGACAAGGTCAGATGGATGGAAGAAGGGAGGAACCTGAGCAGGGCCAAGTTGTGGAGGTGGGAATGAGTGGGCTTCTCTGTGGGGAGAGGACAGTCAAGACCAGGGCAGCTGATGAAGCCTTTGCTCCTCCTGAGCCTCCCTCCATCCAAGGGTGTTTGTGGTCACAGTGTGGCTGAGCTTCTTTCCTCAAGGACACCATGATTTGCACCTTTCTTCATACACATAATCCCTCTAAGCCCCACGGAGCTCGATCACTATTCCCATTCTACTGACAAGGGTGCCAAGGTGGAGAGATGAGCCTAAACTAAGACAAAATAGGGGGTTCCTGCAGAGGTTACCCAGAAGAGTAGGAATCAGAGCCAGATCTTTCTATTCCAGCCATCATTCTGCTGGATGTGGATGCCTGAGACCCGACCTCATCACTGCCTACTAGCTTCGGTGGCAGCAGCATGGGCACTACCTGGGACACAAAGCTGGGCCCTGGCAGGCCCTGGGGGCAATACTGGGAGCCTGGGAAGAGCTGACAGGCAGACAAAGGCCTGGAGGTGGAGGGTGGGGTGGTGGGCACAGCCTGGCTGCCAGGTGGAAACGCCCAGGGTAAAAGCTGCTCTGAATACTGACTGCATCCCGCTGCTGCAATCAGCCTCGACACTTGGTTATTATGAGGAGTAAAGGCGGCCGGCGGGACAGCTGGAGCCTTGGCGACAACATTTAAGGCGTTTGTCAGAGCCATGGGACACGGGCTGCCAGGCGCTAATGGCTTCTGCTTGCTGCTGCCAAGCGAGACGAGGGCGGGCAGGCGGAGGCGGCCTTGCTCCTGCTCGGGCCCCATGCCCACCTCATGCTATGCGGCTGCTCCACGACAGGTAGGGCCCACCTGGGCCTTCCAGATGCCTAGCAACGGCCAGAGAGCGACGGCACCAGCTGGGGAGGGTGGGATTTGCGGCCATGCAGCACATGCTGGCATGTTTGGGAGGTTATCTTTCTCACCTCCATTCAGGCTCTAGCCCCTCTCCCCTGGGATGAGGGTCTGGGAGTCTGTTCTCTATCATGCCTTCTCCCAGGAAAGGGACGCTCAACCCCAGCTGGCTAAGGCCACTCAGCCCCTGATCTCCTCAGCACTTCAGGTTGGACTTTATGTGGGAGGGGTGCCTGTAGTGATGGACCCACGGTGGACTCAGATCCATCCTGACTGGGTGATTTCAGCTCTCCTGGCCCCAGTTCTCTTTCTTGTGAAATGGGAAAATGGCACCATCCACCCAGGGAGCCTGCATTAGTGAGAAAACAGGGGAATGATGAAGTGCTGGTTACATGGAACCCAATGGCACTTGGATGTATTAGGAAGGGCTGATCTCCCAGTCAGATGTCACCTGGGAGTGGGGGAGCTTCAGGGCTGCCTGAAGAAGAGGACAGCCCCTGGAGGAAGGGCCAGAGCCAACTGCAGAGAATGGCCAGGGGTTTTCCAGGGAGGAGAAACCCATGGCCAGGCGATCAGGTGGGGCTCTGAGTAAAAATGTTCCTGAAATACACAGGTCCAGCAAGGAATTCCTGTGCCTGGAAGTGCATGTGCAGGACCTGGCTCAAGCACTGTCTGTGCTTCACACAGACTGATCACTCCTTGTGTCCCAGCACTGTCCCTTATTCCCTAGAGCAGCCCCTACAAAGCAGGTCCCATTCTTACCCCATTCTGCAGATGAGGAAACTGAGGCTCAGATGTGATTGCTCGGTTTGTCTGCAGTCATAGCCCTCTGAGAGCAGGGTGGGGTTTGTTCCTGAGGCCAGGTAATTAAATCCCTTTCCTCCACTCACTGATTCATCCATGAGACACCCTGAGCCCCCTCTGAGACCCTGAGCCCCCTCTGATGAGGAAGTGGGTCTTTGGCTGGCTATGAATCAGAGAGCATGGGATGGAGGAACACCAGGGTGTTAGGAGAGGGATCCAGGCTTCAGGAGAAGACATGGATGGGCCTGAGCTCAGCCTCAGCTTTAATGGATGCCCTTGCACTTGTCATCCTGGATAGCCCCAGGTTCTTACTCCACCCCCCCCCCCGCCCCAACCCTGGTTAAAGCTGGAGGAGGCAAGAGGAGTCCCTTAAGAAGGTGAGGAGTTGGGGCGCCTGGGTGGCTCAGTCGGTTAAGCGTCTGACTTCAGCCAGGTCACGATCTCGCGGTCCGTGAGTTCGAGCCCCGCGTCAGGCTCTGGGCTGATGGCTCAGAGCCTGGAGCCTGTTTCCGATTCTGTGTCTCCCTCTCTCTCTGCCCCTCCCCCGTTCATGCTCTGTCTCTCTCTGTCTCAAAAATAAATAAAACGTTAAAAAAAAAAAAAAGAAGGTGAGGAGTTGTGGGGGTGCTTGGGTGGCTCAGTTGGTTGAGCGTCCGACTCTTGGTTTCAGCTTGGGTCATGATCTCATGGTTCGTGGGTTCAAGCCCCGTGTTGGGCTCCGCGCTGACAGCATGGAGCCTGCCTGGGATTCTCTTTCTCCCTCTCTCTCTCTCCCTCTCCTCTGCTCTGTTTCTCAAAATAAACTTTTTTTAAAAAAAGGTGGGGAGTTGTGTGCCCTTCCCAAGGTCACCCCGTGAGCTCTGACCCCCAGGAGCCCTCCTTCTGTAGTCAGCCTCCAGCACTGCTGCCACCCTCAGCCTGGGACCTTCATGGCATCAGAGCTGGGGCTGGGGTGCTGCTATGGGTTTGTATTCATCAGCGTTGAGCCTAGTGACCCTCTGTGGGCAGCTGTGCTCGGCTCTGCCTAGATTGGAGACTGCTGCCTGAGATAAGGGGCAGAAGATCAGGGCCAGGCCCAGCCCCTAGAGAGACAGACTTCAAATCTTAGGCTGGCTAGCTAGGCCCCAGGGTCATTCTTCCACACTCATCAAGGAAGAACCCTCCATGAGCTATCCTCACCCCATTTCACAGGTGGAAAAACCAAAGCTCACTAAGAGGTGGGCCTCCCCCAGGGGTGATAAGCATAGAACTTGCTCACTGCCTTCGGATCTGCTTCCCTTTCCTAAACTCACAGTGGTGGGTGTCTTTGGAGCAGGGAAGGTTTTTGTGCCCTAGTGCCAGTCTAGTCTCAGCCCACCAAGGTATTCAAGGACTCCGTCTGCAGGATTTCCAGCTCACTGCTCATCCAAAGGGTTGGGCCGTGGCCATGAGGGCTTTCCCTTCCCAAACACTCTGGAGTCTTATGTTGCTCCCCTGCCTCCAGAGGCCCCCCTCCATGGAACTCCCTCACAGGAGAGTAAGTGGGACTCCTGTGACGAGGGCTTCTTAAGCCTTCACTGAAGGAAGTCTGCCAAGGAGGAGCATGGTAGGGGCTTTCTGTCTTTAGTAGAGGTGGGCAATGAGGCCTCTTCCAGCTGATTTTATGGTCAGCAGCTTTGTAACTGGGGGTGGAAGGAAGGTTTGGAGTTGGAGGAGGATGTGTGTCCAAGTTCATTCAAATATATATATACACACACACACACACACACACACACACACACACACACATGCATGTGAGTATGGGAACACAGGTGCAGACATAAGAAATCATCTGTATGTGAACACATGCACATGTGAGTATAGGAACATGTGTATACATGCATGCATGCCAACATGTGCTCAGGCACATTCACACAAGGCAGATGAGTTCATGTTCTGGACTCCCTTCCCAAGGCACAGGTGAGGCTGGGCTGCTTCCTGCTGTGGCTGGGTGTGGGGTGAATCACTGAACCTGTGGCTCCTGCCCCACTCATGCCTGGCTAAATGGACCCTTCTTGCTATCACCTGCCTTGTTCCTGCCTAGTGGTCCCTCCTTAAGTCTACCCTCACTTTATTCATTGGTTTACCTTCCTCCCAGAACTCACTCCAGCCCATGATCACTTTGTTTTGTGTTATCTTATTCCAACTAACACCACAGTATAGAATAAATGAAAAGGTGACCCCAGGACCTCACTTCTTTCAACAAGCATGTTTGTGGCCTGTGCTGGGTGCTAGAGACACAGGATGAATCAGACCCGGCCCCACCATCACGGAGTGCCCAGTGGAGGGGGGGGGGGCTTCCACTTGTCTCTACGCTCACCCCCCAACCCCACAGTCACGTATAGCCAATACCAGGCCAGACACACATGCAGACCATGGAGAGCTTGTGCAGTCTTACATCAACTGCCTGCCAGGTGCCTTTGTGATTACAGTTATCATTCATGGGGCCCACTGTTAACATGTGACCAACACAACCATGGGGGGCAAGGCTGATGTTACTGGTCCATTTTTCAGAAGAAAAGCAGGCAAGAGGAGGATCTGGGACCCAAACCTAAGTCTGTTTAGCTGCTGAGCCCAGGCCTGCAGTGCTGTAGCCTGCATCGGCCACACCTGTGTGACCAGCAATCCCAGCACTGCCAGCAACCCTTGCCTATAGGCTGGGGAGGTGGGACATCCTCAGGGTCACACCACAGTTCAGGCGCCAGGTCCCAAACTCTGCTTCTAGTAAAGGCAGGAGAGGCTGAGGGGCACCACCGTGAAAGTCCCCCCAGACACCATTCCATAGGAAGCAGGACTTGACTTCCGTGGGGATTTGATCTAAATGTCTCATCTTCTCTGATCGGAACACAAAGCACTGGGTCTCCCTTTTTCCTTTGGCTGCCAAGACTCTCAGGGTCGACCTAGAGACTCAGCTAGACCAAATGCCTGGTCCACCAGGGGCTGCTTACCATGGCTCTTCTGTCTCATCCTTGTTACTCACAGCCTATGTTTTACTACATATGCTTTTGTGAAAAGACGCTCAAAACTTTGCTGAATGAACTAGTGAATAAACCAAATTAAACTGTGCTCCCCATCCTGCCCATGCTCCCCTTCTCTAAGAGGCAGCTAGACCCATGGGAAGGAAAAGTAGACAGGAGTCAGTCAGGAGGCCCCAGTGCTCTGTGGGGTGTCAGGCCAGTTGCTCTCCCCAGTTTTAGTTTCCCTCTTCCTGTACCCCTGTCTTCACATCCCCCACCACCAAGTCGGGCAGGGCAGGTTGCTCTGGGAGGCTAGACTGACTGTGGGTGGGCAGGGGGCCCTGCTCAGAGCCCACGCCCCACCAATGTGTAGGCCAGCATCTGGCTGGCACGGCCGTCTCCCTGGAAAACGAGATACTTCTTATTGAGATAACGAATTGCTCCGTTTAGATCCAAATTAACCTCCCCCCAATTACCCCATTTTCTACCACATTTCACCAGATCGAAATCCCCTTCTGCCCACAAAGTCCTGTGCCTCTCCCCTCCTCATTCTCAAAGCCATGGCCTGGCCTTGTTCCTTTCAGCGGCCTCAGAGGGACCAGCAGTCACACCCTCCCCCACACTGTGACCATGATTTTCTTTTCTTTCTTTCCTTTCTTTCCAGGGGGTGGGGTCGGAGTAGGGGGAATGGGAAGCTTGATGCAGCTGCCGCTCGGA
The DNA here is from genome assembly GCF_028749965.1 of Puma concolor. Lineage (NCBI taxonomy): Eukaryota > Metazoa > Chordata > Mammalia > Carnivora > Felidae > Puma > Puma concolor. The sequence continues at coordinate 152,480,075 of NC_141668.1, read as the reverse complement.
GGAGTGAGAATTTTTATTTTATTTTTTTAGCTCATTCTTTGAAATAAGGATGCAATATGGGATCAATTTTTGATGACAGTGAAGTAAAAGGGGAAAATAGTAGCAATTTTCTCTTCTGAACATGCCCTATTTAATGGAAGGATGTCACGATGGTTTTATCCAGAGGAGAGAGAGGGCCTGGTTCCTAGGGACACATGGTCAATCAGAGATGCCTGGCAGGATCTCACCCTGGGGATGGCTGGACGTCCCCTCCCCAGATTTCCAGTGCCCCCCATTAGTATGTCTACCAGGGCCCAGGACTTGGGGAGGTGAGAGACTGAGGTGAGAGCCCTGAGCTGCAGGGCTCCACGTCACCTTCTGGGGCCCAGCTACTATGGACTGAGATTCCATCTCCCCCGACCCTGCACCAGGGTGGACCCCCCCCACCTTGTGCTCTGCTGGTCTCTGCCTGCATCAGGATTCTAGAGCTGGGACTCCAGGGAATCCAGTGTTAATTAGGGTTATAAAATCCTGCCCAGCTGCTGCTGCTGCCTTTGTGTTAAAGCTAGGGAGCTGAGCTCCGGTTGGCCTGGAGCCGGTGAGGGTGAAGAATGGTGGTGGAGGCTGACAGGGGAAGGGACAGGACACCCCAGGATAAGAGAGTGAAGTGCTGAATCCTCAGCTGGCCAGGACTTGGATCAGGCATCCAGCCCCTTATCTCGGGGCTCAGGAGGGAGAGATGGGGTGACGAAGGGGGCACTGGTTGGGAGTTTCTCGGGGACACTGACCCGAGACCACTGCAGGAGCAACAGGCCTTCAGACCCAGTCCTGCAGGAATCTTGGGACCCTGGCTGGTTTTCAGGAGGACACACCCTGCTCTGCTGCTCTAAGTTGCCCCAGGTGAGGTTAAGATCCTTGGGCTGGATGGACTGGGAGGCCAGGGGTCTGGCTGCCAGAGCCCCATCTTCACCAAGAAACCCACCCATTCACCACAGAGCCCCTGAAAGCCTGGGGCACCCCTGGAGCAGCTGAGTGGCACCCTGGCCAGCCTTGGCCCACCCTTTCTGAAGTCTAGTTTCCTCTGGCTAACTGTCCTCCAAGGCCTTCTTCACCTTGCAGTGCAGGGACTGGGGACACAAATGAATTAGAGTCATACCTTGAAGGACTGAGCTGCTCAGTGGCGGGCAACTCATTTGCAGACACGTGCAGTCACCCCAGGCGGCTTGTGACCCGCAAACACAGCACACAGCACACCAAATCCCCACATGCTCCCATGCGCCTGCACAGAATCCACGGTTATGGAGACATCTAGCCACATGCCCTTGCAAGCATGGCTTCTGCCTAGGTGCGGTTGTTACAATCAATGACTTTGGCTTCACACAGTAGAAAAACACTGGCCTCTCTGGAGCCTTTTTCCATCTGCCACCCATGGGCCCACTACACACACAAGCAATCCCAGACCCTTCCAGAGTCCTCACTAGGAGGCCAAAACAGCACTGGCAAGAACAGGCCCTGCTACCTCCTCCAGGGCACCTCCTGCCCCAAATATCCGCAGATTCTAGAAGACAAGTGGAGAGGTAGCGGGCTGGGCCTAGCATCGACAGATGCCGCCCAAAACCACTCCCACCACCTCCCTCCTCTCCTCGGCTGTGGCCGGGCCTCTGAAATAATTAGCAATTCTGCTCGACAAAACGCTGGCCCGATGGGATAATAAACTCCAACATCTGTCAGAAGAGCGAGCTCCTATGGAATTGCCAAGAGAAACATTTTTCTCCTCATTCAATTCACATTTAAATCGAAAACAACCCCTCCAAGTCTGCGCCAGGCCGGCGGCACGGGGCTCCGGGAGCCCACAAGCTGTTCCCGGGCCTGCAAAGAGGCTCGGACGAGTGGTGATCACTCACTCAAATTAACAAATCATTTTATTTAGAAATGAAGAGAATTTGTAAGTGACGGATGGCTTGAGAGCCACTGAGGAGGAGAGGAAAGCCAACCGTTGGCCCCACTGCTAAACCAGCGGGCAGCCCTATGGTCCCCAGTGCCCTTCTGGCCCCTGGCAGAAGGGCCTCCCTGAGAGCTCCAGTCATGGGAGCCAGAGCTCCCCCATCTTCACAACCACCCAGTGTGGTGACAGGCCAGGAATCATGTTGCTGTTCTGTAGTGGGAAACTGAGGCTTGGTGAAATGCCTAAGACCCCAGTTGTTCCTGTTGGCCTGAGAAGGACACAGGCCCCCCTTTCAGGGAGCTCAGGCAGGGCTTGCTCTGCCCAAAAGATGGCTTCCTGGGCCTGCAATTCCACCTCTGGGCTGCTGGAGGTGCTGTGCAGAGAGGACTGAGTCCTGTGTGAGTCCAGGGTTGGGTCTGGCTATGGGCAAACTTGGCTTTATCCAATATAACTATGTTCTTTCTTTTTTTTTTTTTTTTTTTTTTTTTTTTTTTTTTTTTTACAATGACATTCTTGAAACAGGAGCCCTAGAGACTTGTGTTCTGGGCCCAGGGTCTCAGATTTACTGTCTATACAAGGAAAAATGTAGACTTAGATTGCCAAGGGCTTTCCCAGCTATGAAGGCCTCTGAAGACCAGGTACAAAATACTGATAAATGAAAAAAAAAAGTTAACAAATGAGCCCCAGTCCTGGCCAGGCCTCTCCTTGGGGTTCTGACAGTGCCCTCTGTGCCTCCATAAGGTCCCCTCTTTAGGGTTCCCAAAATGCCCATATGTCTTCCATCATACCCCTCCTCAGAGTTCCCCCAGGACCTATGTGCCCTCATCAAAGACTTCACTGCTCTGTCACTTAATTTCCCAGCAGACAGTGCACTCTCTGAGGCAGGGACAGTGCTGTTTTTTTTTTCCATCCCAGTGGTGCTAGTGCCCAGCTCTTGTTAACTATTTGCCGAATAAACGAACGAATGAATGTCTGGCTGTGCAGACACTTAAATGCATGAGACAGGGGCTCGATTCAGTGTCTGATTATCATGACACAATCTCATACCTCCCTGCTTTTGCATAGAATATTTCCTCTGCCTGGAATGCCATTCTTCTCCCTGTTTTTTCTGAATAATTATTTCCTGCTTCTTAATGTCCAGCTCAGTTGTACTCTGTGCTGAGCTTCCTCCTGCTTAGCCTCTAACAGCTGTGGCACCAGGCTGGTTTACAAGGCTGGCCACACTGGGCCAGGTTCTTTTGAGGTCACAGTGGGGCCTGATTCCTCCTGTGTCCCCTCTGGGGCCAGGGCTGATCTGAGGTGGGGGCTGAGGGCATGCCCTACCTACCCCTAAGAGCTTTCCAGTTGGAAACATCAGGAGCTGGTACAATAAACTGAGGAGAGTTTAAACACCCTTGGAGAGTAGAGGGGGTTGTGGAGGGGCAATAAGACAGAAGATAGGGCCAAAGAGATGGGCAGGAGAGGACAGATTCTCAGGAAGACAGATTCGTAGAGCCAGGAGTGTTGAGGTGGCAATAGAGCTGGAGTTGCTCCTGCAGGCCATTTTCCTGCATGAGGCTCAGAGAAATGTTTCTTCTCCTCCAACTCTGACTGTTAGCTCAGATGTTCCACTGTGAGGAGACCCTTGATATGCCTGATGATTCAGTGTTCCTCACCATAGGCTTCAGGGAGCCCCTGCCAAGGGGAGAGAAGACAGGAATGGGGTGCTCTGAAAACACCATACCTCTGTCCTGGACCCCATTGGCTCTGCAGAGGAGCATTGGGGAGACCATGACACCAGCTGTGGGGCTGCATCGACTTAGATGGGATCCTGGGAAACTTGGGCTCCAGCTGGTGCTATCCAGTGGTCTTGACCCTTTTCCTTTCTGCACCTCAATTTGCCAATCTATAAAACAAAGATATCCATCCTGGACCTGCCCGCCTACAGGTGCAGTGGTGCAGTGAGTGGAGAGAGGGACGGTGAGACATCTGTGACAAAGGGTTTCCAGGCAGCAATGAGCATGTGCAGGGGGTGTTGACCTGGGACACACAGACGCACACATATGGGCATGCATAGGCCAGGATGCACACATGCACAGGAATTAGCTGCAGGTGTGTGTGCACGTCTGTCTGTAGCCATTCACATGGGTGCACGCGGCTTGGGTATGCTGCTGGGGTTGCAGAGTGGGAGATGGGATGGGAGCACGCAGGTTTTATACACATACATGTCTGTAGGTGCCTGAAGCCCACATGAGTGCCTGTAAGTGAGATGGGCCATGTTGGGCAGCAGGAACCTTGAGGTAGTAGAGCTCTCTCCTGTCTTCCCAACCCAGCTCTTCAGACTCTTCCAGCACACACACTCCGCATATCTTAGACATATACCCACGCATGCGGGCCCTATCACAGAAAGCCCTGACTGGCCTTTAGACATACATACGGGCATGCATATACATCTAGCACCATCCCTGACATGCATTTGGGGGCACATCCCAGCCATACCAACAGCTTCCCATGAGCAGACACATGCTCTGCTTGTTTTTGGCCTTAGGTGGGCCCCATCACCAATGCTGTGAACTCTAAAGGGAACTTAGGAGTTTTCTTTTGCTGACACAGGCAGCTGCTCAGGGTGGCCTGGTGCTGGCCAACCCATGAAGATCCAGCACTGCCTGCTATGGCCACCTTGCATCTCTCACCGCCTGCTTAAGGCAGCACTCTGGGCACAGGTGGGTGTCTGCAGTCTAGGGGAAGCTCCTGTTTACTCAGGTTCCTGGAAAGAGCAAGGGTGGGCTGTGGGAGGGGGACCCCACAGAGTCTCAGGAAGCTGTGTCCCGGTCAGGAGATGGGGCTTGACCCTGAGCTGCCTCCTTCTCACTGCCTTCAGCCCTGCTCAGGCTCTGGGCTTGCGCTTATGGATGCGTGTGTGTGCTACTGACACCCGCTCCTTGCCTCCCTGATGTGATTGTCTTCTGACACCCCTCTGATACTCCATTACACATCCTCACATTATTTGTCAACTCTCTGCCTCCCATCTGGACCACAAGGTCCCAGAAGGCATGACCAGGTCTGCTTCTGTCACTGTGGAGTCCTCAGCAACCAGCAACCAGCACAGGGCCTGGCAAACAGAAGACATTTGGTGTGGAGGACTTGGGAAATGAATAGACAGGTGGAAGCTGACATGATGGGGTTCAGGGAGCACTAAGAAGTGCTGCAGTGGGAGGAAGAGCCTGCCACCCCTGCCCATATCAGCTTTGGAAATCAATGGGCCCTATGGAAGAGTGAGCCAGGAAGACAGGGCAGTGCCGTGAGAGGCAGGACCATACTTCTGTTCCTATTAGCCAGAAGAGGCTGCACCCCACCTGCCCTGTGGGGAATACACAGGCTCCTCCCCTAAGATCACCACCACTCCCCAGAGCCGCAAAGCATCCCCAGAGCCGCAAAGCATCTGCAGTAGAAGTGGGCACTGCCTGGGGGCTGGGCCAGGTCACAACACAGGCACAGGCACGCAGTAGGTGCTCAATATATGTTGTAAAATGAATGATATCCCTGCCTTACTCAAAAGGCTGCCAGGGCTTCCAAGGCCTGGTGTGCAAGGCCTCCCACTGCCATTTCTACCTTCTTGGTTGTGCACTGCCTCTTCCTCAAGCTCGCCCCTGCCCATGGCCCCTTCATCCCTTTTTTTATGCTGTGGTCCCATCTGGCCTGCCCCTCCTCCTGGCCAATTCCCCGGCCAGATCCTGTCACAGCTCACCGGCCTCTGTGGGGATGTCTCCCTGAGTGCTCCCAGGGCCAGTCCCGGACACACATGCAGTGTGTCAGGAGGGGTACTAAGGGCAGCCCGAGAGGTGAGTGGTAGACGAACTTTTGTTCTAGCCCCTCAGGGCCAATGTCCCCATTGCAGCCCCTTCTCTGGGGCATCCTGATGCTCCCATGAGGGCCAATGTCCCCTGTCGACTGCTGCAGGCTGGACAGGAGGAACAAAGCAAGGGGTGAGGGGCTAGGCCCATGGGGGCGTGGGCTCTGCTGGCAATGTCTCTGCTCTTCCCCTGGGCTCAGGCCTGGCTGGAGTCTTGAGTCCTAAGCCTTTGGAGACTTGGTGGGGCAGGGGGGTTGCCCTTGAGATGCGAGAGGTACAACCTGTGGTGGGGACATCTTAGAATGTGATGTGAGGATGTGTCTGAATTTGTGGGGGGCTTCCTGGGCTTTGCCTAGAAGCTTCAGATGGAGGCACTTGCCTATAGAGGAATGGAGGAAGGGACAGGAACATGGGGGTGGGGGGTGTGGTAACTCAGTCCGTGTCTCCTGGGCCAGGGAGGGCTAATGGGCAAGGAAGTCTAAGCCAAAATTCTCCAGAGGTGGAATCAAGGCTTAGGCTTCAGCAAGAGGGATCATGATCTGACATAAGGAAGAAATTCCAGACATTTGGTGGGCTCCAATTCTGGAATGGGACCCTGAGGACGTGGTGGCATTTCCCTTCCGAGTCAGGGATAGGCTAACATGCCGCTGCCTGGGGACAGGGAGTGGGCCAGCCCTCCTCCAGCCCCATAATTAGAGAAGCTGTTCTGGTTTCCTGGCATCAAGGACCTGTGTCCCCAGAATTCCTGGGACCACAATCTTGTGAGCCAGGACCTGACCTTGTCCCCCTGAGCTGCGTTGGGAATTTTACATGTGAAACATCTGTGACCTAGTTGGTGACCTCGAGGCCCATGACACCAACCCTGGGCTGCATTTCGCCTGACAAGTAACCTTGGGAACATTTTTCCAACTTGTGATCAACGGACTCAGGAGTGACCCTGAAGCTGCTAGAGCAGACAGCACTCTCATGGGAAAGCTCGGTGGAAATGGGCGTGTGCTATGGTTCTTGAGCGATTATGTGGGGTGCGGTGGGAGTGCACACAGGCCCTCGGGGCTGGCACCATTCCTCAAATTTGGCAGTGCACCCAGGGCTGGAGCCCTTAGAAATGCTGCTCTCGACAGCCAGGAAGCCAGGAAGGGTGACACGGTGCAGGGGGCAGCCGGCAGCCTCCTCCAGGCCAGGCTCTGGCTCCCTTGGGTCCTCTATGGAGACTTAGGAAGGCCTGACCTCCACTCCTTGTCCGCTGTCCCCTCCCCCCCAATCTCTCCTTCTAAGAGGAAAATCACAGGGAAGCAAACCTTGGGGGGAGAAAGGAAAATGTTTTTAATTAAAAGTTTAAGAGAATTCACGTCCTGAGGGAGTCGGAGCAAGAGAAGGCGGGGAGACAGTGGGGGCAGTGGGGGGGTCGCGGGAAAGTAGGCCACACCAGCTGAGGGCTGGAGCCCAATCCTTCCAAATGCCCGGGGCCCACCACTGCAGCAGGTTCTGAGCCACTGAGGGCTCTCTGTACAGATGAGGCCTCGGCTACCTCTGGTTTCCCATCTGGGGAATGGGTGGGGGAGGTGGGGCAGGGGGCTCAGCAGTGATGGCTGGACCAGAGCAGCACCAATTGCTGAGGCTAAAACAGCTTAAATTCCTGCACTGCTCCTTCTGCCTAGCCCTACCACTGGAGGCAGATGTTCCTGGTGCCCCTGGCTGGAGCTGCCATGCTTGGTCAGGGCCAAGGCCTGGGCCACCTGCTGGGGGGCTCCATATGTGCCCTATCTATAGTTCATTGTCTCAAGAAGCCCCTACCTCACGGCTAGTCCAGATCCTGGTCGGGATGAGTGGGGTGGAGAGTATGGGGGGTTCAGGGCAGCCCGATTGCTGTGGGATCTTGTCCAACAGGCGGGGTGACAGACAGATGTTAAGGAGGATCATTGGGATTCCTATAAACCAAGTATTGGCTGCACACCTGGCTCAGCTCATCCATGCATGGCCATGCATACTGAGCAGAGGCGTTTGGCATTCGGCATTCTGCCCCCTCACTCCCAGCCTGCCTGCCTTACACGTGCCTACCAGGGGCAACTCCACTTAGTGACTCAGTCTGAGCCTAGCTTGGCCTGATCAGTCCCTGAGTGTGAGCAGATACCCATAGGTGCTCCCAGAGCAGGGCTTGGTCAGCCCTACTCCATCCCTTCCTCCTGCCACAGGGAGGGTACAGACACCCTCAGCCCACTGACCTCCATCTGGTCACCAGGCCCCAGGTCCAGCATGTATGTTAAGGGGGCCAGTGCATGGGGTGGGGGGTCCTGTGCACAGGGGGTGGCCAGAGCTGACCTGCAAGATGGACTCATCCCCAGTAATCTTCCTCAATCCCATCCCTGCCTACCCCTTCCTGGGAAAAGGAAAAGGGGAAGGGAAAATAAGACAGATGCAGTATTTTGCAAAATGAGCTAATTGCACGGCAGTCATACAAGGAGATGAGATTAGCAGCATATTTGATAAAAGGAGACACAGGTATGCATGTGGGAGGTAGAGAAAGGTCACTGTTATCCCTGGGAGACTGTGGAGCTTGGTGCTTCTGCCAGGGCCATACGGAGTGGGGGCTGCAGCCCTGTCACTCAGGCCACAGTCACACAGCTTAATCCTGGGCCATGTGAAAGCCGCAACCTTAGGGAAACAAGTCAGTGTGTGCATGTACATGAGAACATACACGCTCATGTCTAGACACCCCCCATGGGATACATACACACATAAGCCCAGGAGAGGGAAGAACAGCCACACTCTCCCATGCCTCCCCTACACTCGCTCCCCTGCAACCTTGTGTCTTGGGGTTAGTTAGAGCTGTGCTTGTGGTGGGGGTCCTATGCACGAACATCCAAGACAGAAGACAGTGTAGCTGTAGCTGTCATTAACGGGGCCGTCACCACTGCTGGCTGAGAACGGATAGATGCATTTTCTCGTTTAAATGCCTACTCATCTGCTGGCCCCTGGGGTCAGGGCCCTCCCACCTGAGGGATGTGAGGGTACACCAGCCCAGGCTGTTCCTCTCATCTCACGGTACCTACTTCCCAACTCTTCAGCCCTTCATACTATGGGTGTATGGGAAGATGCTCTTGGACTCCCTAAGCCCCAGCACCCAGCAGGGCCCTGAGGCCCCCAATGACCAGAGCCAAAGGTCCAAGATGTAAGCTCAGAAGAGCTTCGAGCCCCTCAGAGCTCTGGGCAAGGATGTGTAGTGGTGCTAAACTCGCACAAGGACACGAAGATGGAGTGGCTCTGGGTAGAAGGCCACAGCTCTCACTCCCCGAGACGTGAGCACCACACACCACTGCTACACACCAGTCTCACCACGCTTCCCTCTGGGGAGGGGTCAGCAAACACCTGAGGACGGAAGGTGGGGGCGGGCAGGAAGTGCTGCCTACTTGCTGACAATCCCCATCGGTTCCTGGGGGTTCGGCCTTCTCACCCCACAGCCTGCTCCTGACCATCCAAGACGCCCTGTCCCCGTAAGTGCCACCTTCTCCACCCCCCCCACCCCCACCCAGAACCTGGAGGGTTCAGCTTGTTTCCCTTCCCATTCTAACCCCTAAGCTACACTCAACTCTGCCTGACCCCACACTCCTACCCGCAGGGCCCCTCCATGCTGTTCTCTTTCGCAGAATGTTCTTCCCCACCCTCTGGGAGGCAAACCCCCTCCTTCCCTCCAGCTTCAGCCTCAGCCTCAGCCTCAGTGTTACTTCTCTGTGCTTCCAGGTAACTGGGACTCTTTCACGAAAGCCCAAAGTGAGGTCAAGTGATGGCGATCTTCCCCGTGGCCCAAGCCCCTGCCTTGTAACAGTGATAACCACACAGCACACACAGGTCTAAGAGCCAGTCAAGTCTCAGCTCAGACAAAACCCTCGGCAATCCTGCCAGGTGGACTCTTCTCTGATCCCCTGCCCTGACCCTGTCTCAGTGCCTGTCTATCCATCTGTCCATCTGCCTGACGCTCATGCCTCCTCAAATTGGATGCTGCTGGATCTGATGACAAGGAACACAGGGGAGGCGAGGGGTGGAGCTGGGCCTGGGGAGGGACTCTGCATAGGGGGTGGGGAAGCCCCAAACTTGGCCTTGAGAGGCCTGAAGGCCGTCTCTGCCAGGAAGCTCCTGAGTTGTGCCAAGGGGAGACTGCACTGGTCCCTCCTAATCCTGCTCCTGGCCTGGGGATGCCCTTGCTGGTTCCCCGTACCTACCCAGTCCAGGCCCAGCAGTCAAGTGGGTGAATTGGTGGGTCATAGGTGGGGAGCTGCCTGCTTGCCCATCAACCCCAACTATCCAGGGAGGGGCTGGACCCAAGGCACCTGGGCAGCTGGCGATAGGGCCTCACACCCTCGGCTCCAGCTGGTGTTGACACAGCAAACATGCCGCGACTCCCATTCGCTGAGGCACCAAGTGGGCAAACACAGGAAGGCTGGAACAAAGGGCCTGACAACCGTGACCAGCCTCTCAAACAAGGGACCCAAGCCCTGTGCCAGGAGGCAGGAAGCATTAAGCAGCCTGGACAGTGTGGCCCACAGAAGTGGAAGCTAGGGACAGGCCCTTGATGAGGCATCCAGAGTAGGGGGAGCCGGCCTGAAGACCGATGGCCTGGGGTCAGTCCCGTGCTAGGCACAGACCAGTCTCATCCATGGGACTTGTCCCATGTGCATTCCATCTTGAATCGGTGTCACCAAGGTCTGGGCATAAACTCTGATGACAGATCTGTGAGGCTATACTTGCTGCTCCTACTGTCCGGGTAGGGAAACTGAAGCCCAGAGAAAGTGAGATCTGCCAAGGGTTCAGTGTGCTACTCAAGTGCAGAGTGGGGGCTATAGCACAGCAGTGGTTGAGGCCCCTGATTCTTGGCCACCTTCTGCTCTGGGCCTGGTCATGTGTATCATGAGCCATGCCACATCTTTATGGGGGACTCATGGCCAAAGGTTCTTTTTGGAACAGTGCAAGGTTAGGACTATGCAGGTTGTGGTCACTAGGTGAGGTTTCCACTAGACTGCAAGGAATGATGTCTCCACTGGGCATAGCCCTGCATGCCTCTGCCGAAGGCCCACCTCACAGTGTGTTTGTGCACGTGCTCTGCATGGCCACGCCATCGGGCGAGACCTTCCATCACCATATGCATGTGGATGCCCCACCATGAAGACATGTATGTGCTCTCTGTACCTCCGGTCTGTACTTTGCTGTGTCCTCCGCCTTGGACCCTCTTCCTCTGCCTGGCTACATCTTCAGCAACCCCCCTGCCCCCATCCCAGGTCCCCTAGGCCTGATCAGTATCCACAGGCTTACCACCCTGGCCCACACTTTGTGGAATGGGTCATATCACTGTCACCTTGAGCAGACTGCACTCTTTGAGGGAGGAGCCCCATAGGTCTATTCCCCCATCTCTGGACCTGGTAACCTAGTATGGTGCTCATACACACCGGTTGCTCAGCACTCGGTAAACAAAGGTTGAAGGAAGCAAACAGCACCCAAAGTACCTGGTATCCCTTGACACAGTGAGCCAGGATCAACTGATCTCCAGGAAAACCTTGGGGGACCCCACCCAGGGTCACTATGACACCATGGGCTGGGCTGGCCTTCAGGTGTGGGTTTGGAAAGACTAATGAGGGACCTCAGAGGGGCTTCTCACCATGCCTGTGCTGGGTGCAAGGAACCAGGCCCTCTCTGCCAGCAGCCCTGTGAGCCGACTCACTTCTCCCATAGGTACCCACTATCAAAGCAGAGGCATTGGTCCCTAGGTATGTTAAGCCATGAAAAATGGGGATGACAGAAGTGACTGGCTGCTCCCAAGGCTGCCGCACCCTGAAGGGGCCATGCTTACCAATGTGCAGCTACCACCCCAGGCCTCAGGTGGTGAGCCCTGCCCCCTACCTCTGTCATCTCTTCACCCTCCTCCCCTCCAGTGGAAAATGATGCACAGGCTACACCTGCTGGGCTCCCTTCCCAGCTCACAAAACCCGTATGGACAGACGCAGCCTGACTCACTTCTGCTCATGCTCACTGCCAGGCCAGGACTTGGTGCCTTCCTTCTTCCCTTCCTCCACTTTTGGAAATTCTACCAGCTCAAGTGCCACCACCTCCAGGCTGTCTCCTTAGACTTCCCCTCCCATATCAGCTGTTCTATACACAAGGATCTCAGAGTTTGTCTGTCTCCTCAAAGTATGGGGTCCTGGAGGATGGGGACTAGCTGGGCCACCGGCTCACCCTGCCTTAGATGCACCCTCCCTCCCCCAGCCCTTGTACATGAGGTTTCAGAACAAAGGGCCAGAAGCTATTAAAACTCAATTAAATTTCTCACTTCTCTGATCCTGAATTAGACTGGTTTGTCCCTGTGGCACCTGCGGGCCCTGTTCTTCCACATCCCAGCATCTGCCCCATGTGTCCAGCTAGGACCCCCAAGGAGGTGGGCAGAAGCAGGAGAGGATCCTACCTCAGCGCCGGCTTCTCTGGGAGTGCAATCCAATGTGTCTCCCCTGGGGGCCCACGGCCGTTTCATCCATTTGGCTGACCCCCCACCCTCATGCCCTAGATTCCCTTTCCTGTGGTAGTCAGGACATACAGGTTGAATAGGAACCCACTCTCTAGCTATCTATCCACTCTCTAGCTATCCTGTGTCCCCCAACTGAGGTCTTGCCCCTAGGCCCTTGTTTGTGCTCTGCCCTCTGCCTTGCAGACCCTCAACTTTTCCTTCCCCACCCTGGGGCTTCCTCTTTGCTCTAGTCAGCATGGCTCTACTTCCTCCCAATCCTCAGGAGCTCCGTGAGGAGCAGGCACACAGGCTCAGGAGCCAGGGTGACCTGGGGGAATTGTGACCCTGTTTTAGCCAGGCAACAGCCAAGGCTGGCACTGTCTCTGCACCTCTGTTTCCTCATCTGTAAAATGGTAATTCTGCTCTACAGTAAAGCAGAGACTGGCTCCACACCTGGGGTCAGGCTGGGGGCAATGGGAAGGTTTGCTGAATGACTGAGTGAACACGCAAATGACAGGGAGACTGAACGGTGCTATGGGGAAAGCACCTGGCGTCATGGAGCAAGGCCACTGGGCAGGTGAGGCTGACACCCCCTCTTGGAGCAAGTTCTGGGTCTGAGGTGCCTTGGCTAAGGGATCTCCACAAGAAGTGGTCAATGCTGGTCAGGGCAGACAGGATGTTGAGCTTCCTGGCCTGACACATGGCCCTTTAGTTTCCTCTGACCTTCAGCCACTAGGGAGAGCTCAGCAGCAGGGCGGGGGGTATAAGGCTGATCCACCAGGCTCTGTGGACTCAGGGGTGTTGCACCCAGGCCCCTAGATCCTTTGGCTAGAAGATGCTGGGGCATGACCACAGCTCTTCTGACCCTTCTTGAGGTCCCTGTACTATGGAGGAGGAGCCACGAGAGGAGCCTGCTCTACAGGGGAAATCCTAGGAACTAGGGAAGGCTGGCCCGAACACACAGCTCGGCCTTTCTTTAGCCTGACAGGCCGAGCCAGGCCCTCATCTGACCACCACTGGGTAGGGCGAGTAGGAGAAGAGGATGAATGAGGTTTCCCCTAAGGATCCTGGGGACACACCCCACCTGCACGACCTCCCTCTTCATTTCCAGGGAGGCTGGCTGAGGCTGCAGCTTTCTAGGGGTCTCTGGCCACACCATGTATCCTCCGAGGAGGCCATCCCCATGTACACCTCCACCAGTTGCTGGGAGCGGCGTGTCTTTGCCCAAGGCTCACGCTGACTCCCAGGGCCTGTGGGTATATGGGGAGCACACAGCAGCTTACCTTTCCTTCCCTACACGTTCAGGCCACCTCGGAGGAGGAGCTCCCTCTGAGCCCTGTTCCTGAGTGGTCACTCTGCCACCACATGCTGCCTTGTCTCTCCTGAGTGCTCACCACGGCCAGGTCCCCGTCCTTGTTTCCTTGTTGGCCGGCTCTCTTGCTGCCTCCCTCTGTTAGGTGGGGGTCCCCAAGAGTTCCCACATGAGAAGCATTCAACAGATGTCCATTCACTTATTCTGTGCTCCCCCCATCCCTGGGGGCCCCAGGTGGCTCCTCTGGGTGGCACTGGCACCTTGCCAGGAAGCAGCAGCGCTGTTTGGGTGAGGGGAGAATAATCAGCCTTAAACGTCGCAATCAGGGAGAACAGGCTGCTCAGGCCCCTGGCGCCCACGCGTGCGCCTAATTGGCTCTACGTGTCTGTGGCTCCTTTCAAGAGCGGGAAAGTGGAAGGGTCAAGATCTCTTAATGTTTGTAATGAAGGGGAGGCAGAAGCCACTGCCGGCCCCACGTAAACACCTTTTAATTGCACGGAGAAGGGTGGGCAGGGGCAGCCCATGCTACAGAATCCCTTGCCTGTCTGTCCCCCATTACTGTGGCTTTTAGAGCTTCCCAGTCTGCAGTCAGATCCCAGAGGGTGACCTCCAGCCAGAACGCAGAGTCACAGCCCTTGCACCTGTTGTACAAATGTTCCTGAGACTCCTACTCTGGGCCAGGCCTCCTCCAGGCCTTGTCCTTTCAGGGCTGATCTGCCCGTCCAACCCCCATCAATCAGTGCAGCGGAGGACCCAGCTCTGAACCAGCCTCTGGCTGTCTCAGTGCCAAACTCTTCCCCCCAAATCCTTGCTGCCTCTTCCAGGCAGCCCCAAGCTCAGTTTTACCCTCTTAAACTGAAGTGATCTTCCTCCTGCTACAGCTGCCCCATTCCATCTGCACTTCTCTGAGGTCCCCATGTCCCCTGCTTACGCGGCTTTTATTCATCATGGCTGCATCTCTCTGTCCCATTACACCAGTGGTTCTCAACCAGGATTTGGGGGGAAGGGAGTTTTCCCCCCAGGTGACATTTGACAAGATTTGGGGACATCTCTGGTTGTTACAGCTGGGGGATTGGTGTACTACTGGCATTTAGTGGGTGCAGGGCAAGGACGCTGCTGAGCAATCCTACGGTGCACAGAGCAGCCCCCACAACCAAGAATTATCCTGCTTGAAATGTCAGTAGTGCTGACACTGAGAAACCCTGCCTTGGATGAAGCCTTGGAGAGAAAAGCAGCAAGTAAGCAGGAGCGAGGTGGAGTGTGCTCCCTCCTGACAGGAGTGGTCTGCTCTACAGCTTGGGAGGGGGAGCTCCCCGGCCCCCTCCCTGGCTCATTCCTTCTATTCCTCTGAGCACCCAACCCAGGGCCCAGTTCCTGAACAGACCTGGCCACACTGCCAACAATGCATCAGTTTAATTGGGTTAAGTGGCCATTAGCGGCAAAAGCAGGGCGGCTGTGTGCAGAAGGGTTTTTAATTTTACTCTTTAAATGATGCTCGCTCCCCAGAGAGGTGACTGAGGGTGGGAACACTGCCCACTGGAGCCCCCAGATCCAGGGCTGCAGCTGTGCCATCCCCTGTCTCATCCATCTGGGCCTCACAAGGCTGGGCTGGGCCTCACGGGTGCACAGTGTCTGTCTCCACTGCCCAAGGAAGAACCTGTGGGTGCAGGCACTTGCCCAAGGTCACTAGGCCATTCCAGGGCAAGCCACTATCAGAGGAGGCCAGAGCCCCATCTCTTCTTCCCTCAGCCCTGTCTACACCCTGCAGTCAGCAAATGCCATGTGGCCACCGGTGGTAGTCCAGAGGAGGCCAGTGTTGGGGGGCAGTTTGTGGGGTCTGAAGCCCAGCTGCCCAGATCTAAAGCCTGAATTTGGTGTGGGGCTTAGGGCCAGTGGTTTAAACTCTCTGGGGCTCAATTTCCTCAAATGTAAAATGAGGATACGATACTCTCGGCTTGTAAAGAGGATTTGGAGAGATCTGGAGTGTTCTGGCTCATCGTAGGCTGGGCACCTGATAGGCACTAAGAAAGAGGCCAATGATCATGGGAGGGAATTATTTCTGCCCATTTTAGGGGAAACATTCTGACTTCTGAATCTACATAAATCATCTGTGGGGCACTGAGAAATATTGAAGCTCAGCCCCATCCCTGGAGAATCTGATGTACTTGGTTTGGGGCGAGGCCTGGGCATCACCATTTAAAATCTCTCCAAGTGACCTCAATGTTCAAGCAGGTTTCAAAACACTGCAGGAAGACAAGGGGCACCTGGGTGGCTCAGCTGGTTGAATGTCTGACTCTTGATCTCAGCTCAGGTCTTGATCTCAGGGTCATGAGTTCAAGCCCTGAGTTGGGCGTGGAGCCCACTTAAAGAAAAAAAGTTTGAAAAACACCATAGGAAGACAAAGGTACAAAGGCACAACGTCTGGAAAGGTCTTGGCCCTGGGAATAGCAGGAGGTACCTGAGGTGGAGCATGGGGAACATGGGCATGGTAGAAGGGGAGAGCTTAAGGACTGAGGTCTCTAGGTCCTGGATCCCTAGTCAAGCCTTTCCACTGCCTCTGGTTTGTTTGAAGTTTGAGGTAAGAGGGTCTCCCCCAGAGCAGGCTCTAGCCACACTGATGTCCCTGAGTGCTCTGGCCTTGGGCTTCCCATTCTCTGGGAACTGAGACAACTGAACCACAATGCCCATGGCCCCACCACTGAGAGGAGGCTGGAACCCCTTGCATTCGGGTCACTCCTGACCTTATCAAGGCTGTATCTCCTCTCACAGCCTCTCCTCTAAGCCACAGAACAGAGGTATCAGGGATGGTGCTGAAGGTGGCACAACCTTTGGGGACACTGTTTTCTTTGTGGCCTTTATAAATGATGGCTCCTGGAGGTATGAGACTGAGACCAGAAGTACTGGGCAGGGATGGTCTCATGTCCCTATTTTACAGAGAGGGATGCTAAGGCTTGGGATGGGACTAGACTGAGTGCTCTATGAGGGCAGGAGCAGGGCCTGTCCTCCCCCTGCCCACCAGCACCAGCCTGGCACACAGTAGTCCACTAGAGAATGTTGATGACTCAATGGAGGAAAAAAATACAACCAGGAAGAAATGACCTTTCTGACAAGGGCTGTGTGTCAAGGCCCCAGCAGGGAGGACAACAGAGTCCAGATTTGGGCTGCCTCCAATGTGCTGTAAGTTGCTAAGGCAACTCTGCCTCCAATGTGCTGTAAGAACTCAGGTACCTCCCTCCCTCTCCTGGGACTTAAGACCCTTAGAGAGTGGGCCTTGGCTCAGAGGACCCATCTCCCTGGTAGTAGAATTCATAAAACAGCTCCCCTCCATGTTTCCAAAGCTAAGGCCCTAGCAGGTTTCCTGGACTTGGGAATGCTGGTTGCCTGTGTTGCAAGGTTCCCGACCTGGCCCTGCTCCTTCCCTGACTCTTGCCTGCATAAATCACCTTGTGCAGCTTGGAGAAACTTGTAACAAATGTCTAATTGTCCCTGATTAGATGAGCCAATGAACTTCCGTCCTGTGTTGCTCAGATTCCTCTTTGCAAGTCCCAAATTAAAATTCCAGACCAGAGCAAGAGGATTTAAATTGGATTACTGGATGGGGTCCAGGGAGAGAGGAACAATGGACGGGGGGGGCAAGGGGTCCAGGCCCCCACATCCCTGCCTCCATATGCACCCAGGCTGCAAACAAATGTGAGAAAGGAAAGAAGGGCCAGAACTTGATTAAAAGCAAATTTAAAACACAATTAAGACCAAAGCTCATCCTGAACAATTAGGACCAAGGCAGGGGAAGGATGGTTGTCCTCTGCATCCTCTGGGGATATGGACAGAAGCATCTTGTGGGCCTAGAGCCAGAGGCACTGCAGCAGGGGGGTTCATGGCCCAGCAGAGTGCTGGGAAGGTAAGGGTGGTGGGCTCTGTGCACACCTTGGAATCATGTGGGAGTCAAGGGCATGGCTTAGCATCAGAGTGACCCGGGTTCACATCCTGGCCTGATGCATGGCATGTCTGAGTCTCTGTCCCCTCTGTGAAGTGGGCCTCCCTCATGGGGTTGCAGTGAGAGTAACCTGTGACAGACAAGACATGGTGAGTGCCCAAACAGTGAATGCCCTTTTCCATCATTCTTTTTTCTTTTATTTGAGAGAGAGAGAGAGAGAGAGAGAGAGAGAGAGAGAGAGAGAGAGAAACAGCACATGTGAGAGCAGGGGAGAGGGGCAGAGGGAGAGAGAGAGGGAGAGAAAGGGAGAGAGAGGGAGAGAAAGGGAGAGAGAGAGAGAGAGAGAGAGAGAGAGAGAGAGAGAGAGAGAATCCCAAGCAGCAGGATCCACGCTCAGAGTGGAGCCTGATGTGGGGCTCGATTTCAGGACCCTGGGATCATGACCTGAGCCAAAATCAAGAGTTGGATGCTAAACCAACTGAGCCCTTCAGGCTCTCCCCCATCATTCTTCTATTGAAAATAATTTGTGGCATGTCAGGCTGGCTCAGTTGGAAGGGCATGCAACTCTTGATGTTGGAGTTGTGAGTTTGAGCCCCACACTGGGTGTAGAGATTACTTAAATAAATTTTAAAAAAATAAAAAGAAAATAATTTGTATTTGGCACCAACTATGTACCAGGCCATGGGCTAGGCTGCAGATGCAGTGGGAAGGAGAGAGACCTCTGCCCTGCCTTGAGGGGCAGGGTCCAGCATGTGGGTGGGGTATAGAGAGAGTTGGGATCAGGACCCAGGCCTTGGGCTCTACCCTCCCTGCCAAGCTATCAAGGTTGATAGTTTGTCTAGAATTGGGGAGAAGAACTTGGGGAGGGACCTCAGACTTGCAGTGTCCGGGGAGGATGGGCAGGGGGCTGGGCCCTGGGCTCCATCTGTGGAGGGCAGGTCAGGCATCTGTCATTGCCACCACTCAGCACCTCTCATTGAGGGAACTGGTCCTAAAGCCAAGGTGGGCAGCGGGCCTAAAGGATGCCTCTTCCCAAATTTATCAGAAAGTTTCAACACAAGTTCAGGGCTGGTTGCCCGCACTTTGTAAATTAGAGGAAAGTAAGGAAGTAGTGGGCAAATGAGGAGTCTGGAATGAATGGAAGAGAGAGAGAAAGAGAGGCAAGAAAGGTGGGGACAGGATCCAGGTCAGTCCCAGTTCTAGGAAAAGCAAGGAGGGGACATGATATGCTGGATGGATAGGGCAGCAGAATGTTTCTCACAGTCAGGGGAGACACTCTTGCCCTACCCTGGGACTGCTGTCCCAGTTGAAGGCTGGGCTTTGCCTCCTCCCCGGGGCAGTTCATTTCTCCAATTGTCTCCCCACCTGTGACCAGGAGTTCCTGAAGGTCAGGCTGGACTGGGGCTGGGCTCACTCTGGGTCGTCTGGATCCACCCTGGGTTGGGAGGCCTTCAGGCTCCACTTCCTCTGGGACTCTGGTCCCAGCATGCCAGCCTCTCCCTATTCTATGATTCCAGGTCACACAGGAGGGGCAGGGGACCCCAGGGGGATGGCAGGGCCCAGCTCCTGGGGAAGAGAGTTCTCTCCTTGGGGCCTGGATGTGGTGGGGGCTTGAGCTAGGTCACTGACCTGATTTAACCCTGCCAGGCCCCTGGTCTGAGCTTGGGTATGGCTTGTATGGATTTGCTCATCCTTTAAAAAAAAAATAGTTTTACTGAGATACAATTCACATACTACAGAATTTACCCACATAAAGTATATAATTCAGTGTTGGGTTTTTTTTTTTTTTTTTTTTTTTTAGCACATTCAGAGTTGTACAACCATCACCACAATCTAATTTTAGAGTATTTTCATCACCCCAAAAAGAAACCCTGTACCCATTAGCAGTCCCTCCTTATTCCCCCTCCCTTCCAGCCCTAGGCAACCACTAATGTACTTTCCATTTCTGTGGATTTGCCTATTCTGGATATTTCACAGAAATGGGATCACACAATAGGTGGTCTTTTGTGGCAAGCTTCTTTCACTTAGCAGAATGTTTTCAAGTTCATCCATGTTGTCATGTGCATGATCAGTACTCCATTCCTTTTTATTGGACTCCTCTTTTTGACACAGGCTGAGGCTGGGGCAGTGGCAGCTGTGCCTCTGATCTGCGGGCAGCTTAGACACTCTCCCTCATTTACTGCACAACCTTGTAGCTCTAGAAGGCCCTCCCCACCTGCACTCTCTTGGGGTGGGTGGAGTTCGACAGGCCTGCTGGCTTTGTACAAGTGGTCAGTGCAGCTGAGTAGGGTCTGTCAACTCCCAGAATGGCAGCACCTTGGAGCTGACAGGCACAACCTCTCTAAGATTAGAGGGGGAGAGTGAGGCTCAGAGGGAGGCAGAGAAACATTCAAGGTTATGGGCAGAGCAGGGGCTCCAATCCCTAGCATTACATGGCTCCTACATTCTCTGTGGGGCATTTGGGGTCGTTCCACATCCCCCACCCCCCATCAGAGCTGCAGCCTACCCTCCCAGCCATCAGCAGATGCTCACCCAGGGCATGCTCATAGAACAGAGGAATCTGAGAACTCCAAGCCTGCCTGGGCCCCACCTTCATGCCCGCACAAGAGCCCCAAGACCCCAGGTCACCCTCCAGATAAAACTATCTGTTCCTGCCATTGCTGCCCACAGTCCAGGTGGGCACAGCCCTGCCAGTGAATTCAGCCTGAATACAGAGGGCCAGGAGGGCCACGTGTTCACGCTGGGTAGGCACACTGCCCACACAGTGCAGAGCCACTCGCCTGGCCCTCCCTCAACCCACATAACTGCACCTACCTTCAGGGCCTGCACCTTCCTGTCCAGCAGGCTCTCGATGTCTCCTGCCACCTTCTCCACCAACTTCTGAGGCTCGTTCTCCTGCACCTCAAACAGATTCCTGTTGTCCTTGTAGATCTAGAAGGAAGCAGGAGCCAGGGGTGAGGCCAGGGTGGTCCCACATTTCCATGTCACAGCCCCTTCATATCCCCCCTGCACAGTATGATCCAGCCCTTGGCCCTGCCCCAACTCTGGCTCTGGCCATTCGGAGAGCATGGACATCTGAGGGTTGGGCCCACTGCCCTCCTGAACTTGAAGAAAGGCTACTACGGTCATGGGTTTCACAGCTTGCCCTGGTTGTGGCTGGTGGGATGGGGTTGTCACTGCCTTCTCTGGGACTCAGGGTTCCTCCTCCCAGGAGCCATGAACAACAACCGCGTGACTAGTTCAGAGTGGCTGAGAGCAGCAGAGGCGGAAGGGTGGGTTCAATAGGAGGCAGGGTGTGTGTGTTGGGGGGGAGATGGGACCAATAAGCACACACGGCATACCACATGCCTGCTGACATGAGGACACTGTCACACTCACTACACCACATATGCATCACATATAGCCACCCCTATACCCTTTTTTGCTGGTGTTGCCCCAGAGCATTTACAGAAACTGCAGTGGGGACTCTAGGCACCCCTAGGGGTTTCTCTCTCATTCAGCGCACAGAATATGGGGGCAGGGACCAGGGAAAAGGAGGCATGTGGGGAGGATAAATCTGCCCCTCTCTCCTTGAGAACTGGGTCTGTGCCACACTCACGTGGGGGTATAAAGCTGACAGTCTGCATCTGCATGCGTGTGTGTGTTATGGCTCAACACACATCCATCTGTGTGCATGTGCCTGCATGTTGGGGGTAGGATGGGGTTAGGGCCTCTAGATGAAGCCTGGGGCTTATATGTGAGTCACAGAAGTGAATTCAGACGGCCTCTTTGTTCCAGGCTGGGGTCTTGGGTGTCTGCACATGCATGGATGTGTGCATGTGCGTACGTGTGTGTGCATTGTACACTCACGTGTGTCCATCCAAATGACCCCAAGAGGTCTGCTCCCAAAGCTGACTCCTTCACAGAGGTCATATGCCACTACTGAACTGCTGCCATCGGGCCACGCCATTGGGCAGTGCAGAACCAGAGGAATGCAGAGAGAGAAGAGGTGATGAGGAGGAGATAAGGAGGTGGGAGAGGCAGCTGATGAGAGACAGACAGGCAGGCAAGATAAGGTCGGAGAGTGACAGCCAGACGAGGGGGAGATAAGGCCTCCAGCAGTTCATGGGGGAGGAGTTGGGGGATCAGGCGCCAGAGCCCCTGCCCTGACGCCCACTCAGCACCCAGCAGTCCAAGGGTTAAAGTGCCACACAAAGCCGGCTCAGGCAGTCTCCTCCTCCTGCCGCCCCCCCATCCCTCCCGGCTTCTCTTTTCTTTTTGTCCTTCTCTTAGAACAAAATAATTTGTGGCGAATTCACTCCTTCCCACAGAGCAGTGCAGATTAGAGGGCGAGGCATGAGGCCTGGACGCAGGGCCAGGGAGGACGGAGGCCCCAAGTGGGCATCAGGCCAGGCTGTTCCCTGGGTTCCCTGGGCTGGGCCTCAGGGCAGAGGCCCCCAGACAGAAGATGGTGGAGACAGAGATCAAGGAGGGGTCTGAGTCTGGGGTCACTGGGAAATGTGGAGAGCCTGGAGTTCAGTGCCCACTGTTGGGGGGAATTGAGGCTCAGAAACAAGAAAGGACAGGTCAAGTCCACACGACTCTTCCTCCTGGACCTCTCCTTCCCAGGTTTCAGGGCTTTAAAAATACACCCTTTCCCAAGCATGAGCTGCTGGCCTGGAGCCGGGACACCCTGGGCTTGTTGAGGCCAGCTATACTTTCTAAAGCCTCGGCCGAGTGCACCCTGGCCCACTTGTGCCAGCAGGGGGCGCAGCTGCCTGGCTTCTCTGGGTAGGGGATGAAGTTCGGACACCTGACTCTCCTGTCAAGGTCATTCCCAGGTGTCCCAAACAGGGCTGTGGCTGTCCATAGCCGCGGCAGTCCTGGATCAGAGGCTGGACCAAGCAGCCTCCTGACAACTCTCCTCTGGGAGCCCCGGAGTTCCTCCCCACAGGATCCAGGGTAGCCCCTGCAGCGTCGCATGGTGACTAAGACAGGGCTCAGGAGCCATAGAGGGAGTGGGTCTCCAGGTGGCAGGGTCACACCCCAGGGCCCTGAAAGGTGGCATAAGGGCTTGAAAGCAGGAACCCTGCTAAGAGTCACCTCACGTCTGAACCTTGGTGTCCGATTTATTAAGCGAGAGAACAGCAGTCCCCTCTCTGCAGGCTGATGGAGGACTGCAAAGAACCTACACTATTGTCGCTGCTGCTATTGTTGAGGATCACCAGAATTCTGCAGAAGGAATCACAGTCCCTCCCTGCCTCCACTCTCTCTGCTATATCTGTACACTAAGGATCTGAAGCCATTGGCTTCCATTCCTGGGCAGACAGCCGTGGTCTCCTGGGGTTGGCTCACCCCCAGCCCCACCCTCTTCCCAGGCCTTCCTGGGAAGCCCCTCTCCAGCCATACTGTTCTTGTCTCCAACACCTCAGCCTGGGCCCGAGAGGTGACAACAGGGGAGCCTAGACACAGAGACGCCACTGATACAGCACAGCCAAAGCCAGCTCCCTTCCAGCTCTCCCCAGGCACTGGGCCTGTGTGTAATGGACCCTTGGCAAATGCATATGCCCAATTCCCTGCTCAAGAGCAGAGCTCTGCGACCAGCTAGACCTCAGTCTGACTCATATTCCTGCTTGCGGCTGTTCTACCCCTTGGAACCTGGTGCTTCATCTGCCACACTTTCTTCCTGTCCCAAGGACCCTCTATGACATCTTTCTGCTGGCCCCCGGTGTCAGCATTGGTGGCCTCTCTAGCCCATTGACCTGGTGTGTCCCTGCAGGCTTCTGGGTCCCCAGCCTATGCTGATGCTCACTACCACACCTTTGCTCATGCTGTCCCTGTTTCCCATCTGCCTTCCCTGCCTTTCTAAATCCTCTCTAGAGCAAGGGTGGTAAAATGGGCTAGAAGGAGTTTCTGGAGAGATGAGGGCTGAATCCTAGAGCCTCAGGGCCTGGTCAAACTACCAGCCAAGCCTGTGCCCCAATCCCAAAAGAGCCCCTGAGACATAGTAGCCCTTGTTCCTTCTATCCCGAGTGCTTCATCCCTCTAAACATTCCCCTGAACCTGTTCTAGGTGCCCCTGGCTCCTGGGGGTGGGACCTGAGCTGAGCCCTGTGTCCCAGGGAGATCTGAGTGACACCGTTCAGCAGATGGTCCCACCCTGGGAGATAGGGCATCTCTCCATTGATGCTGTCTGAGGAGGTGCTTTCTACCTACAGGCCTAGCAGGAAGCCTGGGAGACCCCAGGGCAGAAAGTATGCCAGGGCTGGCTCCCCTTGAGCCCCAGCCTCTAGCCCTGGTCCCTGGGGTCAGCTTAGAAGCAACAGACAGGCCAGGGTGCACCGGGTGCAGGGCCTCAACAACCATAGCAGGACCGCACGCCCGCTGGTGTCCTTGGCCCAGCAAGCTAATTGGAAAAACCCAACAGCTCCTACAGCAGCACAGCCTCCAAGGCCCTGACTTCTGCACAGGCGGCTGGACTGAGGAAAGATTTGGGGGCTCACAGGTCTACAGGTTGTTGCAGCTCGGCACCAGCCATGATGGGGGAGGAAGAGGCAGGGGCTCTATCCCACAGAGATGATGAACGGTAGTGGGTCAGGGCAGCAGACTGGCAGACAGGCTGGCTGGAGCCAGGTGAGCATATGGAGGTGGGATGGGGGGAACAGGGCTGGGAGCAGGGGTGGCTAAGACCCCAAGGGATGACAATTCAGAGGCAGCTTGCAGCCCTTTGTTCACAGGAGTCCCTGGTTCCCCTCAGATACCTATGGCTTCCTCCCCTGAGGGCACCTCCCCCACTCAGTTATGGAGACCTGTCCCTCTATCTCTCCCCTCATCTCTTCACCTCCCTCCCTGTGCGTCCCAGTACTGGCCTCAACCCCAACCCTCTCTCAGCTCTAGTGATTCTTTAGTTAAGTGGTATATCTGGCCAGCCTTTCGGCCTAGGATTTTAAGGGCTTGTGGAGGCCAAGGTCAGGGGCCCCAGAACCTCTGCCCAGCCCCCCTGCTTCCCCAGGGGGCCTCCACATAAAGAGGAGCCTAGAGGACACCTGTAGATACGACGACCTTGGGCAGGAAGCCTGGATGCACACAGGGGCAGACAGAGCCACCCTCGTCCCCACAGCTCCCAATGGTCCTGACTCGGAGTGGGGTCAAGTTCTGAGGTACCTGGAAACAGAGACAGCCATCACAGGAGACTAGAGACCCCAGGACTGGAGACCTGGACGCCTCAGTCATACTGGAGAGGCTCTTTGCAAAGTCCCAGAACCGGCGGCAGTGGGGCCTGGCCCTGAGCCAGCACCTAACCTGCCCAGAGACAGTAGGAAGGTGGGGAGAAAGGAGAGTAAAAGGAAGGCGAGGAGGGGAGGGAGAGGAGGGCAAAGGGGAAAGAGGGACAATGGAGGCTCCGGGAAGGATGCTGTTCACTGAGTGCTGGCTCTGGCCACCCTGGGGCAGATGTTTTCACACCTGGCCTCACTGATCTTGGACAACCCGAGGAAGTACGCTTCTGATCATGTCCATGTAGCAGACAGGGCACTGAGGGTCAGAGAGCTTAAGTTATACAGTAGAGATCAGATTCAAACCAGATCTGTCTGACCCAAAACCCTTGCTTCAGGTCACAATCTGTGCACTTCGGTTCCCTGCACTTATTCCCGTACTTGAAGGTGAGGCACAAGGTGAGGGAACCAGGGTCACACTGAAGGCCTCCATTCTGGAGAGAAGGAGGGGCGGACTGGCAGAACCAGCCTGATGGACTATATAACCACCCAACACTGGGAGTAAAACCAGGTGCGTGTGAGGCTCCTCTCCGCAGCGAAGGTGAACGGGCCCTAATCTCTGGAAAATTAAATCAGAAAGAAAATGGAACGAGAAAGATTTGACACAGGCTGGGCCCTGCTGCTGGCTGTCTCCTCACAGGCCCAGGCTCAGTTGGGTGTTCAGCTACCCGGGTGCTCCAGCATCCTGGCTCCCTCCCACCACTCAGGTTACTGATGGGCAGGGCACAGGGAGTAGAGCCCCACAATACGACCTCCCAGGGGATTTGCTATTCTCTAACCCCGTCCAGTCATGTCTCAGTATCCAGTCCCCGGTCTTTTTTTTTTTTTCAACGTTTATTTATTTTTGCGACAGAGAGAGACAGAGCATGAACGGGGGAGGGGCAGAGAGAGAGGGAGACACAGAATCGGAAACAGGCTCCAGGCTCTGAGCCATCAGCCCAGAGCCCGACGCGGGGCTCGAACTCACGGACCGCGAGATCGTGACCTGGCTGAAGTCGGACGCTTAACCGACTGCGCCACCCAGGCGCCCCATCCAGTCCCCGGTCTTGAAAGGAGCAGCTGGTGAGGGTCCTAACCACCTAGCCCTCATGCCAACAGGCCCCTGCATGGAGAACAGCAAGGGGACCACAGATGGTGGGCTGGGCCCCCCGAGGCCAGCCCACAGGGGCAAGCACTGGAAAGGCCACAGGGTCACAGGGATTGGAATGGGTCACACTTGTGCCAGGATCAGGAGAGCCTTGGGTCGGAGGACAGGGATCTCCTGGTGGCTTAGGGACCCTGAGCTGGGCCAAGAGGTGGGGGAAACTGGTAGTGATTAGCTCAGGGACCCCGGCCAGTCAGGGCAAAGCTGGATCTCAGGCCTCCAACCTCACTCCCGCCAGACTGTTGCCCATCTCCTGCCTTTGCAGGGAAAATTGAGGGTATTGACACGGCTGCTAATCACCCTTAAAGGCCATAGGATCAATAGAGTACCCAGGTACCTGTGGTCCCCTCCCACTGAGAGCACTCAGGACTTAGGAGAGATCGAGGACAGATCCAGGACAGGTGGCAGCTCCTGGGCTCTCCCTTTACCCAAACCCTGAGCGCCACAGCTCAGGTCCTGATGGGACAAGGGGGGCTGCCCCATAGTGGGTGCATAAAACCCTAACCCAGCTGCTCTGGAGACAGTCCAGGCCCTGGACTATGTGTGTGGCTGACAGCTCTCTGCAGCCAGGGTGTAGCCCCTCCCTGGCCTACCTAGTGCGGGACTTACAGTAAAAGCAAGGGCAAGGGACCCTCAGAGCACACAGCTGGTGCACAGGCAGGGGACTATGTGCCACTTGGTCACATGTTCATCAGCTGCTGACATTCACCGGCTGCCACAGTAGTTCTCATGTGGCCATGCCACACTGCCACCATCCTGTGGTGGGTTGGTTCCATAGTTAGCCATATATGGTGTCATGTCACAAGCAGGGTTTGTACATGATCATGCTGGTTGCCACATTACCAACCTTCATACTGAATAGGGATTTCCTGGAATGAACCGTCTGTTTAGAGGAAGTCATGGACACCACCCAGGCCATTACAATGTGGTCCTATGGGGGCTGCAATGGAGAACATGAAGGCAGTGTGGGAGCAGAGAGGAGGGCTCCTGGCCTGGCTTTGAGGAGGAGGTCAGGATGTGGCCCTCCTGGGTGGCCCATTATTTGCTCCATTTACTCCCCACCCCACCCCCATGTCCTTACATTTCCACTGGGGCACGCCATATTCACGCCACTGGTTCTAGGGCCTTCTTGAGCTTGGGGCAGCAGAGATGGACCAGATCTTGTCCTTGCCTTCCTAGGACTCACCATCCAGAGGGGACAGGTGTCCCTTTGGACTGCCAAGGACAGAGGGGTGGCAGCAGGAAGAGGTATGCAAGAGACACTGGGAATGGGGCTCACCTGCTTGAGTACAGCCAACTTGGGGGGGGGGTGCTGTCAAGGAAAAGATTGGGATGGCTTTACAGGGGAGAGTCTGAAAGGCTGGGTGGAGTCTGCCAGACTCAGGGGTGGCCAGGGAATAGTGAACCGGGCAGGAGTAATGGCAGGTGCAGAGGCTGAGAGGAAGGAACATCAGTGGACTGTTCAGTAGCAGGAGCACAGGGGCTTGTGGAGGGCAGAAGGGAGGCTGGGGGACAGACTGTGAGCAGACAGGGAGGCTACATAAGCCAGGCAGCTCAGGAGAGGGAGCTGGGGCCTAGATCACAAGGTGAGAAGGCCTTGGTGGCTCAGTGGACCCTGGGCCCCCAAGAGGCAGCCAGTAGGAGCTCTCAACAGCAGATTTCCCTTGGAAAAACTCATAGGGGCACAGAGCCCCCGCCACCACCCCCAGCAACGCCTCCCTGTTTTTAAAGTTAAAGTTTCGTTGACTGTCATCCATTACCGCAATTAGTACATTATGTCTAATTATGCAATTAGTGTAAAAAGTGCACTTGCTGCTGAGAATGGGAAATTACGCTGCCTCGTTACGCTGTAAAATCCATGTCATAAAAAGGCTCAATCTCTTGTTTTTCAAAAGACACAAAACCCAACACAAAACAATAAACCAAATCCTCCCAACTGAGCTAGGGCCAGTCTGTGCAGCCCTCCCTGCACTTGTCTCCATGTAGACCCCCACCTCTGCGAGGCCTGCCCCGCACACACCCCAGGGCAAGACATGGCCAGCCACAAACACAGCTGTTTGCGTGACCATTCCTGGGTGTGGCCCATCTTTGCTCCTCTGAAACAGATGTGAATTTCTAAGCTGACTTTAAAACCGTGGTAATCCTGATTATCCAACCATTATTCCAGACTTGACTTGGAACAAGGCCTCTAGTGTTAAGGCCTATGTATTTCAGGTGAGAGCAGTCCCGGGTAGGGGGGCGGGCATGGCTCCATCCGGTTCCAGGCAGAAGTCCTTTCTCCAAAGTTCCTGAGGGCACAACTCTGAGGTCCCTAATGGCACCTGTGAGGAGAGGGTCATATTCCAGCTCAGGGAAAACTGGAGGAACTTTCTCACACTCAAGGCTCCCAAACCCTGGGAACATTGCCTGGATAGATAGGGAGCTCCCTGTCACAGGAAGCATGCAAGTCCAGCCATCAGGGGTGCTGAGCAGGAATTCACTCATGGTCACCCTGCACAGCGGGCTGGACTCTAGGCTGTTATCGTCAGACAGCAGCATCCCCATGGCTGTGTGCCTACGTGAAGTTTGCAGTCTGACCTTTCTCCCTAGGTTCTGGCTTCCTTGGTGGTCAAACAGTCTGTGGACAGGTGGGAGGTGAGAAAGGAATCTGACTGGAGGGCGGTGTGTCACTACCACAGAGGTGACAATGTCAAATGGCCAAGTCCATGGGGGCTAGCAGGACACACTCCAATGTCCCTGACTGCCATGTCAGCACTGGGCACCTGTGTGTCTCAAAAGGGCAATACGGTGCCATGGAGACTCTTGCCCAGCCAAGAATCTGCCCTCACTCCATGGAGATGATGCACAGACCAGCTGAGCTCAGATAAGGTGCTCACAGAGCAGAGAACCAGAAACATGGAGTCCCAGCATCCTAGGGTCCATGGGACACCAGGGCCCCTGCAACGGCACCCACTTGTAATGTGCACCCACTAGTTCTGGGTGCCATCCACACCCCACTGGGAAGCACTCACTGAGAAGTCAGCTGGATTGTGGGGATGGAGGGGGCGTGGGTCTAAACTCAAGGCATGGGTCCCAGACAGTTCCAGCCTTTGTCTACTCTTCCTCCAGGCCTTTGTCTACTCAGGTGCTCTTAAACAGCCGGGGAGTGTATCACAGCCCAACCACATGGACACCAGAGGAGACTCTTAGGGCCCCTGTCCTCCTGATTTGGTCCAGGATAGCATCAGGAATGGGGGACTTGAGCCCGAGGGGAATGGAACTGTAGGCAGATCCGGGGCCCCTGCTGGCTCCCCGCCCTGAGCAGGGAGCCACCGGCTGTCGAGGCAGCTGGGAGGGAAGCTGTGCCCAGCACACCAGCCGGCACGGGGGAGTGTGAGTAAACACACCCGCGCTTCCCAACTCGTGTGGCTGGTGTAGGCGCCTGTGTTTATGGGAAACAGGTTATCTGTGCCAGCGTCTGGGCCCCTTTGCCACCCACCCTGGCTCAGCTCTCTCCTGCTGCCTCCCTACCCAGTGGGCCCTGCCTGCCTTCCCCTAGGACTCCTCGGCCTCTGAGCTTTGGAGGGACAACAGTGAGGATAGGCCCTCCCCTCCAGGAGGTGAGACAGGGCTCTGCACTTAACCCACTGAGTCAGAACAATCCCCATAGGCAGGTATGGTTGTTGTCCCCATTTTACAGCTAAAGAAACCAAGGCTCTAGCAGCTGGACAAATGGGTTGGCAACTAGGCAGTAAGTGGAGGGGCCCATGACACTAGGCTTCTCAAGTTCCAGCCATCAGTTCCAGGTCTCAGGGCCACAGTCCCCCATCCCCTGGCAAGTCTGGTCTGCCCTTTACCTGGCTCACCACCTTGAGGAGCCCTGGTCCAGCATGGCCTTGGAAGTGGACCCTGCCCTCAAGAGCAGGGCACATGGCCCCTCTCTCCCACACAACAGCCTGAGGAGAAAGACCCCAGGGCCTGGTCACTGGCCTGCCATCTGGCCTCTTAAATCCCTTCCCCCTCTGAGCCCATCTTGGTTCCTATGGGGCCCCCCTCCTGCCTCTCTGGGCAAGAGTCCTGGCAGGGCAGGGTGAAGGGTTACAGGAGTCAGTGTGGGTAGAGGCTCCAGTGGACCCTTGGTGGTCCCGGGAGGGCTCCTAATAATTTTTACAGCTCTAGCTGCTATGGAGGTCTTATCTAAATGACTGTCCTTCATCCCAGAGTGGCGGGAACTTACCCCCATATACACCCTCATGAGATGGGTTTGAAAGTGGGCCTGAGGCACAGTTCTGAGGGCCAGGGAGCGAAGGACAAAGACTGCTTCCTTTGCCCACATCACCTCCATTCCACCCCTCCTAGCAGGGAGGGCAACCCTCTTCAGGGGCTGGGAAAGGTCTCTCAGGGAACCCCAGAATGGCCAGAAACCGACCCTGCCCTCCCAAGCTTCCTGGGAGAATGTGGGTTCACCTGATTTTCCTTTATCCGTCCCCCTCCCTGACCTGTGACAAGGGCATGAGGAGGTGCTCAGCAGCTGGATGGCTTCTTATCTCAAAGACGAGGCAACTGAAGTGGCAGAAGGGTAGAATCTGTCCAAAGGGGAGCCCTTCCTGGCCCTGAGTCCCCTCCACTTACAGCCAAGAATGGCTAAAAAGCCATGGCCTGAATCCTGGCTCTGCTCTTCACGAGTGGTGTGCCTTCGCACAAGCCTTCACCCTCAGCATCCACACAGCCTTGAGCTGCTTTGTGGGGTGTTCCTCAACAATGAAAGGTCAAATGCAAGGTGCTGCCGGCTTCTTGTGGGGCCTCCTTCCAGGGCTGCTCCCGAGGCCCTGAGAGTTTTCCCTGCCCCATGCTGTCTTGCAGGGCTAGCCTATCCAGGCCTTGCAGGCTGGAAGTCTGCCCTTTGCTGCTGAAACTCACTGCTGAAGCTGTTGCCAAATAATGACAGCACCAATCACAGAGAGAGGCCCTCAGGCTGACTGCTCTTATGAAAACATGAGATCTTCACGCATCAGGTATGGGGGAGAAAGACAGAGACAGAGGTGAGACCGGGAGGTGGCTGTGGCCTCCCATAATATCAAAGGGGCAAGGTCATTGAAGGGTCCTGCCCCATCCCTGGGCACACACTGTAGGTCCAGGCACATCCACCAGATCTTGCAGACCAGCTCGCACACACTGACCTCACTACATTCATGCCCAGTGCTAGAAAGCTGCTTTGGACGTTGCCAGGCCTCCTAGTTAGGCTCACAGAGAAAGCACCACAGCCTGGACAGACCCAACAACTGTCACGAATGTCACCTGGGTGACGCTCCATGGGTTTCCATCCATATGTCAAAAGGTGGTCTGTAGCCATTTGAAATGTTTTAAGCAGTGAAACTTCTCTGGCCCCAGGATGGTTGGGGCTACCTAAAGGTCATGGCCCTAAATCCTCCTGCTGGACACAGCAATGGACAGTCTCCTAACAGCAAGGGTGCTGGGCCTGGTGAGGGCAAGGGCACACCTGACTGACAGTGGCTTCTAGATCAGGTCTCCTGGAGGGTCACAGTGCTCAAGTGTCAGGCACTGATAAATCAGTGGGTACAGAGCCAAGCTGGTTCCTGCCCATGGTGAGTATGCAAGTGAGTGTACCAGGGAGCACAGCCATGCCGGCTATCTTGTCCACATCCTGCGCCAGCACCTCCCAACCCCATCTTTGTCCTTTCCCTCATTTTTCTTTTATTTTTCTTCTACTTCCAATTTATAGGCTCTTCTCGAATTTTATGTATCCCTGTAAGTGCCCTTAAATCTTCTGTAGAATTCATTGGAAGCATACATAAACAAACACACAGTACTTAGACACGGAAGCCTTGTACATGCTGAAGCCACACTCAGGACAGGAACACTTCAGGGACGTGTGTGCAACAAGGACAAGCACATGCTGGGGACACACGCCACAGGGGACCCATTCTCTCCCATCATTCACAGGCTTTCCTGAGCCCTCATAGGAAAGTTCCCACACGTGGACAGGAAAAATGCAGAGTGGCCACCACACAAGGATTTCGCACAGCTAGGGGGTCAGTGATCTCCACACCCACTCCCAGCTGGGTGCTCCTGAGCAGGCTCTGGTCTCTCTCTGTACCTCAGTTTCCCCTCACCACACTGTGGGGAGGGAGGGACCATCTTTGATGCCCCGAGTTCCGGGTTCTCCCTCCATAAGAACCCCAGTGGCCACTGGGGCCAAAATTTGTCTTTACTGTGCCCGCACACACTGTTTGCACCGTGAGGGCCCTTGGTCTGAACAGCCATGAACTTCAAAGTTAAGCGTACTCTGCTCAGGGGAGGCAGATGCTGTGTCTAGGATCGCAGTCTAGGTGGGCCACCTCCTCAGCGGGGTAGAGATTGCCACGGGAAATGTGCCAACACCAGTGGGGCCCATGAGAGTGTCCATGATGGCCGTCCACTATATCAAACTCTCACAAGCCCTAGTCATTGTCCCCATTTCACAGGTAAGGCCACTGAGGCACAGAGCAATTAGAGCTGGGATTCAGTGACTACACAGACTAACCACACACTGGAGCACAGACTGTGTTCCAGACTGCCCCCTCCACCTCCCAGCAGGTGGTCTCCATTCCATGGGAACCTGTGATCCTCCACAGCCCTAACCCTGCCCCCCCAGCTCCTCTCTCTGGGAAGCCACTTTTAATTCCCCCTCAGCTAGGCCCATGGGGCCTCTTGCCTCGGGGCTATGAAAGTCAGTGGGGGTCAGCTAAGTCTAAGGTGTTTGCAAACCTTACTCTGTTTTAAATGTTCCTGGAGAGCTCATCTCAAGGGCACCTAGGTGAACCCTCGCAGGAAATGCAGCCCCTTCAGCAAAACAAGCCCCTAATTCATCTGCCCAGGATCATTCACTCAGATCGATGCATGGTGCCAACTGAATCCTCAGTGGCCCCACCAGCCCCCAAAGAAACCATCAGGCCCTGAGGCCTGTCATTCGCCCAGCCTGTCTGCCCAGTGGGATTGTGGGGAGGACAAGCAAAGATCTGCACTGGGCACAGTGGTGGGCACGCTCCCAAAGAGGTGCTTCTACCTGCAGGAAACCATTCTGGCCTTGCCGGTATGGAAGTCTAGGACCTCAGGATGTAGATAGGCAAACTGAGGCCCAAAGGGAGGGGTGAGCAGCAGGGCAGGGCCAGGAGGACCCAGGTTCGAGCTGCTGGCACCTTCTTCCGTGCTAGGGAAGTCGGGGAAGACTTTCCAGGAGAGGAGTGGGAATAGATAGGCAAGAGAGAGTGTCCACCTGGCAGGTGAATGGCAAACAAAAGTAGAGAAGAATGAGCAGCTAGCCATGAGGTTGTGAAGGAAGCTGCTGGGCGGAAGTGTCTAGTGCCAGGACAGAGGCAGCTTCATCCCCTCACTGCAGCCATGGGGGCCGGTCTGCTAGCATAAACTCTTTGAGAACTGTGGGGTCACCTGGAGGACTGGGGATGGGAGGCCTGGGTCTCTGGCCCCTCCACACCACGCCTAGGTGCCTGCCAGGTCTTAGCAGCGACGATTCTCTGGGCTCCTGCGTCCTCTGCTCGGCGACCTCCAGGAGGAGGGAGGGACGCCTGAGCTTCTAGCTCTGTCAAGGGCTCCCTGAGCAAGGAGGCGACGAGGGCAATGATGCCAGCAGGACAAGAGCGGAACAAATTGCCCCAATTATGTAAGGCGGCCCTATTTCCTCCTTAGCAGGGAGAGGAGACCAGGGAAGCCATGTTCCCCTCTACC
The DNA here is from genome assembly GCF_028749965.1 of Puma concolor. Classification (NCBI taxonomy): domain Eukaryota; kingdom Metazoa; phylum Chordata; class Mammalia; order Carnivora; family Felidae; genus Puma; species Puma concolor. Next base: position 152,446,465 of record NC_141668.1, on the reverse strand, counting down.
CTACTCCCACCCATGCCACTGGGCCTGCTGGGAGACCCTTTGGGTGCGGGGGCACTGACAGGTCCCCTTAGCAAAGTCTATAAGCCCAGGTCACTGGGGGTGCTGGGGAAGGATCCTGGGGAAGGACTCCATGGGCCCTTTCCTGGGGCTTGCAGGATGGGATCAGGGCAAGAGGCATGGGTCTGCCCTGTTCAGTCACTGTTCCTTGAGTATCTCTGAGTGTAGCCTAGCCCCTCTGGTTTGCCTTGTACACTGCCTTGCCTGTACACTGGGATGGGCAGTCCATGCCCCAGGCCTCTCCCCTTCTCTGGCCACCATGGAGCCCTGGGGAACTCTGAGCCTTTCCAGAATCCGACTACAGTCCCTGCCCTGCCATACCCCTACCGGGACATGTTCAGGTCTGTTCTTCTTAGTGCTCCACAGGGGTCCAAGCAGGAAGCCCCTTCCTCCAGCCTCCAGAACCAGGCTAAGGTGCCAGACAGCCACGACCTCAGCATGGCCTCCAGACTGCCCCTGCCATGAACACAGTCTAGCCTCCACTCTAACCCCGGGGCTTGGACCCCTCTAAGTTGCGGTCTCTTTCTCCATCCAGGAGAGTACCCTGGGAAGCACTGGAGATGCCCCAGACCAAGGCCCTGAGGTAGTGCCCTGCTTCTCAACTCTACCTGGGCACAGGTAGTCTGCACGGGCCCCTCTTGCAGCTGGGAACCAGACGTGCTCTGGCCCGGAGGGCTGGCAGGCTAAGCTGGCTGGGAAACCCCTCCTATACAGCACCATGCTTTGCTGGGCTGCCAACATACCATGAAGCCTGGGTATCAGGCTCTCTGAGTTCACAGTGCTAGCAGGTTAAGGTTGCTAAACTGCAAATTTATCTCCTGCCATAAATGCAGGCAACGCAAGAGCTGGGAGCCAGCGTATGTGCCTGAGTGTGTGTCTGTACGTGTATGTTAGAAGGCATCGTGTGTAGTGCACAGCAGAGTGTGTGTACACAAAAGGAGGATGGTGTTCCCGTGAGTGTGCAATGCATGCCCAAGCATGTGTTACAGTGTGTCTAGGAGCACATATCCTGGCGTGCATTCTTCCAGGCTCACATGTGCATGTGGGGGGAAGTCTCACTGCGAATGAAAGGGGTGCACCCTTTCCTGAGTGCAGCCCCAAATCCCCCATCCCTCTGCCCAAGTACCGCACACAGTAGGCCTCAGGAAGCATCTGTGTGCATACTGTGCTTACGACAGACCCAGGGAGTCCTTGAGCCCCCCAGTCCTTTGTCTCTCTGCCTGTCATCTCAAAGGGAGTAGAGCCCAGCCCTGGTTACATATTCACACTGGGCTGGTGCCTCCTTCCAGCCACTGACCCCACAGATACAGAATCCCCCCCTGCCTGACATGCCAAGCTGCACTGAGAGAGCCCCCAGGGCACAAATTCCCTCCTGTGTGTGTGGGAGCCACAATGGGGCCATGGGACTGGGACTGGGCGAGCCTTTCTGCCCACCCCCACTCCCAGACAAGAGGATCTAGAAACACCATGAAAACAATTGATCTCCTTGCTGATAGTGGGTGAGAAAAAAATTACCTTTCTCTAAACACTAAAAATAAAATCCAGTTTCCTAAAAACATGGCTCTCCTCAGCCCAGGGCTTAGTGAGCTTTTGTTGCTAATTCCAAGCGTGGATTTGTTGCAGAAGCCGGGTGCTAACCCTTGGCTGCCTCACTGAGGGACTCAGCCTTGGGGCAAGATGGTGCCCCCCGGGATCCAAGCCCGGATCTCGGCCACGCAGTGAGCCCAGATGTTGCTATCCCAGGCAGGCAGGAAGAGGGTAGCAGGAACTGGGTCCATATGCTGCTCCTGCCCAGCTAATGGGCTGACAAATTAGCAGGTCTCCCCTCTAAGAGGTGATAAATGAGCAGCTGCCCAGGAGAGCTGGAGGATGGGCCACCTCCCCCACAGTACTCCTCTGGCTCAGCCCTGACTTGGCATCTATGGGGTGCCCAGGGCAGAACCAAGACCCTTCAGTGGTGAGGGTTGGGGGCCGGGGGGAGGGGGCTGGGCGGGGGGAAGGTAGAGAGGGTACAACAGGGTAACCGCAGCCTTGGAGGATGTCTCCAAATGTGCCCAAGCCAGGGAGGCCCAAATTTTCTGCGCTGCTGTCACGCTGTGTGAAGGGCACTACCGAGGAAGGGGTTAAAGTGCTGCCCTTTTTCAGCCTCCTCTTCAAGATCACCGTCACCACACACACTGCCTGAGTGCCTTGAAGAGAGAGGCGGCTGGTCCACGGGCAGGCCTGCAGTGTGGGAGCCTGTGACCTGACGACTGATGGGGATGGGGAGAGACCTGAGCCACCTGCGGAGTGGAGCTGCGTCTCCCACATAGCTATAGGAGGGCAGCCTCCTAGGCTGACAAGGGCTGTGGAGGAGACATGCAGGCAGAGGTGAGGAGCCGTGTGGGGAGAGGTCCAGGGAGCCTGAGTCAAAAGCAAAGGGTGGCCTCCAGAGTTAGTGAGCCCCCATCAGAAAGGGGGTCAGCCTCAGCCAGTCCTCTCTAGCCGGGGGTTGGATCAAAATGGTCTTTTTTAAAAATTTTTTAAAGTTTACTTATTTTTTTAACATTTATTGATTTTTGAGAGTGAGAGACAGAGCATGAGTGGGGGAGGGGCAGAGAGAGAGGGAGACACAGAATCAGAAGCAGGCTCCAGGTCTGAGCTGTCACAGAGCTCCAACTCACAGACCACGAGATCATGACCTGAGCTGAAGTCAGACGCTTAACCAACTGAGCCACCCAGGTGCCCCCAAAATGGTCTTAATTGTCCTTTCTGACCTGAGAGCCCAATATCCTTGATTTGCTCCCCAAATCATTACATGGTCCCCCTCCTCCATGTACTCAGAACATCTAAAATGGGGCAGGATTTACACATTCTTTTGACAAAGGTTGGCCTGACTCGCTTAGAAAGCTGTCTGGCCAGGCAAAGGCAGTCCCTGACCCAGGTCTTCTGTGGGTTCCCTGTCCAAACAGCCCCAAGCCCCCTGCCTGTACTGCCACCCCCAGCCCCCACCCCGCCCCCGCCCCGTGTAAACAGAACCCGCCCGCTCTCTCCCAGGGGCTGCTAATTCCTCGCCAGAACTGCTCGGACGTGAAATTGCAGTGAGACAATGTGTGTTTAAGGAAATGAATCTCGCATCTTAAGAGGCTCGGAAAGCCCGCCCTGCACCCCCATCACCCCGCCCGCCCACCCAGAGCCAGGGAAGGAGCACTTGGCATCAGGGAAGAGAAAGGCGGAGGTGACATTCAGTGCCAAATTAGCAGCCACCACAGCCAAATATTGTACTTGCCTCCAATCTTCTTTTATTTTTCAAAAGAAAAGGCTTTTACAAAGTGAAAGAGGCTGTTGGAACACTAAGGCTGATGATAGTTTTAAAAGGCATGCCCGCCACGCGCATGCCCATCTTAGAGCCTCCCCTTCCTCCCAGCTTGCTGTCTCCCTCTCCTTCCTGCCCACAGCCACACCCACAGGGCACCTACCCCCACGGTCAGGTCCCACCACACCAGTCACCAGCATTGACATCATAGGTGTTCTTGATGTATGACCCAGAGTCTGACCCTGTGCCAGTCCTGGACATGGCACCTGCCTCTGAGCTACCTCCCCACTTGCATGGAGCCCTTGCCATGAGGGGTCCTTTGTGGCATGTCCAGAACCACGTGGCCTACAGAGGCCTCAACAAAAGTGACCAGCCCATGGCCTCCACAAGGGGTTCTTTTTTTTTTTTTTTCCCACAAGGGGTTCTTATCCACCTCCTGATGGCCCTCAATGCTCCCCACCGTGGACAGCCATCATCACTAGCCCCCTCCACTAGGAGCCAGATGCCCGATGGCCCCCACTCTGGTCACTTTGTTGAATAAATGACACCATGACACCAGTCATCCTGGAGTCCAGCCCTCGAAACCCAGCCTGCCTCCATGGCCACTAAGTTATTAACCCATGGGACAGGCTAAGTAAAAACACCCTCTGCTTGCTCCTCCAGAGGAAAAACTGTTTTCACCCCTGACCCCTTGTCCAAGTGCTGGGTCATCTAGCTCACCACTAGGACCCAAACATGATGGGGTTTTGTCGACAACGCAGAATTAGCTCATGTTTCACATTTCTTCCAACCAGGGTTGCCCCAGACCTTGGTTTCCCCGGGCCCCCACCTGGATGGTGACCAGAACCTGGCCCTGCCCCACACACGTGCAGCCTTGAGCTCTCCCCAGTCTGAGCCACCCCCAGGTCCCATGCCTGGGAAACTGGGGTCTTGGCAATACCCCATTTTACAGTTGGGACACTGGGGTCAGGGAGCTCTTGGGACTTACCCAAAGTATCAGCTGGAAGAGGCACAACCAGAACCTGGATCTGAGTTATGTGGCACCACAATGTGGATGCTGTTTGCTGCCCAGACTCTCCCTTCAGGACAGGCCCTCGTTCTCCCAGATGTAAGATGCTGCTTGCTTTCCACTGAGTCCCTGCCTGGGTTATGGCCTGGGCAGAAGGGAGAGCCTCATCTGTGCTCTGGTTGACACACAGGTGAGGCAGAGAAGTAGAAAGGGCTGACTCCAGCTGGGGGGCAACTCCGAGGGGTGAGGCCAGCTCCAGCACTCTCTGCAGAATTGGCTGAGGCTTCTGTTACAAGTGTGTCGCAGCCAAACTTCTGCTGCCCAATCCAGCTTCCTTTGCCCCTCACAGGTGTGGCCCCCGAGAGTACTCCCCCAGTAAGCACCTGCACACCAGCCTCCATTTCAGAGTCTGATTCCAGGGAACTGACCCTACCACAGCTAGTGCTGGGAGTGGTCCCCAAAAGCCAACTCTAAAGTGCGTGCTGTCGCTGTCCTGCTGGCACGGAGGGCCTCACTGTAGTGGTAGGTGGAGCCTGTGATAAGGTGCAATTGATCAAATGTTCACCCATTGTGAACTGAGGTGGGATAACTGCGGATGGGTACAATATTTCAGGCGTCTTGAGAGTTTCAGGGAAGTGTAATTATAAGGACTATGGAATGGGATAGCTGTTGCTGAGGGCTATCAATGCTTTGGACAGAGACAATGAAAGGCTGAGTGTGATTAATCATGAATTTAAGGTGAAGTGTGAAAGTCAGAAGCCCCCTTAGCAGGATATAAGACTCTCATCTCCTGCAGCCAGAGGCAGAAAAAGCTGAGGGTCAGGCACAGGACTTAATTAGAAGAGTGGCAATGATCCAGCGGGAGTTACAGTCTCAATCCTAGCAGGTTGGCTGCCCAAGGTCAGGACCCTGATTGGGAAGAAGTGGGTCCCTGAGTTGCAGGATGGGGACATCTGGGCCACTGCACTTGAGAACCTTGAAACCTCAGACTCCCCTAAACTCTCTGAGCCTATAGCAGTGGCCACTCCTCCTTGTTAAATGCTAGGACCCACTCCCCCTTCCTTAAAGATGATTAAGAGGCCTCCATGTTACAAAACAACACATTCCCCTCAGAATCTGCACCCTTCCTTCCTAACCACCAGACCAAAAACTGGGGTCAAGTCACAACATGACCAATCCAGGAAGTGCTGGGCCTGGTATGGGAGAAGAGAGGACTATATCTGAAGGCACTCTACAATCTGTCTTGATAGTCGGGACTGGATCCTGAGGTTGCCAGATCAAGGATGGCACAAGATAGGTTGGATACGGGAGAGGTTACTAATGTGGGAGCACTTTCCCATGATACAGGATCTAACACCCCAGCAAGGACCCCAGGAGATGTGGGAAGCCTGGCAAAAGCAGTGCCCTACACCAAGGGAAGTAGAAATGCTAGAACCCCCATAAAAAACAATTGACAGAGGGATCAAAGGCTCGGACAAGTGGACGTACCACAGTGGTTCTACCATAAAAGGCTGGGAAACCTACCATGACTATGTTCCATGGGAAGGCTGTTCACCAGTGTGAGAAGGACACAATCATAGAGAGGAATTCAATGTGGCTGTCCTCTTAGACCAGCCTGACTGGGAATACTGCTCCATCTTATATACCAGGTGATATGGAAGGATCTCAGCTCTGAGTGAGGCCCAGAGTGAGAAAGTTCTGTGGCAGGTTCAGGATGAGGTGAACTTGGCCCTGCAGCTTGGGCCACGTGACCTAGCTGGTCTCATGATAACCAGAGGTATCTGTGTGGGGAAAGGATGCTGTGTGGAGTTTATGTCAGATTCTAATAGGATAATCACATTATAGTCATAGGGTTCAGACCATTTTCAACAGAAAACAAGTACCATTCTAAAAGCAGCTCCTGGATTATTACTGGGCCCTGGCAGAGACTGCACATGGCACATGATTAAATGACAAAAGCATATTAAATCATCTGGCTTCTATCAGACCCATGAAGTCATGAGGTCTTGTGAGCCCAAGAGCAACCCACCTAAGAATAAGGGATGCACTTTTGGTCAAGTATGAGCCTGGTCAGAGGGCACAGGAAAGCTGCATAAGCATGAGGTCTAGACCCCATTTGTTCACTACCATTGCACGAGTGCCCCTCTCTCAACTAAAACTGCATGGAGGTTGGAGTGGGTTGTGGGGGGAGGTCCCTCATGACCAATAGATGGAGAAAGAAGACTGAGGTTATTCTCATATGGGTCAGCTTGGTATGCTTATGTGAGCTGAAAATAGCAGCTATATTACAGCCCCACTCAGGGATGGCTCTGATAGTGCAATGGCAGCACACCTGATCATCCACTTTGTATAAAAAGAAAGATGGGAAGAATATATACAGATTCATGGAAAGTGACAAATGGCTTGGCTGATTGTCAAGATAAAAAAAGTCTGGGAGATCAGGGATAAGGAAGCCTGGTAAAGAGGCATGGGGATGGACCTATGGGCATGGGCACAAGATGTGAAGATCTGTGCATGTCAATGACTACCAGATAGCACTACCAGGAAAGGGGCACCAAATAACTGGACAAAATGACTCCGCCAGTTGCCATCGGTCAGCCTCTGTCATCAGCGACTGCAGGGCTGGTATGATGGGTACGTGAACAGAGTAGCCAGAGTGTAGCCATGATGTTAGGGGTTGAGACTATGCATGGGCCCAAGACCAAGCTTGATCTAGCTATTGCTGCTGCTGCTGCTGCTGCTGAATGCCCAACCTGACAGAAACAGAGACCAAATCCTGAACCTTTATGATGGAACTATTTCTTTTAAATGAATTTTTATTTTAGAGAGAGAGAGAGAGAGAGAGAGAGAGAGAGTGAGCAAGTGGGGGACATGGGCAGAGGGAAAGAGAGAGAGAGAGAAAGAGAGAATCCCAAGCAGGCTCCATGCTCAGTGTGGAGCCCAAAGTGTGCCTCAATCGCACAACCCTGAGATCATGACCTGAGCCACAATCAAGAGTCAGACGCTCAGCCAACTGAGTCACCCAGGTGTCCCGGCACTATTTCTCAAGGCGATCAACCACCCCATTTGGTAGGAAATTGATTACACTGGACTTCTCTAACCTTAGAAGGCACAGTGATTCATCTTGACTGAGACTGGCACAATGCTGTTACATACCAGGTCAGTTTCCCTTTCCTACAGGGCACTGGCTATCCAAAAGCTCACCAAGTGCTTGATCCACTGACATGGGGTCCCACAGGCTTATGGGATCAAGGAACCCACTTTACAGCAAAAGAAGTGCTGCAGTGGGCACATGAACACAGGATCCACTGGTCCGATCACACACCTGACCACCCAGAAGCCACCAGCCTGACAGGGTGTTGGAATTGACATTTTTTCCCTTAATAACAGCTTTACTGAGATATAATTCACGTACCATAAAATTCACCTTTTCAAAGTATACAATTCAATGATTTTTCATCTATTCACAAAATTGTGCAAGCATCAAGACTCTTAATTTTAGAACTCTTTCATCATTTCCAAAAGAAACCCCGTACCCCTTTCTTGCCTCCCTTAAGTCTTTGGCAATCACTAATCTATTTGCTGTTTCTACAGATTTATCTATTCTGGACATTTCATATAAACTGAGTGATACAATATACGCCCTTTTGTGACTGGCTTCTTCCACTTATCATACTGTTCTCAAGGTTCGTCCACAGTGTAGAGTATATCAGAACTCCATCCTTTTTACTGCTGACTAATATTCCATTACATGGCTATATACCACACTTTGTTTACTCATGCATCAATTGATGGACATCTGGGTTGTTTCCACTTAAAAAAAACCTCACAAATAACATTGCTATGAACTTTTGTGTACAGGTTCTGTGTGTACATGTTTACAGTTCTCTTGGGTGGAATGTCCTTTTGAAGCATGGCAAAGCCACCAAATTGGAGATGATATCTAGCAAGAACAAGGAGGGGCGCCTGGGTGGTTCCATCAGTTAAGCATCCAACTTCAGCTCGGGTCATGATCTCACTGTTTGTAAATTCGAGCCCTGCATCAGGCTCTGTGCTGATAGCTCAGAGCCCGGAGCCTGCTTCAGAATCTGTCTCCATCTCTCTTTGCCCTTCCCTGGCTCATGCTCTGTCTCTCTCTCACTCTCTCAAATACAAATAAACATTAAAAAAAAAAAAGTGGGTGGGGCGCCTGGGTGGCGCAGTCGGTTAAGCGTCCGACTTCAGCCAGGTTGCGATCTCGCGGTCCGTGAGTTTGAGCCCCGCGTCGGGCTCTGGGCTGATGGCTCAGAGCCTGGAGCCTGTTTCCGATTCTGTGTCTCCCTCTCTCTCTGCCCCTCGCCCGTTCATGCTCTGTCTCTCTCTGTCCCAAAAATAAATAAACGTTGAAAAAAAAAAATTAAAAAAAAAAAAAAAAAGTGGGGCACCTGGGTGGCTCAGTCGGTTAAGCGTCTGACTTCGGCTCAGGTCATGATCTCGCGATCTGTGGGTTCGAGCCCCGCGTCAGGCTCTGTGCTGACAGCTCAGAGCCTGGAGCCTGTTTCAGATTCTGTGTCTCCCTCTTCCTCTGACCCTCCCCTGTTCATGCTCTCTCTCTCTGTCTCAAAAATAAATAAATGTTAAAAAAAATTAAAAAAAAAAAAAGAATGAGGAACCATCCTCCAGGACACAGTACCCACCCTAAATCTATGAGCATTATAAGTGCCAAGTCCCTAATAGGCAAGAATACATAGGTCTAGGGACCAAGAGGTAGAGAAGTAAGAGTGGTTTCACTTCCCTCGCACCCAGTCTCCTCTTGGGGGAATTCTGGCTTCCAATCACTTGGATTTTAGGCTCTGTGATTCTACAAGCCCTGGTTCCCAGACAGGGAATGTTTTCACAGGTGACACGGTGGGAATCTTGTTTTGAGTTTCAGCTGGTAGCCAGGCACTTCAGACCCCTAAGGCCAGGAGAGCAGCAGTCATGGAAAGGTAACTGATTCTTATTATCAGGAGATGCTGGGACAGGGAAAAATACGTCTGACACCCAGTGCTATGGCCTCTTTGTACTCCTGCCTCACTGCAATGAAGGATGAACAAGTGCATAAGCCATGGCCTGAGAAGGGCATAGTGGAGCTCAGACGCAGCAGGAATGAGGGGGTCTGGGCCAGAGTGAGGGGAATCTAGGGTGAGTGGGGAGGGAGAAAGAGGCTGCATACCAACTGTGGCTTTTATGTTGGAAGGCAGAGCTCATCTTGCTATTCTTCCTCTTCTAAGTTTCCCAGGTAAAGGGACCAACCAGCATTCTGGAGCAACTGAGTTTCCACAGGGGGAAAACTTATTATATGAAGCAAGGGGTCCAAGTGACTCAAGAGGTGGGCTGTTGTAGATACTGCTGAAGGTCCCCTATCAGGATGAGCTCTCATTCCCCAATTGCCAGATGATGAAGGCCCACAGCTGAGTCTATGTGAGACTCTCCTCTGGCTGAAGGGAGCCACTTCATCCATGGTCATGCACCCTCCCCAGTAGCAGCCTACATCCAGGGGTAGGGTTGTGCAGAGTACAAAGGTTAGGACCCCTGGCTTCAATTTAAGACATCTCGAAAGAGCCATCCCAGCCCCAGAGCTCCCCATGGGGCAGGTTGAGACCTCCATTCAACTGCATGTGGTCAGCTTCTCTACCTGCCCAGTTCGGCTCCATATATCCCCTTACAAGTATGGTTCCTCAGAGCACTCCCACCCCCCAAATTAATCCTCTGTTTGTAAATCTTAGTGTCTCAGAGCCTGTTTCCCAGGAACATGACCCAAAACAGAGCGCCCAGGCTGTCTGCCCCCATCAGTGTCAAATCCTGGGCCAGCCTGCAGAGGCTCAAGAAATCCCTGCCACAGCAGCTACTGGACCTCCAACCCCCAGACCTGTCTTCACAGCCCCAACCCCACGTTGAGGCCCCACCCCCTTCAGGGAGGTATGATTATGAGGCACTTTTATGGGTGAAACCAAAGCTCTAGAGGGGAACTAGCTTGTCCAAGGTCCCAGAGCTAGAAAGGGGCTAATTGGAGTTTGAACACCTGTCTATCTGAATCTCCTTGACCACCATCCCCATGACTTTCATAACTCCTGCCATTGCAAGAGAGAGGGGCAGGCAGCAGGCTCTGGGAGCTTGGAGGAGACAGCTCACCTTGGCCTGGAGAGGTGGAAAGGAGCCCCAAGGAGCAGATGTGTGGTTCAGGCAGGTAGATGTGCCAGGAAAGGTGTTGCAGGAAGAGGGAACAGTGAGGGCAAAGGCTAGGAGACAACCCTAGTGCAGGGCGAGAAGCTCTGGTTTGGGGTGGTGAGTCAGGGAAGGGAGGTGTGATCTGTGTGAAGGTCACAGATGGTGGACACAGATCAGGCTCAGGTCCTGCATCTGTTTTGCCCTGCCCCCACCTCCCTGTGTCCCATCTCCCCCATCCCCCCCCCCCCACAAGGTTCCGGTGCCTGCTCTGAATGGCCAATGAGGCCATCTGATTGGCTCATCAAGGGCAAATAATAGCTTTTGCTGAATTCAGCTGCAGCCAATCAGAGGCAATCAAGCACACAAGAGGCCTGATGGGCCACACAGGCGGGTGCACCCACAGGCACCAGAGCTGGCCCCTCAGTCAGGTTCCGGAAGCCTCCCTCCCTCTCTTATCTTGTGTGAGAGAACTGGAGTAGTGGTCAGGGCAACAAGGAGGGGGGTCTCAGGAAGAAAAGGGGAAGGGACCCAGCTGGGCTCCATAGCATTTACTTGGCACCTGCTGTGTACCCAGATCTCTGGAGAAGCTGTGCCCTGATAAGAAAGACTCAGGTAGAGGACACACTCACCCCAGCACACGCTCTGGAGAACAGGCCCAGCTCACAGGCCTCAGGAGGGGGCCTCCTTACGAGAAGCTGTTCTGAACCCCACAACAGCCTCCCAGCATTTGTCCCTTGGCCGCCCCCAGCCTGCCCTCCTGGGTGTCTCTGTGCTGAGTTCTTGCCTCTTCCCTGAGGAGAGTGGAGCCTCCAATCAGACCCTGGGAAAACAATTTTTCAATCTCCAACTGCAAACACTAATACTGCCGAAGCTAATTTTATAGATTTCCACTTCGAGGCCTTGCCTTTGTCCCAGAATCCCTCAGCCCGGGAGATTAGTAGTTTAGAGACTGGAAAAAATAAGGTATTTTAAAATTCAGCATAAAACCCTCTCTTAGATTCAGTGAGCTTAAAAAAATTTTTTTTGATTGGAAAAGAGCCTGTTAGTGAAGGAGGAGCCAGGTCTGATCCCTGCTCCACCGGGTGGCCAGAGAAGGGGTGCTCTGTTTCCAGCCCCCAGATGCCTACAGCCTCTGCAACATGGCTGGAACCTGCAGCCTAGGGAGGGGCAGAGAAGGGGGAACAGCTAGGCTCCATCCTGTGTGCTGGGAACGCGTAGGCCCTCCGCTCGACCCTCTGGGATCTGTGTACCCCTTGAAGCTACCCAGGATTTCCCCGATCCCAACCTCAAAGCCTGACAAGCTGTAGAGAAGGCTTCAGGCCACAGGCGTGCCACCCACTTTGCCAGTGAGGCTGATTCCATTCTGAAGCAGACTCTCTCTGGGCCTCAGTTTCCCATCTAACCAAACAGCCAAAGTCCCTGGCCATGTGGCCCACCCAGCTCAGTGAAGCCCAGAGCTGCATGCCCACTGCACACATACACCCCAGGCCACACACGCTCGGACCCTTGCCCTGGCACAGACAAGCAAGCGCAGGACGCGTTTGGCAGAGCTCATTCCACGAGCACCTCGCTATTGCATCTCTCACAGATGAAGAGCGTAATCACTCTGGCTCTCTGGGGGCCACAAGCTCAGAAACATCCTAATGAAAAATAAATGTATTTACAGGGAGACGTCAAAGCCGCCAGGACGAGTCAAAGTAATATGCCTGCGACCAGCACGCGGACTTTTATTTCTTCCCCCTCCACGCTCCAGAGCTGCTCCTGCGGCGTGGAGAGATAAATATTTTAAATAGCGACACTTTGGCGATGCACGGTTATGCAAGACAAGGAATAATTAGAAAATAAATTACTTTTTTTAAACACAGCGTTACAAACATCGGGCGCATCAGATTACTCCTCTCCGCAGTCCAGGGCTGCGCAGCTCCAGAGGCCAGCCCGGCAAGGACCACGGGAAGCAACCACACACCAGCCTGTCCCCACAACCCCTAGATGGTGACATCCCCTCCCGCCTGCTTGAGGAGGCTCCCAGAATCGAATTGAAGACCACACTTGGCAGCTTCTAGAAAATCTCGGCGATGGAAAGGCTTCCTCCGGCGTCTCACCAGCAGTGGCGCAGACTAAAAATAGTTTAATCTCCTTGAAAGCAAAAGGAGCAATCAGCAAAACAGACACTCGGGCCTGCGTGCTCCCCCCGCCGATCCTCACCATGCTCTGCCCCCCTCTGTCCAGGCCTGTCCCCACTGCCAACCATCATAAACTTCTGCCCAACCCCTGGGCAGCAGCCTGTGATCCCCCTCCCCCAATCTGAGGGAGGCAGCTCTTGCCCATCATTCAAGGCTCCTAGTGTCTGCAGCCGGGACCAAGTTACATGTATGATATGTGTCCTTTAAGCCTTGTGACACCCCAGGAGGCAGGACAAGGAGTGATCCCTGCTTTACAGATGAGGAAACAGGCACAGAGAGGTGGAGTCACTTGCCCAAGGCTGGAAATAATAGAGGAGAATTCAGGTCTTGCCACTAGACAGCCTGGGCTGTGTGCTAAGGGAGGAGGGGTTCAGCCTCTGCAGAAAGGAGGCTGGTGGCTTTTAATTAGCATCAAGCCTGAGTCTCCATTGATGGTTCCTGAGACACAAAAGCTGCCCAGGGCAAGAAGTGGCAAAGGCTGGTAGGATGGGGAATGGGAGAGTCTCACACATTCAGGGGGCACAGGTCTATTGGTATGGGTCTGTCACACAGATGCGTCTTGCCTATTGTGGCTGGAGTGACATTGTAATTTCACCATTTTTACCCACTGGCCGAGGATGGGGTCTGCACACCTGTGTTATGGCCCCAGCTCTGCGACCAC